>NW_023503161.1:1200000-1802500 GCF_014466165.1 Pleurotus ostreatus | reverse complement strand
TGGTTCCATTGGACAGCAATTCCCCCCACCACCTTTGACCTGTCCCGCAACTGGGAATCTGTGAGGAGAGTTAAAAGGGTGGTCCCCTGAGAGGTTTGGGTGATGGATTCATTGTCGTGCCTGTTGAGTTGGAGGTTGAATACCATATACCGTGTCGTAGGTCCTCAGTCAAAACAGGAGCCCTCTTAAGTGCTTTCTAGAGCGATTCAGGCCTCATGGGAAAGTTGTCATATACCAGTCCTCACGCCCCCTTAGGGGTCTCCTACGCCCCTTTCGGATACTCGGACCTTCGGAGTCAGGTGTATATACACTTCCGTACTCTGTTCTCCTAAGGACTAGGAGAGCAACATTATTAACAGTAGAGAGGGGCTATGTCTGCCATACCCACCTGCTTTCCATTCTGCTTTGACTTCTTTGCAACCGGGATAGCAGCATCATCTTCACTCCTTCGTTTACTTGCAGACAAGCCAGTGTTTCGTTTTTTAACCATGACTGTCTGGAGTCAACACATAATATTGAGAGTTTTGTGGTGATTGATTGTTAAGGACCATGTCGAGGGGCCTCCTAACTCGTCCACACAGGGCGCGGGAGCGCAGACGCGTGAACGAGCAGAGCACATGGGATTGGCTTCAGCTTTGATGCTGCACCCTTCTAGCCCTGCGGTGTCCTGATTTTGGAGAGAGCAAGGTGAGAGGCGGGCTCCGCGGAGGAGCCCGCAGCGAAGACTGAGAAGGCAAGATGACCAGATAGGAACTAAGATTCAGAGTAGAGAATACATGTCTACTAATGCTACTATAAATACTAACTAACACATGTATGTAGTGAGGCTAGTATGTAAGTACACATGTACATGAAACATGTAACAGATGAATCCCAGTGCTGCGCACCATGCATAGGCCGCAAGGGCGGAGCCTGAGGGGCTCCGAGGGTCCGAGTATCCAAAAAGGGGCGTAGAGGGGGACCCCTAAGGGGGCGTGAGGACTGGTATATGACATTGATCAAGAACAAAGATAAGCAACCCTTAGAACCAGCCTCCTTCCTGATATAGAGGTTGGTCCACAGCCTAATGCGGGAATACCGATTAGGCCACAGGATGAAGTCCAATTCCTCCAAATACGAACAAAGAGACATGAGATCATGATCTCTCCTGGTGCGCTTGGTAGACCTTTCTGGTGAAAATCTACGCTGACGCAATGACGATCTTAGATGATAAACATCTACCAGCAGTTCTGCATGATCCAACTCAAAACTTTCTCGCGGCATCCATCCTCCCCTCAACCTCAACCATTCTTCCCACTCCATCCCACCCCATCACCCCCCAGGCCATAATATTTCCACCCCCATGGTTGACAGTTCCTTCAACCTTCTAATCCTGCAAAGGTGCCCCCTTCTGTTTCTGTACCCATTTCCTACCATCTGACCCAAATCTGTTGATTTTAGTTTTATCTGACCATGACACCCTCTTGAAGTCCTCCACTGTCCAATTCCTATACTTCAAAGCCCAAGCAAGACATGTTTTGTGGTGTTTGACTGATAGGAAGGGTTTTTTCTTCTTTACCACAGCCTTCATATTGTTCTTCTTAAGGATATTGCACACAGTTTGCGTGGAGACAGGGTTACTGAGAACTTTGTTCAAGTTTTTGGTGACCTGAACAGCATTCTCAGCTTTTCCAGAGTTGATTTGGCTGATGATTGCCCTCTCATCAGCCATAGTGAGCTTCTTAGGACGTCCACCCACCAGGTTTTCCTTGTTAGGGATTACCTGGCGAGCTACCCTAGAGACAGTAGCTGCACTACAACCCAACTTGAGAGCAATCTTGGCCTGAGAATGGCTGGTATTAAGAAGGGCAGAGGTGATATCGGTGCGAAGGGAGTTGGGAATGGACTTCATTGTTGTAGGGAAGATGAACAACTGACAGAGCTTATATATAGTGCTGGTTGTGCCTGGATGAGTAATAGATGACATCATATGTGTCATCCTGATGATACTGAGACTTTATGATGAGTAATAGCCAGGAACAAGGCATTCAGGAACCACACTCAAAAAACCCTTTCAATGCATCCCTTGATTAGAAATTCTGTAGAATATTCTAGACTTATCCGATTGACTTGAATCAAGATTTGTCATTTAGCTGAGAAGGGGCACTACAAACGCTACACTGACCCTGAGCTACCATTTTCAATAGTTCCCCCGTTATTTAGTGTTTTGTGCAAAAGTGACCAACATAGAAAGGGTTTTTTGAGTCACTGTAGGAATCTGAAGCGGAATAGACATGGTAGTGTACTGGGGTCATGCCGAAGTTCCTCGATGCAAGCACCACTCTCTGTATTGAATACATATACCTTGCCGTGGAGACTCCCACAGATGACAAACTCGTCATTATCTCCAGCGAATGTACCTTGCTTGATCTTGTGTCGGATCGTTTTCTCCGGGATCGTGAAAGTTCGCATGAACGTGTTTTCAGGAAAGGCATAAAGGTCGAAGTTATTGGTTGATAGGTTGTTGACCAGCAGCTTGGTGGAGTCCCGAGAGAGTGTCGCATAACCACTAAAAGTGATCAGTGAGGGTAAGTAAGGCAAATGTTGACCAAACATACACTGCCCCCAAGAGCTTCTTGCGCCACTGTACGATTCCTGTTGCTGCACTCAAACAAACCCTGTGGGAATCATAAATGATCAAGTCGAAGAGTTTTGAGGAGCACTTACATTTCGCCAGTCTGCAATAAGAAAGCAGCAACCTTGTCATCGCCAAAGCAACTGAGATCCTTTGGCATTGAGTTTAAAGAAGGTGTCTGCCAGAGGAGCTGAGCGGTACCTAGAAAGAGTTAGTGATTACAACTCATCGTCATAAGATACTCACTGGAGCTTGTGAGCGTGTACACCTTGACAAGACCAAACTGACTCACAGCGATCAGCCACTGGTGTTGTCTATCGTAAATCATGCTTTCGACAAGGTGATCAAAAGCAAAGGCCGCAGTGGTGGTAAGTGCAGTGGTAGATATCATACCCTGACGATATCAGTGGGGATAAGTAGCGACCCACAATCTCAAAGGCGCCTCACCGTCTCCTTCAAAAATGGAACCATGCTAATAGCTCCTCGAGCAGAACTGATACATAAAGCTAGAGTGCTTGCTCCGTGTGCAGGTGGGGGGAGATAGGCCCAGATAAGGGAGGTGATCTGACCCCATTTCTCCTGGGGGTGTCGGATCGTTTGAATGCATACCACGGAGGCCTTGAAGGTATCCCAGACTCTGACACATTCATCGTTACCTAGTGTGGCTCGTAATCAGTAAATAGTACTGCGAGAAATAAGGCAAAGCGATGACTTACTCCCAGTAATCAGAAACTGGCCCCCCTCAGAGAAGAGCAAAGCATGTGTTGGGCTCTTACACGCCTTGAGCTCCTTGAGCGGCTGAGCGTGAGACATCTTCAATTATATCCACACATAAATGATTGAACGTCAAACATACATTGCATCCAAATACATGCATGGTGTTGAGCGTTGAGGTGAGAACATGACACTGACCCACGGGTTAAGGATGGACTCTAGTTGGAGTCCAGTCAGAGTTCTGGACTCAGATGAGAGTCAAGTCCGAGTCAGGTCAGAGTCAGGTCAGAGTTGACATGTTTCACAGGCCAAAACCATCTGGAGTGGAATGGACTCTATATAGACTCTACCTGGAGTTTCAGAGTTGATCCAGACTCAGACTGTACTCAAGTTGGACTCCATCCAAATCCAGGTTCACTCTGATAGGTTTAAGCTACCAGAGTTACTCAGAGTGGAGCTAGAGTGGAGCTGGAGTCTAACCATAGTCTAGTGAGAGCCAGGTCAGAGTTCAGCCATATAAAATGTGGCAATCTTGGCAAGTTGGGCTAAGAGTCTGAGTTGAATTTATACTGATTTTGATTCTCATATTACTCGGCAATGGAGCCTTCTAATATCAAATCAATCACAGATATTGTTATTTTTTTTCTATGGAGTAAGTTAGAGGTTATTACACAACTGTTGACTCTCTTCTGAAGCATGTGTACATTAGTAGATTCCTATTGTTCAAATCACAAGTTCAATTGCATTTGTAATGACTCTTATCTGAGTCTATCTGAGTCTCAGTGTTCTTTGGAATGGGTGCATAATATTATCAGATTATAAGATTAAGAGTTTATATAACTTACTCCCATGTGACTAATGCAATCTGAGTCTATTTAGTGTACTACTCTGAGTAGCATTTAAATTGTTTGATAATTTACCAGAACTTCAAATCACCACTTCATACATGACTTATTGAACTATTTGATTGTGAATTAACACACAGAGTCATTCAGGACAAGTGTAATCTATCTGAAATCTTGATGGAGTTTTGGGTTCAATCTAGATAGAGTCTAAACTGACTCTGGATGAGTGGAGACCAACCGTAGTCTGAGTGGACTCTCACTCAACTCAGATAGACTCTGCTTGGAGTGTAGTCAGAGTCCCAGAGTCCAGTCAGAGTCCAGTCAGACTCATACAGACTCTACTTAGACTCTACTCAGACTCTCAGAGTTCAGTCAGAGTTGAGTCAGACTCAACCTAGACTCAGCTCAGACCCGTGGGTCAGTGTCATGTACACGTTGAGGTGAGCGTGTTGACTATGAGCAGGAAAATGTGGTAGTGATTTGTGATGACACTCACAGTTGCACAGTTGCGTGGAATATAAAGGACACTAGAACAAAGCAACATGAGGTTGTAAGGGCAACCTCAAGATGGCCAACAGCGCAGGCCTAGCAGAGGGAGAATCCAAAGATAATGAATAAGGCTAACTACAATACATGAGAGGGCTGCTCACCTAGCAGAGGGAGAATCCAAAGAGAACAGGATAAGGATTCTCCATGCTAGGAAGCGAAGTATATACTGTAGTAGCGTGAGAGGAATGCAGGATAACTGTACAGTACACCAGCCACAAGTCCGAACAAATATCACAAGGTACAAGGAAACATGTGATAATGAAGTGGAGGGTAAATGCACAGGAGTCGTGCCAGCGACTTGGGGAAGTAAGGGCAAAGAGTAATGAAGTGGGGGAAAAGGATAGAGGTAACCCGGACGAGCCCCGAAGAGTATAGATGAGTCCGAGCGAGTCCGAAGTGTCCGAGACGAGTCCGAGGTGTCCGAGACGAGTCCGAGCGAGTCCGAAGTGTCCGAAGTGCGGGAAGACTCCGGAGTCACCGGACGCGGCTCGGATGCGAAAGGAGTGGGTGGAAAGGAAGTGGAAAGGAAAGGGAGCGAAAAGGAATGAAGGGGAATGAAGGGAATGTAGGTAAGAGTCCATGGGATGAAGGAAAGGAGAGAAAATAGAAGTGTCCCCTTACAGAGGTGATGTCATCGACCTGCTGAACAACACATTGCAGAATCAGCGTGTACTCACCTCTAGGCCGATACAATGCTTTGTTGTAATGCACCGACTGTCAAGCTGATGATGTAGGTCGTCAGTATCTTGATTATTGGGACAAAGGGGATTGATAGAGTCTAACATATAAAACAGGGCAGGAAGTTGGCAGGAAGTGACCACAAGTCGACTTCTTTCATCGGTCATCAGAATGTCCTCCGTATATGTTCCCACTCCCTGCCCCATTCTCTCTACTGATATGTCCTTTACGCTTGCCCACGCACCTGTTCCCGTCATCTCCGCCCAGATGGAGTTCACCCATGACATCCTAGAGGCCTGGAAGCGGGAGAACGATGCTGGGGGTGAAAGGATTCACCGGAGGAGTCAACGGCACCAGCCTAAGGCAAACAACGACCATGGAGAAACCTCTTCCAATGATGGCAACGATTGAAGCTTCCCAGGCAATCAAGGCAAGATCCCAAAGCCTGTTGGCGAGCCTGGACACTGTCCTGAGACTGGTGGGTTCCCGTTGAAGGAGCGCCTTCTGAGGGTTGAGATGTGGGATGAGGAAACATACAACGACGTCACGGTAAGTTACTTCTTCTAATACATATTCAATACTAACCTCCAACAACCTCAGAGTGCCGTCCGTAAAGCAGCCCAGGTCGCTCTGAACCTTTCTGTCAGCTTCAAGTTTCAGGAGAAAGCTAAAGTCGATATTATTTGTGCCAAGGTTGGTCTACAATGTTGTCTCGGACACCAAGCTCATATATTTCTATAGATGGCCCACAAGTGGAGCTTTTTGAACGAATACGAGGATCACTGGCCTGCAAAGAGTATGCTCAAGGCATATCTCAAGTATACGTCGGAGTGTGCTTGAAAGGATACCAAGGATGCTGCGGAAGAGTTAGAGAGGGATGTATGATGACCTTACTTGTATAGCATGCTACTAGCAATTCATTCACACGTTTCGGTCGATGTTCAATGGCAATAACACTTTGTTAAGTAAGGTGCGTTATTGATTAAACAATTATACAGATTACGCAGTGGACAGCGTGTTGTTGAACCCAATTTTGAACCTGATTCGGGTCAAACACCGTCACTAATGTCCATCATATCGTCCTCTTCCTGAGCATCATCCGTAATGGGGAGTAGAAGGGTCTGAAGGCAGATGAGGAAATGGAATGGAATTGATGATCTTAAAACTTACTCGATTCAACGAAACAACAACCGATACTTCTCTCCCAGCCCACAGTATCCCACACACCACTGCATGACTTTGGATGGCTGACGAGTGCAGAAGCTTGGGGATAGTGTCGATGGTAGACTCAACTATCATGGCGCATACATGAGGCCAATCAGAGAAGGGGTCCTTTTGAATGGCAGCCTTGTTGTACCGGCGCACGATGATCCATGCTTCATCTCTTTGCTGACCTTCGGCCTTGAGGATGTGGTCAATCCTGGCGGCGAATTCGGTAGCATGTTGGTCACAGACTAGGACTATTCCATTGCCATTGTGCTTTGCAAATGTAGTATACCGTAAGTTGACAATTGTTAAAACATTGATGAAGTCGACTTTGGGCGGGGGACAACAATCCGTAAAAAGGTGCCGAAGCTCAGGGGAAAGCGCCTTGGCGTGTTGGCTGAGTGTGTGGCAAGACTCGGTCTGAATCCCAGCTCCATCAGAGGCCAGAGACCCATGAGTGACAGTCAAAACAAGTGATCCAAAGATTTCGGCACAGTATTGGATTGTTTGTGATGATGCATTGATCGACTTTAATAACAGCGCTGTAAGGTTGTTACGTTGGTGCCAGGTCCTTCCGATTGTGAGTTCATATTCCCCTAGATAATCTGTATGAATCGAGTCTGATGGTACATGAAGGCCAAGCTTACCCTCCTTGTAGTTGGTTGATATCCACTGTAGCTTTCCGATAACTCTCTCCATGGGAAATGTCCACCACCCATGGACTGGTCCATAGAGTAAAAGGTACTTGGCGAGATGCATGGATTGATGATGATTGGGATGGCAAACATACTCTGGAAACAGATCTTTGAGGCCCTTGTAATATGCCGTCATATGGCGTAAGTATTCGTGTGCGTGCAATTGAGACGTCTCGTGGGATGTCGCAATATTGATAGCAGAAATAAGAGACAGTGTGAGGGATAAGAGTTCGGTGTAACAGTTTCTTGTCTGGGGTGAGTGCGGCACATGAGAATGCTTCGACCAGAGTCGTGTCAGTGTGATGGGATAGTAGATGGTTGCTGCTGTCCGCCACTGGTCCGCTTTCAGTTTGCCCGTGTGATCGCCAAGGTTGTATGGGACGTTCGTAAGCCACGATGGCGTAACAGTGTTCCTGATATCCCGCCATAGCTCCTCCATATCACTTTTGGACATAATCTTGCCATGGTCGAACCCACTTAGATTCTCTGAGCTGTCATCTCTATCGTCTTCGTCTCCACCATCCCCGTTATCCTGAGGAGGTATTTCATTGTTTGCTTCACTTCGACTCTGACGCTAGTTCACAGTGCATGTAAATTCAGAATAGGTAGCAAAGTGATATGCGAGTGTACGTACCCAAGTGACCAATAATGCTGCATAATTTGCACGACTGGGCTTTCTAGGATGTGGAGTGCTGGGGAATGATAGGTCCAGCACCTTGCAAACATACTTGAGAGCCGCAAGGTGATAGCCGGCATAATGACCCTGCCACCACTCTACCAGGTGAGCGTCCATTGGGCGCTGGAGCACAGTCAGCATCTTCTCCATGCTCGATCTTTCCATCTCTTTGGCTGGAAGAGGATTTGAATCTGTCAGTTCGATCGGATATGGTAGTATACCGTCTAACTGCTTGTGAGCGCGATCATTGGATTTGGCGTCATAACCAAGGATATTTGTAAAGTGCTCCTTGAGAAGTCCCAAGAATAGGTTGTGCATGGAGTCAACAACAATGAAGCAGCTGGGGTCAAAGTAAGGAAGCCTTAGAAGCTCACTGTATCGCACTCCAGTCTGATCGAAAGAACTCTGCGCTGTGTCATCGGTGGGTGCGGATTGAAATGCCTCTGCATGTGCACGACACTGGTAGTTTTCACGCCGTGGCCACGCGGTGAGATTCCAACATCCGAAGGCGTGTTGCAGTATAATACACTTGCAGGAAGGACAGGTCGTGATGTCAGGGCCGTCATCCAAAGACGGTGGAATAGATCCAGGGAGGCGACACAGGCAAACAGCACAGTAGAACATATGAGTGCAAGCGGAGAAGCCTCCAAACTTGCGAGCAGCAGGCAGGTCGCAAACAACACAGACGAGGGCGCTGTAAGGGGACACTCCTATTTTCTCCTATTCCCCTGTCCCTCTCCCTTCCTCCTTCGTTTCCTTTCTCCCTTCCTTCATCCCATGGACTATTATCTACATTCCCTTCATTCCCTTTCCTTCCCTCTCGCCCCCTTACCTTTCCGCTTCCCTTCCGTTCACTCCCTTCGCATCCGAGGCCCGTCCGGTGACTCCGAAGTCTTCCCGCGCTTCGGACTCGCCTCGGACTCGCTCGGACTTGTAGATACACTTCGGGGCTCGTCCGGGCTACCTCTATCCTCCTTTCCCACTTCATTACTCCTTGTCCCCACTTCCCCAGGTCGCTGGCACGACTCCTGTACATTCCCCTTCCACTTCATTATCACATGCCCCCTCATATCTTGTGATATTCGTTCATACCTGTGGCTGGTGTACTGTACAGTTACCCTTCATTCCTCCCACGCTACTACAGTATATACTTCGCTTCCTAGCAAGGAGAATCCTTATCCTGTTCTCTTTGGATTCTCCCTCTGCTAGGTGAGCAGCTCTCTCATGTATTGCAGTTAGTCTTATTCATCTCTTTGGATTCTCCCTCTGCTAGGCCTGCGCTGTCGGCCATCTTGAGGTTGCCCTTACAGCAGAACAGGATCTCCCATCCTGGCACCAGAGCCCTATGGAAAACGTCCTGCGCCACTCCGGACTCGTTCTCAACGTCTCTCCGGTTTTGCGGACATTCCGGACGCTCTCCTGCTACTCCCACCCACCTCTGAGGACCCAAGGAACTCCATCCCTCGCTCCCTTGACGACTCCGAAATGCCGGGTGCTCCCAGCCAGATCCCGCCATCCGAGCCAGTCGCTTCAGGACCGGACTCCGAGACTTTGCAGACCTTGTGGGCTCAGACGTACGAACACCAAACCCAAATCAGCTCCATTCAGGATACACTTGCCCGAATTGAAGGACTCCTCCTAACACCCTGTCCGACTACTCCGAAAACAACTCCGGACTCCAAGCTGAGGGGCACTGAAGCCTCCCAGCATGCCCCGAGTCGATCCGAAATCACCCCGCGTTCCCGTTTGAAGCCCGCCTCTCCCCCGATCTTTGACAGAAACCGCAAGGATGGTCGCACGTTCTACAACGTGTGCTCCATCTACTTCCAGCTCTGTCCGGACCACTTCCCGACCGAGCAGGCCAAAATCCTCTGGTGTCTCTCCTTCTTCCAGAAGGATCGCGCCAAGGAGTACGCGGACATGGTGCTCCGGAGTCCGAAGGATCCGTACTTCGAATCCTGGGCCGCCTTCGCGACCAAATTCCGGACTCGCTTCCTTCCGGATCGGGAACGCGAAGCCGCCATGCTCAAGCTGGAGTCCACCCGGTACCACCAAGGGTGTCGGACTTTCCAGGAGTACCTCGACGAGTTCCGAGACCTTGTAGACCAGTCCGGATACTCCGAGGGCTCCAACATCACGATGAAGTTCCGTCGCGGATTGGACTCAATCATCCAGAGCCGCGTTGCCGAATCCGCAGACTGTCCGGACGAGGATGACTTCGAGGAATGGTACAGGGCAGCGCAGCAGGTTGCTGACAACCGTGCTGCTAACCAATCCTTCCACTTTGGCATGCACTCCGGAAACTCCGGACACTCCGGATCCCTCGTCCGACCAGCAGCCAGCTCCGGAGTCACTCGGACTCCTGCGGGTGTACTCCCCGCACCTCGGACTCAGCTCCCGCCTCTGCAACCCCGCTTCCAACTTCCGCCTCCTCCAAAGGCTCTCTCACCCGGCGTCCCCATGGACGTCAACCACACCCGCTCCCGGCCCGCCGCTTCACAGCTCTGCTACCGATGCGGCAAGCCCGGCCACATGTCCCGCGAGTGCCCACTTTGGTACGACGTCCGGTTCATGACCACCGAGGAGTGGATGTCCGCCATCGAAGATCTCCTGACCGCGGCCGATGTTGTAGAAAGTGCGGGGACCTCGGAAGGAATAGACGATGAGGGAACAGCCCCGGTTGAGGAATCGGACACAGCGGATTTTGTCCGGACCAACGAGTGATCAGTGCGACCTCGTTGGTAAATAACCGATTTGCTTGTCTTAGCGTAGACGAAATAGACGATTCCGATCACTCCGATGATTCGTCCGACGCTAAGCAAACGACTCCGGTTACAATCCGCACACTCCGAAGGTTTTGCCCGCAGTGGGAACGGCGGCTACCCAGTAGCTATAAGATCTCCGCGCTGCCCGGCAAGCTTTCGCTAGATATACCCGTTGAAGTGCAGAGCACGGATACACAACACCAATGCACCCTGCAGGCTCTGGTGGACTGCGGAGCCACCGGAGTCTTCATGCATCCGCGCTTCGCTGATGCCCATGGTTTCACCCGGCGCCAGCTGTCCGCCCCGATTCCGGTCTTCAATGTCGACAGATCACCAAATGAAAACGGATCCATCTCCGAAGTCGTGGACCTTGTACTCCGGTTCAAGGATCACACGGAACGGATGCTGTTCGCGGTCACTAACATCGGACGCCAGGACATCATCCTCGGATACACCTGGCTTCGGAAGCACAACCCCGAGATCGACTGGCAGATGAAGGAGGTGACCATGAGCCGCTGTCCGTCCGGATGCAATACCTGTCGGAAGGAGTTCCACCATGACAAGCTGACCCGACGCAAGGAGTCCGTACGACTCCGGGAGTGTCATACGGGTCCGATGCCAATGGTCGAGGAACTGCACTCGGACGATCTCCCACAGCTTCAGGACTGCGAGGTCGACAACGAGGACGATGAGGCCACAACTCCGGATGACTCCGGACTTGAGAAGGGCGACCGTATCTTCGCAGCCATTCCTCCTCCGACTCCGGAGTACCTTCGGAGTCTTCGGGAAGAACACGTCCGAGCTTCGAAGACGGTCTCGCAGCGCCTCGCATTGGCTTTCCAGCGCAACAAGCCCCACAATCCTCGGAACAGCGCAGTCCCGGACTTCCTCCAAGAATTCGAGGACGTCTTCGCCAAGGAGTCCTTTGATGAACTGCCCATGCCGCGTCTGTGGGATCACGCCATTGAGCTAATGGACGGAGCGGAACCGACCTCTACCAAATGCTACCCGCTGTCCCCCGCGGAGCAGAAACAGCTGGACGAGTTTCTGGAAGAAAATCTCCGGACTGGTCGGATCCGCCCCGGCAAGTCGCCCATGGCTGCCCCAGTGTTCTTTGTTAAGAAGAAGGACGGATCGCTCCGCTTGGTCCAGGACTACCGGAAGCTCAACAGCATGACGGTCAAGAATCGGTACCCACTTCCGCTCATCTCGGACTTGGTGGATAAACTCCGGAACACTCGCTACTTCTCCAAGCTCAACGTCCGGTGGGGTTTCAACAACGTCCGGATCAAGGAGGGCGACGAGTGGAAGGCCGTGTTCCGGACTACGCACGGACTCTTCGAACCATTGGTAATGTTCTTCGGACTGACGAATAGCCCATCCACCTTCCAGACCATGATGAACGACCTCTTCCGGGAGCTCATTACGGAAGGTGTGGTCATTATCTATCTGGATGACATTCTGATCTACACCAAGACGCGCAAAGAGCATCGCCGGGTTCTCAAGCGAGTCCTAGAGATCCTCCAGCGGAACAAGCTCTTCCTCCGAGCGGACAAGTGCAACTTCGAGCAGACCAAGGTGGAGTATCTCGGAGTTGTCATCTCTGAGGGTAAGATCAAGATGGATCCCGTGAAGGTTTCCGGAGTCGCGGACTGGCCGACCCCCCAGACTCGGACTGAACTCCAATCCTTCCTCGGGTTCGTCAACTTCTACCACCGCTGCATCAAGGACTACTTGCATATCGCCCGGCCTCTCTTTGACCTCACTTGCGCAAAGGAATGGCAGTGGAACGACTCCGCTCAATCCGCATTTCTTCGGATCAAGGAGCTGATCACTTCGGAGCCCGTTCTGGTCTTTCCAAAGGAGGATCGGCCATACCGGGTTGAAGCGGACTCGTCGGATTACGCTACGGGTGCGGTCTTGTTGCAGCTGGATCCGGATGATGGTAAATGGCATCCTGTCGCATTCTACTCTAAAAGTCTACAGGCTGCAGAGCGGAACTACGAAATACACGACAAGGAGATGCTTTCAATCATCCGGGCACTCGAAGAATGGCGACACTACTTGGAAGGCGCAGAGACTCCGTTCGAGATCTGGACGGACCACAAGAACCTGGAGTACTTCATCAAGGCCCAGAAACTCAATCGTCATCAAGCCCGCTGGTCGCTATACCTCTCCCGCTTCGACTTCACTCTCCAGCACCGTCCGGGTCGGACAATGGGTAAGCCGGATGCTCTCTCGCGCCGCTCGGATCACTCGGATGGTAAGGATGACAACAAGGATGTGGTTTTACTTAAGCCGTCCTACTTTGCCGTCCGTGCCACGGGTGTCACTCTTGAAGGGGAGGAGAAGGATATCCTCATGGCTATCCGGACTGGAGTGCGGAATGCGAAGTTTGAAGATGCAGTGGCAAAGGCGGCAGAGGAGCTGAAGAAGACCCAGGGCAGTCGCAAGACAGTCCGGAGCGCGGAATGGTCTCAATCGGGCGGACTCCTGATGTTCCGGGGTAAGATCTACGTTCCGGACTCACCGGACTTGCGTCGGACCATTGTAGCTCAGCACCACGACACCAAGGTCGCAGGACACGCTGGCAGATGGAAGACCCTAGAGCTCGTTTCACGCAGCTACTGGTGGCCCAACATGTCCCGGTACGTCGGATCCTACACCCGCCATTGCGACCTCTGTCTCCGGACGAAGGCCCAAAGGCATCCGCCCATGGGTGAACTCCATCCGCTTCCCATTCCGGATGAACGCTGGGATCGTCTGAGTGTCGACTTCATCGTCGAGCTTCCGGAGTCCGACGGGTTTGATGCTGTCATGAACGTGGTCGACTCCGTAAGCAAACGTGCCCACTTCATTCCCACTCACACCACAGTGTCTGCCCTCGGATCCGCAAACTTGTACCTGCAGAACGTCTGGAAGCTGCACGGACTCCCTCGGTCCGTTGTGTCCAACCAGGGTCCGCAATTCGTCGCAGAGTTCACCCGAGAAGTCTACCGGATGCTCGGAATCAAGCTGGCTGCCTCCACTGCGTACCACCCTCAGTCCGACGGACAGACGGAACAGACCAACCAGAAACTCGAGTCCTATCTCCGGATCTTTGTCGGAGAGCGTCAGGACGACTGGGCTTGCCTCCTACCTATGGCGGAGTTTGCGTACAACAACCGGGTCCATGCGTCCACTCAGCAGTCACCCTTCCTCCTGGATACCGGCCGTCATCCTCGTCTCAGGTTCGAACCTCATCAGCCACCGTCTCGGATGGAGTCCGCAAACGAGTTTGTAGACCGGATGAAATCCGCAGTCAACGAGGCTCAGTCCGCATTGGTCAAGGCTCAGGACGACATGAAGCGCTACTACGATCAGTGTCGGACTCCCGCTCCGGAGTACCAACCGGGTGACAAGGTCTGGCTGGACTCGTCGGACATCAACCTTGCCCGACCCTCCCGGAAACTCGGACACGCACGACTCGGTCCTTATAAGGTCGTCCGGAAGGTTGGCAAGGCAGCGTACCGGCTCCAGCTCCCTCCGGGCTTATCCCGTCTCCATCCCGTCTTCCCCGTGGTCAAACTCTCTCCCTTCGTTCCGGACCCCATCCCGGGTAGACGCCCTGTCACTCTGCCACCTCCGCAGCTCGTTGACGGAGAAGAGGAGCATGAGGTAGAAGAGGTCCGAAATAGCAGACGGTTCGGTCGGGTCCTGAAGTATCTGGTGCGCTGGCAAGGCTATGGTATCGAGCACGACTCCTGGGAGCCCGCGAGCAACCTCCAGCATGCCGCCCGGAAGGTCAAGGACTTCCATGATCGTCACCCGGACGCAGTACGCGTACTCCGGATGAGTCCGATGAATCCGACGACTGCTCTACCTCTCCGGATGACTCCTGCAGCACTGGACCAGTCCTGGGAGCGTTGGCACAGTCGGAAGGCTCCGGGCTCCGCGCAGTCGTACTTCGACATCTTCTCGCAGCAATCCGGAGTTTCAGGGTTGGTGAATTCATGGCGCGGCAGGCAGGAATCTTCGCGTCGGGTCGCCGCAACCTTGAAGGGGGGGTGATGTAAGGGGACACTCCTATTTTCTCCTATTCCCCTGTCCCTCTCCCTTCCTCCTTCGTTTCCTTTCTCCCTTCCTTCATCCCATGGACTATTATCTACATTCCCTTCATTCCCTTTCCTTCCCTCTCGCCCCCTTACCTTTCCGCTTCCCTTCCGTTCACTCCCTTCGCATCCGAGGCCCGTCCGGTGACTCCGAAGTCTTCCCGCGCTTCGGACTCGCCTCGGACTCGCTCGGACTCGTAGATACACTTCGGGGCTCGTCTGGGCTACCTCCGTCCTCCTCTCCCACTTCGTTATTCCTTGTTCCCACTTCCCCAGGTCGCCGGCACGACTCCTGTACATTCCCCTTCCACTTCATTATCACATGCCCCCTCGTACCTTGTGATATTTGTTCGGACCTGTGGCTGGTGTACTGTACAGTTACCCTTCATTCCTCCCACGCTACTACAGTATATACTTCGCTTCCTAGCATGGAGAATCCTTATCCTGTTCTCTTTGGATTCTCCCTCTGCTAGGTGAGCAGCTCTCTCATGTATTGTAGTTAGTCTTATTCATTACTTTGGATTCTCCCTCTGCTAGGCTTGCACTGTGCGGCCATCTTGAGGTTGCCCTTACAAAGTCCTCTCAATAACTTCCTTCAGTACTGCAACTCATTGACGGAGATCAGGCACCCCATTTGACTGTATTCTCGCTACAGAAGCCGTGCGATACCCAAGGACTCCTCTCTGTTTCTGGTTAGTTACAGGTGTTGTTGTTTCGACATGCGGTTTCATCTCCTTGTCGAGGTATTCCAGGCCAATTGGATGGCCACCCGTCAGCTATCAAGTGCTGCCTCCATGCCCTCTTGATGTTTGAGCTTCAGCCGTCAATGACCAAGCGCCTGTCGCGGATCATGTCGAATGTGGTCCACATCCTAGGATTCCTCTCTGTCGTCAGCTCGCCAAACGCGCTGGATGCTATCTTCACTGAAGCATGCTTCAAGATGGTGTTTGGCGCGGCGCTCCAATACCTTCAAACATCACGATCAAAACAAGATTTTGCCAATGATTTCGTGGGCACTCAAAATGACAAAACAAAATGAGACGACGGAGCGAACCACCCACGTAGCTACACACCTAAATCGGCGTCAATTTTGAACACAACTTTGAGCCTTTGCCCCTCCTTCTATGCAGGCTATGGACGGACTTACCAATAGCGAAGGCGCCAATGGGTGCTCTGCTTCTTTAACTTAACTCGTGTCATGTCTCATAATTACACGCAGTAATGGATACTCATTCGGACTGATAACACACAACATTGTAAATACAAGTAAGGAAATAGATATCAAAGAAGGTCACGGTATTCGGCGTGGGCACCAACCATCTTCGAGATGACCTCAGATAATCCAAGAATGGGTCTGCCTTCAGTTGGGCTCATGATCCCTCGGCACAGAGGACAAGTAGCATGCGTGTCAAACCAAGTGTCGAGGCAAGTTGAGCAAAAAACATGCCCACACTCAATCCTAAATTGCGAGTCAGCTAGCTCAAACTCAATCCGTAGCTGTGGCAACTCACACACATGGCCGGGTCATGAAGGAGGTGCAAACAACGCATCGACAAAACTCTGCAAGAGCTTCAATTACCTGTATGGATAGGAGAGTTAGAAAAGTTCAGTATAGTTGATCACTGTACTTACACCTCGTTTACTTTCCACTTCCTGAGACACCAGACATGAGTAAGAGTAATCATATACATATATATGAAAGAATTCACCTGGGTCAGGCTGTCGCGAAGATTCTCAAGCACGGTGCAAGTGGCTTGCAACTCGTTGCAGTTGGCTCTGAGCCGGTCACAGTCAGACTGAACACCTTGATTGAGCCGTCTGAGGGCCTGGTGCTCAACACGTGTAGCAGTGTGCATCTGTGGAACAGTCAATCTGACGAACTAATACCCGGTCAAGCATATCACTCACCTTGAGAAGCGAGCGGTATGAGTTCTGTAGGTGAGTGTTGGTCAATCTAAGATCATTGATTGTTGCCTTCATATTGTCAAAATGGCGACTAGGATCGCCCTCAAGGCAAACGAGTTTATCCTTCAAAGCTTGAAGCTCCTAGCAAAAGTGATCGTCAGATTTATACAAGTATCAAGGTTGGAAAGTCAACAAACCATATGATACACCTCTTCCCGATTCTGAACGTCATTCACTGTAGCCTGGTGGGCAACCAAAGCCGCATCAGCTTGGTCAATTAGGCAAGACAAAGTCCAGTCATTAGCCTAGATAAAGAGAGCGAGGTCAGTACATAGACACAACAAGAACAACATGATTAAACTTACAGCCTTCGTGGCTTTCAGTTGCCCGGCTAGTTGCCCAAGCTCGGCAGCATAAGCTTCATCGCTAGCACCAGCAGGTCACAACACGATTGGGGCAGAGCCCTCATGGTCGCCGGCGGTATTGTCCATGATGAAGTTGCGAAGTCGATCGAAGGATTGTATCAAGAGAAGGATTGTAGACAACTGTTGATAGGACAGAATAGAGGCCGTTTATATAGATTCCGTGCAAAGGAGTCCGAATTCAGAGATAAAGTGGTCGTCCACATACCGATTGATCTTCCAGCCTCTTTCCAACCTCTTTCAGCCACAAACATGACGCACTGTGAAACACCAGAACCACCTCATTCTCAGGGTTACACTCATGCATATGTGGAGTCAGTGACAGATATTCACAATCAGTTTCTCGCTTTGTTTTTGGGTGACACTTTGGAAAGATCCCTGATTGCCGATTGGGATGGCCAACTACAATTGGTAGGCACCATATATAGCTCTTTGTTCCTCGATCTTGGTTTGATCGCCAAGAATGGAACTGTCCAATAGTAGCCGGCTCTACTATGGGGACTCGCTACGCGCTTACCACACGCAGCACAACTCGCACACGTGCAACACAACTCGCACCACGTACTCACTCCCCACACTCATTTCCACCACACCAACTTGCATTTATTAGTTGCTGCTAGTTTGACAAGCCTACGCTAGATCATGGTGAATCTCGCTAACTCATATCAGTACTATGTGTCATAATCTGCCAGTGAGTGAAATGAGTGCCCATCCAACAAGAAGGCCCTGACGTCAAATTAGAACCTGCGTGTTGATCATGTTGGTGGCTGAAAGACTGCCATTCAACAGCTATATGCACATCATGAATTATCTCGGAAAGTCAACCCGCTGTTACTTTCTTCTAGCTGTAACCTCACCCTGGTGGCTGAAAGGCCGCTGGAGTCGCCACTTCCACATGTAGTGATCACCGAATGTTTCAGGGAGTAAAGCTGCCGCTGCTTTCTTCATCTCTTCTGTTGCGTCATGTAACTTACACCCTGGAGAAAGATGGACTCTTCCTTACAGTATGGATTCCTTTGAAGCCTTTGAATATCCTCAATGTCATCGTCATCCTCGATTTACCGCCCCTACTAAGATCAACAACAGTATTTAAACCGCAGTCCGCAATGTCCAAAATCCCAGCTTTCTCTACAATCAGCTACCCCCAACCGTTATACGCCATTGATCATGCACAACTCACCTCGCAACTCTGTCTCTGCCATGTCAACATCTTCCTCTGACTTCTATACTGATGCGGCGAGCAATTTCACAGACAACCCGCCTGATTGTTCTGGTTCTGCTACTCCTACGCTCATCCCCCTCGCAGTTCCTCAGCCGACGTCACCATGCGCTCCAACCGAACATGCTCATCGATGGACACTTCCCCCCTTGTGGATGCAGCCCCTGGCCTGCCCATCGCCCCATACCCCAATCATTCGTTTACGTCTTTTTCCTTTCCGCCTCCTCCCCATATGCCCAACCCCCAATCCCTGTCACTTTTTGATA
This sequence comes from Pleurotus ostreatus, assembly GCF_014466165.1. Classification (NCBI taxonomy): domain Eukaryota; kingdom Fungi; phylum Basidiomycota; class Agaricomycetes; order Agaricales; family Pleurotaceae; genus Pleurotus; species Pleurotus ostreatus. The sequence continues at coordinate 1,783,855 of NW_023503161.1, read as the reverse complement.
TGCCACTTATGCCGCCGCCTATGATGCCCCCATCTACACATAATTCTTCTATGCCATCTTTGACATATATGCCTACCACATCCTATAATCCTACTCCCTCACATATGCCTTCCAATTTTGTTGCAGCAAACAATTTCCCCCAATTTTCTGACTCATTTAATTTTTCCATCAACAACTTTTTCCCTTTACATGCTCCCATGAGCAACGGCGCTCGCTCTTATGACCATAGTTCTAGTAGGTGGTAATGCTTCATATTGATGATCCTTTTTGCTGACAACCTGTACCAGATATGACACTCAGGCTGATCCCTACATCGCTTGCCCCAACAACGTCCAATACTTCTACTGCCACGAACTCTGTGCCTATTATATCAGGTAAGATAAATTGACAATCCATGACTATCTTTTCACTCATATAAATATCTATTTAGCTTTGAGCTTCCCTGTCCCATTCAGTTCCGACTTCCAACCCCAGTTGCCACCCAATGTGTACAGCATTTGTCTCCAGTCTCAGCCGTCCGTTACACCTTCCCTTAATCCACACAGTGCCTCAATATCTGCACCGACACCAAGATACCCCAGCCTCGTCCATTCCCCCCCCTCCCCTCTCTGGCTTAAAGCGCCAATGTTCTACTGACAACAAAGGCACTGTAGATGGCAAAAAGTGTCGGCGCCTTTTCCTCGGTATCTCTCAGTCTCAACCAGATTTTACATCAACAACTATTGACGACGCCATGGAAGGCTCGTCTGAGCCGGCTCCAAAGGGGAAGCACAAGAGAGGTTCACAAGCAAGGGGGGTTAGGATGGCCTGAACCGAATCACTCTTGTCCTTGCGGCTCGAGGTTTTGGAGCTGAAGAAGGCCCGTGTCGAAAGCCAGAAGTTTGAACAGGCTCGCAACTCCTCTCATACTGAGGCCTTGCAACGTGAAAACAATCTGCGTAACCTTCTCTTCTTCAAAGACAAACAACTCGCCGATCTTCGAAATCAGCGCTCGTCCCCCTCCCAAGATCTCCTAGATCTACAGTCACAGTTGCACGCTCTTGAGCAAGCCAAACAAGATGATGCAGAGGCTGCAGAAGTACAATACCGGGAGCTCAAGGAGCGCTACGATACTCAGCTAGAGGAACTTCAGCGAGGTATTGATGTAGCAACCAGACAGCAACTACACGAGGCGTCCACCAGTGAGCGACATCTTCAGACGATCAAAAGCCTAGGTCAGCAATTGCAGAAGATCGAAGCCAAAGCATCTGAGAAGTATCAGGAGCTGGAGAAGCAGTTTGCCGATGTGTCACGACAGTGGAGGCTAGATGAAGCTCGGCATCAAGAGGACCACGAAGGAGTTGTGGCGAGCCTATGCACTCGCATTGAGGAGGTGGAGGATGAGTATGCCAAGCTTGGATCTGAGGCTCAAGCCCAACGCCGCACACTTGAAGATCAGTATAAAGATCAGTTGCAAGCCGCAACACAGCAGTGGGAACAAGATCGTAGGGAGGACCATCAGCGTGTGGTGGAAGAGTTAAATGGTCGAATTGTTGAACTGGAGAGCGTGTATGCCAAGCTTGGATCCGACGCTCAGGACCAACGCCAACAACTTGAAGCCCAGTATAGGAATCAGAGCGCCATGGGCGATGGGAACGACTCTCAGTGTCAGCAGATTGAAGATCTCGAGTGTCAACTATCCGATCTTCGGCAGCAACATCTCCATGATATGGAGGAGGCCAAACAGCGCTACGACTTGTTGCAAGACTCGACTTCAAGGGATCGACAGATGCTTGAAGACGACTGGCAGAAGCGGCTCGCCAGTTTGGAAAACACCCGTCATCAGGATGTGGATCATGAAGCTGGAATCGCTGCAGGCTTTCAGGCGCAACTGCGGCTTCAACAAGATGTCTTGGATGATCTTCAATCTCGGATCTCCGCCATGCAGGATCAGCACAAAAAAGAAAGACAAGATGCCGAGACCCACCAAAACGAAATACACCAGCAACTGCAGCAAGCATGCCAGAACTTAGAAGAAGCAGAGGGACAAATCACACAGTATCAAGAATTAGAAAATGCCCAGCAGCAAACTCCAACAAGCACGGCAGACATGGCTAGAGCCTTGGAGACTGCGATATCAGACGCCCAGCGGGACGCAGAAGCCAACTTCAATGCTTGGAAAGCAGCCCACGAACAAGAACTTCAGGTATGTGCTAACATCAATTCTGGTCTACTTTTCTATAACTAAGACTACGTAGGCTGAATGTGATGCATTGCGTGGAGAGCTACATGATCTCTGCGCCCACTGTCAATCGCTTCAACAGGTATCTATGGCGGGTTATCTCCATCTGTCCACCATCTAACAGTTATTGTCAGGGTACGGTGACAAACGATGTTGAGATGGACAGAAGTAGCTTCGCATCCGGGAGACGACATGGCAAGCAGTGTGAAGTTCTTGATGTACGTACCTCGCTTGACGCTCACCTTAGAATGCTGACTCACCTCACGCCATCAGGTCCGTTCATTTTCCCGTCGTCCTGTTTACCCACCTGTGGCAACATCACGAAGTGGCTTGGGATTTTCTTCGCTGCGGAGGGTCAACCTCCAAATGCCAGTATCTAATATTCGCTCTACTACATTGCAGTCCTCCAACCCTGTTTGCAATGCCACCCCTGGTCCAAGTTCACGTCCCACTATCCCATCGCGCCCATTGGCTGGTTTTGCGATGCCTCCAACGATGCGAGCACCTATCAACCCCACAGCAACTCCCTCAACTATGGCAAATGCTTCAACTTCTGCTCACCCTTGAACCATTGCTCCGCCATTACTCACCCCAGTAGGCGGGCGTTCTGGCACCCATACACCCATTTCCTCTCACCAACCAACCCCAACCCCCCATTCTCGTCAGGCTACACCCCCTGTATTCACAACACCAATCCCAGATGGACCACCCACAACTACGCTGCAGCGTGCAGGGTCGCATCCCCAGCCAGTCAACTTCGAAACCGCAATGTCTGGCCTAGAGAATCAACTTATGACTGCCCTAGGAAACATGGTTACAGGTCTAGCTGCAAATCTCATGCAAAACAACAATTGTTCTGCTTCGCACCCCCGAGCCTCGAGGGTTAATCCATCAAGTGCATACTCACAAACACATGAGCCAAAGACGCGGGATCCAGGCAGAACTAGAATGATGGTGCGAGATTTTGCTCCAACTCGTGACTTAAACACATCTTAATTGCAATTATAGAACCTTGTTCGAAGCAAGATGCGTACTATGCTTCATATCGACCAGGACTCCGAGATCATCGCAGCAATTGGCCGCCACAATGTCACCGCTTCTGTAGAAGAGGTAACTACTTGGGAAGAAGGGGATCGTAATCCTCCACCTCTGCATCCCCTCCGACCGTTTTGGCCAAAACTAAATCACAAATGGAACCACGAGCTTGCTTTACAGTTTGCGGAGGAATTCTGCAATGAAGAGTGTGAATTCGATACGGAAGACGTGAGGGAGCACTTCACATCTCGGCTTAAAACCCTCCATACCTACATTTCCCACAACTCTATGTACACGGATGGTGGGGAGGCACTCCTTCAGGTTGAGCGTGGTCGCTCTCGGCGTGCACGAAGGCAAGGAACAGTCAGTCACAACATCAATTTGACGCCTGGATTTCTGCTGACATCCAGATAGCTCTACGACAATCGGATAAGGATCATCGAAGGCAACATTCAAGCGGGTGAGAGCGCTGTGTGGATGCTGCTCCATGACATGGTTAGGGGGCTCGGGCTTCTCGGGATGAGCACAGACGAAAGTGACCCCGAGGACAATACCTCGGTTTCCATCATCCACAAGGACTGGTGCTCACCCGAAGTTATTCGCCTTCTGCAAGTCATCGATCGTCACCGCCAGGTTATCAATTGTTATGGAAATGCCAGGGCCGGTGCTCCACCTCAGAGCAGGCGCCGTCATCTTGGTGGTCCAGTCAGCACACGCAAACCAATTGCTGGGCTTCCCAGAAACTGGTATAATACAATTTGGTATAACTCCCTCTCGCAATCGCAACTCACCGGCCTAGGTGCTCTCGCAGAATTCCCTTTGCCAATTATTAATGACGACGACTAATCTCATCTTTAATTATATCAAGTACATTTATCTACCGTTTGTTTCCTACTTTATCTATCAACATTGAATGACAGCAACTAATATTCCCAGCGAGAGCGTGTCACTAATCGCAAGAGCGCGCGCTGGAAGCGACATCCACTGCGGATCACCATTACTTTGTCGCAAGAAAAACCAACTGACATAAATGTACCCTATTACTCCTATATTTGTCCCCTGATATTCCTTTTCTTCGCCTTCATGTAAAGTTGCAGTGAAATTATTTATCCAACAAATGGAACATCTTCTGGAATGTAAAAAATATGTCTGTGGTCAAAGTAGACATACAAATCATCATTTTGTCAATCTCTTTAGATTTAAGCAAAGAGATGCTTTGTCAATTGGTTCTTCCAAAGTCAAACTTTTCTATTGTTTGAACAAAGGGATTGCTTTGTCCAGAGATAAAACATGGCCTATAGGAAAGGTTTACCAGCAGGTAAAGCAATGGCCAAATGTTATCTTTGTTGTTCACTTTATCTTTGCTTTCATTTTTCATTTGTCACAGGAAAAATATGCTGTTAAATAATTTAGCCATCCAACACTTTGTTAACAGTTGAATAATAAATATATTCATGGATGAATCAATTGGAAAATTGTACATTTGAATTAATTACTTTATCTACGGAAATACTGATGGCTTCCTGCAGTGATCAGTCGCGTAGGTGAGTAGGTGAGTGAGGGAGCCAGTGACACAATAGGGAGTTGCTGAGTGAGTCATTGATCGCCTCGCTCAGCGAGTCACTATGTTTTCCTTTGGAGAAAAGGTGAAAGAAAAGAACATATTTTAAGCTCACCAAAACATATTGCAAAACATTAAATTTTCTACAGGATATAAGCTAATAAAAATGAGAAGTTTTCTATGACTTTTATGAATTCAAAAAATATACATTACAATAGTCCGGAAACCTATTAGGAAAAGTTACGCTGTCGAGGAGGAGAAAACCTTGGAGAAAATAAGCCCCTTTGTTTCAGGGGGAAGTTGAAGAAAGGGGGAGCTTTTCTCCAAGTTTGGTGCACGGTGAAACATAGATCAAAAGCCGATGTTTTGCGGAGGCAAAGACTCAGGTAAAAGGCAAGATTCTGCAGAGTTTTTGACTCTTAAATTACAGGTTATTTCTACTCTACGAAAACACTTGGAAAGTACGGCGACATTTTTACCCCCCCTTTTCACCTGGGGAAAAGGGGTCGCTGCATGCCGTGATTGCTGGGCCGGGTACGGGTGAAGGTTGGTGCTGATGCTCCCTATGAGGGGACCCTCCACCATATTGGTCCTTGCTCCGCTTGTAACTGTTTGGTCTTCATACCTTGTGATATGACTATTACACCCTCCGACTCTGTGAAGGCCAAGTTACTGCATACCGCTTCATGCTCTAGATCCCTCTGACACAGTGAGTATCTTGCTACCCTCCACTCTCCTTTCTTACCCTGCCTTCCCTTAGAACATATTCTATCTCTGTCCCAATAGTTTTGTTAAAGTTCCAGAGGATGTCACAGAGGATGTCGCAGAGACTTTTAGGGAGTGCTCTCAGTTTCAAGGAAGCTGAGAATAGACCCATCTTATTGATGGCAGTTTCTTTGGACTACATCTTATCCATGTACAACTCAGCCTCTCGTTCTCACGCCGGATATGTACTTGTGGATGTCTATATGTGCTATGTATTCAAAACTTAGCTAGAATTATGATTTGGAAGTACGTAGGAAGAATAGTAAAGCAAAACTGTCACTACACAACTTGAACGAAAACATGATTACATTATGACACACTCCTTATCCTCCACCTTTGCACCCTGGAAGCCCATCTCTGCGAAGGTCGACGCTCCCGTTTGTTTGTTGGGCCGTGTACTTGCTTGGGAAGTTCCTCCACCTCCAAAACCAGGGCCACCACCCATACCGCTGGCATCCTCACCATAGCCTCCTCCAGAAGGTATACGTGCGGGGGAGGGCCGGGGGGAGTGTGAAGGCGCACGACCACCACTGCTTGTGGGTCTCTGTCCCGGTGGGGGTGACCCGGAGGCAGCGCCGGGATCCGTCAACGTATACCTTTGCGCAGCGGGGTACTGCCTTCCCCCAGCCGGCTGAGGTCTCAATCCGACGCCCGGACCTGCGGCAGGGGGCGGTCGTTGCCCGGGACCACCGCCTGGAAGCGGGCTCTGCATGGGCGGTGGCGAATGCTGGAGCCCATACGTATTGTTCTCTGGAACGGAAGGCATACGCCCGTGTTGCGGCTGACTGAGCGAGGGGGGATGGTATCCTTCGGGCATTGACAGCGAGTTCTTCCTGATGTTCTCAATCACTGATTGTCCGTTTCCGTAGTCCCCGCTCGGGCGGGAGTAGGAGTCAAGGAAGGAGTCGTTGGAAGTGGGGCGAGCTTCGGACCGCTGCTTGGCTTGAGTACGCTTGCGGACGAGCTTGACCTCCGTGATTGAGTCATGCTCCTGTCGAGAGAGAGGTTGGGCTGTTGGGCCGGTGAGCGCGTTGAGGCGTTCCTTGGCATCGTCATTGCCCTGGTCGGCAGCCTGCAATTCGTCCATGAGAGAGAAACTCGCGTGGATGCACGATCTCTTACTCACCTTCCTATACCACTTAGTCGCAGTCTCAATATCCTTGGGTCCACCGACTCCGACCTCTGCGTAATAACCCATCGCAAACATCGCGCTAGGAAGCCCTTTCCTCGCGGCCTTGTCAGCGAACGTCCAGGCCAATGCTTCGTCTTTCTCGAACGCCCCCTCGGCTCCGCACAGGAACCACTTACTCAATGCCATATCGGCCTCGACCTCTCCCTGCTGACTTGCCAACGAATAGTACTGCACGCTCAGCAGCGCATCAAAGGGGAAGGGGGGCTGGGCAAATTCGTAGGCGTGCCCGAGTTTATATTGGGCAGGTGGAAAGTGAAGGTAGGCCGCTCGTTCGAGGTGCTTGCGGGCGTCGAGCGCAGGGGATGACGATTGGGGGATGACCGACGCGAAAGCGGAAGCGGGCACGGTGATGTGGGAGAATTCACCAAGGAGAAGGAGGGCATAGACGTAGGCGGGTTGAGGAACATCGAGAGAAGCTAGCGTGGCAGCTCTATGGAGGAGTGGAATAGCCAGATCGACATTGGCTGGTAGACCGAGTTGACCCATAAGATGCGCCATTCCCAATCGCTGCGTGAAACTTAATGAACTACTCAAACGGGAATAGAATAAAAGACTCACGTAGAGGCAGCTTTCTACTCCATACTTCACACCTCTCTCAAAACAATCCTTCGCGTGCGAGACATCGTTGAAATTCTCGTAATCTCTGCCCAATCTAAACCACGCGGCGTGGTACCCCGATCTTGCCGCCGACTCGAAGTCTCGGAACGCAGAACGTGGGTCGTGACGAACGTGGTCTGGGAAGGCGCCTGACGCTTCGAAAGTGGCGCGCCAGTAGATGGCCTCGGCGACGTACGCAGGGACTGGTGTCTGGGGTGACCTGGGCGACGCGAGCTCGACGACGAGCGGAACGGCAGTCTGTACAAGACGCGCGAGCTGAGGGTCAGAGATGGTAGCCGGCCCCACGGGTATATCGTTTGACTGGGAATTCTGGCTGCGGTTGACGAGGAAGATGACATCACGCGCCCACGCCAGCCTGAGCGTCGGGTCGTGCGAAGGTGATTGAACGGTCGGTAGCGCCTGGAGCAAGGTCGCGATGGTGGGAAGGGTGGCTGTCAGAGATGGAGCCGCCGCCGTACTCCGTGGGGGCGAAGGAGCTTTTGGTGGAGGCCCGTACGTCGACATGATGGAGGGGGTCCGATGGAAGTTGGATTGCTGCGGTTGCTGGGGTGAAAAGGAAAGATTTGCCATGCCGTGTTCGATCGAGCTGGAATGGGGGATTGGAGGTGATTGTGCGTAGTGCGGAGGTTGTTGCGGTGGTGGAGGCGCAGCGTATGGTTGCGGGGGGTAAGGTGCTTGCTGGGGCGGGTATGGTGCTTGCTGAGGTGGATATGGTGCTTGCTGAGGTACGTAGGGTGCTTGAGGTGGTGGGGGGGAACTGTAAGCGTTCCAGGGCTGCCAGTTCGTACCCTGGGGTGGAGGCAGCGGCGAGGCGCCTCGCTGAGGGTATCCCCCCTGCGGCGGCAATGGTGACGGGCCTCTATTAGGTACAACAAAGCCAGGGCTGTAGTTGACACTCGACGCCTCAAGCGATTGGGCCATCTGTGACATCGATGAGGTGTTGCGAGGGTAGGCTACCATATTACGTGGTAGGGAGAAGCGGTTTACTCACATTCGCCGGTATTGAAGGATCTGCTCTGTACGGTCTCGGTGCAGCGAGGGGATTGTCGAAATGAGGAGGAGAACTGTAGTTTCCTCGATAGTCTGGTGGTAGCGGGGGAACAGGTGGTGGTAGTGAATTCTGCCTCTGGTTCTGGAGATACAGCGGTGAGAAAATCGCGTGAGACACGCAAGTGGACGGCCTGGTACTCACCGAATCGTAGGGCCGTGGTGGAACTGGGGGAAGTGAAGGTGCGCTCATTGTGGTTCGTTTCAACTTCGTCTCGGCTTCAAGAGCATGAAGAGCTCATCGATGGCGATGCCCTCACGTGATTGGCAACCGAGACTACCTGAACTCACCATCAATGATCAGACTTCCTGATCAAAGTTTCAGAAAGCTGCAGGCGTCAGCGCCGTCGCTCACCAAGTCACGGCAAGTCATCTGCGACGCGGAGGCTATGAACGACACACTCGTTCTTGACGCCTGTAGAGCCCATGAACAGCTCCGAGCGACCCCAGGCTTGGCCGATATCGCTAATCAGCCCAAGGAATTCATATCCAGAAGTGAAAGCTGCGCCCAAGTCGACTAGACGAGTACGCTACGCTAAACCACTGCAATCATTGATGGTTGACTCGCGTCTGTTTGGTAGTTTCATTGTTCGACCGACGTGCGCGAGTTCGTGGACACTGCACCATCAAGGGCACTGTGCCGGAGAATCCAGGTATGCAGGTGCCAATTGAATTCCGGTGCTCGCGCTCGACAGCACTGCAATTCTCAATCAAGCGATCGCAGCTTAGGCGTTGGCAGACTGGGCGTTCACAACGTGCGTAATCCCTGACTTTTGTACCAGACCCACCACTGATGTTTGGGATACTCAGCCAGCATCTGTTTCTACCATACCGGTGCGAGAGAATCATTATACGCAACGCGGTACTTGCACGACAATGGCAAACATCAGATTGCAAGGTAACGAAACCATTAACAAGATCGTTCAAATGTCCCAACTAAATAACCAACACAAGCCAACGAAGTGAATTACTCTTTCATGGTCCATGCATCCACTGAAGGCCTTACAGAACCATAGCGGCGCCAAGGATAGCGCCCACAAGCCCCACGCTGGCACCGACCAATCCTGCCTGCTCGCCAACGCGCATCATACCCTTGGCTGCGTTGGAGGTGTTTGCCGGAGCTGGCGTTCCCGACCCGCTGCTCGTAGCGGGCGCAGAAGTGGAAGCAGGCCTGGTTACTGAGGGAGAAGAGAGAGGTGCAGTGGTTGCGATGGAGGCGGAGGAGAGGGGAGTGGTGACGGAGGCGGAAGAGGATACGGCCTCGGTGGTGGCGGACCCTGTGACAGAGACAGAGTCCGAGAAGGCGCCGCTGGATGCTGTTGCGAATTCGGGGCGTCAGTACACATGGGTGTGGATCGGGTAAACGTAAAGGGTTCAAACATTCAACCTCAGGGGCGGCTGCGGGTGGAATCAAATCCAAAATAGAGTTCCCCCAACAAAGGAGAAGCGCGCGTCCTTACGAAAGGAAGAGGGGAAATAGAGGTTACCCACCAGCACCACAGAGAGCCGCCTGCAAGCCGAGGGCAGCTTGTTGCTCTTCCGCTGTGCATGCTTGTAGGCATGCTGTTGCGGCATCTTGGAAGCCGTTCGTGGTAGAGCATGCGCATGCAGGGTCCGAGCTACAATAGGTAGTGAATTTGGGAGTCCAGCGGACACAAGGTGTGTGAAACGCACAAGGCACACCCAGCGGTGGCCGCAGCCTGAATCGAGCATTGTAAGACGCAGCTCGGGATGCCGGCGGTCGAAGTAGGGGCTGCGACACCTGAGGTTGTCGCGCTAGCGGAGGATTCCTGGGCGGAGACCGACACCGAGACCGAGAGGAGAGCAACGAGGACGAGGAGTCTTTGGAACATCGTTAATGGCTTGCGTTAAGGGGAGGCTGGGAAGAGCAACGAAACGAACCACTGTGCAATATAAATCAGTGGGAAGCGCGCGCAGGTGTTTCGTTGCAGGGATGATGGTAAACAATCCGCAAGACACTCATGTTTCGCCTGTCAAAATGTCACCGATTCCCTCGCCACTAGCCGTCTAAAATTAGATAGAATGGAAATGCCGAATCAGGTGAAAGTGAACAATTCACAAGATACATACGCTTCCAACATCGTGCACCAATAACGATGATGATACACATGGAAGACTGCTTCCTGTGCGACACCGAGAATCGAAAACTTCCCACAGCGAAATATTTATTCCCAACACCCCAAGGTCTCCGTTTCCGTGTAGACCGAAGGTCACAGGCGATGAAGGCCCGACAGCGCGTAAATGGACTTCAAGTTCTCGACGATCAGATGTCGGCTCCCGCGGCGAGAGGAAGCTTGCAAGAGTGCAGCACATTGAATGTGTGCTATGAAGGCTGAATATCAATGCATCAGCGAAAAGGCCAAAGTCTGACCTGATCAAGACATGGTTATTGGCTGATGTTTCTATCCAACTCTTTTCTACTTCGACAACGGAGGTAACAAGATGGGTGTCCGCCATTGTGATGTGGAATTGTTCCCGTAGACATAGACGTCGTGAAGTAGTCTACACGCTTGTTTCTGATGCATATAGCGATCAAGTAATAGAGAATCAGTCCGCCCTTTACCCTGTTACACTCAGCCCGAATTCACAGCATATGATTGTCAGCAAATGATTAATGGAGGATGTATGAGATTTTGAGAACAATGAGTTACGGCACAAAGCAAAGGAGTTGAAGCATGACAAATTTGTTAAGAGACATTACGCTTGACACCAACAACCTGGATAATGTGGCTATTGAGCTGCGCGGCAGCAGGGACCTCTTCACCACAGTAATAATTGGTGAAATAGGCAACCTTGTCTTCATATGCCAGCGTAGAAATCATCCCTGCAGACGTGATTGCCTGGAGGTTGTGCTGAATAGTCAAATGACAAAGATGAGAATTCCAGCAATGAGCCCTATATAGGAGGAGAACATACAGGTTCTCTCGTAGGATCTGTTCCATCAGCAAAGGGTACCACCTCAAGGCGAGCATCGGATGCAACTCCGTGTGTGCGATTCCACAACTAGAGGACACTCAATGATTAAGAGCAGTGAATTAAATATTTACTTACAAGAGCAGCTGTACGCCTCCCTGTCCTTGTCTCTCCCACAAGTGAGTCGATTCTGGCGTCCATTTGAGCTAGGCGTTGATCCACTTGAGTCAGGCGTTGATCCATTTGTGTCAATCGCTGTGTGACTCTGGGCTGCAGTAGTTGGGGTCATGGCAGCTGCGAACCAAGGCGGCTGGCCCTCTGCATCGGGGACACATCAAAACAGAGAAACCAACCAAGTGGCTGGTTGTACTCACCTTCAACTCCGGCCATGACCTGTGCCTGATATTGCGCTGTGCATACAATATCTTCGTTGGTGACAGGCTGGTTGGTATGAACTAATGCACAAAGGCAACACAAACACGTTAGATAGTACAGGATATTAGAGACAAATGATTAACGTACGGCGCGCATCAATTGCCTGGAATGCTATTATACACGATACAGCAGCATCGTCAATGGTAGGGGGATTCGAAGGTTGGTTAGGCCTTGTAACGATTTTGCGGAGACCTGGGCTCAGCGCTGGCACCGCTATCGCAGGCATTGCTGAAGGTTAGATCGCAAACCAATAGGGGAACAGCTCACAAACTGCTGCGAAGATGGCACCCCAGGAGCCGCAAATCCTTGCACAAAACCCATCGAATGCAAAGTTCGACCAGCGGCGAGTCGATTTCCTGTATAGCTTTTCCAGAAGGTCGCCTTCTATCGCGCGGAGGGAATATTTATATCGAAACAAACAAATTTCGTATTTATCTAGGCGGTATAACAAAAGCACACAGGAACAACTATCAACACATTTGATCGCCATTTGTTCAATTGAAAGGGCGCGACATGAAGTCGGGAATTAAAGCAGTCACAACATAGGGAGGATGTCAATTACCTGCTGCCATGATTGATATTGTTCCTCAGGGTATGCGTAGCTAGCACGAGTGAGGGTGCACGCTTTCGGGAGAACCGTGCTCAGAAACACAGCAACGTCATGAGCGGGTGAGTCCAGAGGTGACATCCCGACGTTCAAAGTCTCCAGGCGCACAAAGTGCGCGCCCTGGGGACCCGAGCAGGAAACCCCCTTCGTGTCCATATATAAGGTCAAGGTCTTCATAAGAGGACATAACGGGGCTAGTATCGGGAGGGCAGATAGACGGAGGGTTGGTGGTCCAGTCGATTCATTGAATTGGAGGGTTTTCAAGTAAGGGAGACTCTTGAGAAGGTCGGTCATAATTTCGATGCCGAGGTGGAGAGGAGGAGGATTTTGTAGCGATAGCGACGTGAGGTTGAAACAGTGGTAGTCTATGGAGAGAAAGAGCATTGCTGACGAATGATCTAACTCGGGGTCGTTGATGTCCCACTGTTCCTTGCTACGCAGCCTGATCGACCGAATATTAGGGGAAACAGAAGTGACGGCTGCGACTAAGAGGCTATACGCAGAGATATTCTCCTTATGGCGAGAAGTGATATCGAGATCGCTCAGGCTACGGGGCCTATATGCATTGAGCACATCCGTGACAGTCCCGAAACTGAACATGTCGTAGCTTGAGAGCGTCTTCAACGAAGGGAAGGATTCGGTTGGTGCCGCCATCGGCACGGCAAGTTTCTTGTACGTAGTTTCCGAAGACACTGTTAACGACTTCAAATGAGGGAGACGCGCGATGGCGTTGAGAGTCAATGCGGAGAGTAACGTAGGGGAGACTAAGAGGATCTGGAGTCGCGTAAGGGAAGACAGCAGCGAATGAATTGCGAACTCTGTGTTGGTGTCTAGTGGACTCCAGGAAGTAAGGGAAAGGCGTTCCAAGTTCGGAGCCTTGTCGGAGACGTACAACAGGGTTCTCCTATAGACTGGAAGAGGTAACCCTCCGGCGTCTTGGTTCATGAAACAGAGGTGGAAAGTAGTGAGAGTGCTGTGGATGAAAAGCGGGATGAACTTCACAAGTGCTCCCCAACGATCGTACTTCCATCGTCGTAAATTGGGAAGAAGTTCGCTACTCAGGGGAGGACTGCTTGCCACGATATCGATAAAAACGGATTCGCAGTAATCCGCCGTCATCGTATCATCGATTGCGCGCACTCTCCACGAATATTTTCGAAAGACAGCCCAATCGTGAGGGCGAATGTGGTGGCGAAATCTCTAGATGTAAAACATGAGGAACCAAAGCAATAGTAACACCGCCCATGGTACAGGGGCACGCACATAGAGAGGGGGCATTCCTTCTTCCGCACACAAGGCCAAGGGAGCCAGCAGGCTCAGCAGCGGCAGCAACGACTTGAGTTCACACCAAACATCGCTCAGCGCTTCGTCGCACCACGTCTTGCAAACAAGGGCATTGCGATAATTCTGTGAAACGGAACAATGATAGAAAATGTGGCCAAGAAGCTCTGTGGTAGCCAATGCTGAGTCTGTCGCTGTGGATGACATTGTTGGCGTAACCAAGGCGCAGCACAAAGAGTCACGGCAAGCATTGTTGATCAACTCCCGGTCCGCCAAAACAACCATCACTCCATGGGGATACAGATCGTTCGGGCTCACAGTCACGGTAGGGGGCTATTTGGAAACGCATGCTATAGCACAAATGCATAATCAGGCCTAGGATGGATAACTCCAAGCTGCAGCCCTAGTGCCACTGATGCAAAATCACTTTCTAAAACTGCCTTATGATGAGGAACATCCTACTCCAAAGTCAAGTTAATCTCTCCCTTTCAACATCTTTTCCGTGGAGGTTCTTCGAGTCATCCTCCTTGTCACCCTGCGATCCGAGTTGTACTTGGTAGCGTTCAACGGAGGATGACTGATCACAAACTCGGATATCCGTGAGTCTATATCGGTGTCGTTCTTGACGTAATGCTGTCGCCAGCTTTGCCAGGTATGGCGCCGTGCCCACTGCATCTCCTTGTGTGGGTTCTCCTACCATCCAATAGACGCAGACACGTATGCTGTTAGCATCAGAACATAGTTGTCAAGTCATTCATGACTCACTGAGAGCTCCTCGTATACCTTGTTGCCATATCGTCCTCCGGCGGCCTTATCAGGAATCTTGCGCGAGAGATAGAAGGCAAGATTGTTCTTGTCGGCTTGCGAGAATGGTGTACGGCTGTGATATAGCATCAACCCAATGTCTCGAATGCACGTACGAAACGTAGAGGTGAACTCACTAGAAGCCCGTCTTGCTGCCCCCCATTGGCACCTTGGTCGTGGGTTCATTGGGTTGTAAAATGATTTCCCGTTGGACGTGCCGCCAGATCGTTTGCTCATCCAGAACGATGAGGTTCTGGAGGCTGGGATCAGGAGAGTGAGCGTAAGCGATTTGTAGGTGGGGTATCGAGCGCGAGGGAAGCTTCTGCTCGTCGACGAGCAAGATATCAGCGCCATCTAACTTCCACGAAACCGTCCCACCGTGAACCTGTCCAAGTTTCAGTGGTCTGTGATTGACCAGTGCTGCAGATGACATACAATCAGATTATATGAGAGGTACGCTCGCCGATCTAGATCATGAATCGAAGAGTCGACGAAGAAAGAACGTCCTTTGAAGATAGGCTATGGGGATTCTTATCAGCGTCATGGTAGGAAGAGGGGGGGACTCAGGAGGAAGTAACCTACCCTGCAGTCGACCCTCTCCTTCCAAACCTTCTTCAGCCCTGTGAAAGGCAAGCGCTTGGAGGGGGTCTTCCGGATGCGGGCCATTGGACGGCTGGATTGAACTCCAAGTCGAGAGAAGATATGTGCACTTGGATGCGACGCGTCGAGAGGACGGCGGCGATTATTCGAACTATCGAATTGAGACGCCTTATATATCCCTACGCCTTCACCATTATGTACCATGCCCGCAAATTTTCAAGTTTGGGACGCCCTGTTCGCATTTGTCTTTAAGCGGTGATCCGGACTGTGATCGTGAGGCGCAGACAACTGAATGTGGTTATCTACTGGACTGATGCTAGCACGGCGATCGCTAAGAACACACCCCTTACGAAGGCAAAGCACTAAACTGATCTTGTCAGCTCTCCGTAATCGATCTACGAGAACCTTGGGCATGGTAGGTCAAATTTTCTATGCAGTCGCGGAGGCGACGCTGAGGAAGTACTGAGGTAGTGGGTGGGTGGTGATTATCAAGATGGCGTACGGAGGGGACTGCGACCAAATCCAAGCGTCATGCTCACTTTGGGCGCTGAGAAGAGGCGTTGAGTGCTGGAGCACTACAGACTCTAGTGTACCTCCCCGTCACCTAACGGGTCGGCGGCGGCCTTCTTTGACCCGCCGTGCTATCTGTTCGGCCATGATCGAAGAAAAATATGCAAAGAACGGCGACGGCTAGATATAGAAGCTTTGAATAGAGGAGCGGCGAACATGAAAATGTTTGTACGTATATCCATGCTATATTTCACCGGACCATTTCTCTGGGTTGATCTTGCCGGGGCGGGGACGTCGTACATGTGCGAATAGAAGCAGCCCGTGTAATTCTTCGGCAACGGCGTCATTGTGAGTGCACGCAACTAGTTTGGATAGGTTCGATCGAATCTTGGAGGGAAGGAAATTTTGGACGCCGCGAGCTGTTGTGCCGCTTCGTCGCCTAGGGCGTGAAACTTTACTGAGTTCCGCTCCTTCAGAAGCTCCAGTTAATGGTTGTTGTGCGAACTCTAACTGGCGATCCTCAACGTACCTGAACTACGGTCACAGGCAAATGTACAGGTTTGGTGTAAACAGGTAACTAGCAATCTTACAACGGAATATAGAACGACATGCATGTGGGGATGATAGGGCATAGGATCGACACGGCGGTATGATTACCTGTGATCAGCCTGCTGGAATACGAGATGAGCGGGGGGCGATGAAGCGGCGGAAGAAAGAGCTACGGGATTTGGTATCAGGATTTTTGTCTGATGCATTCCTCTTCTCGTTTATGACTCGGAGAACCACGCGAGCGGGTATAGTCTTGCCGTCATGCGCACTCGTGCTATTTGTCCGAAACTCAGGCCTGTCCATGAAGAGGACGTGCATGTGTAGATGTCCAACGCTAGTAGTTGGGTGCGGGTGGAACCCCATATAGTCGGAATATTCTTGGTCCATCTTCCTCAACAAATCCGCACACTGCGAAGCATATTGGCGGCACTTGACCATCACATCTTCGAGATGCTTCCGCCGCTCCTCTGACGGGTTGTTGTGGCCCTCCGTAGCATCGGATGTTTCTGCAGAGGCCTCAGCCTTGTCGTACGCTGTGAGAATTTCCTTGTATCTGCGGTCCATCGTCTCATTGATTGCGGCGATGATCTTCTCCTTGGAGTCGGGCTCTCTCCAGAACGTCTTGAAATGCTCCCTCATCTCCTCGATGCAATCGCCATCCTCTAACGCAACAGCGTTATACACTTACCGAGCACGTCAGTTATGGTCTACTAGGACGCGGCCAAGGCCACACACCTCTTGCAACGGGAATCACCAGCAGATGCATATATGACATCCCCGCAGCGGGGCTCTTATCGGTCCCCGTTGGGTCAATGTCCTCTTTGTACAGCCGAACATCGTGGGAAGCGTGGTTACAGATAATGAGTGACTTGTCCGTCTCATGCAAAATACGTTCGCTGGGGTAATGGGCTTTAAAGTCCTGTTAAGATATATTAGTTTCATGCACCAAACACACGTGAGGGCAGGACTAACTGTAAAAAACGTGTCGGAGCGCTTCCATGGTGGTCCATACCCCGTAGTAACCTTCCCTACCAGCGGTTTAGGAATGAAGCCTTGTCTATAGGCATAATGGTCTGAGAGCAAGGTCCAGGCTGAGTCAAGCCATCACTCACAATATCTCGTATCTGAAGTCATCGTCTGCTTTCGCGTACGCCTCGAGTTCTTTCCTGACATTGGGCCCGCTCCAAAATGTATCGTAATAACCTAGATACTTTTCTCTTCTCTCCTTGTCCTCGTCTCCTTTGAGCATTCTGTTTCAATGAGGTTAGATAATGGCAACCCCAGACTGTAGGCAACCGCACCTTGTCACAAATACAACCAAGCTCAGCTTCTTGAGAATCGCAAGGGCGCGATGGGAGGGGGCAAGACCAGGAGTCGATTGCCTGGACATCGGACTGGTAGTAACAGCCAAGTTGAGGGCTGTAAAACCATCATGCCTGTAGCACACACTACAACTTCTTTGAACGCTGCACAGCCTCTCAGCGGTACAAAGGTCATGTGATAGCTCCTGACTGTCAAGACCACTGGATGCCACCCGCTCAGGTGTTCTAAAGTAGGAGCCACAGGAGTACTAGTGTGGGCTGCATCGCACCACTGGCAGCGCTGTAGTTGAGGTCCAGCCTGCCAGCACGGCTAAAAGCAAGGAGGCATAATTACTCGAAAATCAGAATGTGCGTAGATTTCCGACTCGGTGAAGATCTTTATTCGTGTTCCCATGTAACGGTGAAATACTTTGAGGCAAGGCTGATATAAGCACGTTACTGGTTGCAGTAACATCAGAATCGACGATGTCCTCGAAAGAATCATCGAGTGATTTCCTAACTAATCCGTCGTACCTTCCCGCAAATTGCGATAGGACGTTCATGGTCCTCGTGTCCAAGGGCCTGCAGGACGCGTTACTCCTGAACTTCAACTGAAACTCCAACAAGGTTCGCTCGGTATCAAAAGAAGGACGACGGACCTGAGAGACTTCCGCCCTTTACTTATATTTCCCAGCTAGTAGTGAGTGAGCCCCAACACGTGCGGGAGAGGTAACGTACTCACAAGAACACATGAACCAGTCGACGAAGACCAGACCAAAGGCGGGCAAAGTGTCGGTACTTTGGCTGCAGGCGTGAACTGCAACTGTAATCTCCTCATTGGCTTGTCCGGTGCATCATAGTTACTCGGGACATCCATTAGTACCTCTATTCGCGCAGGCGAAGTTAGCCATTGAGAGACAGGTGGCTTTATGTTACTGATGTAGCGTATAACGTGATCCGCTATTAGTTCGCTGAACCGACTTCCGAGTTCGTTCCTGGGCAGCTCCCCTTCAGCCCATAGGTCTTGGGTTCTCCTTGACAATGTCAGGCGGTGTGAAGAGGGAGTTGCGTTCGATCAAACGCTGAAAGAACAGTCCACATGCGATAACGTGGGTTTATTCATTTTACATCAAAGCATACAGTGAAGGTTGCAGTTGGAGTGGTGGGCCGTAGCGATGCAGTGTCTTGATATCGCACATCGCATATTGGCTGAACATCGCTATTAGTTCGGCCTTCGATGCTCAGGAAGCTTGCAACTTACACTAGGAGGACCAGGTGCCCTCACCGCCGAACTGGCGAGGCATAGTGACAGGCGTGTCGAGGGGACCATTTATCTTGATGGGGGCACCTGGAGTGCCTGGTCCATGGATGGTGACGGAGATGGACGATTCTCCAAGCGTGGCATCGAACGACAGTTTTCCCTCCAAAACCTCGAGTGCGGGATAGTCGAGCGTAGCATTGCTGCAGACAAAAAGCTCGACATCCCGCGCAGGTGCGTGGAATTTGTAGGTTTTCCCGCCGATTGTGAACGAGGCTATCAAATCACTGAGGAAGCCTATGACTTCAATGGTACCCGTAGCGATAGGCATCTAGATGAGATATGAGCCGGTGCTTAAGGAGATAATATGTTGTCCGTACATTCAGTGCGCAAAAGATGTGTTTGATGCAAGATGGTGTGAGGGGCGAGAGATGGGTCTAGTTGAACCATTCGTTGTGTCTTTATAAGGCCACGAATGCACCCCAGTTCTACAAAGACAGCTACATGACAGGTCTTGTGGAAAGCCTAGTGAACATGCGGAGCAATGCTCAGACCCGCCGATTTGACACGCCGTGCCCCGTTTCACCACTGTGGAAAATCCGGCCCTCTGGTATGTCTCGTTTGCTGGAAAGAAGTCCTTCGCAGTGGCGCTGTGTGAGACAACTTCAATTCATTTCAGCGGACAATCAGACACACCAGACATCTTTGAACTTGGTCGCTAGGTGTTTCGATATCACCGGTGATATATCTACTCTAAATATCCTCAGGGATTTTCGTGCCTCCGGCATTCTCTTCCACGACTGTCAGCACTTGAGTTCTGTCAACTTCTCGTCGCTCTCAGCGTGTCATTATCTCCACAATTGAGACCACATTCCCTCTATTTTCCATTGACCGAAGTTGATTTCGGATCACCGGTGTTGAGTGTTTTGTTCCTTGCTGTAATCGCTGTTCATGTAAACCAAATAAAGCCAAACTCGTGGCTGATCGAAATCGGACTTTCACAACTACAGCTTACAGTACGACCCTTGTATCTATGTGGGTTCGTTCTCCGGCGAGGCTTGTATCTGTAGGTCACTTCTGAATTCTGTTTCGATTCGAACACGATTCATGTGCCTTCACCTTTCCCAGCCTTGAGGGGACGCCATGGCTTCCCGGCGGAAAAAAAAACCAACTCTCGCCCGAACCCCTTAAGCAACAAAGATTCAGACCTACATATAGACACAACAGCGCTCGCGGCGCTGCCATGAGGCAGGAAGGCCTGCATCCATATGTCTCCGCTAGAATGTAGAAGGGCACGAGACCATGAAGAGGAGAGCAAGAACGGGAGATTCTGGACGTGCGAAACCGATGTGTTCGACAGTGTGCGCTGATCGTGCATAATGGGAACAACTTGACTAACACTGTATTATATAGTCATTGCAAAGAGAACGGGGAGCCTGAGGCTGGAATATAGACGGCGACACTTTCGCGCTTCTCAAGCGTACATTCAACTCAAAGCCGTGTCATTATCCTACGGTGTAGAATCCTTCGAACATGTACATCAACTCATGGTGATGCCTAATGCCGGAAGAAGTTAAGCAGGATCATATGCTGGGATCTTGCCAGCCGCTCTATCACGAGTTGGAGCTCTTAGTTTGACTTTGTTCTTGTTTGTATTTAACATTGAGTGAGCTCCTTCTCGCGATACGATGCGTGCTGGTTCTAGGAGCCTGATGCTGGGACAGCATACTCTATGCATTAGGCATGGGTTGTATAATACATCTATCCCGTATGTGAGAATGAGGAAACTATCTATGATGTTCCACTAATCAAATTACGCGGGCCATCCACCGGGAATCGTTGGTTCGGCTTCTTCCTCGCCTAATACATGTTCGACCGCCTCGAAGGAAAGTGTCTTCCAGTCGTGCGCGAGTGTGCTGTATGTCCTGAACTGCGGGTCGGCAAGCAAGACGTGCATGTGCAGATGTCCAACGCTGTGGTGAGGATGCGAGTGGAACCCGAATACAACATCTGTGGCACTCGTGTTCGTTCGTAGCGTGTTTGCAAAGTTGACGGCAGAAATTCTGCACTCTTCAATCACGGCGTCCAGAAGGGCCAGACGTTGAGGAGCCGTTGAGCTGTTGCTTCGTTGATAGGCGCGAGCGACCTCTGCGTATCGCCTTTCCATCGCATCGTGGATTGCACGGTTAACCTTGTTGACCGAGTCGTCTCTATTCCAGAAGTCCAGGAAATGGGCCTTCATCTCTGTGATCAGCTTGTTATTTGAGAGTGAGACGGCGTTGTACACTGTGGGATGCAAAATTTGTCAGGATACCGCTTCGCGTCAAGGCATTCATGATGACAACTCGCCTTTTGAAGAGGGGATGACCAAGAGGTGCATATATGACATTCCAGCGGCTGCAGTCTTGTCCAACGATGAGGGGTCAATGTCGCTCGAGTACAGTCTTGTGTCGTGGCATGCAACATTGCAAATGATGTGAGAGTGCTCTGTGGACGATAACACGCGATTAGGATAGTTGTGCTCAGGAAAGTCCTGCAAGTGCTCAAAATTAGTTCTGCGAATTACAGTAGACAGTAGAAACGATTGAGCGTACCGTGAAAAAAGTGTCAGATGTTTGCCATGCTGGTCCAACATCGTTCGTCACCCTTCCGACCAGTGGCTTTGGTATCAGTCCTTTACTATCAATACGAATCAGAACCGTGAGGTAAGGATAGGGAAGGAGCTACTCACAGGATCTTGTACTCGTAGTCATCATTGCGGGCCTCATAGGCTTTCAGCTCTTCGATTATACCGGGGGTGCTCCAAAATTCGGTTCGGAGACGTCTGAATTCGTCGAGGTGGTCGGTGAACCGGATAGACATGTTGACGCTGAGTGAGGGACACATTCTGAGGAAATAATACTGTCTTATTCTGCCAAAGGCCTATTTTATACCCCAGTGCCCTAGGAGGTGTGGCGAATGGCGAGTGGCATTTCAAGATGAAGCGGGCCACAGCATTCCACGCAATACGAACTCAGCGAATACTCGCCTGTTGCGGGGGCGCACGAGGCACCAGCAACAAGAGAAAAGGAGACATAATAGTCACCGCTATTGTACGTAGAAACAAGGTCTACGCAGAGGCAAGCTGCCTGCTTGGTTATGCGGCAGCCCTGGGATTCGAGGGCCGATTATGAGTATACCGGCCTGACACAGGTTTCGGAGTTGCTGATAGTTTGGCCAAGGTGGTATGTCGTCCACTCCTCCACGAGGTAGCTGTTAAACTGCCTTTTGAGAAGGAAAGGGAGCGAGGAGTATCCAGCTCCTAAGTACTCATATTGAGTCTAGCGAAGTGGCTCGGTTTTCATCGCCCAATTTTCCGGCCGTCAGAGCAGGGGGCGTAGGTGGTGCACTGGCGATCGACGCATGTCATGAAATTTGGCGATGTGGAGCGAGCAAATATCTAGGTCATTAGTTAGAATAAAGATAGCTTTTTCACAGACATCAACACACCGTGTCACTCAGACAGACTTTTCTAGCGTTCCGCAAACCAACATACGAATTAGTCAGAGCCAGGGCCATCAGGGCTGCGAGGCGGTGCTGACAGCGAAAACTGGGCCATGCTTCTCCAATCGTAGTAATATTCGGATCGAGCTGTTGAGAGGAGGACAACTCGCAGGCAATGGACGAGGCGGTGTTGGGGGTGACGGTGAAGGGCGTGGCAATCCTTGGTGATGAGTTACCCTCTACATTGTTAGATTGATTGCGGTGCTTTAGTCGGTGCCGTCGGTTGTGCTGAGGCCACTGCTAGGGCGTAGGCTGCGAAGCTTGACGTTCCGTAAATCGATGGAAGTAATGAACCGCTGGAAAGTCCGCACACCTAGGCAAGCGGTATATGTTACAGTGCGAGGCTGTCTTTGGGACAGCGTGCAATGCCAAGTCGTTTGTGGGCCCGAATGCAGCTGGCGGCGCCGGAGTCTCTCGATGCCACGGCCACGGCAGTGGTTTACTTCTGAGATATTATCTTATCTAATCACTAAATTTGTCTTTCACAACTGAAAATGATACACTTCGCAGAGGAAAGATTTTTGCACTATAATATAGACTAGAAGGATGTTACAGAATGCTTAGAGGTTAAATACACACCTAGACGTTCCTCAGACACTCCACTGCATGGTCATTCCGTCCGAAAGCTCGACAACCAATTGAGCCGAAAATGTACCTGATTGCAACAACGGGGCGAACACCTCTTCCAACCTTGCGACCTCTCTCATTCGCATGCAATAGGTCTTGTTGGCCTCAGGATCTGGTGTCAAGGTTTCGGTGAGACGGCACAGTGCCTTGTAGTGTGCATATTCCGGCAAGAAAGATGGTCGGTCGCGGTCGCACTGGCTATAAACCTTGATGGTAAGATGTAGGAGGCGTTTGAGCAATGGCAAGCGATTGATCTGTTCGGATAACAGCACGATATCGGAACCTTTGCTTGACTCTAGCTGTGTCGATAGGCAGGTGGGATACGTGATTCTGTCATATGAGACACAAAATTGATCTCCTAGCAGAAAGTGTAATTTGATACTGACGGAATCAAAGTGAAACGTACCTCGCAGTGTAGCCCAGAGATACTCTCTGGGCTACATGGAGGCAGGTCCCGAAGTGTGTCGTGATGAGTAATAGTAAAACTTTCTAGGTTTGGGCATTCAAATACTCAAAGATGGTGCTTGGGGGTGGAAAACCGCTAAGCTCTACTTTTTGAAGAGCCTCAAAGCGCATGACCGAAGGGAACACTGTCCCGTGGACGGAGTTCCGAAAGAAATAGTCGATCCCAAGTTCCTCGAGCGTATTTGCGCAGGCTGAGAGTATAGGAAGCATGGCGTAGCCATCGTCTTGAGCATTACTGCCTAACGACAGTCGAGATATTCGTTGAAGGCTGATTAGAGAAAGCATAGATGTAATATCTCTCGCCCATAACTTTGCCGGATGCACCCGTCCTGATTCTACAGAAGCGACGCAGGTTTATGAACCGGTTGAGTCATATCCATATCGGAGGCGCTGAAACCGCAATATAACTGTCGAAGTCTAGGGAGAGCTCGAGTGGATATTGCAGAGATGGGGGGCGATAATGAACTGTGACTATCTCAAGGACAAGTTCGAGTGGGAGCGCTGGCAGAAAGCTCAGCCCGGGCCAACAGTCTCAACCATGTCGGGGCCGCCACTTGCGTGTCAGGATTCGGCATATGTTCTAAATTCTCGTCCCTTTACTGGGAGCCCTAAAGGTAATTCAAAGGCGTGATGCCACAAAGCAAACAATGCGGTTTGCAGAAAGAACAGTCAAAGTCTGGAAATACGAAAGAAACACATGAAGATGAATGGAATCACAGCTGCAGTATAACATCAATCATCACATCTCAACAACCCACTTCCGTGGGCAACGGCGGAAGCCACTTCCTATACAAATCCTTCCTCACCAACTTCCACACCTCTGACCATACAACGAATAACACAGTCATACCGACGACCAAACCCCATTCCCAGCCGATGCCGGTTTGATAGAAAATACGGGTGTTGAGTGTCGGGACATACAAGGCTACATGCGAAGTCATGATGAGTTGGAAGACGGTAGAAATATAACGAAATACGTACGAAGGACGACACTGATCATGCCAATGACAACGGACCAGAAGAGGACCTGGTTGGCCCACCAGTCCTTGTAGAAGGGTACACCAGGTGTCAAGGCGAATAGAGAACGTTCAACTATTGATGGCCGGATGGTCAGTAACATGTAAAGAATGTTGAAGACAGACCACTTACAAGATTTTAGAATCATCGCGTACAACAGGATCTCGAAGACTAGTGTAGCAAACACCGTAGAGCGGGCGCGGAAGACAGCGTCGCAAGCAAAAGTAACTTCGTCATTGCAGTTTTGACCCAAGAAGCCATGCTCTATTCCATAGATAACAATAACGAACTGCACACAGGGCGTTAATAGCTGAGGAGGATCAAGGAGATATACGTACGTTCAAGAGACACGTCGCACCCATGACAACACCGTAGGACAGGCAATCACAAATAACGGGCCACGTAAAGACGCCGTCTTTGACTGAATGAGGAGGACGTTTCATCAAATCCACAGGAGCGCGTTCAAGACCCAAGCCAAACGCGGCCGTCGAACCGGTTATCTGCATTGAGAGATGGAAGTCAGGATTGGCATTTCCAAGAGGATGTGAGAAAGAAGGCGCACCATGTTCAGCCAAAGAATACTTAACGGACTGAGTGGAAATACGCTCATACGGTTCTTATCCATGAACGCTAAACCAATCATCAACAGCAAAACCTGCGCGACATTGGTGGACAAGAGATGAGCAATGAAGCGCTGGATATTGGTAAATAGGCGTCGGCCTTCGCCAACCGCGGCAACGATGGAATCAAAGTTGCTTAGGAATCGTCAGAGCCTACACAGTTAAGGGTGGAAGGAGTCTACTCACTCGTCAGTGAGCACAAGGTCGGATGCATCCTTCGCAACATCTGAGCCTGCCATGCCCATCGCGATACCGACTGGGGCCAATTTGAGCGCAGGAGAATCGTTGACACCGTCGCCCGTCATAGCCATATGTTTGCCACGCCTGCGGCCAGCAAGGATCATCCGAACCTTGGTTTCGGGAGCGCATCGAGCAATAACGAGTGGAAGCTCTGGGAGCGCATCGATTTCTTTATCGGTGAGGCGATCAAATTCAGCAGCCTGATTTCTCTTATTAAAACCAGACCAAAGATAAAGTGAAGTCAATACGGACAGTCATGACAGCGTTCTTGGGCGAGTCGGGCGTGATGATCTCGACTGCTTTAGCGATTGCGCGCGCAGTCGTGACGTGATCACCAGTAAGCCTGTATTATCGGGCGCATGACATTAGCGAATGATTTCTTACAAGTCTTACGAACTCACATATGAACGACAATCCCGGCCTGCTTGCATGCCCTCACCGCACCTAACGTCTCCGGTCGAGGAGGGTCGAAAATACCAGCACATCCGAGGAAGGTAAAGTCCTGTTCGGCATCGGCACGTGTAACGTTGAGTTTATGAGAGCTACGGGGAACGTCAAGAGAGGATGACTTGGGATAGGGGAAGTAGCGTTGGGCGATGGCAATAACACGGAGGCCTTGAGATGCGAGCTCTTCAGCCTTCTGGAGAATCTGAGACTTGATCTCGTCGGAAAGCGGGGCCGTAACACCTGGGGCGGTGGAGGGAGATGGGACGTAGGAGGTAGACGCGTCAAGAATACGTTCGACAGCGCCCTTGGTGAAGCAGACCACTCGGCTAGAATCCTCCTTATCGGCGTAAATCGTCGTCATCCTCTTCAACTCGCTCGAGAAAGGGAACTCGGCAAGCAGTGAGTAGCGTCTGGGCTCGTCGTCTATTGTCGCGATCGATACCTTAGTGTCATTATCATTATCTTGCGAAGACGAATCTGACGATGAATCTGATTGGCTCTTCTCATCGTCATCATCTGTGGAACGTCCGTCGTTGCCGCTCCCATGATGCCCATGCCCTTTCTCGCCGATAGCGAGCGAACGCTTTCCCATTCCGAGTTTCGTCGCGAAGACCTGTAGCGCGACTTCGGTGGGATCGCCAACGGCTTTCCATTCGCCTTTGTGATCTTGATGAATCGATGCGACATTGCATAGTGCGGCCGCGCGAACGACTTGGGTCAGACCAGAATCGGAGGTGGAAGGATTGGGAGAGGGCAGGGCGGGGGTAACGACGGGGCCTGTAGGTGTTCCGTGGTGGACGGCTCCGGAGGGATCCAGTGCATCGCTGCTGCTCTCAGCTACGTACTCGGCGTCCATTTTAGCGGAGCCAGCAACCCATAACTTTCGAACAGACATTTTGCCTAGAGTCAATGTTCCCGTCTTATCACTGCAGATATCCGTAACACCCCCCAAGTTCTCCAGCGCGTCGAGCTTTCTGACGATGACGTGCTGCTTGGCCATCCGTTTCGTGCCTACGGCCATGGTGAGCGTCAACACGGAGATGAGTGACTCGGGGATGATGGCGACACCGCAGGCGATAGCGTACAGCGCGACTTCATCGGAAAGGTGGAACTTTGCAACGGAGAACACGATGATCACCAAAAGGAAGGCGGAGACGAAGAGGAAGTACGCAAGTTGGGTGAGCTTGCGCTGGAGGGGTGTGCCTGTACGGAGGCCACTATAATTCGGTAAGTTCATGGGGAATCGTAGACCGTAAATCAAAGTACTCACAGGAAGGTCTTAATGAGGTCTAAAGCACGTTTATACCAAGGTCGTTCATCTTTCTCATCTCCGTTCGTAAGATTCTTTCCGTTCATAACTTCAGCAATATGGCCGATCTGGGTTTTCATGCCAGTGCCGATGACGACGCCGGTACCACGACCCTTGGCGACAATCGTTGAAGAGTAACATAAGTTCGTGCGATCGCCGATAGGAATATCGACGTCGGTAGTGGGGAATGCATCTGTGACCTTTGGGACTATGGGCGAGTTGAAATGAGAAAAGTGATCCAAATAACGAAGGCCAACTAACCTGGAAGCGATTCCCCCGTAAGGAGTTGTTCGGCCACTTCCAAGTCCGTGACGCTGATCAACCTAAGCTATAAACTGTTCAATACAGAGCGAGAGAGCATAGACCGTTTCGCTCACATCTGCTGGGATGGAGTCACCAGCTTTGATCGAGACCAGATCACCTATGATGAACAGGGGATTAGATTTGGTCGGATCTAAGAACGTGTCAGGCTCGAAAAGATGCTTACCAGGCACAACATTCTTGGCGGGCACAGTCATGCGTTCGCCATCGCGTACAACCACTGCTGAGGGCGAGGAAAGTTGGCGCAACGACTCCATAGTCTTCTCAGCGCGGTATTCCTGGATGAAGCCGACACTGTGATTTCGGAACAACATGACACCCCTATGTCAGACCTCCTTTCTTGAGTACGAACGCAAGGGAAGGAACGTACACAGTGTTTAGCACGATAAGTGCAGCAATGACACCGCCTTCGATGAAGTCCTTGACTCCGAAGCTGAGTGCCAACGCCGCGACGAGCACAAGCGTGAGTGCATTTGCTGTTACACATACGCGCGTAATTAGGATCCTCGAAAAGCGCGTCAACAGGACAGACATGAACGCGCACCCAATTGGCCAGCCAGCACTCTGAGTGCCGATATGCCACCTTTGCCTTGTAGGACATTTGGTCCGAAGGCGGTAAGTCGTTGATTCGCCTCTTCTTTAGTCAACCCATTGGTGTCCGACGTCCGCAAGGCGTAGATGATTTGCGGGACGCTGGTAGTATGCGCAAGGTGCGCTACGGAACCAAAGTCGGTATCAGTTGACGGACTGACAGATAAGGTGGAATTTGAGAGAACAGGTGGAGGTTCTTTCATTGATGGCGTGACAACCCAGGAGACCGTCCGTTATATACTGCTGCTCCTAGCCAAACACACCAAAATACCCTTACGTTCTTTTTACAGAATTTCCATAATTAGGCATTTCGCTACAAAGCTGTCGTGGAGAGAACCCTCGTCGCATCACCTGCCGCAAATGGCATTTCTGGTATCCCGTCTCTCCCGACACTCACGAGAGCCCTTCCAGCAGAACTGATCTCTCCTTGGTTGCCCTCCGAGGCGCGCTCGAGGACCAAGACTAATGGACATATTTAGTACAAATCATATCAAAACCGTGGGGCGCCAAGCAGGGGCTGGCTCGGCTTGGCGGAAGGCTTATGAGATATGGGATGACGGTCATTTGGAGGCTGGATCCAAGCTAGGATCCCACTTGGCTATGCGTGTTCATGGTCACAAGGCTGTAGCATCTCCTTCGCATGTGTCCGAACTTCGAAAACATACACTATTCGCAAGGTCAGCGAGCTAGCGTAGAGTGTCCACCCCTTACATGACCTTATATCCACCCCTCACGGTCAGGGTGTACGATGGTAAACTCCAAGTTATTCAGACAAACGCCCCACTCGCGTAAATCCCTCGTCTACTTGTCGCTGTCCAAGACGTTCTTCCATGTCCGTGCATAGTCCGTACATGTGCATCGTTGATGCCGCGTTCGGCCCATACGAAGACATCTGAGGCTGCGCCAACGGGGATTCGTGGTGATAAGGCGCTGTTCACGGGGCTGCATTCGTCTGGATCTATGGACCGAGCACTCACACTCACACTCGCCACTGTCATACGGTGCTCCCTTCTGCCGAACCGGAACACTCTACCAACACCGCCGCGGAAAATTGGACCTATTTAATGCCGGAGGCGATGCTAACTAGCTATATCTACTCCAAAAGGCGAGACCGCAGTAGTAATTGTTGCTTGCGATCATGGCCGGTTGGGATTAATGGGACATCCTTTTGTTGCGTCAGTAACGGGAAATGGAGTGACGAGCGCTGGGGTTAACGCTACACAGCGATGTCAGTGATGTCGATGAATTCCCGTTGAGCACACGGCCATCATTGGTCGATTTCCATTAATAAGACGATATGTGGCTCATTTCTCGTTCATTTGCGCTTTCCATCAAGTTCATCGCGGGCATTCTGTCTGGTTTCGTCAAACAGGAGACAGGAGGCCATAGGACGAGATTAGATTGAATTCGAAGATAAGATAAGATCCTCAAGCAAAAGTTTTTGTGAGTTGTGAATCGTGACTACCACCATATCGTACTTATAACTTATATATGGCGACCCTCCTCCCTCCTCCAAAGCGACAAAAGGTATACCACGGTGTACCAGAACCCCCAAAAGAAGATGTCAAGCCGTCACGCAGTGTAGTCGTCCAGTTCGTGTCCGAAGACGACGATAGCGCACCCCTCGCCCCAGCGGTGAACTTACCCTCAAATCTCAACCGCGCAGCCCTTGAGAACCTCGTAAATCAATTGACGAGAAAATCTGATGTGTGTAACCCGGCAGTACTACTACTGAATGTCGAAATGAACGCTTACTGTGAAAGATATGTGAATAGGACGACGATCCTGTGCCGTTTGCTTTCCACATCGAACTCCAAGGCCCCGAGCTGAAGCCAGGCGGACCGACGCGTCTGGCGATCTCCAGGTCGATAGAAGAAGACATCTTACTGAACACCGCACACGCGTTCACCGAGGAGGACGTTTTCGTGGTGCACTGTTCCCCGCAATCAGTGTTCAAAGTGCGACCAGCAACGAGATGCTCATCGACTCTTTCTGGTGTGTACTAAACTCTATACGTACCACACTTCCTGAGGATCGTCCCCCATAGGACACACATCCCCGATTCTCTGTGCATCCTTCTCTCCCACAGGCAACCTCCTCGCAACCGGTTCAGGCGATACACACGCACGTTTATGGGATCTCCTCACCGAAACGCCGTCGCACACGCTTACCGGGCACAAGGGGTGGGTGCTCTGCGTCGAATGGGAGGCCATGGAACGAAAACTCGCGACGGGGGGACACGACGGCCACGTCCATCTGTGGGATCCAAAAACAGGCAAGCCAATCGGAGATGCGCTCAAGGGACACTCGAAGTGGGTGACCTCGCTCGCTTGGGAGCCGATACATCTGTGCGTTCCAGTTGTATTTCTCTTGTGAGAGGTATTGATGTTCATGAACATCGTGGTAGGAATGCCTCCGCGCCGCGACTGGCCTCGTCGTCGAAAGATGGCACAGTGCGAGTGTGGAACACCGCAACCCGCCGCTTGGAATATACACTCGGTGGTCACACAGCGAGCGTAAACGTCGTTCGTTGGGGTGGAGGGGGCCTAGGTGGCAAAGGAATACTGTACACCGCATCGAGCGATCGCACAGTTAGAGTGTGGGACGCTCCTCAGGTACGCTAATTCTTTAGTGAACAAAGCGTACGTTCGTTGATGGGTTTTCAATCCACTAGGGCAAACTACTATATACCCTGAAAGATCATGCACATTGGGTAACGACGCTCACACTGAACACCGACTTCATCCTCCGAACGGGACCGTTCGACCACAGGGGGAAGAAACCCGCCGATGATACTGAAGGTGAGGCCGATTACTTCGAATGGGAAACCCGTACTGATTTGTCTCATATAGCCCAGTCCCTCGCCGAAGCCCGCTATAACGCGCTCCTCAGTACGACACCAGAGCTTCTGATCTCAGGCTCAGACGACCACACGCTCTTCCTGTGGTCGCTCTTCCCTTCAAAGTCGTCAGCACCCCCTCTATCCGCGTCTCCGGATGCGACCGTGGGCAAGCTGAAGCCGCTGTCACGCCTCACAGGGCACCAGAGGCAAATCTCCCATGTAGCGTTCAGCCCCGACGGGCGGTGGGCGGCGAGCGCGTCGTGGGACAACAGCGTGAGGATATGGGATGGGAGGACCGGGGCGTACGTTGCTACGCTGCGCGGCCATGTGGGCGCTGTTTATCGACTCGCGTGGAGTGCCGATTCGAGAATGGTGGTCAGTGCCAGCAAGGACAGCACACTGAAGGTCAGTCCGGTGTTCCTCCAACGGGATCTTCATTGACATTGCTTAGATCTGGGATCTGAAGACATATAAAATCAAAACTGACCTGCCGGGGCACACTGACGAAGTTTATTGCGTCGACTTTGTGGCCGACAAGGTGGTCAGCGGTGGACGGGACCGCACACTCAAAATGTATGTTCATGGGTTGTCCTGAGAAGAATGTTGACTAATGACATTCCTCATCGCTAGATGGAAGAATTAGGGCCTGTCTACTCGTGCCTTATGTACGGAACGTTGAGTTCTTTTGCGCTAGAGAGTGGAGAAATGAGTAGACTTTCCATTTCAGGGCAATCTCACTGGATCGCACTCTGAATCACTTCAAGCCGTCATATCCTCGAATTGTCGCAATTGAGGTTCCTCCACGGAATATCTCTTGCGAGTGCAAATATTCTTGCAAATAGCCATAAGTTCTTCTGCGCGTACATATGACATCATTTCTGCATTTCTGCGATTATCTACATCAACACCAATGCAACGGTGGATACAGCGGTACCGGCGAGGACAGCATAACCAGTTGCATACGCTCCCTTCACAGTCATGACTACAACGCACCTTGAGCTTCCCCAGAAAGTAAAGGAAATTAAAGGAGCACGCACACTTGTTCATATCCCAGGCAAGATGTCGCAGCCCGTTGAGTGAGTGGAACGCAAATGGTGCGGCGAGGATGGCCTTTCCAGCGTATTTGACGGCATCTGGCATCCCTGCGACGAATTCGACGACGTGTGTGCTGTCAAATGTTCCTGGGGCTACGAGATATGCGATAGAGAAGCCGTAAAGGACTGGTTCGATATAAAAAAATGAGTGCTAGAACCACTGCCGCGATCAAAGAGGGTACGCACGAGCACTTAATGCCCCGCCAGTTGCACGATTAGCGATAGAGCCCAGCCATGTGAGCTGGGGCTGGTAGATGGTGAAATGCGGACTTGAGGGTCGGTTGAGACGTTGCTTGTTCAGGATTTCAACGGCGGTCGAAGGCGGGAAAGATTCCGTTTGAATTGACCTAGTAAACGTTATCGACGATGAGCCACTACTGGTCCTCAACCATCGCGCCGCGTGCTTCACGCTAAGTTTCCTTGTGCAAATCTACTCACCGTCTCGCAACAGTGTTCCTCACAACCAGGCGGTTCCTCGCTGCGAAACACAGAATGTGATCCCATTGAGCGCCCACTACTATCGAGATTAGGGACCATACCAAGCGAGGGCGTCAAAGCGACTTTTCGTAGAGAAGAGCCCAAACCGAGAGCACGGGTGGACATCATGATTGAGGATGCTTGCGGAGAAATCTAGAGAACGTCGTTGATGCTGGTCAAGATGCGGGCTCGGGGTTGGCGTCTTCCGGCTTCCCGCTGAGCCCCGCTAGAACACGTGAACGAGCGTGGGTATTCCCCTATCCTATGGTCCCTGAACATTCTGAAGCACACCAATCCTCGCTTGACTCTCCACCACCATCGTGCAGTCCCCTGCCGCTATCGAATCGCTTGACGAGGACGCACTTTCTATGCAACTGAGTCTTGGCGAATTTCAGTAAAGAACAAGTCAAGCGAAAATATGTCTGCGCTGACAGGGCCAGAAGCTACAGTGATTCGCGACGTGCACGCACTCTAAATGCTGTGCTGTGTCTTATACCAGCTCAGACGGGATGACTGTCGAATCGGGTCTCGCGTTTTGCGCAGAGAAGTGATCAAGACTTGCTGGCGTCGAAAGGATTAGAGAGTGCTGTGTGCTTTCATTCGCCTCTATCTTAGCTCATCATTTAGCAGTCGGTGACCAAGACGCACAAAGCCCCGTGAAATCCACAGCGCTCAGCGAATCCAACTACTCTGCTCTGGCAATGCCCTACAAACGTGTCCAGCAAGCAACCGCATCAACATCTTTCAGCACAGCAAATCCCACCCCCCCTTCATCCTACACTGTCTCCATGTCTTCAACTGTCTTGTCCAACGAATGATGATTTGCTACAGCGACAAGGTGTCGCCTCGCACCCTCGCGCACACCTTCCCAATTCCTGGTGGCGCTAACATCGAGTTCATACCCATCCCATAGTCTGGAAACACCCTCGGATCCTCGACCAAGATCTCAGATAACCAATGCACAAGGGCATACTAAGGCTCTAGCAAATAATTTTGTGGCGGTCCCGATCAATTGACGCTTTACAATACGAGTGCTTATCAGGAACAACCTTCCGTCCGTGAATTCCCTTGCGATCTAGAATAACTTTATTGAGGCACCTCCCACCGAAGAACCACCTCGAAGAAAGAGGGACCCACCACCGGAGAACACCTACTCAAGACCCACCCATCGAAGAGCCTCCGATTAAAGAATCCTCCGCCTTAGAGCCCGTCTGCTCCCGGGCAGTCTACAAATCCCCGGATCCCCCGCTCACTCCCTCCACCGTGTATCCCACATGACCAATGCCAAAGCCGTCCCAGGTCGCTGTTATAGTCTGTTGTCCGCTGCTGGCCCCGACCGATGGCTTCGTTATGTCTTGCAAGGAGGGGCGGTGCTGTCTAAGAGCAGTGTTCCGTACCCGCGCCGCTAACGCACAAAGCCAACGAGGTATCGTGCTACACTTCCCTCTTCTTTCACCTCTGCTGTTCAGAAGTCATATCAATTGAAAGATCTTCCTTATCTATGTCATCATTGGCTAATCCTATCCTTGCAGCACATGGGCACCCCGACTTGTGGTCCTTATGCGCCAACTCTAGCGCTGGGGCGAACCGATCTGGTTCTACGCGCCACTCGCCAATCATGGGCAGTGAATGCCTCGGCCTCGACCTTTTTAGATGGTCGGTGCGTAGTCTTCGCTACGTTGCCTCAGTGGTCGGAATTAGTAGGTCCTTGTCACCCTGCACCCATATTATCCAATTTCTTTCACCAACTGCGCGATGATATCTTCATTATCATCACCTTCTACATATTACTGATCCTTGTGCCCGTACCCAAGTGCCGGCCGTAGTCTGCGGGGCGAGTGCGGATGCATACAGCTCAACATTGACCAACTACTTAGTGCATTTCGGCCAAGGTTACCAATGAATGGACCTCCATCCAATTTCGCCGATTACTGGACTTGATTGGCCGCGGATAGCAGTCGCTGGTAGGCGACCACTGGTCAGCCACACTTCCTCGACGGCCAGCCTCTTCCGCGCGGTCAGCCACTCCTTTTCTTCATAGTACTTATACCCTCCGCTCCTTGACAGTGAACACCATCTTCCTTCTGGCCCCACCATCCTCCTTCTGGCCCCACCATCCTCAACACCGACCATCGCCACTCGCTCGACCTCTTCAACAATGGCTATCCTCGCTATCCCAACCACCGACTTCCCCTATGCCGCAGAGTCATCACCCGCTCAACAGTTCGACCCGAACACGAGCTCGGGGAAGCATGGCCCATCTATCGCAGTCAGCGCCGCCATCATCGCCATCGCCGCTCTAGTGACGTTGACTCTGATTGTGTTGATCATTCTCTTGTCATATCGCCGCCGCAGGGCATCGCTGGACTCTGCAAAAAGCCGCTCGAGCGATCAGGCATGTTGATATCCGCCGCATCACCATCTTTCTCTTGATTGACATCTATTTCTCGCGCAGAGCAACAACGTTGACTTGGAAAAATGCATGTCCATTCCCACCGGCCCTTTGCCCGTGCTCGCTTTCAAAACATCCGATAAGTATACCAGTGGGCGCACGTCTCACCTTCAACCCCGGCTGGTCGCACACTGTCAGCCGCCAGGCACCCGTCATACAACGCCACTCTCACAAGTGCCCCCTGCTAAAGCGACCATCAAATCGAGCGACCAGATTCGAGCCAACTTTGCTAAACTGATCAAGAGCTCACGACTGGACTTGTCTGCTGCATTTGCCTCCATCCCCCTCGCTACCCCAAGGGAGAACAGCTGCTTCGTGCAGAACTTAGGGCCCGGTCTGCTCGTCGAGATGTCAGTCCCTCGGGCCTGGGGTTGGCGGAGATTGAACTTGACAAAACCTAGCGCTGGAGTCTGCTCAGGGCGCTTGGGAATCGTCACAAATAAGTCACAGACATCATGGTGGGAAAGCGGCAATAGATACAAAGTAAATACATGCAAACTTCTGCTTTCGGTATTTCTTGTATTTCTTGTCGGCGACCTGAAGTATCCCGGCTCAGTAGGTGATATACTAGTCCAAAAGAGTTTAACATGTGGTACGTTGGTTTAGCGGTTTGCGCGCTTGAGTACTACTTTTTAGCACGGAAAGGTTGCGGGTTCGAGCCACGGATTGTCCTTTTTTCACTTCTTCGTCCTGCTATCTCACCACTAACATTCATTAATAAATAAACACCACAAGCTGTAGTACTGTTTATTGGAGGGAATAGATAATGCAGTTGATACAAGGTGCCACCAGGTATATTAACGCTGACATAATAATGTGACAGGAAGGTCCTAACCCACCCGCAAACCCCCTGGTACAGCAGACCAAACTGTCGGTTTGGAGTAGGTTTGGGCCAGGTTTGGTCCAACCGTGGGAGCCAAATTTGGCAGGTAGGGACTAACATCTCGACGAGCAGACCGGGCCCTTAAAGCCTCCGCCGGCTGCTCAACTGTCGCCAAACCTGTACAAGGGCCAGATATTTCGGGATTGATTCTTATGCCCTAGGGTGATTTGTTGATACACAAAAAACCATATTACAATGACAATAGCGCTTATTATCATATCTCTTGTTTCTGCCTTGGACTTGTCAATTCTGTCGTCTCCACGCGAGTTTCGTACAGTCTGGCTGCGTTTGAATTTTGAGATCGTGGGTTTGCTTGGCAACCCTAAATAACGCCTCATTCAGAGTCATCCACCGCCCATTCACTGTTACACTGCCATGGCTTAACCACGTCGTATAAAATAGATGCAATACATGTTCGACAAGCATCTTCATTCTCTCACAACGACTCTTATTTCCTCCCTCAACGCTTCTATGATCCTTGATAATGCAGATCACATCAACGAGTTCCGACGTCTTCGAGCCGAGTTCTGGAGCATCCCTGGTGTATACGAAGAATTGCGGGCCTACGAGACGCGCGACGACAACTATAAGTACCAGATTCTGTGAGTTCCTCCTTTCTTACCACAGTCGCCACATCGTTCTGATCTGTGTTTCTTTCTAAAGGAAGGGGTTAATACCAACGCCACTGGTCGGAAGTGTGACCACTGAGGTTGGCCCAGCATGGCAGGCGTCCGACACTTTCTTCACCGTACGAACATCTATCAATTCCTAATTTCAGTCATTCATAGTGGTGCATCTTCAGGGC
The DNA here is from genome assembly GCF_014466165.1 of Pleurotus ostreatus. NCBI lineage: Eukaryota > Fungi > Basidiomycota > Agaricomycetes > Agaricales > Pleurotaceae > Pleurotus > Pleurotus ostreatus. The sequence continues at coordinate 1,747,404 of NW_023503161.1, read as the reverse complement.
TTCCCCGAACACAATGTCCCTAAACGCGTGCTATCATCGACAAAGCACTCACACATCATCTGCAACGTCGCCTGCCACGACACAAGGCTGTACGCTAGCGACATCGATCCCTCGGCGTCAGACAAGACTGCCGCCGCGGGGATGTCGTATATGCATCTCCTGGTGATCCCCTCTTCTAAAGGCGAGTTATTAGGAAAGCATGAAGCGAAAGTAATATTGACTCTCTCTTTCCCGAAACCTGCAGTGTACAATGCAGTCGCGCTCCCGAATACCGAACTGATCACGGAAATGAAGGCCCATTTCCAGGACTTTTGGCGCAGAGATGACTCGCTTAACAAGGTCATCAATGCTATCCACGACACGATGGAAAGGCGATACATCGAAGTGGCTCGCGCCTATCAAGTAGCTGACAGCTCAACAGCCCCTCGACGGATGGCCCACCTCGACGCTGTGATGAGCAGTTGCAGAAACTCTGCCGCCAGCTTCGCAAATATGCTACGGACGACCTGGAACAGCGGCCTTCAGGATGGGAAGGATCTCGTATTCGGATTCCACTCACATCCTCATCATAGCGTTGGACACCTCCATATGCACGTGTTGCTTGACGATGCAAAGTTCAGGACACACAGCACGCTCGCGCATGACTGGAAGACGCTCTCGTTCGCGACCGTTGAATATGTATTAGGCGGAGGATCAACTGAGTCACCAATTCCTGGTGGATGGCCCATGCAATCGGGTCGTTAGAAGTTCGCGAACAGCTTCGCAATGCACATATTGTATAACTCATTAATGGATAGCAATACAGCGCTTATGGAGAGTTAAGAATATACATCCTTTTGATAGATTACGCGCTTCGCAAATCTGATAAGTACTGGTGTTTATTTACTTAGGGTTGCATTCTCATACCTGGTCTTCATCAGAGCCTGCTTCCACGACAAGAGGGTCCAACTTGAAGTAGTAAAGGATCGCTACAAAGGCCGTCCAGACGACCCAGTTCCTAGATGTCTAGATATTTCTACCCGAGAATAGGCTACCAAACAACATTGTACGTATGAAACCCGCCACCCCCCTTCAATCGCAAAATATTTCATTAGTACATCAGTCTTTAGGAGATTTACTGCACTCCAGCTCTACCCAGAAATATTTGTCAAACACTGACAGCAAACAGAGAAGTGCGTGCGCTGCACGGTGAGCTTTCTGGCGCTTAACATCATGCTCCCGAGGCTCGAACTCGTCGTCCCCTGCACTTTCCTAATTGCTTGATCCCGCTCGTTATCTGCCGTCCTCTCACCTTCCGTTCGCGACCGACTATTTCTCTTGGAACTCTATTCACGGAACGTTCCCCTCGATCATGCGCTTTCAGGCTCTTCGGAAACTAGAGCTGAGTGGCTTTCCATTTCCCCGAAGCAGCACCTTTGAAATTTGAGAGTTGAATGCCCAAAGCAAGAAAATCCTACCATTACTCGCCATAACACCTTTCGGGCATACCCTATCTGCTTGTCGATTCAATCAGACGTTCCGAAGTCGTGCTGTTATACGAACAGATCAACGAACAGATCAATCGCTTGCCGTTTCTGGCTATCTAAAGCCGTAGCTATTGCAATCGCAACTGCGACCAGCTACCATATTTGCCAGAGTATGCAGGCTCCATGCGCCTCAACCAACACCTCCGCCCTTCTAGTCGTAACTCGTTCGAGACGTTTGGAGTTTTCCCTGATGGTAAGAAGACCTATTGCATGCCGGCAATGAGAGAAGTTGCGAGCTTGGAAGAGGCGTTTGCCCCGTTGTTGCAATCGAGTACACTCTCGGATCTATTGGTTCTCGAGCTTCGGGGTGGGGTGGCCATGCAGTGGAGCATCTGAGGAACGTTTCGGTGTGTATTTCGCCTCTAAGCGTTTGAGAAATCTCATTTCTTCCTACGTGTATCGTCTCAGTTTACGAAGACGGATGTTTTGGTTAGAAAGAGAGCACCCCAGAAGCATTTCTGGAAATCACCGCCTTGACGTTGAGGAAAATGCCACTACATGGCTGCATTCGGGCCAACCAACGACTCGCCATTGCGTGTTATATGGGGAGTATACCGATGACATACATGCGCGCACCCGCTGGCGCAGGTGTGATGACGTTCCAGCCGCTCGTTGCTGTCGTCGGGATCGTGCCTTGATCCATGAAATTTGAAATGTCGAGCTTCATGTTCTGCTTCGGCATTGACCGCGTCGATTAGGACGACAATGCCAGCCGCTTCCGATGCTAACCATAATCCCTCGGGCCTCATTATTCAAGTTGGCCCACAATGAACCTCCGTGTAGCATGTCTATTCATGCATTCGGCCGTTGGAGCGGCCTCGATATCTAAAGGCGCGTAACTCGTTGAAATCGAGTTGTTGAGAGTACGTGGGTATCACTGTTCACATGGCCCAACTTCCGCTTTCAGCATTGCCATCGCCGCCATCGCGCCCTTGGGGCCCGGTGTTGTTGTGGTTTGCTGAACGCTAGCCACATCTGTCTGAGTGGCAAGGTGGGTTGGTGGTTGTCAAAGAACCGTCTTTATGATCATTTGGCCTTACTTTGTCTAAAACGAACTATTGACGTAGAAAATAAGGTTGCTTGCTCGCGCCATGGCACTGACTATTTCACAACGCACGCTGATCGCCAGTGCAACCGCTGAAGCGCTGACGTCGCATTCTATGACGGGCAGCCAATCGGGCAACGACAATCATCCTAACTTCGCAATCCTCGATATGAGTGCTTAGATTCATTTAGGAGCTGGATTTTCCTCGTCTCTTTTCCAGTTTGACGTTTAACAGCCACCTTGTGGACGAGAGGACGACACACCACCCTTTACATTCAGTTCAGCTACCAGGAACTCCGACACCTGTGCGAGACCGGTATACTCATTCGCAATTGGCACTTCAATCCCAGAGCTACCACATAATCGAGCAGCCAGGGTGGACTTTGTTTCTACGGACAATAGCGGTGGCCATCAATGCCTCCTTTTCTCATAATAGGCAAGTATTGGGTTTGTATTGTGAAATGGTGTGGCCCACCTCATCTCGAAAAGGCCACTGGCCACTGGCCACATTGGCCACACTCCTATAGCACTGGAGTATAAAACGGGTTATCGGCAAAAGTCAGACATTATTCCCCGGAATGTCTCTCTCACTCAGTGCCAACATGTCTATGCAGTTCACCGACCACGTCCGCAAGTTCAGACGTTTCCGAGCTGAGTTTTGGAACACTCCCGGTGTACAGGAAGAGTTGAAAGCCTACGAGGCATGCGATAATGACTATGAATACAAGATCCTGTGAGTAACGTCTCCCATACTATCATCGCGCCGTTCTGATTCGTCTTCGTAGTAAAGGATTGGTACCAAAGTCACTGGTCGGAAGGGTGACGAACGACTTTGGACCTGCATGGCAAAAATCCGATACCTTTTTCACCGTACGTTTAGTCATTAATACCGTCCTCCCCGACCTCAATAACATTGGTTGTATCTACAGGACTTTCCCGAGCATAATGTCCCTGAACGTGTACTATCGTCGACAGAGGACTCACACATCATCTGCAATGTTGCCTGCCACGACACGAGACTATACTCCAGCGACATTGACCCCTCATCATCGGACAAGACCGCAGCCGCTGGGATGTCGTACATGCATCTTCTGGTCATCCCCTCTGAGAAAGGCAAGTTGACATCGCGAACGTCTTGACGCGAAGCGGTATTCTGACAGCTATTGGTCATACAGTGTACAACGCAGTCTCCCACTTAAATCCCGATCTGATTACGGAGATGAAGATCCATTTCTGGGACTTTTGGTTTAGCGACGGCTCGATCAACAAGATTATTCACGCAATTCACGACGCTATGGAACGGCGATACACCGAGGTCGCTGACGCCTATCAACGAAACGACAACTCAACAGCTCCTCAACGTCTGGCCCTTCTGGACGCCGTGATGGAAGAGTGCAGAATTTCTGCCGTTGACTTCGCGAAGACGCTACGAGCGACCAAGAACCGTGTGGATGTTGCGTATGGGTTCCATTCGCATCCTCACCATAGTGTTGGACATCTGCATATGCACGTCTTGCTCGCCGACCCGCAGTTCAGGACATACAGCACACTCGCGCACGACTGGAAGACACTTTCCTTCGAGGCGGTCGAGTATGTATTAGGCGCAGAATAAGTCGAATCGATGATTTCCGGTGGAATATTGTACAACTCAAGTACTCATGGCTAATAAATAGAGTTGAAGTATGCTATGCGACATTGCTAAGAATAGAAGTCAGACCTCGATCGTACAACCATCTTCTTCCAGCATCACCATGAGTTAATGTTCATATCCGAAGGGCTTGATACCCATGCCATAGGATAACGACACAGCTCTGGATTGAATGGACGCCTGTGAGAAGCGTGAAAGTGTCGCCGCGCATATTCCAGCCTCAGGCTTCTTGTGTTCTTTGCAAAACTGCCGCCTTGTTCTGCGACAAATCTTGTGGCCTTGTTGCTGGAGATCGCGCTGGCCGGCTGGATTTGGTGTTATCCAAAAGCTCCGCTACTGTAGAATCGGCTACACTCGAGAGAAAGGAAAATTCAAGGGGCTCGCCATTGCTCCGGTCAATGATGATGCAGGTGTGGTCAACCATGATGGTACCAGGTGAAGTCCAAATAAACACTCTTTCCTTCCCACATTTCTACTCAAAGCAATTAATTGTCTGTAGCACCATTCAAGTAAACCTCCACCCCGCAGTGCTTTAAAGTTCTTCCCTGCCGTCGACGCGAGCTCGTGGAAGTATACTGCATGGTAGGAGCTAAATTTCGCTTGACCCTCCCCGCCAGGCCATTCAGAACCGGAAACTGGGACAAGAAAAAGTATGGGGTAAGGAGCAGTATCATTTGAACAGGTCCCCCGACGGGGAGGTAGGGATTGTCAACTACGCCGGAGCCATGCACCACAGCCATCCGTATCATATTTTCGAGCTTTTGGCGACTACACATTCATGTGTAGACTATTTGTTTATTTGGTCCAATAGGGACCCCCACCTTCACTCCTTTAGAAACTGCCCACTTGAATGAACGAGTTACTGATCTGCAAAGAGGTGAGAACTGTGGGGCACGTACATCGTCTGGACTGGCTGGGTTTGTGATCATCAACGTCCCGCCTCGCTTCCTCGTCCACCACACCACATAACTATGGAGGATGAAGGAGTCATGGTGTAAGGAACGGGCCAACCATCATAGAAAAAGGAAGACACATACGTTATACTCGGCGAGGATGCCGAAGGCTGAACGGGAATCCAGACGGTCCCCCAGTCTTTGCCAGGAACACCCAATGTAGCATCACCCTCGACGAGGGTAAACAACTTGACCGCGACCAAACTAATCGACTTATTTCGGCCGTGCATATCGTTGATCACCTGTTGGATCGCCGCGTGCGGTGTCTAGAGCGGGTTCAGATGAATGCATTCAGTGAAAGGCGCAGAGGACTGACGGACGGTGCTTCCACCGCTGTGCTGGTAACTTTGCTCTCTTTGTTGTTTTTGGAAATTAATGAGATGGCTGTGGTAGCCATCGCGTCAACGCTGACAGCAGCACTGGCCGAGCTGGTCGCACTGGCCGCACTGGCCACAGCATGCTTCGCGCTCTTCTTCACATCAACGCCTCTAGGGAGTACGACGGACGCATGTAGTAGAGCGGGTAGGATGCTTCCGAGTAGCAGCCAAAAGAAGAGTTGAGTCGACTGCATGATTGTTCTGTCGGAGCTGGGTGATCTGAGGAGCAAGAAAAACATGTGTTGGCTCTTTTATGTTACGAACACCAGACTTGACGGAACGTACCCAGGTCCTCCCGCGGCGTAGTGGATTGCTAGTCAATGCTATCCACTAGCGGTCGCGCCACATCCAAGCTCAGAACTGGAAATACATACACTAGAATCCCAGTGATGAAGTTCTACGTTGTTCAGAGCTCCTTCTGGTTCTTGGTGTTCCGCAACCCAGCATTTCCGGTACTATCAGCGAGTCGGAATCATGACCACTGTCATAAAGGCGACATTCGTGGGTTTGTTTTGTTCGCGCCGATGAAATCGCATACAGGATGATTGGGCATCCATCTTCACATGCGAAGTAATGTTTATGCGATTGGCACTTGTGAGGTTGCTTCACGGGTAGCGAGGCCCAGACGTCGCCTGGATTTTCGCCTCTTTGGCCCCATTCGCAGAGTCTCCACTAGTTGGGGCGCCCATACACCAGTCTATTGCGGGTATTCCGCGAGATCGTCGTAAAAACCAGCCATGAGAGGAAGTTGTAGACGTAGCTTGGACGCAGCAAATTCCGATGGTCTCAATCAGGAAGTAAGGTGTTGAAAGTCACGTTATCTCTCCCTGAGCTTCGTGCACAGAACTTTTGGTGGCGCTGCACAGTGCAATGGCCACAGTGACTTTCATTGCGAAGTGATACTATGTACAGCGGACTGCGTAATTTGATTGCTAGACATTCATAGATAGCTTCCTTATAAGGGATGGATATATTGTACAACTCGCGGATATTAGATAGAAGGTATGCGACATTGCTAAGAATAGGCCTACCATTGATTTAATAAATAATGACCTCGCGTCACTGCGAGTTGATGTACATATCCGAAGGGTTTGATCCCCATGCCGACACAGTGCTGAGCTGAATGGACGCCTGTGAGGAGCATCCGTATTCCAAGCCCCAGGCTTCTTGTGCTCTTTGCAAAACGGCCATCCTTATTCTGCGGCAAGTCTTGTTGCGCCGTTGCTAGAGATCGAGGGCTGATTCTGTGCGTCAAGGAACTTGCGCAACATAGCTATGTCGTGATCGCGCGTAATTCGCCCTCCTGCCTGCACCCCTCCTTACCCAGCCGATGCGCTCGTTGATATTCATCAGATAGAAGACATTGCCTTCGATGCCGCTCCAATCGAAATCAATCAAGTTTGGATTGCCCTGCCCATCTACAAGAATATTGGCGTCGCGCAAGTCACCGAAGACGTGCGAGCGAGCGTGCAAAGCGCCCACAGCATTCTGCAACGTCTGGATACCAGCCGATGTCAGGCGCGCTCCCTCCTGCTCGTGGACAAACTCGGTAACAACACAGAACTTGCCGACCGATGGTACAAACTCGCAGTACAAGAGCCTCGGTGCCGCACCTGCCTCGTGCACGATATTGTGGACGTCTGCGCAGTAGGCCGAAGCAAACTTGACGATACAGTCTATCGTTGGCTGGCCGGCTCTTTCCGCCTTCGCGAGGAATACGGTACGCTCGCTACGGCTAGGGGAGAGTCGTTGCAAATAGGTGAGTTTGTATTCATGATGTGCGTTGAAAAAGGACGAAAAATGGTGCGCGGGGAGTAAGATTCTTTCGTCGACAATGTCCATCGGGTCCATTTTGAGGTACTCAGCAGCGAGCTGGTCTGAACATTCTCGGAGACATTGGAAAAAATGAGCAATTTGGTAGGTGAGTTTGTCGTGGGCTGAAGCATGGCCAAGGGGTGCTTGAGATGATAACAAAGGCACGAGAGAAATGAAGCCGGTCAATCGCTCCGTGATAACACCGTCAACATAGATGGCCCCAGAGACAGACAGATACGGGCCGCTGATTTCTAAAAGGAAGGAAGGCATGCAGGACCTATTGCGTAGTTTTTCGAGCTGTTACCCAGTTAGCCCAAGAATGCTCCTTATAAGTGCATTACAAACCTCGGGTGCAGTCGCTACGCTGAGATAGGCCGTTTCGCCCTGTTCTATTGGGTCTGATTCGCCCAAGCCAATCCCATTTTCCAGTTCGGCTATAAGGCCTAACATCAGGGAAAAGGCTGGATCGTTACGTTTGGATCGTTACGTTTGAAGAGGCCAAAGTTTGCTCGCCTGTTCCCATCAAGCGTGAAGGAAATGATTCCACAACGAACGAGAGTCTCCCGGAACACAAACGAAGGACCTAGCAAGGCTTCCACGACTGACGAGATAGCATATTGGCGTTCCGGCTCTGTGGTATAGTATTGCGTGCTCAATGAGATGAATAAGGACGCAGAATCCAAGTCTTCGCGAGAAATGTCGCCGGGTAAAGGAGTTTGGCTGAGGGCTCGCTGGAATATCGCAAATATGGGGTGATAAATCGCAATGCTCGGCCCAGTGAGGTCAGCGGTGTGGCCATTGTAAATCGCCTCGGGGTGCTTTGCCTGCTGAGCGTGAACGAGGTACTCCTCATGTTTCGCACTGGTTGACAGAGGTTTGATCTGTCTCCGGATAGAGTCAACTACTGTGACTTGCGCTAAACAGGAAATCAAGAAACGGGAAATTGAAAGAGGGGAGCATTGGTGTCGTACGGTGCATAAGTGGAATTACGCGACCTCTACTGTCTAGATTCTCCTCCTGGACAGTGTAAAGGTTCGACCCAATCAACCGTTCAGGTCCAATGACATGCAGAGGGCAAAGTCAAGCGTTTAGTTACAATAATCATAAACAAAGACTGACCGCAATACGAAAGCATAAAAACCTGATCCTCAGAGTACTTGTCAGCCTCTCTGATCTTGGCAAGGCGTTCAGTAGTGGAGTAAGCAGTGCAGTCTTCCACGACTTGACGCCAGTCTGCCCTAATTCGTCGGAGATTCTTCACAGAGGTCCGGCGCGTAGCCATGTCCGGCGGCAATGAAGAAAAGAGTCACAAACTAGGAAGGTCAAATGCTATCTGACATAGGGTTACCTTGCTTCTCTTCCTCCACCATCTCGTAAGTCGCCAAAGCACGCCTTTCTATATATCCCCCGCTCATCATATATCCCACAGAGCGACCAACCGCAAGTATCGTTGACACAGGATGTGGCGCCTTACAGCGCAGTTCGGGGACCGTAGCTCGCTACGAATCCCCGGATTGCATGAGGGCGTTGCAGCAAGAACACAGCCGATGGAATCCATGCTGACTGCCGCCTCCCTTAGACTGCTCGCGCCTCGCTCTTATGGTCGCCGGTGTCCGCATGTGCTCGCCAACGGGGTGATCGCAGTTCGGCTTGTTCTGGGCTCCTTCGTCTCTGAGGAAAGTGAAGGGCACCGGATGTACCATTCTAGCGGACGCGAGATTGTGCCTTTGCCGAGCCGCCAGTACTGCAGTGGTCCCTGCTGAGTTCGCTGTGTCGCTGTCCACGCAGCATTTCCGCCGGCTGAGTAGATGGGTAAGCCTCGCAGCTGGTCGCGGTGTTGTTGGGTCAGCCGTTGCGTAGGTGTTGGTCCTCGGGGACAGTGGATGGCATCTTCAGAGAAGCAAAGGACTCACCACTCTTCACGCAGATCGCCAAGGGCGGATTCTCGAGAAATGTTTCCCTTTCTCAGCGGGGACCCCGCCGGTGAGTGCGTTTCCTCCTTGGACGAGAAAAGTCTTGCTAATACCGATGCCGTTCCCGTAATGCCACTGTCAGTGTTCTGTCTAGGGAGACATATTTCATTGGCTGCGCATGATGCATTTTTGCGTCGCGAGAAATCTATATAGCAACTTGTCCTTTCGGTCTCGCCAGTCGTCCAGTAGCAATTAAAATCATCATCCAAAGCTCCAGCCACCCAGCCGTGATGCGCGAAGACTTGTACTGTTGTCGGTTGTGCTCGTAGTTTGGTGCTGGCATGCAGTTTCTACCTGGTGCGAAGTACATTCCCCACAGAGCCGTGCCGATACCGCGAGTCATTCAAGCTTAAGCTCGTCTCTGTTGCCGTCGAGCGTGAAAGCCCGGAGATTGTGCATCGTTGACGATAGTGTGTTGATGACTCGGACTGGAGCTCGGGATTATGGTTGCTCTAGGATTCTACTTGCGTGCCGTCAAATCTTGCAAGCAGGTACGGTTGTGGAAACCTCTGCTCGTATAGATCGCTCGACAAGGCTCTTGCACAACACTCGAGGTTGAGCAAGGACTTCCACAATTCGACGGGCACATGCATGGTGAGGTTTGAAGCTCAAATATATTCCCATCGCCGCGACGGCGCAATCGGCTCGCCAGGCCAGCACATGTGCATGAATCACCACCTTTCTTCCATGTACAGCGCGAACATTAATGATACAGAGCTTCCAGATGACCGAAACTGAACTTGTGTGGATCCAGACACAGACAGCGTCGAAGATCGTCCTTGTTCCCCAAGTCAACCTCCCTGGCCAGTTCCTACATGAGCATGCTAGGTGCAGCAATCCCTTCAACAGTCAGTCAAACCGTCGGGCAGCCACCTGCTTGCTCACAGGGGTAGCACGACATTCAATAAATCGATCCTCTGCGAAATGGGTTTGTAGTTGATTCGAGGCGCAGGACCATGTACATCCAGAGAACGTGAGACGAGGAGAGCCGGGGAAGCAAAGAAATTGTACAGATGATGGTGGCAGCGGAAGAGCGAGTAGATACTAAGGGACCACGGAAGATATAGGTTGGCGCATAGTGTTGGCAGAGTTATTCCTTCTTGAAGAAGGAAGTAATCTTCGCCGAGCCGCTGGAGCTATCCGCCTTGGCCTTGGTTTTCTTGGGGCTCGACGAGGTGTTCTTTGGCTTCTTTGGGGTGGGTGGCAACGACGGGGCCGGCTAGTCAGTCGTATAGTCAAAGGTATTCGATACTTAGTATCAGTATCAAACAGCGAGCACGATAGAAGCAGAGGGGAACGATTAAAAGAATTGAACCGTACCTTGAAAGAACGTTTTGACGGGCCTGTTTCGGGAAGCGCTATCACTTCTGATGTTAAACTCAGATCGGGATCGGGGCTCAGAGTTCGTTTTCGTTTCTGTGAAGGCGGGGAAGGCGGAGACGATTTGGCGACAACTGTAGTAGTCATAGTATGTTCTGTTGGAGCTGAGGGCTGCTGGGACGACGCAGTTGGTTTGGATTTTGCCTTGGCGAACATGGCTTCAATGCCGTCTTTCCGCTGGGACACGGGTTCGATGTACGAGGGCGATTCGGTCCCAACTTTGCCGACTTCTTTAGGCACTTGATAGCTGCAATACGAGTGAAATATACGAGAGAGAAAAGACACGGTCAATTCATCCATATGGTGCAGAAATACCAACACACCATTCCAGCTTGCCTTCCCTGTCGGTACTGGAGTTGGTGGGATGGATGACGAGTTTTGTTAGCTCGGGCGTCCATGATTGCGACGAGGTGTCTAGCCATGTGCGGAGAGCCTCCGGGGATGAGAGAATGAGGGGTTGTCTGTCGTGCAGCCAACTCAGGGATGGGTTCGCGGGCGTCGTAACGATGGTGAAGGTCCAGAGAGGTGTATCGGAATCTGCATACAATATTCCAGTCAATGATACACATCGTAGACGGTAAACGCACTTTTTAGCATCACACAATCGTACAAACCAGCCATGAGCATCAGCGGGCTGTCTGTATGCTTGATGAAATGTGGGAGCTTGTCCTTGCCTTTCGTCAACCATTCATAGTATCTGCCCGTTGATCCCACCCGTTCAGCGCGACATGGGGTTGTTTGCAGGCGGGACAACGCACCCATGAGCTACAACAGCACACCTCTTCTTCCCCTTGATAGATCCCCATATGCCGCCGCCGCCTTCGACGAGGTTCTCTGACCTGGCGTTGGTCGTACTGAGTGTTTTGTCTTCATGATCGCTCCACGACGGGACAAGTCCCCAGCGCATCGTTTGCATGATCAGGTCTTCACGGCTATCACTCTGGCTCGACTGAGAAGAGGCCTCGGAGAGGGAACGCCGTCGAATGACAGGAGCGTATGTGCGTGGGGCGATGTTGTACCGAGGGACGAACCGATCCTCATCAATCCATTCGCCGACATTTGGGTGCGCTGGATGCTCTGCGACGCGGTGGACTTGTTGACGCTAAAGGCGCCGTATATGTCAGGACAATGGGCTTGAGAGTAACTGAGCCGACTTACAGGTAACGCATACCGACCGCACATAATTTTAGGAGATCACTGGCAGTCGAGAACCTGGAGAAGTGACACGGAGTTTGACATGAAGCGCCCGGCGTGGAGGAACGCTGACTTCAACCGGTCGGACTGGCAAATCATCATGGTCACTGTTTAGTTATCTGCCCTAGTCCGCTTCCTCAACCTCGTCCACCCGTTCCTCCCAATCCTCCCAGAAGTCTCCGACCCCGAACGCAAAGCCCCCTTCAACCAGAAAATTCTATGGACAGCCGTCACCCTCCTCATCTTCCTTGTGTGCTCGCAGGTTCCCCTGTACGGCATCATGTCCTCCGATTCTTCAGATCCTCTATATTGGATGCGCGTTATCCTAGCCTCGAACCGTGGAACACTCATGGAACTCGGTATCTCACCGATTATCACCTCCGGCATGATCATGCAGCTGCTCGCGGGCGCGAACTTGATTGATGTAGATTTCTCACTCAAGGAGGACAGAGCTCTCTTCGCAGGTGCACAGAAACGTACGTACGCATTCCGCCTTTCTCATTGATGGGGGGATGAATACATTGATGCTGAGCGCTGATGCGGGAATGTCTGTAGTGTTTGCGATTATCATATCTCTTGGCCAAGCAACCGTATACGTGCTGACAGGACTATACGGTCAGCCAAAGGACCTTGGTGCAGGTGTTTGCTTGCTGCTCATCATCCAACTCGTCTCGGCGGCTCTCATCGTCACTCTCCTTGACGAACTTTTAACAAAGGGGTACGGCCTCGGCTCAGGCATCTCGCTCTTCATTGCCACCAACATCTGTGAATCAATCGTTTGGAAGGCATTCTCCCCCACGACAGTCAACACCGGCCGTGGTCCCGAGTTTGAGGGTGCCGTCGTCGCCCTCGTCCACCTCCTCTTCTCCTGGAACGACAAGGGACGCGCACTTCAAGAGGCGTTTTGGCGCGACAGACTCCCCAATGTCATGAACCTAATCGCCACGGTTGTTATTTTTGCGGTGGTTATCTACTTCCAGGGCTTCCGCCTCGAGATTCCCGTCAAGTCGAATAAAATCCGGGGCCAGCGTGGCTCATACCCCGTCAAGCTATTCTACACGTCAAATATGCCGATAATGCTCGAGTCAGCGCTTACGTCGAATGTGTTCGTTGTTTCGCAGATGCTTGCTACGCGCTTCCCTGATAACTTGTTTGTTCGCCTTCTTGGTGTATGGGAGGTACGTGTTGATCATAGATGCGTCACACGTTCTGTGAGAGCCTGCCACTGATCACTTCCTTCCTAAGCCCTTGGAGGACTCCCCTCAACTCGCAGCTACCTCCGGCATTGCCTACTACATGTCCCCTCCGCACACTGTAAAAGAAGCCATCCTCGACCCCATCCACACAGCTATCTACATTATCTTCATCTCAACCACCTGCGCGTTGTTCTCAAAGACCTGGATCGAAGTTTCGGGCTCGGGTCCGCGCGAGGTGGCAAAGCAGCTTAAGGACCAGGGCTTGGTGATGGCGGGGCACCGTGACGGCTCGATGTATAAAGAGCTCAAGCGTGTGATCCCGACTGCCGCTGCGCTTGGCGGCCACTAGTTCCTGGCAGGGTGATACATCAGCCAAGCTAATTGGCATACTTTCGTGATACATCCGTAAGGCGGCATCAGCTTAGGTTGCCCTTCCTAATTTGTATATTGTAGCACCTGTCGTCCCAATGTGAGAACTGTCTAATACGAATATATTCATATGAATATATTCCCCATCATCTTCATTGTTTGACAGCTATCCATAAGTAGTATGTTGTCGAAGATGTGTCCGTCAGTCACTGGTATGTTGCCATTTATGTCCCTTATCATTTTTAATGTCTTTTCCAACATATGTCTATTATTTATGTACAACAACATATATACAGATCTGTTGCGTCGGCGCCGATTGATCATGCGGCGATATGATCACGGTAGGTCGTTGCGTCTGTCAGGGCTGGTGTCATCGCATCTGTCGGTGGCGATATCATCCGCCGGCGCCGATTGATCATGGTGCGTCGTTGTGTCTGTCAGCGCCAGTGTCGTCGCATCCGTCGGTGCCGATTGATCATGGTGTGTCGCATCCGTCGTCGCTGATGTGGTCGCGCTAGCCACTGGGACACTTGATTCCCCGGCAACGTTCCACGCAGAGAAAGTAGTGTATGGATCATGGAATGACAGTAACGTTGGGACGGAGCTCCACATACGGCGGAATTCTGCGGTTAATGACCGGCGGATGCTGGCCTGTCGTTTGGCATACGCAGCCGCTCCTCGTTGTATGTCGCCGGCTGCACTTCCTGTAGATTCAGTAGATTCAGCTCGTTTCTCCCATTCGCTGGCCTGCCATTCCATAAATTGTAAAACCCGTCGCATTTCCTCTTTGAGGAGATCGACTTCTTCAGACCATCGCATAGCCCTTGCTCGACTTTTGCACCACTCCAGACGTACAGCTAGATGCATGAATCAGTACAGGGCGTCATTCTAGCAGGAAAGGAAGGCCAGGGACTTACAATCGTTGATGACCTCACTTTGCTCCGCTGTTGCTGCCACTCCATCCACCAGCCAGATCCATGATATTGTTCGTCTTCCCTCCGTCTCCCTCATCTCTCCAGCTGATATTGGGCGGATGTCTGCGTCCCGCAGCTCACGAATTGCGTTTGACCAATCTTGAGGGCCTTTTCCAAGGATGGGTGCCAGGGAAACGAGAGCACGACGGGCTACCCGGTAACGCTCGGTACACTCGTCAATCTTATCTTGTAGCCGAGCTAACACTGAGCGTGATCGCGTCATGGCTCGCTGGCCACGTTCAAAACGATCCTTTTGTTGGAATACACCCACCCTGATCTGTAGGTTGGCGCGGATGTCGTGTAGAGCATCGTGGGCCTGAGCGTGGCGAAGCTGCCATTCGATCTCTTGTAGAGACTTTGGACAAGTCGCCCGGCTCCCTATACTAGATGGTAGCCACAGGTTTAACATAGGAACGGCGGCAATGGGGTCTGTTGGCAAGTTCGACTCGCCCGCACGAAGAGCTGATGCCGAAGGGCAGTAGAGCTTCTGATGGTCTATCCAGACGTTGACTTTGTTTCGAACGATGTTGGCTTTCTGGACTAACATCAGTCGCTGGCGATCGGTGGCATGCAGTCCCAGATTGGCCGTATCGTGGGCTAGGGACCGTCTAGGGCAACATCTACTGAGTCGGAAGGTCGGTTGAGAATGAACGCCGACTTACTGTTGGTCCTCTAGGTCCAGACCCATGGATATGAGAACACAGGGAGTGACGTGTTCATGGAACAGCTCCAACTCGCCTTTCGCTAACAACAATCCTTCCTGGCGATTGAGTTCTAACCGCACAGAGTTCTGCGACACGGCTGTAGACAATCAGCCGCCGTGAGACCAAAGGTACAGGATTGCTTACTGTTTACGACGGCTGAGAACGGGTTGTCTGCGGCTGGATCTGCCTCCCATTTTTCCACATCTCGACGCCAAGGCTCTACGATTCTACGGCCAAGCCGCTTTTCAAAGTCATGGTGGCTGTCTATCTGCTCGCGACAGGTAGGGACAGCAGTTTTCATGCGCCGAAGCAAAGTCTTTCCTACAGATTAAATATTAATATGATTGGAGGTTGAACGTAAGTCGGTACAAACCAATTCCAACTGTTTTCTTCCAGTTGCGATCACCCATGAGGTCCTCCAAAAGTTCACGACGAGCGCCGGGTCCCATCTCCTTCGTCTGGCCGGCAGCGGGGTTCAAGAAGTCCCACCCTCGTTCTGGGGCCTCTCCGTCTGTTCGCCCAACACCACGAGTATAATTGAATGAGAATGAGGCTTGACATGCCGTGATATGCGCCGGTAGATGGAACTTCGGAACCAGGAACGTCACTTCGCGTTCTGACGATGGTGCCAGCCGAAGGCGTTCAGGCATATCTGCCATCCGCGACCAAAGGTGAAGGCCCCACTGGCAGGCAATGTCGTATGAGACCACAAGTCGCTTGTGGGGAATGTTTGCTATACTTGAGAAGAAAAGGTAATCCATGACCGAATATCTAAAGCAAGAGAACGTCAAACAGGCACGACACCTAATGGGATACACAAACCGTTCTCCTTTCTTTAGGTCACCACTGGAGTGCGCGCGTTTGAAGTCGTGGCGAATACATTCAATGGTGCCGAGCCCACTGACAGCCAGCCCCTTGACGTCTCGCTTGTCTGCGTCATTCACAGCTTTGTGAGCATTGCAGGTGCTTTTCTAAATGACGAATTCAGAGACAAGATCGTGCAGTTGATAAAAGGCATACCTGTACCGGCTCCTTGCAGGTTTTCAGATAATCTTGATAACTTCCTTCTTCGACAAAGTAGCTCCATCCCCTCCCAAGGCCGGGATCGGCACGATCACTAGATACGTCCTTGCGTTTAAGTCGAAAGTTGGCGTCAATACCTACGAACAACGTGTAAAGCCAACTTTCCCCGCACCGTTAGATGTGAGCTTCACGCATATTGCTCAGCAAACTTACGATGTCTGTGGCGGTGCCTTCTCCCAGTCAGGGGGCAAGTTAATCTCAGGATGAGGGCACGCTGGGCATTTGAGGGCCAATTCCCCTTGTGCGGTGCCGGCGGGGCCTTCAGGGTCGCTCATACGTCCACCGCGTTTCAGAAAGTGGAGGTGCCGCCACTCCCGCATCATCCTCATGAATGGTTCGTAACGATCCTAACAAGCAAGTAGTTGGTCAGTCTCCCGACATCGAGGAGTCGAAAGCAAGCTTACCGGGGGAGGTTCAATTTCTGTCTTGTCTGTTGTACGAGCTAACGCTCGCCAGAATTCAAATGCCGATAGTTTGCCCTCTAACGAGAGCATATGAAAGTGGTCAAGGGCCGCAAAGGTGGCGGCGGATCGGGGTGCAACGGAAGTAGCAGGGAAGAGACGGTGGCGGAGTAACTGGATAATAGGCAACTTCGCCGTTTCACATCCACAGTAATCCAGACTGACGGAGTGTACACTGAGTGAGTCAATAATGGTAAAGCCATTATCGAATGCAGGCAGCGGATTAGCGCACAATTGACCACAAGGATGTCCCAGCTGAATACGCAGGCCAAAGTCTTTGAGTGATTTTGGCGCAAAGAAATTGCCGTTCCAATTCTAATTGCGTTGCGGTTAGTAAATGCACACATCGTAGAACTTTTAGCTCACTTCGATGCGGTGTAGTGGCGAGCGCCGATGCAGCTCAACAATGCATTGAATGCAGTGAAGGCTCGTATCAAGGCATTCTTTGCACCGTGCTGTAGCAAGCGCGAACTTGCACAGTGGGCACATTGCAGGGGACAGGTCGTTGCCCAAACCTTCTAGGCGTACCAATTCGCTGAGATAAGTCTCCCGGACGGCTAAGAAAGTGAACAAAGGTTGATCCTAAGTAAGAGTTAGCTTTGCTCGTATGAAGCAAATGACGGGCGGCTCACCGAAGGTTTACGCGCTCGAGAAACGGCCACATCATCCGTGTCCATATCGGCCAGATGGGCAAGGTAGGCCTGATCGAGGGAGAACATGTTTCCTAGCGCTGGGAGATCAAGGCGCTCTCGATCCACAGGACCAAAGACTTGATCATCGAGAGCGTGGATGGGAGGGAAGTCCTCAAAAAGTTCCATTGGTGTCGGTGGTGGTAAACTCTGAGCAGTCGTGCGTATGATTTTTGAAGAAGTGACAACCTCGCCGCTTGACCTGACCTCAAACTGTCGCGCGCGGAAGTTTTCGACGACGCGAGCATTGTATCTCGAAACATAGTGAGTCTGAGTACCGGCGCGTTTCGCTGAGGCATTTTTTCGCGCCATGGGGGAGGTACGCTGGTAGGGTAGCTCAACTTGGCCTCAAATCAATGTACATCTCGGGAGCATATCATCATTCACTGGTAAAGGCTAAATGAGGCAGCTGAATGAGGAAGTAAATGGCACTCTAAAGGGAAGGGCTCGTGATACCGCGCATCACTTCGCGGGTATCGTCTAGCGAAGTTTTATTCTTGCCGCGGGGCTTCAGAAGATCCCAGATTGGGTTTTGTCGGTATCCACCTGAACCTCGAGTGTCCGTGTGGAGGCCAGACGTTCGAGGGTTATCTTTCTGTTCAGACTCCCAGTCCTCTTCGCTGTCGCTGGCAGCGCTGGACTCTGCTTCACTTGAGTACTCGTACTCGCTGTAGTTGTCGTCGTTCTCCGGAGAATCGAAGAAGCCATGTTCACGAAGCTTCCGCCTGGCAATCAACGTCAGCTAGGCAACACCAATGTGTAAGGAGAAGTTTGTCTGCACACATCAGTCTCCGGCGTGCTTCCTTTTGGCGCAAAGCCTCGCGGTTACTACATATGATATTCTCGTCAGTTCTCGGGCCTGTTTTTGTGGATTCAAAACCTACGCCTCACGATATTTGGCTTGGGACGCCAGAGCGGCCTGCTTGTCAGATGCGTGCTCTTCAGGTGTGCTTTCCGCTGCTTTCCGTGCTCGATTCCTACATGGAAAAATATCAGCATGGCGGGAACGAGGCCTATATTAACACGTACGCAGCTACACGAGCCCTTGCACTCTCTAAAAGGTTCTTGCGATTGCTGCCGAGAGGAATTAGATCAAGGTTTTGCAGTGAAATACAACCCTTACCGTTCATAATATAGCTTCGTTGAAAGTTTCCGAGAAGGCTTAGAGATGTTTTTCATAGTATGTGAGCGAGGGTTTGCGTCAGAAAGGAGGGGATACCGTCTACGTGAGCCGCTCAGAGGACTGGGAATAAAGGGAGCTCGGAAGTTCTAAGGCCGAGGAGAGAAATTGGTTCATTCAACCTTAGCGGATAGCAACAGAATGCTTCGAGGGCTTGATGTGATCCAAGGTGCGCCGTTGATTGAGTTCGTGAGGTCGTGGCGAGTTCGTGAGGTCGTGAGCGCCGTCAATTACTCAAGCCAACGAGTCGTGGCGAGTTCGTGAGGTCATGGCGAGTTCGTGCAGTATTGGTGGCGAGTTCGTGATTGCGTGGCGAGTTCGTGCAGTGTTAGTGGCGAGTTCGTGATTGCGTGGCGAGTTCGTGCAGTGTTAGTGGCGAGTTCGTGAGCTGTCCATGGTGTGTTTTCAGGCTGTAACAGCTTAGGAAACGACATCAGGACCGCCGGGAAGTACACGGGCTGTGGATAAACATATTAGCATACACCTTGGGGGTTTCTTCGACTTCACTACGTACAAAGTTGAGCACCAAGCCTTGAACATTGAATGTAGTCGCAGTTGAATGAATGCTGCGTAGTGAGGTATAATCGGAACTGAAACTTTGACCTCACTGGTCTCACAGTAAATTAGCAGTAGTGCCCTGCGCTGCCGTGTTCACCGCACACTGGTAGCGGCCCGTTCCATGACCAATGTCGAGTGGAGGGAGGTAGTATGTCGTGTCGTCTGCTCAGTAACATATGTTGTTGTGTCCTGTTGTGGCACCCTCGGCCGACCCAAAGATGGCTTTAGCCATTTAAGGAGGGACTATGCCGCAGATTATGATTGGCTCCGAACTGATCTCAGACTCCAGCAGGTGGTGCAGGCAAGAAAACATCACATTCGCAAGATAGCATACTACGTAGAATAGCTAAGTAGTATACCAGAGTCCATAGTATAGTCCATAGTATGTGCATCGAGTGGTTGCGACAGGGGACATGGGAATCACACAACACGAACGAGACCTAAGGTGCGCGCCTCGTTGAAGCGGGAGAGGGCGGCCTCTTGGTTAGGCTGTCTGTTGAAAATTGCTCCCCGAGCACCGAGCACCAAAGGTGCCACATTCTCCCTGGAGCTGTACTGAGTGTTGGCAGCGCAAAGGAAAGACGTAGGCTTACCATCCTTGAAATACGCCGACAGCGTGGCCAACCGTTACAAGGTACCAACGGAGGGATGGATCAACGTCTAGGATAATGTGGGTGAGGCGAGCCCTACAAGGAGGTTGAGCACGAACCGAGGGAGTGGTACTGCCCAGGTGCAGGCGCGGGAGCTCCCCCAGCGGGGCCAGGAACTGCAGGCGCAGGAGCTCCCCCAGCAGGAACTGTAGCGGGGCCAGGACCTGCAGGCGCAGGAGCCCCCCCAGCAGGAGCAGGAACCGTAGCGGGGCCAGGACCTGCAGGCGCAGGAGCCCCCCCAGCGAGAGCAGGAACCACCATTGGGGCAACGGTAGCAACATCAGCGGCAGGGGCCAGCGGTGTGACTCCTTCACCTGGGTCAGTGATGTACGAGAGCCTGTCCTCGTCGTCGCTGTTGTACTCAGTGGGCGGCACAGCTGGGGCAACGAGTGTTGATGTTGGAGATTGTGATTGCGGGGCACGGTGGAGGTTGTGATTCAGGGTCAAGAGCGACTCAACTAACCGGTAAGGGTGAGTAATGGTGCCGGCATCTATGTATAGAACATACCCATGAGTGTCAGTGACGACACTTGATCGGTCAGGGTTGCAACCGATGATGAGAGAGAGCTGTTGGCCTCGGCCAACGTCGCCAAGGACATTGACGAGTCCTTGCCGGCGTTGGCAGAGGAGACAAAGGAAGAGACCATAGTGAATAGCAGAGAGAGGGCAGAAAGCAAGACGTTGGTTGGGCTGAGGGTTTCGAACACCCGGGTTTTTGTATGGGTGCCGGCACGGTCCGAAGAAGCACGGTCAGGTGATGCACCACCTCGTTGTATTGCCACCTTGTCCACGTCTCCCACGTTTGGCTGACCGTACCTTGATATAACAGCACAGGGTCGACATGGCACCCAAGCGCTGGACGACAAACGAGGAATACGCCTTCTTATCATCCTACATTGGTGCATATAGGACTGCGCAGGCGGGGGGCACCGCCGTCTTTGCCTCGTTCTGGCCACCCTTCTTTGAAAAATGGTTCTTGAAGTTCAGTATTGACGACGAAGACCAACGGCGGCAGCAAGCTGCCAAAGAAAACACCGGCGCCAGCAACGATATTGATGATGGCCTCGGCAATGACGATGACACGGTCGATACTGAGGTGACAGAGCCCGCAGGTGTTCAGACGGAGGAACAGGGTATACGAGGAGAGAAAATTAGGAAAAAACAACAGGTGAGTCTCCGTTGGCCATCATCCACTTAGCTTGCCTCTGACAGCATTGTCTAGCAATTAAGGACGTGGTTTCGCAATAACTCGCGTCTTGACGCGCGTCCGAAGACTGCTTCGTTCCTGGACACCATTGCAAGCAACTTGGGGAAACAAAGTCAGCCGCGTACTCGGGCTCGTCGCCCTGTAGAGCTCTATTCCAAAAGCCGGTATAAATCAGACGGTATCAAGGCAAAGGTCGACCAACGGATGATTGCCGAAGCGCCAAAAGACAAAGTCGAGGTTAAAGCAGAGATGAAGCGCCGCTGGGCGAAGATCTACAATGAGGAGATAGGCGAAGCCTGGAGGTCCGTTGACCCAGCAGTGCGCAAGGAGACTGAGGAGAAAGCCATCAGGCTTGCTCAGGAAGAGAGGGAGGCGCAGACGCAGGAAAACGAGGCTGCCCCCTCCGCAACAGACGCAGTGGTGGCCTTGTCACCAGCAGAATCTCAACGGTAAGCTCTGTCGTACTGTAGCACACAAATATGCTGACCAGTCTCAGGCATATTCAGTTACTCCCTGTCCTCATCCCATCGCTTCTCCAGCAGCTGCGGGCGAAGACTGGCTGGGCCTTCACTGTCCTTGCAGGAGGGCCGCTTCCCATAGCTAACGGGGATATCGACGTTTGCGCCTTTCACATTGGAGAGACTGCGTTGGGAAACTCATTCGGCCACGCATACGGAGACTTTCAGGAAGGCATCCTCAGGCCATATACTGAGTTCGTAAGGCTGGCCTTCAGTAAGTGTGCCTTCTTTCTCAGTTCCTTTGGTAGTAACCCATGTTTTGGGCAGATGCTGAAACACGCCAGGCGTCTGCTTTGAATCCGCCCCCTAATTGGTCTCTTGCCCCCGACCCGACTTCGGCTGCCAAGTCCACGTCCCCATCGGATCAGACCGCTGTCAAAAGTCCCCCTCCAGTTACCCAACTGCCGGTCCCTACCTTTCCGTGCTCCAACAACCTTTTTACGCTGCCTACTGACGACGATGGCAACCAGTCGCTCACTGCTGAACTCTTCGGAGACTTGCCCTTATTTGATCCTCAGATCATTGCCGCTCATGCGGCCACCGACTTTATGGCTCTGAACGATAACAGTGGCCGGACTGCTGTGTATGATGGGGTGACGACTTGGGAGGCAGGACCAGTGGGCTCCTTCAACCTACAAAACCCGCTGCAGATGACGACGGCAACTGAACATGAAGTCACGCCCACTAATGTACTTGCGACAGCGACGGTGAATCTACAGACCGCACCCGCGGCGACGACTGAAGAAAACGACCCACCGTTGACCACGCCGCCAGCGCCACCCAGCCCGACGGCAACTGAACATGGAGTTACGCCCACCAATGTACTTGCGACAGCGACGGTGAACCTACAGACCGCACCCGCGGCGACGACTGAAGAAGACGACCCACCGTTGACCACGCCGCCAGCGCCACCCAGCCCGACGGCAACTGAAACCACGTCGCCAGCGCCACCCAGCCCGACGGCAACTGAACATGGAGTTACGCCCACCAATGTACTTGCGACAGCGACGGTGAACCTGCAGACCACACCCACGGCGACGGCTGAAGAAGACGACCCACCGTTGAACCTGCGGACCGCGCCACCAGCGACGATGGAAAGAGACCAGGGAACCTCACCCACAGCGACGACTGAAGAAGAAAACCCACCCAGCCCGGCGACACTCTTATCGCCCAACGCTCCCGAGTGGACGAGGAAGGCGGTGGAATACATGGTGGGCTTGGGCCTCGGGGATCACTGGCTCAGCCTCGTGAAGAATTGGGTGAAGCTTGAGACAAAGCTTGCCTTTGGCGAGGGCGTGGACGGCCGGGTAAGCACTACTTCCATTGTCCGTTATACGAATCTTACGTTCCTGCAGAAAATGCGGCTCCCAACTCAAGGACGACCATTACAGCTGAAGGACTGGATGCAAAGGCACAGGCCATACACGTCAAATGCTGTTCTTATTACCGACGTTGTGGCATTTGGCAGTGACGTGCAAAAATGGTGGAATACGATGCAACCTGCATGGCGGCGTGGTGACGGAGACACCCTTCAAGGCTATGTACCCCCGGAGAATGGGAACTGGGACGAGCTAGCCAAAGGCGGCGCCAACGGGCTGCTACTTCTGGTGCTTGCCATGGGTTGGTGGGGAAAGATAGATAGTTCGAATGCTTGGAAAGGTCTTGTTTGTGACGCATTGAAAACCTTCGACGCCATGATGCTTGCAACGGCGCCTCTGCCTGCGCCTACGCCCTCAGATGCACCAGATACCTTGTTAGCGCCCGCCCAGAGGAAACGCCGCCAGAAAGCAGCAGTCGAAGATCTTCCTGCTCCAAAGCGTACGAGGGCTCGTGGTAGAACTTAGATTATCATCTGCTTTGTATTCAGACTTTCTACGTTGATATAAGATGTGAAATGAACGAGACGCAAGAGTGGGAAATGAGACTTGGCGGAAATCGCCTCATGAAAGTTAAGCGCTCTGGACTTAGAAAAAATCTCTGGACTTAGAAAATCTTGCACGTTCGGCCCGTAATGGAAGTTGCCACGTGTATAACTTTCGAGAATGCGGTGACGAAAAAAATGGATTGGGGATAACACAGTGATGCAGTGATGCTACAGACAATGGACTACAAGAAGACATCAAGGAAGGAACAAAAAATATTACGGAAGAAAACAATCAATGAAAAACATATCAAAGAAGGAAACAAGAGAAAGTCAGTGCGGAAAACATAACACAGAAGAAGACAGACAATCGGCCTGTCCAAAAGTGGTATCCGCGGTTGATGGTGTGGACCCATAAATGGAAACCTATGTTGGTGACGTAGGGAATAATACTGCGCTTTCGATGTGCATGCCAAAAAGGGAACCAAATATATTCAATATTGCAATATATTGCAATATATCGCCCATTCAGGCAACATGATACATCATCTTAAGCTGGTATTTCAGGTAACGCCGACCGGCTCTTCTTTCTAAGGAGGTGATATATCACGTCCTAATGTAAGTTGGGCGAGCTTTGCGATGTATCACCTCTTGAATGCTATTCAGCTTGGTTTGATGTATCAGACTAGCAGTACTGCCTGTGGCGGCGCCATCCTTGGCCTGCTGTCTGTGTCGGCCAACTTGTTGGGCGCTATAGGCTCTGGCACGGGCATCCTGATGGCCGTTACAATCATCTACAGCTGTGAGTCACCTTCGGTTACATCGTCTCGTCGACTGATATCTTTGTGTGAAATGATAGACTGGGAGATTGGTATGCGGGAATCTGGTGGGCCAGAGACGGTAGCTCTTAGAGATTTGCTATGAACAGCGGCGCGATACGCAGCACCTCTCGTTTTCCTTGCTGTAAATCATATATTTATTAAGTTGTTTGTTCCTTTCAACAAATTACAAACAACCTGACACCGTCCCACTTTGCTATGCATGAGTGATTCCGATAGTTGTAAATGTGATTGGTTCAAGGTAGTCGCGTCGCAGACCGTGGCTACCCGAGTGACAATCATCCTGAAGCGTTGGCAGCTTTGTTGTCTCGGTCATGGTACTCTAAAGCCAAGCAGCATCAGTTATTGAAAGTCCTTTGAGGGGAGTTAAATGTACTTGTTACGAAATCCCGCACGCTGGGCGTATCCGGAAGCATGTGCGAAATGAGCGTACCCCCTGGCTCCTGAGCCCGCCCTCCTTGAGTTGCTCGTGTGGCCCTCGTTGCCACTGCCGTTTGAGGACTCGGAGAAGCTCCAGGAGACGCTCTTTTCTTCCTCCCCCAGAAGTATGCTCCGGTTAATACTCCAGCCACAAGTATTGCGGTCCAGAAAGTAATGATAACATCGTTAGCTGCTGCTGATGCTCGATACAGTTGCCGCTGCGTCGTTGCGTGAGCGATATGACGAAGGGGGGTGGGTGGAGTATAGGCGGAGTACGCTCATCACGGCTTGGGCCAAAGTGTTCAAGTTGGCACCCATATTGAAGGTTTGAAAGTTTGGGTGTATGGGTGTCTTATTGCAGGACAATTTTATACTCAATGAGCAAGAGTGGCTCAAAGGACCTGGCGATATATCAATAAGCATATTAACAAAGGCGATTCCCCGATTTCTTGGGTTGTTGCACGAAGAACAAAGGTATGGGAGTACAGAGGAGTACATAGGAGACGTGAAGACAGGTGAAAGAACAGTGCCAATCTTAACAAAGTCGAGTTCAGCATCTTTCTGCATTGGCAGGGGCGAGACTGTTCCTACAAAGATCTCAAACTATCTCGGCACATCAGGCCTTTCCGAGGACTATTACACGAATTATTCGTCCGGACCGCTTTCTATTCGCAGGAAATCGAGATGTGCGAGGCGAAATTCACTTCCTTGTTTCACGGTGCATACAATGATTACAATCATATCCTTGAGAAGCATATTTCCTCTCTTCCCCTCGACATCCCTACTTCAAAAAAGGGCTCTTAAAAGAGAAAGGAGAAGTAATACATCGCTTGGTGGTCCTTGTTCCATTGTTTCCTTCTCACAAATTACGTTCTCTTAGACCTAGATCGATATGTACGTTGGAATTGAACCTTCCAAATCACTTCCATTCATTCGGGACGGCATTCTGGCCCCTCCCCAAACGCGGCTTTCGACGTTCCTTTTAGGTTCACAGCTTGAATTCATGTAGAGTTCTCAATATTTACCAAATTTATATCATAACCCAAAGTCTGAGGGAACGTCTTCCATCAGCACCGCTCACACCTGGCTAGTTCTCTCGATTGTTCCATTCCGATATGTGGCACGAAAGATAAAGAGGTCGTGAAGGGGAATTTATGATGGAGAGATGCTGAAGCGAGAAAGCGACAAGATCTATGACGGGCGGGTCTGGACACAATTAATTATCCTTGATTTGGCGGAATATATATTGAATAAGAAACTTACCACTGGTAACTCGGTACCTTGCCACTTGGGCCTTGTGAGTTAAAATCAAAAGTATGAGGGGACTCACTGGACAAAATTATTGGCTAACTCAACTTCGTGATTGGTCAATTGAAGCTCAGCTAATGAGCAATTGTATCTCCGAAAGAGTAACAAACAACTGATAACTGTTCAATTGAAACCCCGAAGACTCGAATCACAACTGACATCTGAGCAATTGAGACTCCGAAAGTATAAGCGTAACTTGATCAAATGAAACTCCGAAAGCAAAAACCTCGATGACAGTCGTGTGATTGAAACTCCGAAACCTTCGTAACCTCACTATCAGTCCCAAGTACGATGTAAACGCAATATTGTGACTACTTATTACACATAAATATAAGTTGATACCAACCAAGCCTCACTTAGTCTCCATAGTAGCCTCCTGGACAAGCAGCCCAGGAGCCAGCTGTTTATCTGCTGGGAGACGTTGCCGCTCCTTTGCTGGGTTTGGCTCTGCTGGGGGTACATTCTCCTCCACCTCCTTCTTACGCTTAAAGGCTTTGGAATTGGCCACCTTTTGCTTACCCATTTGGATATGCTGTTGACAGCAAATACCTTGCTCATGGCGGTCACAGATGTATGAATCTACTTGAGGATCGTTCCGGCAAAGGATTGTTCTGTGTAGTAAATTAGAAGCAAATATATATGTAGGTGTCGAAAAGCCTACTGGTTATGCCTTATATGAGCAATCCAACAATAGTCCAAAGGACCTACTGCATAGTCAATTGTGAAGTTAACGATGTACTCGAACAGCTGCCGTTGTTTCTCTTCTCGTGGTGCAGGCAAGACCTGAGGTAAGCCTGTTGCTTTACGCTTGCCTTTGCATGTCTCACTTCATATAAAGTGAGTGATCATGGAATACATGTAAGAATTCGGGGGGGGGGGGGGGGGGGGGCTCGATAAGCCGGAAAGGGGTTCAGCGGAATTCAGACGGACTCGGGGTATTCCTGGTCAATCGAGTAGTTATTACACTACCAAATATACCCTATTATATACAAAAACTGTACACTAAAGTAGTAGAAATTATCATGTATACTAATAAGTGTTTGACAACTCGGCTTTGAGTAGCTCAAACCCTAATATAGTAAATAATTCCAACAATACAGTGAGTGGGGAAATACCTACGTTGAGAATCCTACTGGGAATGTATTGGATGGGAGTTGGGAAACAATGCTCCAGAGAGGCTTGTCCGATGTGTAATACAGAGAAGTGTTATAGGCGCATCTAGGAGGCCCCTTAGGGGCTACTAACAGGCATTCCGGCTACAGACTCGGGCCGCGCATACACGCGGCCACTCGGACTTCTTGGATTACGGACTAAGTACATATTCGAGCACACTGTACTTACTATGACTGGACTCACTACTGTTTTTTGAACGTGCGGATGCCGTGTGTTCCCCAGTATATATTCCTGTACAGTACATACAGTTACCTTAGTTCGAATATTAGTTCCTTCTGCACTCACATCCTCGCCTCTCTATTGAGGTCCCTCCGTTGCATCCCCTCGCCTCCACTCATACCCTCGGTACCTGCGTAGGACTCCCTCTGGAAATACAGGGCACACAAGAGTGTGGGAGGCGCAGCCAGTAGCCGAAGCCAAGCCCGTATGTCCTTGCTCCCCTCGTTTCCCCTCCACGCTTCTACGTGAAACCATGCACCTGCGGGTCCGCGTATCCCCAAGCCCCCACGAGTGTGGCTCTTAACAGTGAGCAGCTCTCTCATGTATTGTAGTTAGACTTATTCATATCTTTGAATTCTCCCTCTGCTAGGCTTGCACTGTGCGGCCGTCTTGAGGTTGCCCTTACACTACCTCTCACCTCTCTCTCTCCGAAATCAGGACACTGCAGGGCTAGGAGGGCGCAGCATCAAAGCTGAAGCCAAGTCCTGTGTGCTCCGCTTGTCCGCGCATCCGCGCTCCCGTGCCCCTGTACGGACGAGTCAGGAGGCCCCTTGACTGTAAGGGGACACTCCTATTTTCCCTTTTCCCCCTGTCCTGTCCCCTTCCTCCTCGTCCCTTTCCTCTTTCTTTCATTCCCTTTCCTTTCCTTTCGTCCCCTTTCCTTTCCGCTTCCCTTCCGTTCACCCCCTTCGCATCCGAGCCTCGCCCGGTGACTCCGAAGTCTTCCCGCGCTTCGGACGCCTCGGACTCGCTCGGACTCGTAGATACACTTCGGGGCTCGTCCGGGCTACCTCCATCTTCCTTTCCCACTTCATTACTCCTTGTCCCCACTTCCCCAGGTCGCTGGCACGACTCCTGTACATTCCCCTTCCACTTCATTATCACATGCCCCCTCGTACCTTGTGATATTCGTTCGTACCTGTGGCTGGTGTACTGTACAGTTACCCTTCATTCCTCCCACACTACTACAGTATATACTTCGCTTCCTAGCATGGAGAATCCCCATCCTGTTCTCTTTGGATTCTCCCTCTGCTAGGTGAGCAGCTCTCTCATGTATTGTAGTTAGTCTTATTCATCTCTTTGGATTCTCCCTCTGCTAGGCCTGCGCTGTCGGCCATCTTGAGGTTGCCCTTACATTGACACGGCCCTTAACAACAGGAAGGGGTACACTGTTCATCGCAGGGCAGGTAAGTGGCAGCAGGCCAAGTGGGCAGACTTACTGAGGCGATGAATTGATGCAGTATATTGTGAGACCTGGCTAAACTAGGATACAGATATGGGGCCGGAGCTGCAGCTGCAGGTATAATGATAATAATAGACTATATGGCATGTACGGTTCATCAGTCCCTGAATATCTAATAAATAGGAGAAACCACTTATTGGGCACAAGCTATACTGCTGGCTAAGGGAAGTGTCAATTTTCTGGGGCTTCGGAATTTAGCAAGGGCTCGCAGCTTGTACTCGCATTTCGCGGCAATGTGTAAGGCATCGGAGTCTCAATTGCTGATCTTCGGAGTTTCAATTGCACAAGTGTAACTTCACGTTTCGCAAGTTGAGTTTAATGTTCTCATTCCCACAGTCACAAAGTCTTGCTTTCGGAGTTTCAATTGCTCAAGTGCAAGTTCATGTTTCGCAAGTTGAGTTTACTATTCTCGTTCTCACAGTTACAACAGTTAGGTATGGGTTTAGTAATTGATGATACATCGTTTACATCTAATTGTGTCCAGCACGGCCCGTCATACAAAAGGGACGAAACTTGACTTCAACTTTGGTAGATTGACTCGTGGGAATTTGAACTTTGCAACTTTAACTTTGCAACTTTGAATTCTCACTCTGCCGCTTCGACTTTGTGACGTGCGTTCCACAACCACTGAGCATCTAATCTAAGACTTTGGGCTTATGTCCACCTATTATCCACCTGCCTGAATTTCGGACATGGACAAGACGTGGAAGGACATCGGAACACCCCCAAGCTTGAGCTTGTTATTCCCCGAATGAGCTTGTCCCACTTGGTGCTATGACACCTTGATGAACGCTACACGGCAATGTACCAGCTGGCAGATTAAGCTTCATATGTCACCAACAAATACACCGACATACACCGTGTTTCTTCCGGTGCTCGCCTGTTGTGTAGCACGATAATCCTTCCTATTCTCTAGTATATAACCAGCAGAATTCAACCTCCTCAATCAGCAACTTGGACTTGGGCAGCCTCTCCAGCCTCAGTACACACTTCGACCTTCAACAGAGTTACAGCACTCGTCGAGTCGTCATCATGGATGGTGAACTACCTATTCCTATGCCGGTGGAGACGATCCGCCTTGCCTTTGAAGAGCTCAAACGAGCAGTCACTGTTGATCTGAACACTCAACGTGGTGATGCTGCTCGACTTGATGAACGTAAACGGCACTGTCTTCGTTTACTTCATTTGCTCAATCAGGTATGTTATGCTACAACACCAACAGCGATAATACTGACTGATTAATTCTATTGAATAGCATACTCATCTCTTTCTTGCGGAAGAGCGAGGAATAATCTCAAGTAGTATTGAGGACATGGTTGCTCACCTTGAGGACGCTTCCCATCGCTCAGCAGATCTGGCTGATAAACCCTTCTTTGCAACCACATCCACCGTTCGCACAGGTAGACGTGGCCGACCACGCATCGAAATTGATCCAGGTCTACTTGCAGTTGCATTCGAGCTTCGTGGACCGA
The DNA here is from genome assembly GCF_014466165.1 of Pleurotus ostreatus. Taxonomy (NCBI): domain Eukaryota; kingdom Fungi; phylum Basidiomycota; class Agaricomycetes; order Agaricales; family Pleurotaceae; genus Pleurotus; species Pleurotus ostreatus. The sequence goes on along the minus strand of NW_023503161.1, from coordinate 1,717,369 downwards.
GCCATCTCGCTACTACATTCAATGTCCATCCACGTACTATTCGCCGTCGAGTTCTGGAGCAGGGATTAGCTGAGCCAGGTGAACCTGTCTACGTTGATTATGAGCAGCCTGATGGCTCGATTGCACGAGTATACCGTTCCTCAACCGGTGCAGTGTCAGCCATTGATGATGAGGAGCTCGACGGCATAGTCCTCTACATCCTGGATGCTTTCCCTGGCTTTGGTCGCCGCATGATCGATGGCCATCTGAAATTCCTAGGCCACCATATTCCCCGCTCTCGCATTCAAGCATCTTATGCCCGTGTCCATGGTGCACCAGCATCAGGGTTTGGTCCAAGACGCATTGAACGTCGAGTTTACAATGTCCCTGGCCCGAACTCCCTATGGCATCATGATGGGCAGCATGGTTTGTACGCTCTTTCCCTTTGGAGTGAGCCAAGATTTACTTGTGCTGCTAGGGCTTATCCAATGGAAGTTTGTCATCCATGCTTTTGTCGATGGCTTTTCAAGATTTGTTGTTGGCATTCAAGTCAGTAGCAACAATACTGCTCGAACCGTGCTTGATGTCTTCATTGATGCCATTGAGGTGCACGGTATACCCAGTCGGGTACGCGCCGATTATGGAACCGAGAATGTTCTTGTTGCTGCACTCATGGAGGCCCTAAAAGGTGTGGAGAGAGGCTCGTATATTTGGGGCCGGTAGGCTGGTTATCCTTCCAGTCTATATATATTCTAAACTCATTCCACAGAAGCGTTCACAATGTCCGGATAGAAAGACTATGGAGGGATGTTACACTCGGCTTTGGCCAGAAGTGGAAAGCCTTCTTCCAGGCCCTCGAGGTTCACGATGGGCTCAATCATAATCTGAACGGTCACATCTGGCTTCTCCACCACCTCTTTTCTGATGCTCTGAATGCTGACGCCCTTGCTTGGGCTGAGGCATGGAATACTCACATTCTCTCTGTTCGGGGTGAACGACAACGAAGCCCAAAGGACATGTTTGTCTTTGGCATGATGGACAATGGCATGCGTGGCCTGGGAGATGGAGATGGTCCCTCAGTGGACGATGTTGAGCTTTCAGCCGAAGAAATTGCAGAATTTGGTATTGATTGGACCGACATTGATGATACAGTCATCCATGCTCATCATAACTCCAATAACCCCGCAGATGAGTTAGGAGAAAATCCCTTCCTAACCCATCAGCCACAGCATTTATCCCATGTGCCTGTTGAAGAGCCTCAGTGTCCGTTTGCCAGTGACAATCAAGTAGCTGAACTTGATTATCAAATTCAGCAGTTCGCTTGCTATGGCAGTCACGACATGGCTAGTAGACGCTTGCTTTGGATCTCCACATTAAATATATGTGTAAATATGTTTCCTGTAGTATTTCACTGAATCATACAGCAGGTAGACTGCCGACTGAGCGACCCCCTGAGACATGTGACCCCAAACCTCAAAAGTAACTGAACTGTTTGTTGTCATTCTGAATCAACCACAATAGCTACAGCTTAGCTTTTTTGCACAGAGCTAGCCTATATGATACCATTAATGTATATACCATCTCTTGTGCTTAATTTACATAGCCTCACAGAGCTTACTTGGACTGAAGTGCGAAGTGATTGTCACTAGTGTCACACTAGACCCCTGAGACATGTGACCCCAAACCTCAAAGTGACTGAACTATTGGTCGTCATTCTGGGTCAACCACAATAGCTACAGCTTAGCTTTTTTGCCCAGAGATGGCCTATATGATACCATTAATGTATATCCCATCTTTTGTACTTAATTCACACAGCCTCATAGAGCTTACTCGAAGTTGAACACAGGGTAAATGTCACTAGGTGTCACATGTGTCACACTGATCCTCTGACATCGAAGCATCGTAGCATTTTGGCCTTATCTTCGTCTCTTCCCCCACACTCTTTCGTCTCATTTCTTTATTTATGTCCCTTCTTCGTTCTCTGGCTCCTGGGCCACCTTGCATTGCCTGTGAGGATTGTATAGAATATGTCAAGGACCCAGTTCGTCTTTGTTTTACTCAATAATGTTATCTTATTGGAGGCCCTTTTGCAGCGCACTCCAGAGCCAGTATGCTGGTGTGGGGACTCTTTGGCATCACACCCTGATCACCCCAACCCTCCTCCTAAGGGAGGAATTCCTGGGCGATGTCCTGAGTACAGACCAGTGCGTGACATCTATTTCTCTTCTCTCACAAAGTTAATGGATATCCTCGTTGTAGCCTACTGACCGATTCAGTGGTGCATCTATATGTGCCAATTCAGGTTGTGAGCGGCCATGGTCAGCCCATCACTCACTAAGGTGTGTTGCTGTGTACATTTTAGACCTTGTGGCTTACTGTTGATTCAGTCGTTCGAGTGCCTCCATGGTCAGCACTAACCCTAGCAATCCTCCCTCCGCACCACAGTCACAAGTCTCAGAGCTTATCTCTGGCCCTATTGCAAGTGCCTGGGAACCACTGACCTCGCAGCCCTTAGCTCCTGGGACCACAAATGACCGACGACATAGTCATGCAGCTGCCAGTCGTACTCGAGCCACGGCTGCAGCTTTCAGCACTCCAGCATCATCTTTGCGAGTCAGTGTGCCAAGGGCAGGTCCATCGCATCGCATGTACCCCTCCTCGCAGGCTGGCACCATTCGTGAATTCCAACAAGGCCAGCGGACAACAACGACAACAACTGCGTCGACATCACGATTACCTGAGACACACAAGTTTCTCATTCTTCTACTTCCATACGGAGTGAGTACAAATTGAATTTGTGTAGTATAAGCAACCAGTGTTAATAAAAAAACAGCCAAAGGGTGTTACGGCGTTGGACGATTCAAATATCAGGCTTCCAGAGCTCAGACTAACGTCACCGTCTACAAACTCCCATGTCTTCATTGACACCCTCAGCCATTTCCACTTGGCCCTTGAGATTACTATCACTGCTAAATCGAACGAACCAGTTTGGCAGGTCATACATCGAGAACTGGTTCAACATGCCATCAATCGCCACCTCACCTTTCCCGGTTTCATTCTTTCTCCTGACACCAATCGTTACGTTGAGTCACCATTCGCTTTACTGCAGCTTGGCTATCAGAATCAGCAGGGCCAGAAAATAAATGAATGCAAGCTTCCTGGATATGACATCACGCTGTCTAAACTCATCAAGACATCAAAACAAAAGCATCCCGATCGTGACTTGCGAGTTATCTTTTACGGTTAGTTAACACTCTCCTCTGCCTCTGAAAGGATCTGACCACGGCTTTCCTAGCTGGACGCTCCCTGATGCGGGGCCCTGCTCTTCCGGGGGCTGAAGACCCACACCCCTGCTTTGTCCTTCGCATCATCCATCGTCTCCGAGAGAAGGGTGCACTACCTCCAGTAGACAAGGACGACGACGATTTCATTGCTGCAGCATGTGTTCGGGGGTGTCCTGGATATCGGGCAACATCGGTTTCCTCTACTTCCTCTGTTCAAGAGTATCGGCAGCCTATTGCATCCTCATCCTCATTCAACTCAAGGCAAACAGGAACAAGTTCCTCTTCAAGTTGGAGTCTCTTTGATCCCGCTTCTGATGACGATGCTGATGTTGACGCTGACAATGAATTTTCAGCTGATGGCTTTCTTTCCATGGACGCTGTGAGTTGTTGAACATGGATAATCTTTATGCTTACGCAATTCTTGCCTTGCAGATATCTGACACCTCGATGCCCCCGACACCGATTTCAGCAGTACCAGAGGCTCTGCCGATGTCGTCTGTACATAGAGGCGAGGCATTTCATACTCTGTTTGACGCAGCAGCAGGTTCCTCATCCCAGCTTGCACCTGCTCTCGATGAGCCTAGCACTTTACGCCGGTCGACTCGCCATCGCCTTCTTGCCAATGTGATCAACGTGGACTCCAGCGACTCAGATTCAGCAGCCCATGTCAGACCAACAATTGATACTCGCTCCGCAGCCATTCTTCATTCTACACCGCTTGCTTGGCAAGCATCCATTCTCCGCACCATGCGCTCCTCCCATCCAGAGGCTGTCACCGCAATACACATTAATGCACCAACAGAGAAAGACGCTGCTCAGGCACTTATCAATTGCCTTGTTGCTCACCACTCAGGCATTCCCATTTCAACACTCGTGTTCTCAGAAGGGGTTGAAGTTGCGGTGTTTTCATTTGACGCCCTCCCCCATGGTATTTGTCACTTCCAAGTGTAAGCTGTGATATTCAATGTCTAGCTTATTTGCATGCATCGCCATCTTATAATGGTTTTATCTAGGGGCTCAGGTGTGGGTAATGGTGTCGAGCATGCCGTGCTGCGATCAGCCATCAAGATGATAGTTGACGACCCATGCTATTGGCAAAACCACGATGGTTTTGCACTTTGGGCTTTGCGCCCTAATCCTGAGCACACAACGTTGGCTCGTCAAGCTCGTGCCAAGGCTCACGGAACTCTCTGTGCGCTTCATATGATTTCAATGGCTGCACTCCCATGCCCGATTTCTCCCTTCCTCATTCTTCTCACAATTCAAGACTTTTCGACCCTTATTGACACCACATTCATCAAGAAAATACACTCTGAAATTGCTGATACTCTCCTTGCTTGGCCCATGGATCCCAGCACCCCCATCGATATCACAAACCGCGAAGAGTACAATCGGCTGCGCCCTGTTGTCATGTCGTATTTAAACGCCTCCTCGGTCAGTGAATGATATTCCTCTAAATGAGGCTCACCAATCTGATATACTTGACTAGCTCGCATTCTTAAGTGATGCCAGTGAAGAGGAGCGGCAGAACTGGACACTCATCATTTATGCAAAGTGCCTTCTTGCGGGGCCGAACGAACATATCAAGGCACTGCCCGAGATCTCTGCATTTGCGGAAGGATTCAATCTCCGTATCTCACCTTACATGCGGCTGAACGATGTGCGTTGCTGTTATTGATTATCGATTGATTGTTTTAAATGCTCATTCCCGTACTTAGACATTTGGGAATGCCCAGACAACTAAGTCCCTCTTGGTATTAATGGATGCCCGTCAACTTCATTCGCCCACTCAACTCATCGACAAGCTCCATGTTATTGACAATCCTCAAGATGAAGCAATCGGTGCAGTCTTTCATTCCCATTTCGCACGATACCTGCGTGGTGTGGGGCATCCAATGCCTGAGGATCCTTTGACCGACTTTGTCAGTGATGCGGGACGTCGCGCTGAAGCTGAGAACCCAATATACCGCGCTCAGCAGTTCTTGCAAGTCAGCACAGGCTCAGATATTGTTCCAACTGATGCTAACTGGGCAATTGAGGTTCGTTCCCACTCAATTCTACTTGAAGTGCTTGCTCTTACCCCTGCATAGATGCGGTTTGTCTGTGCAATCCCACGTCGCGCAACTCCACCTCGTGGTGGTGCCAGCTCCAGCGAGGACTCAGGAAACTCTGATGGTGTCCCATCCAATGTATGTTCCCTTAAGTCACCAGCTTAATATTATTGATCGTTGATCCAATCTGTACCAGCATGCAATGTTCAGCTTCCATGCTTGTTCCTCCGATGTTCACATCTTTGATACTCCACAACTCCGCAATCTCTTATCCCACCCTCTTCCAGACGATGATACAACTACAACGAAGTTCGACCTAGCCGTCCATTCTCATCTTGTCTCATTTAACAATGAGGCCCATGGTTTTAATCAGATATAAATGCTCTTGTCCATTATCCATCCGTTGGACTTAATTTGCTACTCTACATCCTGCTCGCCTGCTGCTCATCCTTCATTCAATCAGATTTCGGACTATTGTACTTCTGCTACATTCCCTGCCACTCTTCACATGCACCATTTGCGAACGATTCACTGATATGTGTTGATATGCTATCATCATGCTATGTAATTTTATAATCCATGTTGCACATTCTCTGCACATCACTGTCTCTGCCCTGTCGACCACTTCGTTACGAAAATACCATGCTGCTACATTCATGCCCTGTACTTCACATTTTCACTAGTCACTGTACTACACACACCAGCATCGTCACATTCACATTTGCATTCGTATTCAGTATTCAGACACACTTTACATAAATTAGTAGCAATTAAATGTGTCCCATGTGTCCCAGCGAACGACAAAGGTTCGCCATCTGAAACAAACACAAACATGAGTTGTCAGCAAACCTCACGCTCTCATGGCTTACTGGGCACGAACACACAGATCAAGGACGCAAGCACACACGCGGGACATCACCAAACGATGAAGATTACCTACTCACCACCCCACCGTCTCTGGTAAGTCTGCTCTCTCACAATTTACTTCTATTCGTCCACGAGACGACGAGACGACGGGCTATGTACAGGTAAAGGAGCCAACCACGCCGACAAACGAAACCCCTCCAACACCTCTAACCCTCCGATCCTTCTCATCCCTCTAACCCACTCCTTCGCAGATCTCATCCTGACGCTGCGGCGACTCGCTGAGAACACCAACGCCAGTGCGAAGGCAAGCACACTTGTAGTCGGGATGCAAGCACGTGGCTGCAGCGCCTGCGCTGGCACTGCGGGAGCGTGGGCGTGTGTTTGGGGTGGAGGTAGGTCGTTCCGTCGCCATCGTCGTCGTCGTTCTGCGTGTCGTTCGTGTCCCCCCTCCCGTATTCCCCTCGTTCTGTATCTCCCCGTGCTCGCTTTCGTTCCCGTTTCATTTCCCGTTCCCCCCTTCGTCCCCCTTCATCCTATTCCCTTACCATCTCCCGCTAACCCACTAACCCACTAACTCCCCCCTTCTCGTTCGCAGCCCGCAGCTCTTGGAACGACGACGGCGCGAGTGGTGGGAATGGGATGGAGGCGTTGTTGACGCTGCTGTTGGGCTGTCGAGGTCGATCGAGGTTCGTGGTATTAGGTAAGAGGCCCTCGTCTTGCGCGCACTCGAGCGGCTAGTGGCTACAACAGGAAGCGTTGAGTTGAGTCGGGCGGGACGAATGGGGGTGATAGGTCAATGTCGTTACCCTTTGGCTGTTCTCATTGACCGCCGCGCCACATTCGCTGTTCCACCTTACGACAATGTGCGAATGCAGTGTCAGCACATGATCCGAGAAAACGAGAATGAATAGGTGCATACCTGGTAGCTCATCCTCGTATTCCTTATCTCCTACGCGTTCAATCTCTGCCCCCATCTGTCTGCGCAATTGTGTCGTGTTTGTTCGCTCTTCACCCGTTTAGCCGTTTTTGAGCCTCGTTGTCGTTTTCGTCCATGCAATTTGGTTGTGACTTGCTGACGCGATCTGACACATGTAGGTCGAAAAATCGGGGGTCGATTCTGGCTTGCGCGCGACTTGGACTCACGGAGCGGCGGGTGAAGGGTTGCGTGGTTGTTCGAGACCATTTTGGGACGTTTCAGCGCACGTAGACTTGATTTGGGCAGTTGGGGAAGTGATAGAGTTTCTAGGAAGGTTGGGGTCATAGTTGTAGGTAGCTGTTTGTCGCCGCTAGTAGATAGTAGGTCAGGTTTCTATGCACGCTGGACAGATCTCACGAAGTTGCACGCTGACGGCGTGTGCATGGCGTGGGCTATGGGGGAGTGAGACATGGTCAGTACATGATCATCTCGCAAGACGGCGTACTGGCAAAGTGTTGGTTCGTTTGCCACAAGTATCTATTGAGCTACCACAACTCCTCCAAGGTCGGCTCATGTCGTGTTCTGAACTGACCATTACTCACCCACCACAACAGGAACCTCAGCTCGCTTTTGTAGCTGAGTTATTGGGACCAAGTGACGTGCTGGCCCACTCTTTCTCAGAGTCCACAGCAATGGCGCCCTCCCCAAACGCTAGAACATCGCCTCCTCATTTGCATGAACCGTCGGGGTTGTCCGAATCTGTGGACGAAGCCCAGCAAAGGCGCATGGTAAAGAACTGGTGTTGAGGGTTAGATAGCAGACGAGCGGCGACAAAATGGTGACTCAGCGTCGTCGATCTTCTCGAGCAATGACGCGATGCACTCACAGATTTAAGTGACTGCCACGATATCGTCTCCAAGCCGTCCCTATGTTTTGCTGGCTCGCCGCGGTTGCTGATCAAGCTACTGCTGGATGAACACCTTGTTCAAGGTCAGTTCGCATCACACATCGAGCTAACAGTTACTTACTTGCGCTCGCAGGGCCATCCGTTCATTTCCGAACACAGTGTGCTTGCGAAACGTCCTAGTTCGACACCCTCTATGTAAATCCCGCCTCACGATCATTACCGTCGAACCTTGGGGATACCACAGTAGCGCCATCGAACTATGGTCCCTGGTACGTTGTGAGGAGCAGCGTTGAGAGCAGTGTTCCGAGTGCTCGTGTGACGACATGTGATGGATACACTGCGAGGAGACAGTGAGTGTGGATGGGCTGCGGTGGTGGAGAATGGCAGCTACTGACAGGTTCTGTCAGCGCCTGAACTTCCGAGTGAAACATGTACAAACAAACAAGTCTGGCAAAGAACGGTTCCTCTACTAAGGGGGCTATGTAGTCTAACAGTTGTGACTGTTACAATTTAGTATTTTACATACCACAGATGCTATGTATGAAATATCTAAGGCCTAGTGGCAAGTTTGCCACTGTGGAAACAACATTTGCGTGCACACACGGCATTAGGAGTAAGTCACATGACTTCAATTGATCCGGATCGGCGTCGCGTCGCGTTGTTTATTCCTTCGCTTTTTACTGTCCCTCAACATGCCCGAGTACGTCGAGCTCGTATCTTCGTGCAAGCTCGCACAACACTGGTTCAATAGCGTCAAAGGCAACTCCAACCTCCTTCTCAAAGATATCCACATCGACGCGTCCAAAGCAGAACAAGAATCATCCAAAGCCCATGTGCTTGCTAAAGCTGGTCTTCCCTATCCCTTGGCCGCCGATTCCAAAGTAAAGCGAGGTCCACGCTTTGCACAAGAGCCCGTCTACCCTCCTGTAAACGTTCCTATCGTTGATGCTGCATTCCGCCTTACTGGAGTGACATTTAACCCACGGAATGTACTTCTTCAATTTCACTCGTCGAGCTCAGATGTGTCTATTGCAGGAGAATGGTGGATGCAGGTGTGTGACTTATTCATTCTTTATAGCATTCTTGACTCTTTGTACCTCATTTCATTACAGGTCCAAATGCTCACCCATACCGTCGTTCAAGTATACGATTCATCACAATGGCGTGGTAGTATATCCAAGGTGAACAAGAAGGTAAGGCCCTCATACCATTATCTTTGCTCACAGAGCTCTAATGGTCTCGACAGGACCGTGGCTTCAAGATTGGCATGGCACTAGACTTTGGTGACTATGTCATGGCCTTCTTGACCATCGACAATTTATTCCGAGTAAGTCTGTTATTCATGGCCATATTACACGGACTTGTATTGACAACACGCCTAGACATTCTACTCGCGTACCAGAGAGACCCTTCCTGCTCCCCTACTCGACATATACTTCGATTTTGTTCCTGCGTTGAACATGATCATCGACTGGGCGGAGGACCGAGCGGACAGCGACCGTTCTGGTCTGGCTTCTGACATCATTCGGAAGGCTGCTGGAATTTTTGTCGGGATTGGAGTATATACCATATCCGAGGTTATGCATCGTGCAGGTAAGTATTTTGTTTATACACATAGCACCGTACTAACGGAGAGTCTCCCAGGATTGCTACCACTTCTCACTGAGAGGGAACTATTTGATGATCCCTCTCGCTTTGCTCGTTTTGTAGAGTCATTCTACTGCCATGCTGCACGTGCGCACACCGACGTCTGGTATGCCTGTTTCTCATACACATGAACACTGACCAACACACTCTTAGGAGTCTCGTGAAGCCTTTTCTTCGAGGCAAGTTCTTTATCTCAGTGCGAAACAAGGATCGCCTTGCCTACACGAAGTGGCTTGCGGTACACGGCAAGGAGAATGTGCTTGTTCCAAAGCGTTTGCAAGCACAGTATCAGGATCTCATGGTGCGCTTGTTAGCAATATCATATTGAATAACTCTACTTATGGTGGGACCTTGAAGTTGTGGTTCTCGAGTGCCCGCAATGAGGCCGTTCCTCGTCAACGTAATCCTGAGAGTGGGTTCTTCGACTTGGTAGAGCCCACATTTCTGCAGGTCGCTCTCAAGAAAGACCATAACCTCGGTGACCTCATTTTTGGAAAAGATACATGGGTTGCTCAGGGAGGCAAGCTATGGGTTGATAACCCATTAGTTGCCTACTTCAACCGTCGAAGTATGTTATCACCTCATCTTGCATATTACCAAGTACTGACATGACTTAGGCATTGCTGTAGCTCGCCCGAATTACCTCCATCCTTCGGTTACCTCATATCAACCTTTCTTTCTTCCAATAAACTCGCTTCGCAAATCTTGGCTGGAGACTACTCTCTACTACACCTCCGATAAACCTTTTTGGTGTGTGGTGCCGAACTTACCCTCAAATACATATCCTGCTGGGTTTTCTTCGTAAGCATCCACACTCCATGCCATGAGTATCCTGAACAATGCTCATTCACGCTCATCTAATATATAGTACGACATCAAAGGGAAAAGGGAAAGGGAAGAAAACAGCCAAGGAACCCCCTCAGGTCACTCCCGCTCCTCGAGAGGAGAAGAAGAAGCAGCTGTTCGATTACATTGTCAACTACAGCATTGATTATGCCGTCGGGCCACTGGACTATTGTGGAATTGCACATGTCCGCCACAACCGGTGTGTATCTTTGTAATTTCCTGGTGTCTTTGTTTCTGACAATAAGGAAGAATCATCCTCTGTCGTAACGATCCACAGGTCAGCGAATACATTTGCGACCGCCTTGAGCAGGGTATTCGTCGACGTCAGCATCTGCAACCGGGGAAGCAAAAGACTGCAAACCCGAAGGCATTTAAACGCAAGAGGGCTGAAGATGAGTTAGATGAGAACAGGAATGGTGACAACGAAGATGACTCTGCATCAGGGAAGATGAAGCGTCGGCGGATCTCTGTGGACAAGCGGTTGGTCCTTGGTTCCCTTCTACAGGACCAGGAGTTGGGCAAGCGTCACCGATCAGCAGTTAAGTCGGATCAGGAGATTGACGGGTGCACAGTTGCTGATGCTGAACTCACTTGTGAGATGATTGCTACAGATAATTAGATAGACTTATCGAGGAATCGTTGTGTAATTTATGTATATATATATTCTGCCTGTAGTACTGCAATGTTGGCAATGTTGCAAAGTTCCGATTTCAGTGTTGCAAAGTCGAAGTTTCAAAGTTGAATTTCCAAATTTAGAAATCTCCTAGTCCAATCACGAAGTTCAATCGCAAAATCTCAAAGTTCAATTTCAAAGTCTCAAAGTTCAATTTCAAAGTTTCAAAGTTCAATTTCAAAGTTGCAAAGGTTGCGTGAGTTTCAAAGTCAAAGTGCAAAGTTGCGAAGTTGAATCGGAGATTTCCGAATGTCATTCCAAAGTGCATTCCTCAAAGACAAAGTATTTTTGTCCAGTGAGGCCCCTCATAAAGATCATCTGGAGATGAATGAAATCTTTATTTATCCCAAGATTTCGATTTCATGTTACTCACCGGTGACAACTCTTGACAGACCGAGCTGGAATCAGTGGGAAGCAAAGCAGAGGGTTCCCGCTTTGGAACCCGAGGAATGGGTGAAAGGACACCAAAAGAAGATATTCGAAGCTCTAAAGCGAGAAAGGGATCAGATAAGTGGATATCCTGAGATTTTGATACTATGAATTTCTTACTCATTACTCATAACTCTTGATAGACGGAGCTAGAAGGAAGCAGCGGGGAATTATGGTCGAGCACCCTCGTTTTCAAAGCGAGACATTGGGAAGATCCGATTCGGCGAAGTAGAGCAGCGCAGCGGGCTATTTAAGCAGAAGTTTGTGCCCCCGATGACTATCGTTCGTTCGACCCTCGACCCTCAGCCTTGAGATTCAAATCTACCGTTCGTCCTCATTGCTTTGCACACGATGGTCCCAAAGAAGCTCGCAGTGTTCGCGTCTTTGTTTGCAGCCGCGTTCGCTGTCGCTCTCCCCGTCGATGGTAGGGGTCTCTTCGAAGGGAGTGTCCAAGGTGTTCTGACGTACCGGCTCAGGATCAGGCCACACAGCAAAGCGATTCATATACCAGAAGTATACCGCTGAAGAGAGAGTCGACGCAGTTATTCCCTCTGCCAACGAAGGTCCGTGGCGAGTTCTACGAAGGGGATATTCTAGGTGTCCTGACCTCTGACGGATATTCTAAGAATTAGCGAAACAATTCATATATCAGAAGTACACAGCGGAGAAGAGCAGCGACCAGATCGAGAAGTGATGCTTAGAGGCCAAGCGACAGATTTGGGAGGGAATTGGAGTCTTGGAGCCGTCGGGAGGGAGTAGAGGCTAAGAAATATTATTAGTTTGTTAGCGGGGAATAGAGAGTGGGAATTCAGTGCACCGAGCCGGCCATATTCAAGACAAAAGGTCATCCCGCTCCTTAGCCGAGTCCTTTTACCTTGTTTCCTTGGGTCCGGGGAGCATAGTGCCAGGCTCGGGAAATTGTTCAAGATGATGAGATTCGCCTCCCTCGAGTTCCCCATGGGCCATGAAGGCGATGAAATTGTCTGAGTTGAAACGGTAAAAAGAACATGAGTATGTGAGGATTCCCAGTGACCAAGACTCACCGACGACGCTATGTACATACTTATGAACTATTTGAGCTGTCCATTGATTATAAAGTGAGAGAGTCGCCAGAAGTCGCCGAAGAGTTGCCAAGAAACGCCCGATCACGTGGGATATTCCTTGTTTAGAAGTTAGCCTCGTGTGTTTTGCGCTGCAACTCAACAATCGTCGTCGCTATCGTCCCCGTCGTCCACGCCCCCGACTGACCTCGCCATCGCCACGAGCGACGGCGACGCCTGGTAGAAATGGCAACAGACTCGCCCCCTGCCCTCCAAGAAGCCACCATCAACTCGACCTCCGTCTGGCAACACGACCTCGAAAGTCTCTTCCACCTTGCGAAAGACAGGTTCCCCGACGTTGTTTGGACGCTCGGCGCTGAAGACGACGACCAGCCAGCAACGGAAGAGGTATGGGGGCATAAAGGTACGTTACTCATCACGTCCACATATTCTACCTTCCAAGCATCTACAATCTAGCCATCGTTTACGCTCGAGCACCCCCAAGCTTTCAGAATCGATATTTCTCCTTCAGACCAAATGCTTCTTCACCACTACCATACTCCTCTTCGCCCAACGGTGGCTATCCTACCGCATCCGCCCTTTCACTTTCTCTTGGCCTCGAGACGCCAGGCGTTCCGAGGTCACCTTCTCCTTATAGGACAGGCTCCCCTGCTCCGTCCGTCGCGCCAGGAACGGTATTGCGATTGAGCACTTCAATCAACCCCACACTCTTTTCGAACGAGCTCGAGTACCTTTACACCGGTAAAGGCATGGGAGAAGCATTCGAATTTCTCTTCGACTCGGCCGAAAGCAGAGATGAGGGCGACGCTGAAGAATTGCGCATGGACAAATTGCGCAAAGACCTGGTATTCATGTGGCGATCCAGACTGTACTCAGATGTTCGTTTAGCGCTCACTGGGACATTCTCGACTTCGCATCACGAAGACTCGACCGCTGTGTTTTCTTCTCATCGCTTCATACTCATCTCACGTTCAAGTTACTTTCACAACGCGTTGGTGTCGTGGCCCAGTGCTCCCAAACATCGCCCTGGCGAACCACTGACACTTCAATTACCGTCTCCTCCTTTCACGCCTGCCTCCCTTCATTTCACACTTGGATTTATCTATACTGGGACTCTGGTTTTCTCTCATCGTTCCTACGACCTGGACACCGGTCTACAAATAATGCGCGCAGCCCTTTACCTCTCTATCCAGACACTGTACGATGAGATACAGGCTCGGATAGTCCAAGAGATGATGCATGGTCTCTTTCACGCCTTCCTAGAATTCTCCGAATACGAACGACTTACCGGCAGCAAGTGGGGCACAGGAGGATGTCGGTGTCGACAGTGCGCTCGTCGTGCTCCTCGAATCCTCGAATTCGCTTTGGCCGACGACGTCAAAAATCCCCATCTTGAGCGCGGAGCACGTCGGGCCTTGGTCGGGCTCTTCGGAGAAGGGTGGTGCACAACAGAATTTGCTTCGCTTCCTCAACGCCTCAGAGATGTTGCGCTCAAAGGCGTCGGCAAACGAACCACTCCTCAGAATGTTTTCGCGCTCCTTTTCGCCGCCGAGCACGCCCTCATCAAGCTCAACCCCGTCATTGATTCATGGGCGGACACCGTCAGGGATATGATCCTTGCTGCAAGGAAGGGCATCGATGACTGTCTTGCGGGGAAACCAGAGGAGTGCTTCTCTCAGCAGGATTGGATGGAGATGATGGAGAACGACGGAGTGAGGTTTGAAGATGGCGAGAGAATAGATTGGATTATGTCTGCAATCAAGAGAGGCGTCAACGACAAGAACGCAGCCTTGTTGTATCAGGCAAGCACGAACGCCATACCCTTCTTGTCTATCTCTAACCTTCTTTGCAGACATTGGTCTCCGCGGTGCTTCTTCATCTGCACCCCACTGAACAGGATCAAGTGATGCTGTCCGAAACCTCCCATATCCGTATTCAAGTCGACGATACGCGAATGGACGTTCTACGGTACATCAAGAAGCGGTGGCTCACCATACGACAGGACGGTGGATTCGACCAATTAGAGGGTTGGGCCGTGAAGGAAATCGCAGATGAACTCGATGTTGCTGTTGACGATCTCAATGCTCCAGCACAGCGTCATACAGTGTATCGCAACAGTCTGAGACCCAAGCTCGATCAGGAATCCGATACGGGCAGTATGCATTCAATGCGTGTTAGCGTCCTGAACAAAGCGACTTCACCCAAACGTGGAACTACCTCCACTCTGCGAGAACCGATTTCGTCTGGTGGCTCTGTACGGTCAATGGCGAGAAGCACTGTGTCGAAGGCGAGTGTCGATGTCAACAGTACTATCCGACGCAAAGTTTCCGACCCTCGCCCCGATTCCAAGCTTACACCACCCACCGAAAATGTGCTTAGCGTATCCCCTCCCCAATCAGATTCGGGAGATCTGGACGATCAACCGTCGGAGCAATCAACCACCCCTTCTACGCCTCTGCCCAAGACCCTTGTCCGCCCCCTTTCGGCTGCTAGCAGGCGCAGTATATTATCTCGAACGACGACGTCGGACTTGAAGCCCAAATCGTCTGTCTCATCCATACGAACGCGGACCTCTACCGTGGCTTCCACTCGAAGCTCCGCTGGGCCATCCAACTTACGGCCTGTCAGGCCCACTTCTAGTCTTTCTAGTGCAACGAGTGACGGGTCTGGCACATTCAAGACAGCGAATACTGCTATTTCACGGTCGCGTCGGACGTCGAATGCCTCTACGATTAGTGTTAAAACCACCGCGTCTACAACTACATCCCCTAGATCCAGGAGGACATCTGTGGCATCCACCGTCTCTACAATATCTACAACACCTTCAAAGGCCGTCAGACGTCCTCCCGTCCCATCTATCGATCCAGCTAAGCTAAGCCCGAGCTCAGCTAGACGACCACCATCGATTGCTCCCTCTGTCAGGTCTGTCAGCTCGACAAGATCTACGTCTGTCCGATCAACTGCCTCGACTGTTTCGACTGTTGCATCTCGGAAGACTGCAACAACGCCGCGCAAGCCCGCCACTACAACCCAGGAGCGCAAGACTCCCCTCGCTACTGTGAGGAACAACACTCAACGCCCTGTCTCCTCCGCGTCATCCATCCGCTCTGTAGCTTCAAAAGGCAAAGGCAAAGCTACCACCCCTGTCGTCCCAGAACACAAGAAAACCGATAGCACGAAATCAACAGGCAGCACTATGACACTGAAGCGTAAAGGATCAACGGATACCATCACACCGACAGTCGCTTCATCCGCTGGTCGGTCTAACGAAGAACCGTCTGACACGTCTGTCACCTCTCCTCAGCCAGCGAATGGTCCCCTTTCTACAGTCCCGAAGGGCGACACGTTGGGCATCGGTATCCCATGCATCATCTCTTCCAAGCGTAAACGTTTCAAGGCTTATGCGCGTTACATTGGCGAAGTGGAGGGTGAATTTGGCCCTTGGGTAGGCGTTGAGGTGCCTTTCGGTGAAAACTGGGGAGACGAAGTTGAGCCATTGGATGGTGAAGGTAGACAGTGGCACGATGGGACGTGGGGCGGCGTGCGTTATTTCGAGATCAATGGGACAAACGGTTCAGAGTGGGACTACGGAGATGACAGAGCGGCTCGTCGGCGGAGAACTGAAGGCTTGAGCAGCAGTGGTGGTTTCGGGACGGTGAAAGACAAAGGTTTTTTGAAGAGGGAGGGTGATCAGTTGAGCGTAGACCGGGCAAAGCGGTTCCGCAGTGCCTCCCCTGCAGCCTCTGATCTATCAACCGCGGAGGCGAGAGGGTTGTTTGTAAGGCCGCAACAGGTATTATACGTAGTGGACGCCGTGGGTTAGGTCCTACTAGCTTTCCTTATGTTATGTTTTCGTTGTTGCTTTTCATATACCTCGGTCAGACATTCCCTAATCGTAGTTTTTACAGCACACTCTTTTATATTCAACATAAAATACGGAATTCATGGATTATTAACAAGTATCCTCGGAAGAGTGATTCGATGAACTTTGAGCCGACAAGGAGTAGAAAGCTTTAACTTCTTTCTTCCGTTTATGTCGTGGGACCTTTGTATGATGCGACCGTTGCGCCCTCCTTTTCTGGAGGTCGTCGTCGTCCTGAGGGTAGATAAAGAAAAGGGTACCGATTACTGTCTTATCATCACACAATTATTCTTGACTCGCTTTCTCAGGTTATATTGATCTATCAAAACGTCGCGTTTCGCCAGAGGATATCACAAAATGCGAAGAACGGTACATGAAATCAAAGACAGTCGCCTCGATCATGCGGCACGTTGCCTTAAAAGTCACTGTATCAGACGATTCATGCCGCCCCCAACACCGCTACTCCTGCTATCGATGCCGCTGAAGCGCACGCCGAAATAGACGCCGAAGGCGACAAAAAAGAATCCAAAAGATCCTGCAAGGGCAAGTCCTCTGGCGATGGCGAAGATGGCGAAGAAGACGCCCCCTCGGGTGCAGCTACTGGCGGCTACAAGGGCAGCCCGAACGAGGAAGACAAGCTCGAGAGACTATATGAACAGATCGCCTGGCCCCTTGGTCGGAAATACGGACATCCATACGATGCGTTCAAATTAATGTTAACAGAATAGGTGAGTAGTACGCTGCTGTGGAGCGCCTGGAGCGCGCAATCGAAGCCATCCAGAGTACGATCGAAGAGCAAGGAGGATCGCTGGTCGTCAAGATGAAGGTAAGCAGTTACTGTGAATTATACATTCCCAGAACAAGATTTGGAACAAATCATGCGTAAGGCCGAGCAAGAGAACGGCGAGGTTTCAGGCGACGAAGAAGAGGAGGAAGTGTAAAATGCCAAATACTTGTTATCTGTATCTACCGTAGATGTACAACTTTCTAGTAGTAGTGGAGGCAAACACAAATCCATCGTCTCTTGTTGCATCTCTCATCGGCAGAGGAAGGTGACAAGGACGGGTTTACCTCGTAACATACGTATGTTATCACGCGCATGTGCATGTGACATGACTAGGCTTGTATGAATATTCAATTTGTTATCACTTGTCTTCAAACCACCACAATGTTCAAAACGTTCAGCCACGATGGCCAACGGCAACATGATTCGGTCTGCGAAATCCGGGAATGAGTGGACTATGAACGAATTAAATGCCTATAACATACAAATAACTTTCCAGGACGCTGCAACATTTTTCGGCGTGGTCCCCTTGCCTCCTCCTGCTGTCAGCCAGGACTTTCTCACTGCCCTTGACACCGACGACGCAGTTGATGAAAGAGTATACAATCTCCTAACCCAATTGGATCTTGCCATGCTCCCTTCGGAGCCTGATGAGTCCACAGTCGACAATTTTGCTATACTCCTCTTTCATTCCCTTGGTTACATCCATCTCCCTTGAGCATTTCACACATGCAAAGAATTGCACCTCCTTGTTTGTGGGGAGACAAAGTATGCAAAGCCTGACATCTGCATCATTGATCGATCAGCCAATGATATTATCCTCCTCATCCAGGGGGATAAAAGGTTCTACAGTGGTGCAGACCCACACGCTCAACTCATCACAGAGGCCATTGCAGCCTTCCCAACTAACAACCTTCGGAGGCTGACAGCGGGACTTGAGAAACTGGACAGCAAGGTAAGCCTGCACATTTACCCAATTCTGGGCATCATCAACTCATTCTTCGGTATAGATCATCTCAGGAATAATCATGATTGGGACAGCTCCCAGTTTCTTCAAGATTCCAGTCACCAAACAACTGTCTCAGTGTGTTGCACAAGGACAATACCCCCTCTCTCCTACAATCGTCACCAGGCATGTTCCTGACCTCCCCCGCCCCAATCGCAGGTTTAGTGAAGGCATGAAGCCTCTTGATAACCAGCAGGTCATTCTTCAATGCTAAGAAGCTTTCAAACAATTTGTTGTCTAATTGATCAGAATTCTCAGTGTTATTGCATACTTTTGTTGATCACTATCCATGCAAATTAGCAGGGAGGGATTCCTATACTTTATATCCTTTTCCCGTTCATGAGTAGCAGCGGGCTGAAAGGAGATAGCTCAGGACCTGCTGGCTCGATGTAAGGGGACACTCCTATTTTCTCTCCTTTCCTTCATTCCATGGACTCTTACCTACATTCCCTTCATTCCCCTTCGTTCCTTTTCGCTCCCTTTCCTTTCCACTTCCTTTCCACCCACTCCTTTCGCATCCGAGCCACGTCCGGTGACTCCGGAGTCTTCCCGCACTTCGGACACTTTGGACTCGCTCGGACTCGTCTCGGACACTTCGGACTCGCTCGGACTCGTCTATACTCCTCGGGGCTCGTCCGGGTTACCTCTATCCTTTTCCCCCACTTCATTACTCTTCGCCCTTACTGTAAGGGCAACCTCAAGATGGCCGACAGCGCAGGCCTAGCAGAGGGAGAATCCAAAGAAATGAATAAGACTAACTACAATACATGAGAGAGCTGCTCACCTAGCAGAGGGAGAATCCAAAGAGAACAGGATGGGGATTCTCCATGCTAGGAAGCGAAGTATATACTGTAGTAGCGTGGGAGGAATGAAGGGTAACTGTACAGTACACCAGCCACAAGTCCGAACAAATATCACAAGGTACAAGGAAACATGTGATAATGAAGTGGAGGGTAAATGCACAGGAGTCGTGCCAGCGACTTGGGGAAGTAAGGGCGAAGAGTAATGAAGTGGGGGAAAAGGATAGAGGTAACCCGGACGAGCCCCGAAGAGTATAGATGAGTCCGAGCGAGTCCAAAGTGTCCGAGCGAGTCCAAAGTGTCCGAAGTGCGGGAAGACTCCGGAGTCACCAGACGCGGCTCGGATGCGAAAGGAGTGGGTGGAAAGGAAGTGGAAAGGAAAGGGAGCGAAAAGGAACGAAGGGGAATGAAGGGAATGTAGGTAAGAGTCCATGGAATGAAGGAAAGGAGAGAAAATAGGAGTGTCCCCTTACAGCAATCATCAGCCAAATCAACTCTGGAAAAGCTGAGAATGCTGTTCAGATCACCAAAAACTTGAACAAAGTCCTCAGTGACCCTGTCTCCTCACAAACTGTGCGCAATGTTCTCAAGAAAAACAATATGAAGGCTGTGGTAAAGAAGAAAAAACCCTTTCTATCAGTCAAACATCGGAAAGCATGTCTTGCTTGGGCTTTGAAGTACAGGAATTGGACAGTGGAGGACTTCAAGAGGGTATTGCGGTCAGATGAAACTAAAATCAACAGATTTGGGTCAGATGGTAGGAAATGGGTGTGCTCCTGCACCTACATCCCTTTCTTTCAGGGTTCCAGGGTGCTCCACCTGACAAACCCTTTGGACCGACAAAAGCACAGCGAGCTAGGTCCCTTCTATATCTACTCACCTTCAGAGCAGGCATTTTTGTTCCTCGGCACCCTTTTATATGAAGGCCAGACAACCTCATCAAGGTCTAGTTGTCGCTACTTCCACGGTCTTGACCCTGACCTGCAAATCAATGACACTTACAACAAGGAGAATCAAGTAGACTGGCACAGCTTGCCTACACCGAAATCATGCATAGCACTTTCAACAAAGCAAAAAGTATGTGCAATGAATTTTATACATTTATAACCTTTACTTATTACACAAATTCAGAGTAAATTCTTTTATGTGTTGGTGACCATTCCTACCTCTGCCTCTGTCACAGCCCCTGTTGCCACCCCTGCCCTGCCCCTGCCCCAATCGCTGCCCCCATCATTGCTCTGCCAGTCCTCAACACTTTGTCTGACATTGTCAAAAGGGGAAGAGTAGAACCCCAGGAGTTGAACTTGATTCAGCAAATCAAGCACTTGGGACGCATGGGAGGCACCATTGCCTACATAACCTGCATTTTTATATTATACAAACAGACACCACCTGGCTCCTTGGTGAAGTGTTCTGTTCTTTTCCTTATTTACAATTCTAATTTATGATTCTTTGTTTAGCGAAGTAAATTCTATATCAAGCACACACTAGGGAAGAAGGCACAGACTTTCTTAGCTCATACAGAGAAAGTTTGCAAGGATAGTGAGGCCCTTCTTGCTTTCTTCATGTTTCAGGGGGTAGACCTTAAGGGGGACCTACACCAGTTGACGTCCAACCTCTCCAATCATGATACTTTAAAGGTGTTGGCTAAATGGGCAGAAGGAGGTGGAAGCACAGGTGAAGGAAGAGACAATGAGGGTGAAGGAGTGAAAGGCGGCTAAGAAGAAGAACATGGCAAGAGTGATGGCAATGTTGAAGGTAATGAAGGTGAAGGCTAGTATGAGGGAGGAGAAAGTGGGAGTGATGGAAGTTATGAGGAAGATGAAGCTGTCAGTGTTGGGACTAGTGAAGAGGATGAGATTGAGAGTGAGAGCAACGAAGTGTAAGGTATTCACCTTATGGTGTTTCCCCTGGCCCCTAACTCCCCTTCATGATTATTAACTGTATCTATCTATATATCTATATATCTGGACCTCTCTCTTCCTTTTACCATGACCATCAAGTTAAGCACCCACCCAATTTTTGGGCACACTACACGGTAAGCTTGCAAGAAAAGGGAAGACAAGAGGTATTATGAGCAGCTCCAACCTGGGGAGCAAGCTCGGGTTCAATCTGAATGATTGGCTCCTTCCCACTCCATCAGCCATCATCAAGAAGACATCGAATGACACAAGACTGATAGCCGTTGGACAGGCGGAGGAAGTGCGCGCGGATATGTCTGAAGATGAAGATAACGACGACGACTGCCACTCCACCAATAATCAGCCAACGCCAACACATAGGTCCAGGACCAGGGCGGAATCCACTCGCTCCGAAGATGGCAGCTTCACCTTCTATACGACACTGGATAGGAATCAAGGCAAAAAACGAGGCAGCTCTACGCCATAAGACTGCTTGTGATCCCCCTCCACACATGTCCCTACAGCAGAGTACACTTTCGTTCTCCCTCTCCACAGCCAGCCTGGTGGGTACAAAGCAAAAAGACAAGAATCCGGACGCGCCCCAAACCACCACTCCGGCGCTAGCGGCAGCTACAAGAACAAACCCCAGCCCTTCCCACAGCCGCAACACCCATGTGCAGAAACGGACCAAGACTCCGGCACCTTGGTTAGAAGCAGATACACCATTCAACAAGGCCGCCCAACATCTCTGGGACGCGAGGATGTTCGGGCTCATAGGCAAAATCGACCTCCGTTTTGTAACTAATGCCCTCTTCAAAGTAGCTTCGTGCTTGCAGGACACCGGCACCAGTGAACTCCTGCACGCTCTCGCCACGATTCAGGACAAGCTCCTGTTGCAGCAGGCAGTAGAGCAAGTCACTCACATGCTGCGGGATGCTGCAAAGGAAATTACAGGGAACCTCACCAACAGAGTAGCTGAACTGACTGCAGAGACTGTCACGGCGGTCCAGCAGGGCGTCATAAAGGCAGGTCGAGAACTGGACAAATGTACTGATGTAGTCAAAGTAGCCACCGGAGATCTGAAGGCCACAGCAGAGAGCCCCCCGAGAATGTTCACCAGTGTGCTTTCCACTGGAATAGCCCCCAGCTCAGCCCCAGGTCTCCTCCAACCATCAACACAGGCCAAAATGGAACAGGATCACAGGCGCATCCTCATCGACCCACCTGCAGGGCGGACTCAGCTTTACCCCACCGCAGTGGAAAATATAGGGGTCACGAGGAAGGCTACAGAGGCGCTCCACCAAGCCGGCGGTAAACTCAGCTGGACCTTCGTCAGTTGCATCAAACTTGAGAAGGGGGGTATACTCCTTGAAGCCAATCTGGCGGAGGTCAAGGAATGGCTCGCCAACGGGGAGCATCTGACAAACTTTGTGACCATTTTTAGTCCAGGTGCCACTATTAAAGCAAAGAAATACACCATCAAGGCCCTGTACCTCCTGGTGAACCAGCCAATTGACACAGCTGAAGCTCGGCGTAGTATTAAAGAGGAAAACGGTCTCCCCCCCAAGGCCATCACACAAATCAAGTGGATGAAATCAGCTGAGAGGCGTGGCAAAAACCAGCAATACAGACATGCTACCATCTGTAAGGGGACACTCCTATTTTCTCCTATTCCCCTGTCCCTCTCCCTTCCTCCTTCGTTTCCTTTCTCCCTCCCTTCATCCCATGGACTATTATCTACATCCCCTTCATTCCCTTTCCTTCCCTCTCGCCCCCTTACCTTTCCGCTTCCCTTCCGTTCACTCCCTTCGCATCCGAGCCCCGTCCGGTGACTCCGAAGTCTTCCCGCACTTCGGACTCGCCTCGGACTCGCTCGGACGCTTCAGACTCGCTCGGACTCGTAGATACACTTCGGGGCTCGTCCGGGCTACCTCTATCCTCCTTTCCCACTTCATTACTCCTTGTCCCCACTTCCCCAGGTCGCTGGCACGACTCCTGTACATTCCCCTTCCACTTCATTATCACATGCCCCCTCGTACCTTGTGATATTCGTTCGTACCTGTGGCTGGTGTACTGTACAGTTACCCTTCATTCCTCCCACGCTACTACAGTATATACTTCGCTTCCTAGCATGGAGAATCTGTAAGGGGACACTCCTATTTTCTCTCCTTTCCTTCATTCCATGGACTCTTACCTACATTCCCTTCATTCCCCTTCGTTCCTTTTCGCTCCCTTTCCTTTCCACTTCCTTTCCACCCACTCCTTTCGCATCCGAGCCGCGTCCGGTGACTCCGGAGTCTTCCCGCACTTCGGACACTTTGGACTCGCTCGGACACTTTGGACTCGCTCGGACTCATCTATACTCTTCGGGGCTCGTCCGGGTTACCTCTATCCTTTTCCCCCACTTCATTACTCTTCGCCCTTACTTCCCCAAGTCGCTGGCACGACTCCTGTGCATTTACCCTCCACTTCATTATCACATGTTTCCTTGTACCTTGTGATATTTGTTCGGACTTGTGGCTGGTGTACTGTACAGTTATCCTGCATTCCTCTCACACTACTACAGTATATACTTCGCTTCCTAGCATGGAGAATCCTTATCCTGTTCTCTTTGGATTCTCCCTCTGCTAGGTGAGCAGCCCTCTCATGTATTGTAGTTAGCCTTATTCATTATCTTTGGATTCTCCCTCTGCTAGGCCTGCGCTGTCGGCCATCTTGAGGTTGCCCTTACAGCAGAACAGGATCTCCCATCCTGGCACCAGAGCCCTACGGAAAACGTCCTGCGCCACTCCGGACTCGTTCTCGACGTCTCTCCGGTTTTGCGGACATTCCGGACGCTCTCCTGCTACTCCCACCCACCTCTGAGGACCCAAGGAACTCCATCCCTCGCTCCCCTGACAACTCCGAAATGCCGGGCGCTTCCAGCCAGATCCCGCCATCCGAGCCAGTCGCTTCAGGACCGGACTCCGAGACTTTGCAGACCTTGTGGGCTCAGACGTAGAAACACCGAACCCAAATCAGCTCCATCCAGGATACACTTGCCCGAATCGAAGGACTCCTCTTAACACCCCGTCTGACTACTCCGAAAACGACTCCGGACTCCGAGCTGAGGGGCACTGAAGCCTCCCAGCACGCCCCGAGTCGATCCGAAAACACCCCACGTTCCCGCCTGAAGCCCGCCTCTCCCCCGATCTTCAACAGAAACCGCAAGGATGGTTGCGTGTTCTACAATGTGTGCTCCATCTACTTCCAGCTCTGTCCGGACCACTTCCCGACCGAGCAGGCCAAAGTCCTCTGGTGTCTCTCCTTCTTCCAGAAGGATCGAGCTAAGGAGTACGCTGACATGGTGCTCCGGAGTCCGAAGGATCCATACTTTGCGTCCTGGGCCGCCTTCGCAACCGAGTTCCGGACTCGCTTCCTTCCGGATCGGGAACGCGAAGCCGCCATGCTAAAACTGGAGTCCACCCGGTACCACCAAGGGCGTCGGACTTTCCAGGAGTACCTCGACGAGTTCCGGGACCTTGTAGACCAGTCCGGATACACTGAGGGCTCCAACATCACGATGAAGTTCCGCCGCGGATTGGACTCCATCATCCAGAGCCGTGTTGCCGAGTCCGCAGACTGTCCGGACGAGGATGACTTCGAGGAATGGTACAAGGCAGCACAGCGGGTTGCTGACAACCGTGCTGCTAACCAATCCTTCCACTTTGGCGTGCACTCCGGAAACTCCGGACACTCCGGATCCCTCGTCCGACCAGCAGCCGGCTCCGGAGTCGCTCGGACTCCTGCGGGTGTACTCCCCACGCCTCGGACTCAGCTCCCACCTTTGCAACCCCGTTTCCAACCTCTGCCCCCTCCAAAGGCTCTCTCACCCGGTGTCCCAATGGATGTCGACCACACCCGCTCCCGACCTGCCACCTCACAGCTCTGCTACCAATGTGGCAAGCCCGGTCACATGTCTCGCAAGTGCCCACTCCGGTACGACGTCTGGTTCATGACCACCGAGGAGCGGATGTCCGCCAGTGAAGATCTCTTGACTGCGGCCGACGTTGTAGAAAGTACGGGGACTTCGGAAGGAATAGACGATGAGGGAACGGCCCCGGTTGAGGAATCGGACACGGCGGATTTTGTCCGGACCAACGAGTGATCAGTGCGACCTCGTTGGTAAATAACCGATTTGCTTGTCTTAGCGTAGACGAAATAGACGATTCCGATCACTCCGATGATTCGTCCAACGCTAAGCAAACGACTCCGGTTACAATCCGCACACTCCGAAGGTTTCGCCCGCAGTGGGAACGGCGGCTACCCAGTAGCTATAAGATCTCCGCGCTGCCCGGCAAGCTTTCGCTAGATATACCCGTTGAAGTGCAGAGCACGGATACACAACACAGATGCACCCTGCAGGCCCTGGTGGACTGCGGAGCCACCGGAGTCTTCATGCATCCACGCTTTGCTGATGCCCATGGTTTCACCCGACGCAAGCTGTCCGCTCCGATTCCGGTCTTCAACGTTGACGGATCACCAAATGAGAACGGATCTATCTCCGAAGTCGTGGACCTTGTACTCTGGTTCAAGGATCACACGGAACGGATGCTTTTCGCAGTCACTAACATCGGACGGCAGGACATCATCCTCGGATGAGCACGTTGCGCTCTCCCACATGTTCGGGTGAAGTTCACCTGAATGGCTGACCAACACCTGAACAACACCTGAACAACACCTGAACAGAATCTGAACATTAGCTGAATTTCTCCACCAAAACTCTTTTTTTTGGTTCAGATTTTGTTCAGGTCACCTGAATTGTTCACCTGAACATTTGGTGAATTCAGGTGAATTTGACAGGTAATGTTCACCTGAATGTTAGGTGAATTCAGGTGGAATACATTAGTACTACTTCTTGTTGCAGGAATTCTTGAATAATGGCTCTTTGTAAGTGGGAAAACTGTTCAAAGAGGTCAACAATACTTCTTCCTAAGAATATCTTTTACTCTGAACACTGTTTTACTAACAAATAGTATATTGTTACAGTGGGAAAATATCACCCAAAATAGAAGTTGTAGAGCCATCTTTTCCGACTCTGCTGGTATAGATAGCATTGTGAGAACTTGACTTATTAGTGAGAAAAATGTAAATTACTTGAAAAAACAGGGAAAGTTTTCAGTTTTCTTACTGTATAGACTGTTTAAGAGGTCTACTACATTTATCAGCAGTTGTTTTGTCAATGCTAAACACTCATTATGCTGAAGAAAGAGTTTCCTGATGTTCCCACAGTAACAAGAATTTTCCCATGGTCAGTATTAAACTTAGTAAATACTTTTGGCAAAGACCAAGATACTTTTTGTAGGTATATGAACCTGGTTATGTGACTGTTTGTAGAATTCTCATGAGCTACTTTCATTGTTCTGCAGTAGTTGATAGAAATAGTAGAAACACATAGAAATGACACCATGGATGACAACCATATTGATGAGACCATATTCAGGTGTTGTTTGTATGTGGTTCAGATGATGTTTGGGTAATGTTCATGTAATGTTCAGATAATGTTCAGGTGATGTTCAGATGCTGCTCAGATGACACTCATCTGAACACCATCTGAACATTATCTGAACCTGAACAAAGGCTACAAACAGAATCTGAACATTACCTGAACATTTGGTGAAATTCACCTGAACAGTATCTGAACAATACCTGAATACCTGAACATCACCTGAACGTCAGATGAACATGTGGTGGACTGCAACATACACCCTCGGATACACCTGGCTTCGGAAGCACAACCCCGAGATTGACTGGCAGACAAAGGAGGTGACCATGAGCCGCTGTCCGTCCGGATGCGACACCTGTCGGAAGGAGTTCCGCCATGACAAGCTGACCCGATGCAAGGAGTCCGTACGACTCCGGGAGTGTCGTACGGGTCCGATGCCAAGGGTTGAGGAACTGCACTCGGACGATCTCCCAGAGCTTCAGGACTGCGAGGATGATGATGAGGATGACAATGCTACAACTCCAGACGACTCCGGACTTGAGAGGGGTGACCGTATCTTCGTGGCTATTCCTCCTCCGACTCCGGAGTACCTTCGGAGTCTTCAGGAAGAACATATCCGGGCTTCGGAGACAGTCTCGCAGCGCCTTGCATTGGCTTTCCAGCGCAACAAACCCCACGATCCTCGGAACAGCGCAGTCCCGGACTTCCTCCAGGAATTCGAGGACGTCTTCGCAAAGGAGTCCTTTGATGAACTGCCCATGCCGCGTCCGTGGGACCATGCCATTGAGCTACTGGATGGAGCGGAACCGACCTCTACCAAGTGCTACCCGCTGTCCCCGGCGGAACAGAAACAGCTGGACGAATTCCTGGAAGAAAATCTCCGGACTGGTCGGATCCGCCCCAGCAAGTCGCCCATGGCTGCCCCGGTGTTCTTTGTTAAGAAGAAGGACGGATCGCTCCGCTTGGTCCAGGACTACCGGAAGCTCAACAACATGACGGTCAAGAATCGGTACCCACTTCCGCTCATCTCGGACTTGGTGGACAAACTCCGGAATGCTCGCTACTTCTCCAAGCTTGACGTCCGGTGGGGCTTCAACAATGTCCGGATCAAGGAGGGTGATGAGTGGAAGGCCGCATTTCAGACTACGCGCGGACTCTTCAAACCTTTGGTGATGTTCTTCGGACTAACAAATAGCCCGTCCACCTTCCAGACCATGATGAACGACTTGTTCCGGGAGCTCATTACGGAAGGTGTGGTTATTATCTATCTGGACGACATCCTGATCTACACCAAGACGCGCGAAGAGCATCGCCGGGTTCTCAAGCGAGTCCTAGAGATCCTCCAGCGGAACAAGCTCTTCCTCCGAGCGGACAAGTGCGACTTCGAGCAGACCAAGGTGGAGTATCTCGGAGTCGTCATCTCCGAGGGTAAGATTGAGATGGACCCCGTGAAGGTCTCCGGAGTTGCGGACTGGCCGATCCCTCGGACTCGGACTGAACTCCAATCCTTCCTTGGGTTCGTCAACTTCTACCGCCGCTTCATCAAGGACTACTTGCATATCGCCCGGCCTCTCTTCGACCTCACTTGCGCAAAGGAATGGCAGTGGAACGACTCCGCTCAATCCGCATTTCTTCGGATCAAAGAGCTGATCACTTCGGAACCTGTTCTTGTCTTTCCGAAGGAGGATCGGCCGTACCGGGTTGAAGCGGACTCGTCGGACTATGCTACGGGTACAGTCTTGTCGCAACTGGATCCGGATGATGGTAAATGGCATCCTGTCGCATTCTACTCTAAAAGTCTACAGGCTGCGGAGCGGAACTACGAAATACACAACAAGGAGATGCTTTCAATCATCCGGGCGCTCGAAGAATGGCGGCACTACCTTGAAGGCGCAGAGACTCCGTTCGAGATCTGGACGGACCACAAGAACCTGGAGTACTTCATCAAGGCCCAGAAGCTCAACCGCCGTCAAGCCCGCTGGTCGCTATACCTCTCCCGCTTCGACTTCACTCTCCAGCATCGTCCGGGTCGGACTATGGGTAAACCGGACGCTCTCTCGCGACGCTCGGATCATTCGGATGGTAAGGATGACAACAAGGATGTGGTGATGCTCAAGCCTTCCTACTTTGCTGTCCGTGCCACGGGTGTCACTCTTGAAGGGGAGGAGAAGGATATCCTCACGGCTATCCGGACTGGAGTGCGAGATGCGAAGTTCGAAGACGCAGTGGCAAAGGCGGCAGAGGAGCTGAAGAAGACCCAGGGCAGTCGCAAGACAGTCCGAAGCGCGGAATGGTCCCAATCGGACGGACT
Source organism: Pleurotus ostreatus (assembly GCF_014466165.1). NCBI lineage: Eukaryota > Fungi > Basidiomycota > Agaricomycetes > Agaricales > Pleurotaceae > Pleurotus > Pleurotus ostreatus. Next base: position 1,688,560 of record NW_023503161.1, on the reverse strand, counting down.
CCTCATGTTCCGGGGTAAGATCTACGTTCCGGACTCACCGGATTTGCGTCGGACTATTGTAGCTCAGCACCACGACACCAAGGTCACAGGACACGCCGGCAGATGGAAGACCCTAGAGCTCGTTTCACGCAGCTACTGGTGGCCCAACATGTCCCGGTACGTCGGATCCTACACCCGCCATTGCGACCTCTGTCTCCGGACGAAGGCCCAAAGGCATCCGCCCATGGGTGAACTTCATCCGCTTCCCATTCCGGATGAACGCTGGGATCGCCTGAGTGTTGACTTCATCGTCGAGCTTCCGGAGTCCGATGGGTTTGATGCTGTCATGAACGTGGTCGACTCCGTAAGCAAACGTGCCCACTTCATTCCGACTCACACCACAGTGTCTGCCCTCGGATCCGCAAACTTGTACCTGCAGAACGTCTGGAAGCTGCACGGACTCCCTCGGTCCGTTGTGTCCGACCGGGGTCCGCAATTCGTCGCAGAGTTCACCCGAGAAGTCTACCGGATGCTCGGAATCAAGCTGGCTGCCTCCACTGCGTACCACCCTCAGTCCGACGGACAGACGGAACGGACCAACCAGGAACTCGAGTCCTATCTCCGGATCTTTGTCGGAGAGCGTCAGGACGACTGGGCTCGCCTCCTACCTATGGCGGAGTTTGCGTACAACAACCGGGTCCATGCGTCCACTCAGCAGTCACCCTTCCTCCTGGATACCGGCCGTCATCCTCGTCTCGGGTTTGAACCTCATCAGCCACCGTCTCGGATGGAGTCCGCAAACGAGTTTGTAGACCGGATGAAATCCGCAGTCGACGAGGCTCAGTCCGCATTGGTCAAGGCTCAGGACGACATGAAGCGCTACTACGATCAGCGTCGGACTCCTGCTCCGGAGTACCAACCGGGTGACAAGGTCTGGCTGGACTCGTCGGACATCAACCTTGCCCGACCCTCCCGGAAACTCGGACACACACGACTTGGTCCTTACAAGGTCGTCCGGAAGGTTGGCAAGGCAGCGTACCGGCTCCAGCTCCCTCCGGGCTTATCCCGTCTCCATCCCGTCTTCCCCGTGGTCAAACTCTCTCCCTTCGTTCCGGACCCCATCCCGGGTAGACGCCCTGTCACTCCGCCACCTCCGCAGCTCGTTGACGGAGAAGAGGAGCATGAGGTAGAAGAGGTCCGAAATAGCAGACGGTTCGGTCGGGTCCTGAAGTATCTGGTGCGCTGGCGAGGCTATGGTATCGAGCACGACTCCTGGGAGCCCGCGAGCAACCTCCAGCACGCCGCCCGGAAGGTCAAGGATTTCCATGATCGTCACCCGGACGCAGTACGCGTACTCCGGACGAGTCCGATGAATCCGACGACTGCTCTACCTCTCCGGATGACTCCTGCGGCACTGGACCAGTCCTGGGAGCGTTGGCGCAGTCGGAAGGCTCCGGGCTCCGCGCAGTCGTACTTCGACATCTTCTCGCAGCAATCCGGAGTTTCGGGGTTGGTGAATTCATGGCGCGGCAGGCAGGAATCTTCGCGTCGGGTCGCCGCAACCTTGAAGGGGGGGTGATGTAAGGGGACACTCCTATTTTCTCTCCTTTCCTTCATTCCATGGACTCTTACCTACATTCCCTTCATTCCCCTTCGTTCCTTTTCGCTCCCTTTCCTTTCCACTTCCTTTCCACCCACTCCTTTCGCATCCGAGCCGCGTCCGGTGACTCCGGAGTCTTCCCGCACTTCGGACACTTTGGACTCGCTCGGACACTTTGGACTCGCTCGGACTCATCTATACTCTTCGGGGCTCATCCGGGTTACCTCTATCCTTTTCCCCCACTTCATTACTCTTCGCCCTTACTTCCCCAAGTCGCTGGCACGACTCCTGTGCATTTACCCTCCACTTCATTATCACATGTTTCCTTGTACCTTGTGATATTTGTTCGGACTTGTGGCTGGTGTACTGTACAGTTATCCTGCATTCCTCTCACACTACTACAGTATATACTTCGCTTCCTAGCATGGAGAATCCTTATCCTGTTCTCTTTGGATTCTCCCTCTGCTAGGTGAGCAGCCCTCTCATGTATTGTAGTTAGCCTTATTCACTATCTTTGGATTCTCCCTCTGCTAGGCCTGCGCTGTCGGCCATCTTGAGGTTGCCCTTACACTGTCCCTCTCCCTTCCTCCTTCGTTTCCTTTCTCCCTCCCTTCATCCCATGGACTATTATCTACATCCCCTTCATTCCCTTTCCTTCCCTCTCGCCCCCTTACCTTTCCGCTTCCCTTCTGTTCACTCCCTTCGCATCCGAGCCCCGTCCGGTGACTCCGAAGTCTTCCCGCACTTCGGACTCGCCTCGGACTCGCTCGGACTTGTAGATACACTTTGGGGCTCGTCCGGGCTACCTCTATCCTCCTTTCCCACTTCATTACTCCTTGTCCCCACTTCCCCAGGTCGCTGGCACGACTCCTGTACATTCCCCTTCCACTTCATTATCACATGCCCCCTCATACCTTGTGATATTCGTTCGTACCTGTGGCTGGTGTACTGTACAGTTACCCTTCATTCCTCCCACGCTACTACAGTATATACTTCGCTTCCTAGCATGGAGAATCCCCATCCTGTTCTCTTTGGATTCTCCCTCTGCTAGGTGAGCAGCTCTCTCATGTATTGTAGTTAGTCTTATTCATTTCTTTGGATTCTCCCTCTGCTAGGCCTGCGCTGTCGGCCATCTTGAGGTTGCCCTTACACCATCACCTTCACCTCCCCCGCTGATGCTAACCTCATCCTTCGACAGGGACTCAACTCTCTAGACACCAACTACCGCTGCCACAAAAGCAAGACAGAGCTGCTCCGCTGCCTCAGGTGTCAGGTCTACAGCCACATTGCCAGTGTCTGTGCAGCCCCAGCAGCAACCAGCGCGACCTGCACCCAACAACATGACAATGCAGGGGACTGCCCACAGTGTAAGGGCAACCTCAAGATGGCCGCACAGTGCAAGCCTAGCAGAGGGAGAATCCAAAGATAATGAATAAGACTAACTACAATACATGAGAGGGCTGCTCACCTAGCAGAGGGAGAATCCAAAGAGAACAGGATAAGGATTCTCCATGCTAGGAAGTGAAGTATATACTGTAGTAGCATGGGAGGAATGAAGGGTAACTGTACAGTACACCAGCCACAGGTACGAACGAATATCACAAGGTATGAGGGGGCATGTGATAATGAAGTGGAAGGGGAATGTACAGGAGTCGTGCCAGCGACCTGGGGAAGTGGGGACAAGGAGTAATGAAGTGGGAAAGGAGGATAGAGGTAACCCGGACGAGCCCCAAAGTGTATAGATGAGTCTGAAGTGTCCAAGCAAGTCCGAGCAAGTCCGAAGTGTGGGAAGACTTTGGAGTCACCAGATGTGCCTCAGATGCAAAGGGAGTGGGCGGAAAGGAAGTGGAAAGGAAAGGGAGCAAAGGGAAACAAAAGGGAACAAAAGGGATGTAAGTAAGAGTCCATGGGATGAAGGAAAGGAGAAAGGAACAAGGAGGAAGGGAGAGGGACAGGGAAATAGGAGAAAATAGAGGTGTCCCTTTACAATTTGGAGCTATAAAGCAATAGGTATCCATAGAAATGAAAATATACATTACATGAGTGCAAACAATACCAGCATGAACAGTCATTTGAAACAACCTGAGGGGATTGCTAGTGCTGCTGGACGTATTAGGGTTTGTTCCACTCATTTCTTGAGTAAAAATAAAAAGTCCATGTGTTGATCTGGTGTGCACAACAAGGCTAGCAATAGCCTATCCAATAATTGTGAGATCATTCCTAAGGCATTATAACACCCTCCAAAATTGTAATATAAAAAGTACAAAATTTAAGCATCTCCCGCCAAATGAGTTGATGTGACCTGGTGACAAGCACTATAATAGAAAACATTGTATTTCAGCAAAAAATATTGTGAGTTCAACTTGCAGTGATTCACATGATACCTCTCACTGTCAGTCGCTCCCAGTTGATAGACTTTTCACTGGGGTTGAACACCAAGCCTTGGCGCCCGGAGGGTTAATGATAACTTGAATATTCTTCGGTGTCATTTGCGCGCTGCATTCTGATTTTCTGTCAACCCCCCCCGGATTGTTGTTGCTGCAGTAATTGGGCGCCTTTTTCGGGCTAAGCGATATCGATCCGAGCAGGGGCGGTGCTGGGGCTATACATCCGCAGGGCTACGGCAATCAAGATGTACACCGTCGGGAACAGCCGACCGACATCCTTTTGTCTGTCAATAATCCAAGATCTACGCTCAAATCGAGTCGCGCGCCGTTACCGACGACGATCATGGACGAACGCACGATGGCCTTTATCCAGAGCAGCAACTATCAGCCACTCGATGTCATTGGCGAAGGCGCGTACGGCGTCGTCTGGTGAGTCTCCGCTCCTTCTAGCTCTCATATAAGACTGAAATGAATATGTCTCCATGTCTACCTCCGCCCGGTCGCACTTGCTGAACAAGCTCTGCTGTCCATGTCCCGACGCAACGGAAAGTCGCGATCAAGCGCATCACCCCCTTCGATCACTCCATGTTCTGCCTGCGCACCCTCCGCGAGATCAAGCTGCTCCGCCATTTCCACCACGAGAACATCATCGCCATACTAGACATCCTCCGTCCCCCATCCCTCGCAGACTTCACAGAAGTATATCTCGTGCAGGAGCTTATGGAGACCGATCTCCACAGGGTCATACGAACACAGGAGCTCAGCGATGATCACTGCCAATATTTTATCTACCAGGTGCGTCGAGCAGTTTATCCTTGCGCGCCCTTATACTCAGATGTGTCAGACGCTACGGGCCCTCAAAGCCCTACACTCAGCTGACGTTCTCCATCGCGACCTCAAACCCTCCAATCTCCTGCTCAACGCCAACTGCGATCTCAAGGTGCGCTTCCTCTTCGCTGTCTACCTTCTCACCTCACTCGGCATCGCGGTTCCGCATGGTAGCTCTGCGACTTCGGCCTCGCACGCTCCGCCCGTCCCCCACCTAACGTTGCCAACGACAGCAGCACATTTATGACTGAATATGTTGCCACGAGGTGGTACCGCGCGCCCGAAGTGATGCTGACATTCAAAGAATACACCCGTGCGATCGATATGTGGAGCGTCGGTTGCGTGCTGGCAGAGATGCTCAGCGGGAAACCCCTCTTCCCAGGACGGGATTGTACGCTCGCTTTTTCTCGTGCAATCTTCTTCCGTTCCGTCTGACATCATTGTACGACTAGATCACCATCAACTTTCAATCATTCTGGACATCCTGGGGACGCCGTCAATAGATGACTTCTACGCTATTTCGTCGCTGCGCTCTCGAGAATATATACGCGCCCTACCGTTTAGGAAGAAGAAGAGTTTCGCGCAGCTGTTCCCTAATGCAAATCCGCTGGTAAGCATGCGCAGGTCCTGCTGCTCGTAAATTGACTCACTCCAAACAGGCCATCGACTTGTTAGAGAAACTCCTAACCTTTAGCCCGAAAAGAAGAATAGATGTGAGCGAGGCGCTACGACATCCGTACCTTCAGGTAAGTGCCCTACCCTCCTTCTTTGTACGACGTTTCATAACTCTATCCTATTCGCGCGAACTCGTATACTCTTGGACGACATTCCAGCCATATCACGACCCGCAGGATGAACCCACCGCTGACCCCATTGATCCTTCGTTCTTTGATTTCGATTTTGGAGACCCAATGTCGAAGGAGGACCTTAAAGGTACATTACACCCCATTTGCTTGTCTTCCTGTATAGAACCATGGAACTGACGCTCCCACTCAACGCCATCACAGTACTTATCTACAATGAGATCATGCGCCCCGACACAGGACCTGCTCCTATTACCATGATGAACAATTTCCCATCATGAATACAGTTAATTTCCCTCGCCTTGGTTCGATTTTTGGTATGATGGATCTTCGTTCTCATTTTGTGCGATTGCGATATGTGTAGGTTATGATATGTACTAGCAGATATAATTCGCGCCGTAGTGTATTTGGAAAACTTTGGAGGGGAATCGGAATCGAGATGTAAATATGATCGAGTTGAAGGTCCACTCAGCACCCGACTAAGGGTCGAGCGGTGATGCCTAGGGCTGAGGGAGATATATCGCGTAAATGAGTTACGGTGAGTATGCGAATGAAGTGTATGCCATGGAGTCCCGGGGGTTCAAACACGTCTAGACACGTCGAGACCACCCATAAGCAGCATTTGTCCCTTGCCCGGTACCGGGTGGCAGTCATCATCCGATGTGATGCAGTGTCCCCCTTAATATTACAGTTTCTCGGGTAGATGATCTCTGCTGAGGTTTTCGTCCATACTGACGACGTCCCCAGCCATCGAAGGTTTAAGTGATTGGGGGATCCAGGGTGACGGATGCCCAGATGAATGGCGCGTGTAATGATGCAATCCATCATTGGAGAACAATTGGACTCCAAGACTAACAGTTATGTTATCTTTGTGTTATCTCCTCATGACACGCGACGAAGATTGATGGCGGTGCCACTAACTCATGGCGTCAAACGCCGGTGGTGAATCAGTATCGTCGAAGTAACGTAATTGTACAACCTGAGAGCAGGGATATACAGGTCCTTACACGGTCGCTGGCGGTCGAGCACACTGGGCCAACCAACCTTGGCCTTTGTATTTGAAATCCAGTCACTCAAAGTCTGGCCCGCTAGGCGCACTTTGGAAGTAAACCCTGTGGGGCCTGTGAGAAGTCCGCGACATCACGTGCGCTGAATAAACTTCCTCGGTTCAACGAAGAAGGAGGCGTGGTATCCGCCACCAACGAGGTCCCTGGTCGGTTACTCTCACTCCTCCCGGCTCTCTGCTCACCACCACCATCCCATCCTTCCTCCTCCTCGTCCCATATCGAATACAGGGATGCCATTCGAAAAGTACCTTGGACCGCAGGATGGCCAGAGCCATGTCGATAACTCGAGCTCCTATGTAGCCCCAACAAGCACATCTTACACAAGCTCCAACGTCGTCCACGTCGACCACGCTGCTTCGTCGTTCTCGAACCCAGTGCAGCTTCAGATTCCGCAATTCATCTATGGTGGACCCCCGATGCTGGCGCCAGGCGGGGGTGCAGAAGTCCTCCCCGCTGCCTCGCTCAACAATTCGTGGTTCACAAACAACGGCTTCACGCCCCGATTTCCAAACGAAGAGTATGTATATCTCACCTCTTTCACCCTTTTGATGGTCGGTTGAACTATTGAAGGATATTCCACGGGCACTCGCAATCGATATCACCAGATAACGAACAGCGACGCAGCATAGTAGCGGATCCCCTGGCGCCGACACCAAGGAGTGCTCGACCTCCGCCGTTTGATTATACCCCTCTGCACTCACTGCGTACTGAATTACCATCGACGGCGCCCTTGCTGTACTCACCCTTGGACATGACCGCAGTATCATCTAAATCGCTTCAACCGAGTACCACCCAATATCCGCCCTCTTCGAACGCGCTCTCATTGGCCGCACCATCGTCCCTCGGCCTCCCTGTGTACTCCAGCTCTGGATTTGACCTTCTCTCCATCCTCGCCCGCGTCGTAAACCGCCCCAATCCCAGAATCTCTTTGGGCCCCGTCGACCTTACTTGTTCATTCGTTGTCGCTGATGTTCGCCGGCATGACAACCCTATCATCTTCTGCTCCCCTACATTCTGCGCTTTGACTGGATACGACGAGTCTGAAGTCGTCGGTCGCAACTGTCGATTCCTTCAGGCTCCCAATGGTGCCGTGACAAAGGGAGAGCAACGGCGCTTCACCTCGCCGGAGGCGGTATCCTACATGCGCAAATCCCTTGCAGCAGACAAAGAATGCCAGACAAGCATAGTGAACTACCGGAAGAATGGAACTGCGTTCATCAACCTCGTCACCGTCATCCCCATACCAGGTGGCGAACAAGGTTTGCCCCACGAAGAGCATGAGGTGTATTACCATGTCGGCTTTCAGGTGGATCTAAATGAACAACCCAATGCCATACTGGACAAGCTTCGAGACGGTAGCTACATGGTGAATTATACTGCGGCTGGTGGCGGGGCACCTCAGTTGCCCTACCCGACTCGCGAAAGGAAGGGGCATACTCCTCCCCAGCCTGTCATGTCAAAAGGCCTGAAGGCCCTCTTGGCCGACCGCACATTCATCGAATCCCTTCCTCCATCTTCAACGACCGTCGCACCCCCATCTTCTGAAAAAGCCGAATCTCGTGAAGCAAGTACATCACTCAGCACAGTCTTACTCTCCAACACCCCCGACTTCATGCTCGTCGTGTCGCTGAAAGGGTTGTTTTTATATGTTGCGCCTGCGGTGCGGCGGGTGCTCGGGTATGAGCCCGAGGAGCTGGTGGGGAAGGCTATCACTGATTATTGCTACCAACACGATATCGTCCCCCTCACTCGCGAACTGAAGGAGTCGTCAGCGACACCAGGCAGTACCAACGACCTTCCGCACTCCACGATGCCTCGCACTGTGGATCTGTTGTTCCGTGCGAGGACGAAGGCGGGGGACTATGTTTGGGTGGAGTGCCGCGGGCGTTTGCACGTTGAACCCGGCAAGGGTCGCAAGGCGATTATCCTGAGTGGTCGTGCAATGGGGATGGCATCCATGATATGGTCAAGTATCGTGCAGGGCGGAGGGTTGAACACCTCTATCAGAAACACTCGAGCCATCAGCAGGCCCGAGGACGAAGGCGTGGAAGTCGAGGTTGTTGAGACGGAGCGTGAGTTCTGGGGGTCGTTGAGTAAGGAAGGCGTGCTGCTCGTTGTTGGGCGGGGAGCGAAGGACGTACTTGGGTGGGCAGAATCGGAGATGCAAGGAATGATGTTGGCGAGCTATTTAGCAAATGGTGAGGAGCATGCGATGAATGTTTTGGACGAGGAGTTGCGGAGAATGTATAGTGAGGGTAGGATGGATTCGAGAAGGGTCTACACCAGGATGCGGAGGAAAGATGGGGGACATGCTAGCGTGCACCTCGTTCTCCACCAACCACAACCACAAAGCGGCCACGATTTAGGGATCCCTCGCCCATCAGTGCTTTACCAGATCCAGGTGATCGACCATCTGCCTAGCAATATCCAGGCGTCTGGGACGTTATGCCACGAGAGCTCGGGCGATGTATTCGAGGAGCTGCAGGTGACGAGAGGAACCAGCTGGCAGTATGAATTGCAACAACTCAGATTCGCGAACCAGACTCTGAATGATGAAATTGGGCTTTTGGAGGCGCAGAGGGTACAGGCCGAGCAGCAACAGCAACAACACCAGCAGTCGAGTCGTGGAGAGCCATACGATGGTAGAGCAAGTTCGTCATACAACAGTTATGGCGGGGTCAAACGCAGCTGGGATTCGAGGCAATAAACCGGACATGCTTGCTATGACTGCTCGGAACGTTTCTCACCGCAGACTCGCAGACAGATGTTATTCTCAGACTGAGGGCATTCGCAACTTGCAAGACATACGGACAATACGCAAGATTCATCTCATACTGTAACAACATAGTTTAGTGACATATCATCATACCGTGCCATTCGCCCTCTGCATCGAGTGCACATACACTTGTATTCGGCTGTAGAAGTTGGCAACGCATGGGTCAAGAACAGGCAGGGCTCTTGTTTAGATCACGTTTATATTGGCACATTTCCATATATTGATGCCGCCCCAACGGACAGGAGAGTTTATTGAGGAGACTGTCGCAAATTTCCTATTTGAGTTTTGAGCGCTCAAAAGCCTACGCTTTCGTTAAAAGGCATTTTAAGGGGCTTATAATGGATGTTACTCCATTAAAAGCAAGGAAAGTTGTGGTTTAAGCCAATATACTTTATCACGAATTGAAGTATATATACTACTGTCCTACTCTAACAAATCTGGCGTAGGTACGAGCTCAATTGCCGCGGCAGTTAGCTCAACTTCTTTGTCTCAAGGACATTGTGAGAACGATTTGAGGGCAGGTATGATTTTTCCGACAAGCCTGGCATGAAATGGAGGCTGTTCCACAAGCTACGGTGGTATCCTTCAAAGGGTCGAACGACGACTTTATAGAGGCCTGGTTGGTTTTAGTGAAGACGATCCCTATTTCACGGATGACATATGATATGAGATCGACACACATGCCATAGGAGGGAGAGAGTGAGCAAGGGCGAGCCAGCGCCGAAGTCCAAAGTATCACCGCCTTCCCATTCTTCTCAGGCGACCATTGATGAATGAGAATGGTCCTGGTGGCTAGTTGGAGGGGAGCAGAATCGATGTCACTTGCACGATAGCTGTAAAGGTGCCCAGGGTGTGACCACTTCAGCGAGCTTCAGCGTTATTTTACTTTTGTGAAACTTTCAGATTCATGATCACGTTACATTTATGTTGATTATAGGTAATTGATCCTGGATTATGGATTTACTGGCTTTGATATACGGCTGCTCCAAGTGGGCTTCCACTTTCTGTCGCTTGCTCTCCTTGTCTCCTGATTGTGGAGAACTGATTCGGGCCCGTTTCACTGCTAGCCTTCACCGATGCATCATGGGCCGGAGAAACAGGAGATAGATCTATCACGCACCAGTCGAAGACAGAGGGTCGCTGCCGTGGCTGGTCGTTGTCTTTGCATCGACAGACTCTTGTTGTGGATTGGAGAATGGTTCACAGGACTTCGACGGTCGGAAATACGGCTGGGCTAGCCAGTGGGGGAGGATCTTGAGACCTGTCATTGGATCGATCGTTATGAGTTCATCCCAGGTTTTGCCTGAAGCCTCGGCTTCTTCGGCGGCTTGCTAAAGGACAAACCGTACAAAGATTAGTGAAACGGATGCAAAGGGAGGAATACCAGCGTACATCCATTCTCGCCTTCATCTCTGTTACGATTTCCCGGTATTCGACGAGTGCGAGCTTGAGGTCTGAGGCGCGCACGCGGCCCAGCTTTTCGCGAAGATCGGGTTCGTGAGATAACGCTGGGCGCATGAATTTGAAGAGGTGGCCTTTGATGGCGGATAGGGATGTGGGGGTTTTAAGAGAGGAGACGATGGAGAGGTATTCTAAAGCGAGGTCGGCGTGGCGGGGATGAAGGCCGGAAAGGGGAGGATCGAATGTGAGAGGGGGAGCCGGGAGATTAGCAGGCAGATCTGTTGGTCTCAGAAGGTCTGAAGTGGAAGAAGGGGGATGGTGCGACGCTGGTGCAAACAGGGCGGCATTGTAAAGCTGACCTTCCGCGGACATGACGCCGTCGCAACCAGTTGCATCAAGGCACGCTTGGATGTCTTCGTGGTACAGGATGTTCCCATTCGCGAAGACAGGTATCGACACAGCTTGTTTGACCGCTTTTATGTGATCCCATGAGGCGATGCCCTAGATATGTATAAGAAAGGTGGCCGTTTTGACGAAGATGGATAGACGAACAGTATTCTGTCCTCGCTGCTCTCTTATTCGACCGTGGCAAGTGATTATCTGCGCACCTGCACGTTCAAGCATCTTGGCGTACTCCACCGTCTTCTCGATCGATGTAAATATCCTGAATTTCGCTGTTACGGGTACAGCAAGATTCTTGTGCAGCGTGTTGACTTAACCGCGATGTCAGAATCATCACACCCGGGCGAGCGTAAACGTACTCAACGAGTATATCAACTCCCAGTCATCTTGCAAGAATGATCCATATCGCCCTCGCTTTGCTATTTCTTGGGGACATCCGAGGTTGATGTCTACAGCATCGCAGTGGTTCTCGATGTGTTTTGCAGATGCGAGCAAAGCTTCGGGGTTGTTGGCGCAGAATTGAACGACGAGGGGCCGATCCAGAGGTCCGCCTTCCTCGCCGTAAGCGAGGCTGAAGTTGCGCTCACGGAATGTGCCTTTTTTATCTTCATAGAACATCTATCATCCGAGTTCAGTCGCTGTTCAGTCAGCTAACTTGCATGAACCCGAACCTTTGCATTTATCATTGGGGTGTACACAAGCTACAGACTAGTTCATTAGGCGCTGTATCAGAACCAGAGGAAACTTGTAAATTTACTTGGGCACCGTATCGACGGGACAGGACTCTCCACGGCTGTTTTTATTTCGGTTCCGTGTTAATTGAGGGAGGGGGGGTAAACCGAAACTCACTAGTTCGCTTTGGTCGACCATCGGCGCGACAATAAATTTTGGGCTGCCAAGGACTTTATGATAGAAGTCGTAACCTCCAAGTTTGTCTCCAGACGTCGTCGACATGATCGCTGGGAACCAGCGCGTGAGGCGCCTAAGTGCAAGGGGAATGACGGCGATTTGTTCGAGCTCGCGAATCCTTTGCGCGCAAAGGCAAGTTCAGGCAAGTTCAGTCCACATAAGTCACGTGCCAGGAGGCAAGCCGATGGATGAGGTTGTTTGTGCTTGATTGTCGTCGGTGGCAATACGCTGCACTCGTGAATTTGGCTTTCTGGGTTTTTTTGTCAAGTGATCTGTTCTGTAACCTGAATGGACGATAAGACTCGCAAGACAACAACTGTGCTCGACGTTGAAGACGACGACGCCCGTCAACGTCGCATTCGTGAGCAAAATGCCGATGCCCTCCATTGCGATAATTGACTCGCTCGCCCCTTTCCTTCTAGAACTTGCCTTGGAAAAGTTAAACCAGTCGTCTGCCACCGCCCCCGCGGTATCCCCGTTTTCCTTTAGCAACGCAAAGGACTACAAATTTGCCCCCGCAAATGAACGTACGTCGCCACCACTGAGCTTGATCATTACATACGAACGCTTGAGCAACAGTGATCTCGCGTGTGCAAGCGTTTCTTCCTCAGCTGGAAGTGTCCAACTCCTTGCTGGCGAAGAAGATGCAAGAGGACCCGGCAAGTGTTGATATCGAGAATATTACGGAAGGGGAGCATCGGTATATTGAAATGGTACGCTTAGCATCCATACTGTGTCCGCATAGGCCCTTGATATCTTCCCAGAATCTTGGCCTAGGTGTATTTGAACAGCGCAGCAAGAATCAAGAGATGGATGTCGATGCCGACGACTCGGAGTCGTCCAGCTACTCTTCAACTTCGACTACTTCCAGCTCTGGATCCTCTGCTTCAGACGACACGACCTCAGACATTGACTATGACTCGGATGCGTCCTCAGAAATCATAACTTGCTTTATTCCGTCCAGGCCCATCCGACCTCTTCCAAAGCGCAAGCCTCGTCCTCAAATCGTTGTCTTAGGGGATTAAGTTGGTCACTGGGTGCTTCGGGTGAGAGCGGTCTGAATCTCATGGTGCGCAAGCAAGCTTGTCCTCGTGCACACCCTCACTTCATTTCGCCGTCCCATCCTCGATCTGTTCCCGCTAGCATTTTTTCTCGTCATTACTAGTTGTCTCTTGCCGACCACACTGTACATATTGCTCAATCTCATCTCATTTGGTTCGTCTTCGCGGCTTTGCACACACAGCACGGTAAACACCAACACATTGCGCAGCATCCAAAGAGGCTGCAATTAGATATAACATATCAGCGTCGGGCTATATTTGGCTGTTGAGAAGACCGAGTTCTTTCTTACACGGCGCAGGGAAAGCAGATCCATCCGTTGTCTGGCGACTTGGCGGGAGGCGGTCTATCATTAATCATAGGAGATTGCCCCTGTAGTCGCGGGTGTACTGCTTGTATACGTCTGGTGAGCCGTCGGTGTCTCCTTAGGTGGTTCTTCAGACTTACGTTGAGGCTGTGGTTGATCACTTCTGTTTATTGCTGTATCGCCGCCGCCGCCTTCTCGCGCAGACATCGTTGCGCAGATCAAGAAAATGATCTTACATAAGTCCTTTGACTTGGACCCTTCGTAGCTGTGATGCGTTGAATTCTCAGAATGACACATTCGTCAAGGCAAGGCGATTATAATGATACAACATGTTAGTTACATATATGCCTGGGTGGCGACCGGTGACCGTCCATGATTTATTTGCATGCAGCTGCAACTGATTGCAATTTAACAACACCAGCATGGGCAACAGCAGAGCCCTGCGCAACAAGCAGCGCAACTGTTGGCATGATGAGTAACTTGGCAGAATATCTCACTTATGTATTCACCATGCACACGGTAGACAACAGCTGGAAGTCTCCTTCTCGGGGGGCTTTTGGACATACACCATCTGAGGCTGGGCCTGAGGTTGTTGAGAGTAGAAAGCTGGTGCCCCTTGTGTAGCTACGTATACCACGTCAGACGTTTTGAAGGGTTGTCAGGGAGAATGAAAGGGACTTGCGTTGTGGGTGCGACTGCCACCCTGGCACATACGCTGGGGCTGGTTTCTCTGTGTGGTGCTGGCCGTAGTACTCCTGTGCAGACATCGCAGAGACTGAGGGGAATAAGGGGGAAGCAGGATCTGAGCGCCCCGCAGTCCACTGATAACTGCATTATATACTGCGTCTATGAATTAGGCTCCATCAAGGCTGTCCCGCTAGCCCCTGTGCGGACAAGCGCCCTGCAGAACGAGCGCGCAATACTCGGCGTCTATTGCATTCCTTTCTTCGTAACCAACATCTTCACTCACCGTTCTCGTTGACACACTCGTTGTATACACACTCTCTTTCAAGAATCCACACAAAATGATGTTCTCCACGTTTGCTTCCAAAACCCTCCTCCCCGTTGCCCTCGCCTCTTTCGCTGCTGCTTTGTCAGGAACAAGCAACACGAATCCTCCAAGCTATGTCAGTGGAGAAGTGCTCAAGCTACAGGCTATCCAGGCCCACTTCAAGAACGCGGGCATAGTACCTGATGGTCTGCCCTCTTTTGATCCCAAGGCTGAACTCGTGGCGAATTATGCTGGCGAGTCATGCTCTGTTAGCTCTCGTCTTGTTTTATTGACCGATCTTGGCTCATAGGCGTCGGGGAGACTAGCCCTGGTCAATCACTGACGAGAGCTCGTAAGATATGTTATCAGCTCGGAGGATGTCACTGACTGATGCTCTACAGAGGTCGCATCTGCACCTACATTCACCGTGACGCCAGGAAGCGGATCCCTGTCGGGGACTTACACTCTGGCTATGGTCGATTTTGGGCCTGTTGGCTCCGATCAATCCAAAGGCGTTACGCGTCATTGGCTTGTCAATGGCCTTACCATCACTAGTGAGTTTTCGACATCTAACCTTACCACCCAGGCCTGAAACAATGTCGATAGACTCGGCCTTTTCGAACACATCAGCAGTCGCCATCACACAGTATGCTGGACCAGCCCCTCCTGCTGGATCCGGACCCCACCGGTACGCCTTCCTTCTTTTGTTCAAAAAGACGGGTCTAGATGTGTTGCGGTCGCAGATATGCATTCCTCCTCTGGGAACAGCCTTCCACTTTCACCGCACCCGCCGCGTTCTCTCAACCGAATATGGGTGTTTCGACATTTGACGTCAACGCGTATGCCACGGTATGTCTGATTGACCTGCGCTCTAGAGCGCTGACGATCCATGTTCAATACAGGACGCCAAATTAGGTGCTGTCATCGCCGTACGTTACCCCCTAGCATCTTTATTTCGCTCATATACTCACATCACGATAGGGCAACTACATCACGGTCGAGGAAGGCACAGCGACGGCTACGCCGTCGCCCACGGCTGCGGTCGAAACATCGACGTTGCCAGCTGCGTCGGTGCCTACGATCTCCATCCGCGCGAGCGCTACACCGTTGGGAAGCGGCAACGGAGCGCACGCGCTTTCTGCACAAGGGGCTGGCACTTACGGATTGTTGGCCCTCGGTGCTATTGTTTTTACTGTGTTCGCTTGATGAAGCGATGGCGATATGCTTATGCTTAATGCCTATCTACCTATATTTTCTTGGTTTAGTCTCGCGTCAATGCTACTCAGTTAACGCTCATTGAACAAACTCACGATGAGATTTGTCCAATCACCCTGCGCGGCCGTGCAGTTACTTTAGACTTGCGCGACAGAAAGTGAAGGCCAGCTGCATGATTTCCACCGTTTCCTTGTGACACTCGTAGCTAGTTCTGTATATATACCCAGCAACGACTGTACACGCCTCCAAGCTCTGAGGCTAGCGCTGAAGGGGTTGCTCCCACGCTGGGCACCTTCGCAGTGATCATGCAACCACCGCTCCCCCTCGAACTAATCATCAGTATCGTCTCGTTCCTCGTTGAACCCCGGACTCGCAAGGACGCAGAGATCAACGTTATCAACCGTTCAACGCCAAACATTCGTGGTCAGGCCTCTCGTGATCTCCTTACTTGCTCCCTCGTATGCCGTACGTGGAAGGATGTGTGCCAGGCTCTCATCTTTCGCTGGATTCGCATATTTTGCTACGAGGACATGGTCGACGGGTTCTCGTTCTTCCATTTCACAGTGCCCCGTCTATGCAAACACGTACTCGAGTTCAGTCTGGTGTTCAGCGGGGACATTGAATCGATCCCGAGATGGATGGATGAATGCCTTGGCCGGTTCACGAATCTCCGTAAACTGGAGCTGATATACTGGTCGGATATGGATGCGGCAGTCAGTTTTCAATTGGCGCAAGGGATTGCGTCTTTACTTGACACTATCAACCTTAAACATCTTTCCCTATTATTTTGCGACAATTTCGATGATCTACTTCGCATCCTACCCGCTTGCTCGGCGACGCTTGAGCGTCTTACGATCCAGGGACATGATGGATATACTCCTACGACTGTGTTGACCACCCCTTTGGCCGTACGTTTAGAAGCCCTTCGCAGTGCGGAGCTATACGGCCTTCTCAATCCATTCACCCAAACGAACACCATTGAATGTCCAAACCTGGAGTCTGTCACCATCCTTCATTACCGGCGTGGCCCTTGGGGGCTACCGCCATGGATCCCAGCGAGCATCACCAAGCTCATCCTACAAGGTACATCTCACCCCAATGCTATTCTGACTTCATATGACACTCTTTCTAGTTTCGTCTACCTCTGGTCGTCTTCAGTTCAGCCGAGCCGTTTATCCCGCCAGCCTGAAGATTGAACTGAACTCACTCATTGGTGACGTCGCGTGGGTGACGGAATGCATTAATCACCTTCCCTTTCTCAACTATCTCCAACAGCTTGAGATAAAGATCTCGAGCGCAAGGAACAAGTTTATCCTGCCACCATCTGCACACTACGAGGCGCTATGCCGTCTCCTGCAACCCCTTCAACGTCCTACGCTCCTGTTGCATATCATTTTCTCGGTGGACGTCAGACGGTGCGTGGATATCGGGGTCGGTGAGTTGGAGGATGTCAGAGTGGGACAGGAGGGGAGGTTGGAAGAGGCGTTTGCACCGTTGATAAAAGCAGGCGGATTCTCGGCTCAACTGGTTGTTCGATATCGGGGTAGCGAGGAAACCCCGCCAGCGGTCATGCAATGTAGCGTTTAAAGAACTCGGAACGCGGGGTATGATGCCGTGGCATCTTAATGGAAGGGATGGGATTGGTGGTAGTGACAGGCTTTGACGAGTGCATGGTATGATGTCCACTATTAGGTGATTCCCTGATTTGATCTTGTATTCTGTAGAATGCATTACCCCACACTTGGGCTTATCCCTTCGTTGAGACGGTGTGCTCGATTTATAATACAACGACGTGTTGTTTTCGGGGATGTTTTGCTTTTGCAAGCCCCCGTGGCGAACTTTGCATTGACAAAGACGGCACAGCCTGAACG
This sequence comes from Pleurotus ostreatus, assembly GCF_014466165.1. Taxonomy (NCBI): domain Eukaryota; kingdom Fungi; phylum Basidiomycota; class Agaricomycetes; order Agaricales; family Pleurotaceae; genus Pleurotus; species Pleurotus ostreatus. The sequence goes on along the minus strand of NW_023503161.1, from coordinate 1,670,965 downwards.
GGTGCCCATGGCTAGTAAGGCGCGCGCGGCGACATTGATATTAAATCACCAGCGTCAAAGATGCGAAGTACCTGCCAGCTACCCCGACTTCCCTCCATTCGCCCTCTCATAACTATCCGATGAGCGGTCGATAACGGTGTTTCGCGCTCATGGTACTCACACACTATGGTCCTGAACTCCATCTAACCATCCTTCCATACCTCTCGGGGCGACAGTCCGCATATTTCAAGAAGGAGGCTGTCAAGTGAACATACTTCTGAGCTCTAAGGATCCCATGTTCGGGACCACTATAGGCGACTGGTTCCGATCTACTTGGAATTCCGGCCAAACGCTAAAACGGAAGGAGGGGCTTTCTCCTCCTTCAGATCTCCACGCATAACATCGTTGCTCCTTGCGTGTGCCCCGGTACCAAAGCTATGCAGTTCATGTCTTCATGCTGGGTCGCCCTGGCCCTCTGCCTTTGCTCCTCCATGCATCTGTTGTTCCTCGGGACAATGCTGACAAGATAACGACTGATATTCTGGTAGCAGACGATATTCCCACCGTTGGGATGCTCGTCCTTGCTGCAGGCACAGTATCCGCTATGATAATCAAGCATATCGCCGACCACACCGGCGAAGACAGGGTCAGCCTAGTCGGAGAATACCCTCTGGCACAGTTGTAAGCCACTGCACACTGTGGCGATGATGGAAGAGAATAACTATGAGAGATGCTGTTGAATGGAGGTACTAGGCGTGCACCAGCAGTTTTCCGGAAGGCCTGAATATCGATTATTGAATGGCGCAATCGTTCCAGAATCCGCGTATATTCGCTTTATCCTTCGGAATCGTATACTCACCGGTGATAAATGAGGCGAAGCCTCTAAATCATTTACTTTCCTTCTCAGCTTCTCCACTTCTCCAACTCATTCAAATATGACGTACGCAGCCTGCCGTTCTGAAATCCGACAGTTGCGATGCTAGGCGCAACACTGCTCGGAAGCTTGCCTGAATGTCAAGCTTGTCAGGTGCGCATCCCTTTCTCTCAGATTCGCAAGCGAAATGAACCTGACCCTATCGATGGCATCGGTCTGGTCCCTTCTATGAATACGATGTTCGGAGAGACTTCGTCGCCGGAACCAAGCTCAGCCCAATCCAGCCATGCTTTGATTTGACAGATTGACCAGACAAGGTACTTCTGTCCAGTGTTACCTCATTTTAGCTATATGTAGTGCATACCGCCGGAGACAAAGCCATCTACACACAAGTGAGCTTCTATATGTCAGGAGAACTCGGCCACCGTTGTTCGACCATGGCTGCGGTATGATGCATGTCGTGGCGCTATAGGTCGAACTTTGAAGTAAGAGCTGCCGCTGGGTTCTAATCGGAGGAGTGGCAAAACACCGTCTCAGCCAGCGAACATCTAGGTAGTAAGTATCTGACTCCAGAATCATCGCCACCTGTTGGTTTGAATCATATAAATAGTTTGCGTTCATATGCCCAACCCTCACCAACAGAGCCTTTCCTTCTACCTCCCTTCAGAAAATGTCTCGTACGAAAACCACTTGGGAAGACCTCGCTCACCTCGGCTGGTACAGATATGGGATCTTTCTGGCTCTCAACCCTGTACGCGGCAACACCATGAAAGGGAGTGAGGATGTTACACTCAACGATGACAATGCCAACCCTGGGCGAGTCTCGCTATCATGGCCGTTCAACGTAACAACTAACGTGCACACACACACATTTAGTTTCTACTGCTACAATACGTACAAAGGAGCACCGAAGATGCAAGCTCCCAGCTACTCTGAATCGACCACCCAAACGGTCGTTTGGGAGTATAATAACCGTACACATGAGGTCTTCAAGGATTCATGGCGTGAAAGTTGGCAGAATACGGAGCATGTCTCTGCCACTGTTACGAAAGGCGGTAAGGATGACAATTCATGTGTTGAACTGCAAAGTGATCCTTAATCGAATGACTACGATAGCAACTATCCGTATCAACAGCAGTGTGCACATCGAAGGTCTCTTTGACCTACCAGTAGGCTTTGACTTCTCGCAAGACTCTGAACAAACAAAGTCTCGCGACAAATCCTATGAATTTACGTATGTCTGGAACTTAATGTGGGATGTCTTTTAACTTCATGTGCTACGCACTGCTAACCCCAACATTTCTCAGCGTCGAGCCCGGTCAGCATGGGCGCCTTGTACGTACCACAACTACCAAAGTTGGAACTCAAGAGTGCCTGGTAGTGCGTAACACTTTTGTTACTTTGTCCGTGCTTGAGCCAGCCTGACAACGTGTTAACATCCAAGACATTCGGGTTGGAGGATTATCCAAACGACCAGATCGGGAGTAAGCAACCCATTATCACTGTCTTTCTTCTATGTTCTACTGAAGATGGCCACCGTAGCCAAAGGGGCAATGTAAGTATGTGTGTTTAATTGCTACGCAATGAATAACATGTGTTTTGCAGGTGGAATGGATACACCAACTGGGTAATATCCCTTTCTACAGACCCAGATCTGGCTTGCTAACCTGATAAACTAGGGCTATTCCGCGCATAGTTACCTCACTAAGCATCCCCTTTCGGGGACGATGGTTATTTCTGCCAGTCTCAACAAGGTGGATCATAGCTATTTCTTCGAATATCTCGACTCCAAGGGGGAAGTTGTCAGCAAGGAACTGGTGTCAATGCCGACTCATGGGATGCTCTCCCTGAATGGCGGAGAGGCCACCGCTGTCGCGTTTGCCGTTGGGAGGAACATAGACGATGGGAAGGCTGTTGCATAGGTGATGATACGTAGAGGTCGAGTGTTGTACTCGTTCTACAAATTGCGATCTGTATAAGCGCTTTTTGATTGATTTTGAAGTTTGACGGACAATTTGGCCGCCGCGACCGATGCCCTTATTTAACGCGTATGGTGGATCTTGTAAGCAGTTGCTCGATGGAGTCGTTTTGTTTCTCAGCGCGTCTTTGGTACGGCGGTCTTCCATACGTCAGTAGCAACGTCGGTTTGAGAGGCTGCAATTCGAATTTCGCGCGCCGTGTTGATGAATCGGTGAATCGGCAGACTTTGGGGCTGGCGTGGGGGTGCGGCTTGAGTTTGCAGACGCGAGGGGTAGTGCTTGGTTTGGTTGGGGGTTGGATGCGTCGCTGGTGTGAGGGTAAGTTGCATCGTGGCGGTAACAATATAACGATGTAGTTGTAGAACGAAGGAATGTGTTTAGGGCCTCTGGTGGAAGATACTGAGATAGAGAGGCGCACTGGGATGCGGGCCAGCGCCAGGCGAGCGCTATCTATGATAGTCGACTATTAGACGGTTCACGTACCTTCTGTACAACGGCGTTGACCAAAGGGAGTCGGAGGGACCCATCACAGGCATAGAGCAAGGGAGGGCTGTATATTCTGCCATACGTGCCCGTTCACATTCAGACATTCAGAGATACACCCGGTAATTCCCATTCTCAGCTACCAGGCGCACACCTGCGGAGTGAGCCCACTGTATTGATTACAACCAGGCCGTCAGCTTTTTACAGAAAACGAGCCGCTAGGCCATCACGGTGGGGAGAAAGACATACATCAGCACTGGCTGGGTTATGGACGGTCACAAACCTGCCGCGGTGTTTGGACCACCAGACCACGAACCTATGTACGGATAGAGTGAGGAATGAGATGGTGACAGAGAGGTGGCTCGATACACACGTTTCGGCTTCAGTGAGCGAGGTTTGTACGGGAATCCAAACGGAGCCCCAATCGTGGCCGAGAATGCCCAGGGATTCTTGGCCTGTCACGGGGACAAATGCCTTGACTGCGACCAGCACCAACGAGGGGTCTCTGCTGTGGGCGTCGTTGATGATGTTTTCAATTACCGAGTGTGGGTTCTGGGCACGGTCAGCTGGATGATGCGGTTGCGAAGGAGGGGCTCTCACGTCTCTTGTGGAAACATACTTGCCGATGTTCTTGTTCTCGCCGATGCCGCTGTGGATGAGGTCGAGGATCAAAGCAGATGCGACGTTGGCAGCTACGGCCACAAGCCCGCCGATGGCGATGGCGGCCAGTGGGCCGAGGTCGTCGGTGGTGTCCTCGGCGTCGCTGCGGGGAGCCAGGACGGACGCCTGTAGGAGCAAAGGTAGCAGGCTGCCCAGGATCAGTACGGAGGAGAGCTTGAGCTGCATGGCTGGTTAGGGCGAACGGTGAAAGACGGTGCGGTGCTTGCTCAGACTTTATACGGAGCGTTGGGCGTGATTCGGGGCCGGCTGTCAGCTGGGAGGTGCCAGTATGGGACACTATATACTAGGCTTCTACGGTAGGAAGTGCTGAGGACCCGCAAGGATGTCATCGCGTTTCTAAAACGCGTGTAGGCTGGTGTCACGGAGGGCATGGAAGAATCGTAGTGTGATGTTCTTCTCCGACCGCTGTTCAAACAGCTGGTTCTTGGTTTTTGGTTCTTGACACGGCGATTAGTGTGCGAAGCGAGCGGATTGGAATTTGCAGGATTTGTGGGCGGGTTGAGATGCATGTGATAAGAGTGCAAAGCGGAGATGGATTGTCACATGTTCCGTGTCACGCTCCCCGCTCGCTATAGCCGACTGAGGTTGTTGACGACTACGACGATGTCTGCAGGATTCCGGATCACGCCTGCGCTATGGGACAAGATCCACCACTTTGCATCCTTCCCCCAGACCGGTGTCTCGCTGCAGCAGATGGTCCTCTTTGGCCAGAATCCCAGCCAGGGCACCCTCCTCCGTGCTTCCCAGTTCCTGGCAGAGGAGCTGCCTGTCCGTCTGGCGCATCGCTGCAAAGAGCTCGATGAGCTGCCGCACAATCTCAGCGCCATGCCCTCCATCAAGCGCGTCAAGAACTGGTACGCACAGTCCTTCCAGGAACTCATCACCTTCCCCCCTATCACCCTCCCCCACAAAATACGCCGCGCGCTCATGGACTCGCGCTCAGAAGACCACCTCCCCGAGTCCCACCCCAATCCCTCTCTCACGAGCTTCCTCGACGACTCCTACAACCCCCACGCGCCACATACCCAAGAGCCCTATGCCGGCAATGGCTATAACAAGCTCAGGCTGAGGGTTCCCATGGAACGCAGGTGCGTCGCAGCGTTCTTGCATAACTGACATAATATATAACAAGAGCGCGACGCAGATACTACGCATCCACAAACGACATCGCCTGGCCCCCAGAGGTCCACGCATACAACACCGCCTTCACAAAGCTCCTCCACGCCATCAAGGCCCGCCACGACCCCACCGTCACCACCGTCGCACAGGGCGTCCTCGAGTGGAAGAAGCGCGAGAACGCACGCCACATCGGCCTCGACATCCAGAGCTGGCTCGACCGCTTCTACATGTCCCGCATCGGCATCCGCTTCCTCATCGGCCAGCGTGAGTCCCCTCTATCTCACCTAAACCGCTCAATCCTCATCATTCATGTCCCCCAGACGTTGCCCTCAACAACCAGTCCCCCCACCAGGACTACGTCGGCATCATCTGCACAAAGGCAAACGTACACGACATCGTCCAAGAGGCCATCGAGAACGCCCGCTTCGTCTGTGAGGAGCACTACGCCATGTTCAAGGGGCCCCCCGTGCAGCTCATCTGCCCAAACGACCTCGAGTTCCCCTACGTACCAGGTCACCTCTCACACATATGCTTCGAGCTCCTCAAGAACTCCCTCCGTGCGGTCGTCGAGCGCTACGGCGTCGACAGCGACGCCTTTCCCGCCATCAAGGTCTGTCTCCCGTCCCTCACCGCGATACTACCCTAATGCGCCCCCAGGTCATCGTCGTCGAGGGCTCAGAGGACATCACCATCAAGATCTCAGACGAGGGCGGCGGCATCCCCCGCTCAGCCATCCCCCTCATCTGGACCTACATGTACACAACCATGGAGACAAAGGCCGTCATCGACCAGGACTTTCGCGCATCAGACTTCAAGGCCCCCATGGCCGGCTTCGGCTACGGCCTCCCCCTCTCACGCCTCTATGCCAGGTATTTTGGCGGCGATCTAAGGCTCATTAGTATGGACGGCTTCGGCACGGATGTCTATATCCACTTGAATCGCCTCAGTAGTTCCAGGGAACCCCTGCAGTAGCCACACACACTCAAGCAGAATGTATTCTAGTGTAGTATTGTCAAAGTGCTGAGGTCTGCATCCACTCACTTTGTTCACATATATTGTTGGAGATTTCCTATCACACTTTTATTAAAAGCAGGGAAATATGTGGTTTGAGCCAAAATACTTTATCAGGAATTGAAGTATCTGCTCTGACAAATATGGCATAGGTACACACTCATTTGCTCCAGCAGTTACACAGCGTGCAGGATCAAATGAGATTGTTACGTGGGAATTATCATTGAAGAAGATCCCATACCAGGCACTTACTTGGGCTTGAAGGGCTGATGCTGGGAGCATGGCATGTACAAGACCATTGAAGACTGGGGCATACTCAACACTTGGGCCACATATGTTTGGGTCATGTTCAGAATCTCCAACTTGCACAGGGTGCAGGATCAAATAATACTGGGCCTTGTATGAGATTGTTATGTGGGAATTATCGTTGGTAAAGATCCCATATCAGGCCCCGTAATATGCAATCAATATTATGGAGTTGGATCTGTCCAAAAACCCTATCCCGACTAATCCGGCCAAACTTGAGTGCCTGAAACATTTTTTGGTGCCGAAACATTTTGCTGGCTACCGAACATTTGACTCAATGGCAAGCAACAGTTTATTGCTCCTTATGCGACACTTTCTAAGATGTTGCCCGAACTTTCATTCATTTCCCGAACAATTCCATATGTTTGCACGGACACTTTTTCCTAGCGAACACTTTTCTTTTGAATTGATGCCGAAGGCGCTTATGAGCTGTACTGACCGTGAAATAGCTGTACACTGACTGTGGGAAAATGGGCCATTAACATGCCCTGTGCCCTTACGTTTGCTATTGCCTCGCTGTGATCGTTTCTTCTGGCAGGCCACTATGACAATAGTCACCCCAGGTATGTGTATTCATTTACACTGTTATACCACTGTCTGACACCCCATGTTGTCGGATTGATATCGTCGGCCTCCCTCTCTTGCTGGCTCCACGACAGTCAATAGTAGTAGGTGTGTACATTCACATTCTGTTGCCACAGGCTGACCTCTCCCGCTGGCTGTAGCAGCACTTCCATGGTCGCCTCGTTGCCGCCTCCATGGCCTCGTCATCGTCGCTTCGATGCTCGCCTCATCGTTGTCACCTCCATGCTGTCGTTGTTGTCGCCCCACTGTCGCTTTGATGCTCGCCTCGCTGTCGCCTCGTTGTCGCCTCCATGCCCTCGTTGTTGTCGCCTCGCCGTTGCTTTCGATGCCCCCGTCATCGCCTCGCCATTGCTTCGATGTCCTCGTTGCCTCGATGTCCTCATCGCCGCTTCCATGCCCTCGCCGCCGCCTTGCCGTCGCTTCCATGCCCTCATCGCTGCCTTGTCGTTGCTTCCATGCTCGCCTCTATGCTCGCCTCTTCTGTCCTCACCCCTTTGTTTTATTTACAATGAAACAGATGTATTAGGTGTTAAAAATGATAACTAACATATTTAATATGAACAGTTTAAATATTAACCAGTGAAATAAGTTAAGCGACTGAATCAGATGAATGAGTGTCGTGGTATGTGGGTATATGGGGCCGATATTGAGAAGTCTAGGAGTTATCTGAGTATCACAATTAGAAGTAATAGTTTGATCCACTAGCCCAAGGATCGTCAAGTAAAGCTGGTTCATCACTAAAGGAGGATCGAGCCTGTACTATCGGGGTGGTCTCCTCCATCTCATTGTCAGTGTCGGTCAGATCAATAGCAGCAGTGGGGGGGCATGGCCGCAATGAAGTAGGGGTAGATCCACGACGAGTCCATCGGTTTTCAGGTTCTATTATCAGATGAAATCACTGCCATATATTTCTGAGATCCTCAACCATACCTTTACCCTTTCTTGCTTTCTTCGCCTTCGGCCCTTCATATTTGCCATCATCACTAGGCTCAGGTTCATCTACTATACTTGAGTGTTCGCTCTTGTGCTAAGACGACATAAATCACCCATCATCACCAGTTCCATCCAGCTTGAACTTGAGGCCAGTGGTCGCTGCTGCATTCTGTTTCCAAGAAGCCAGCAGGGAAGATGGTACGGGGTCCACAGTTACTGTCATGACAATAAAACCACCAGTGAGTTACAGGCAAAGTGACAATTCTGACAACTTACCCAAATACACTGCAGGAAGCCATCAGTATTTCCGTAGATAAAGTAATTAATTCAAATGTACAATTTTCCAATTGATTCATCCATGAATATATTTATTATTCGACTGTTAACAAAGTGTTGGATAGCTAAATTATTTAACAGCATATTTTTCCTGTGACAAATGAAAAATGAAAGCAAAGATAAAGTGAACAACAAAGATAACATTTGGCCATTGCTTTACCTGCTGGTAAACCTTTCCTATAGGCCATGTTTTATCTCTGGACAAAGCAATCCCTTTGTTCAAACAATAGAAAAGTTTGACTTTGGAAGAACCAATTGACAAAGCATCTCTTTGCTTAAATCTAAAGAGATTGACAAAATGATGATTTGTATGTCTACTTTGACCACAGACATATTTTTTACATTCCAGAAGATGTTCCATTTGTTGGATAAATAATTTCACTGCAACTTTACATGAAGGCGAAGAAAAGGAATATCAGGGGACAAATATAGGAGTAATAGGGTACATTTATGTCAGTTGGTTTTTCTTGCGACAAAGTAATGGTGATCCGCAGTGATAGAGCACCATGTCTGACAATTTGGTCCGCTTCGGGACTGCAACAAGCCATTGAATATCGTTTCCTGTCATCATCGACCTTGCTGGAATCAACTGTAACTTGGTGTAGCTCCTAACAAGAGGAAGCATATAAGGGGGATGCGAGCCAGGGATACTATCAAAATACAAGTAAAGGTCAGGAAAGAGATTACTGAGAATCTCTCCCACTTCCCCGCTTGTTGCCTGAGCATGGAACTCGAAACCCTGTTCAAAGTCACAGGCGAGTAACTGGGGGGGGGTGGTCAAGCATATCGTATTTCTTTGGAGCAGCCTCAACATTGAGACCAACAATGTAAGGGGACACTCCTATTTTCTCTCCTTTCCTTCATCCCATGGACTCTTACCTACATTCCCTTCATTCCCCTTCGTTCCTTTTCGCTCCCTTTCCTTTCCACTTCCTTTCCGCCCACTCCTTTCGCATCCGAGCCACGTCCGGTGACTCCGGAGTCCTCCCGCACTTCGGACACTTCGGACTCGCTCGGACTCGCTCGGACTCGTTTCGGACACTTCGGACTCGCTCGGACTTGTCTATACTCTTCGGGGCTCATCCGGGTTACCTCTATCCTTTTCCCCCACTTCATTACTCTTCGCCCTTACTTCCCCAAGTCGCTGGCACGACTCCTGTGCATTTACCCTCCACTTCATTATCACATGTTTCCTTGTACCTTGTGATATTCGTTCGGACTTGTGGCTGGTGTACTGTACAGTTATCCTGCATTCCTCTCATGCTACTACAGTATATACTTCGCTTCCTAGCATGGAGAATCCTTATCCTGTTCTCTTTGGATTCTCCCTCTGCTAGGTGAGCAGCCCTCTCATGTACTGTAATTAGTCTTATTCATTATCTTTGGATTCTCCCTCTGCTAGGCCTGCGCTGTCGGCCATCTTGAGGTTGCCCTTACAAACAATATCATCATCTTGCTATAGAATTGAGGTAAGTGTAGGTTAGCCAAAGTTCAGAAGTGTGCCTGTAAATGAGGACATACTTTCTGAGTTCCATGGGGATTGATATAAATACAACCGATATGTGTAGCAGGGGTTTCGTCGCTGTCATCAGCTCTCTAGTATATGCCAGTTAAAGAGAGGAGCACTGATTCAAGAATGACATACCTTTCGCTTTCCCCCTTTCTTCGTCGAGGTAGCGAGTAGCCCCCTGTTGGCCTCTTCGTTTGCTTTTCTGAAAGCAAAACCAGGCTTACGACTACTGACAGAAGAAGTCGAATTTGAACTAGCTGACACAATCTGCCTCAGTATATTTGAGACAGCTGATGACGACGATGACATTGTTATGACAAAAAGAAGGACAGAAGCTGGAGATTATAAGGAGTGGTGAAACAGTTGATGTGGTTCAGGTGAAAAGCAGCAAAGTGTCGGTGAACATCAAACAAACAAACATGCTGACGAATAGGAGCCATCACCAGGGGTCACAAACTCCACTACTTCTTCGTCACCACATAATTTCCACTGTGCCAACTCATCAATTTGACAGTAGGCATCAGCGACACGCTGGGAATATGTGAAAACAGTTCCGATATTGGGTATGCCATTATAAGCACATGTGGAGCCATGAAGATTGGTAGGAACCCAGGCAGTGACGGTACCTGCAGCACCACGGACAGAGACTCGCAATGTAACATCCACAAAAGATGAACCCAACACTGGGCTGATGTCTTCTGTGGCATCACTTTCACGGTTGACTGTCCATGACACTGAGTACCGGCACGCCGATCTATCCACATGTGCTGGACTACAGCTAACATGAGTTCAAAATAGAAGAATAAGATACTATCACATACACTGCATAACAAAGAGCAAAGTATGCCTCTGGTGGTGCTCTGGAAGCTGATGGGAAGTTATACAACTTCTTGTTGAAGTGATGTGCACACTTGTTGTACAAATGTATAACAAAGTTGCGCTATACCAAGCGCCTGGTTCCCACGCATTGGGGACCACCCATAGACACTGCCAACACACATGGGAACGACCCAGGTCATCATGGGATGACTGGTGTTGACAGTATTGCTAAAAGTGCGCAAGCACTGTTTAGCAATCTGTACATACATTACAAGCGCACGACTCCCACGGTCAATGCAACGTTCCCACGTTCAGCGCCCCATTAGTAGGTCTGTTGACCTCTATTGTGACGGCCGGAACAGGCTGTTAAACTATAGGCTATTATAGTTTGATCAGAAGCTTGTAGAAGCGTCCTAATGCACTCTAATTGCCTTGGTAACAATCACTAATGATGTTGATGCAATCAATCAATAATATGTAATGATTTGCGCTCTATTGACTCTTTGTGTCTATTACTCTAGACATGTATGGAAAATGACCATCCCAGGTTCCCACGGGTACTGTTCTGCGCGAGGCGTGAATATAGGTGTCCACTAAATCGCGTCCGAATTTGATTAGCTCCGGAGCAGCTTGGGAACATGCCAGACATCATTCTAATGATGGCTCCATGTTTCATTTTCGCTCCTTTTGCTTCCCTGCTGAGACCGAGGCGTTCCGGTGCCTGTTCCGGCCGTCACAATAGAGGTCAACAGACCTACTAATGGGGCGCTGAACGTGGGAACGTTGCATTGACCGTGGGAGTCGTGCGCTTGTAATGTATGTACAGATTGCTAAACAGTGCTTGCGCACTTTTAGCAATGCTGTCAACACCAGTCATCCCATGATGACCTGGGTTGTCCCAATGGGTGTTGGCAGTGTCTATGGGTGGTCCCCAATGCGTGGGAACCGGGCGCTTATGTAGCGCAACTTTGTTATACATTTGTACAACAAGTGTGCACATCACTTCAACACAACCCCCTGATGCAACACTTGGTGGACCCACGTATTGGGGCACCCACAAACAACCCCCTGGCCCAATACGTCCTCCTATCCCACCAATCCCATCATCTCCCTCAACCTTTCCACTTGTGGTTTGGCCAGTGCTTTGGTGAGCAGGTCTGCCGGCATTTCCTCTGTTTGAAGATAGACTGGCTGGATGCGCTTGCAATCAACTTGATCGCGTAACCAAAAGAAGCTCAAGTCTAGTTGCTTCATTCTGCCATGGTGTTCGGGGTTCTTTGCCACTCTAATCGCTGACTGGTTGTCCATGTACAGCGTGGATGGTGCAGTTGGCTTGTAACCAATTTCTGAGAGGAGGTTCTTCATCCAGCATATCTCTTTACCAGCAGCAACCCCAGCAACATACTCGGCTTCAGTGGTTGATAGAACAACCATCTGTTGCGCTTTACTGCTCCAGCAGACCGCTCCCAGCCCAATCTTAACCAAGTAACCACTTGTAGACCGCCCTGTCCCTTTATCACCGCCGTAGTCTGCATCACTGTATGTGACGAAGATTTCATCTCCTATGGCGGGATCAGGTCCATATACCAACTTCATATCCATTGTGCCCTTCACATAACGTAGCAGGTGCTTTACAGCCTTCCAGTGGATCATGCCTGGGTTCGAGTTGAACCTAGCCAGTGCACTCGCAGCAAAGGCTATATCAGGCCGGGACATTGTAGCCAAGTACAATAAGGAGCCGACAGCACTCATGTAGGGTATATCCACCATCTCTTGTGCCTCTTCATACGTCTTGGGACAGTCATCTGTGGTCAACTTCATACCCGGAGCCATGGGAGTCCCCACTGGTTTGCAATCAGACATATTAAACTGTGCAAGCTTGTTGACAATGTACTGACGCTGCGAGATGTAGAGTTTGTGGTTGTCCCAGTCTCGTGTTATTTCCATGCCCAGCAGATACGAAGTCTCCCCCAAGTCCCGCAACTTGAAATGCTTTTCCAGCTCAATCACAAACTTGTCCAGAGCATCCTTTGATTTCGAAGCAAGAGTGATATCATCCACCCACACTGGGACTATGATTCTGACAGTGCCATCATCATAGATGTAGAGTGAGGGGTCAGAGTAAATCTTCTTGAAGCCCATTGAATGTAGTGCTTCACCCAGCTTCTCACTCCACAACCGAGGTGACTGCTTCAACCCATACAGAGACTTGTTCAATTTGCAGACTATCCTTCCTTGACCCTTGGTTACACCTTGCTTAAATCCCTCAGGCTGCTCCATATACACCTCAGCATCAATATCACTGTTTATGAATGCCTGCGAAATGTCAACTGAGCGCAAGTGCAGATGATCTCTAGCAGCTAGAGCGAGCACAGTCCTGATGGTAGCGTGTCTAGATGGCGAAGCAAAGGTCTCATTATAGTCAAATCCGGGTCGTTGACTAAATCCTTTAGCAACAATCCGACCCTTGAACCGTTCAATGCTTCCGTCTGCATGATATTTGACCCGAAAGACCCATCTGACTCCAATTGCCACTTTTCCTTCTGGCAGAGGTTCCAGTGTCCAAGTCCCATTAGCAAGCAGCATATTGTATTCAGCTAGTGCAGCCTCATGCCATTGTGCAGCGTGAGGCGACCTCATTGCCTGAGCATAAGTCTCTGGCTCTACTAGTTTGCCAACAGGACCAGCCTCCAAAGCTTCTTCTTCAGACTGAGAATCATCATCATCTAAAGCAGGAGTTGGATCTCGCATTTCCCAGACGTCCGGAGTTGCCTCCCTGGCCTTTGGAGGTGCAGCAGGAACCTTCCACCATTCCCCTGGAGGTCTGATGTCGCGTTTTGGTCTTCTAACAGCCACAGGTCTATCATCGACTTCAGCTTCATCATCACTGTCATCCACACGAGGTGCAGCTCTTCTGCGACGAGGACGAGGTGGGGGTATCTCCTCTGGCTCTGGTGTCTCCTGTTGCGCTTCACCCTCCACCTGTTCTTCTTCTTTCACATTATCATCATCAACAGTGTCATTCTCACTGCTATTGTCCTCATCGTCATTATCATCAACTGCAGGCAAGTCTATAACCCTTTGCTGAGCATCATTGTTATCCTTGGATGGTGCCTCTGGTGCGCTCTGCTGACTGGTTTTCGGAGGGACTGGTTCGGAGAGATCGTGCTCATCAATGCCTTTTAGAAGTTGGCCACTGTAAGTGTAGCGCTCATCAAAGTCTGCGCGTTCACAGATGATGACCTTCTTCGTCTTGGGATTGTAGAATTTCCAACCCTTGTACCCATCAGGATACCCAATGAATATGCACTTCTCCATATGCGAACCCAAATGCTCCCTCTTGTCCTTCTGGACATGCACATAAGCAACACATCCCCATACCCGCAAATGCCCAACATCAGGTTTTCGTCTGTGCCACACCTCATATGGCGTAGCATGAGCTACTGAAGACGTGATGCATCGGTTCAAGACATGAACAAGTGCAGCCAAACACTCAGCCCAAAAGGCCTTTGACAATCCAGCCTCATCTAGCATTGCAGTGATCCGTTCACTAAGAAGTCTGTTTGCACGCTCAGCCACCCCATTCTGCTGTGGTCTGTTTCGCACTGAGAAGTGCCTTTCTATCCCATGCTCCTCCAAATACTTGTCAAACTCTTTGCTCATGAATTCACCACCCTGGTCGCATCTGAAGACTTTGATATGCTTGCCAGTCTGATTCTCAGCCCATGCTTTGAACCGCTTAAAGGCAGCAAAGACTTCGCTCTTCAGCTTCAGGGGGACTACCACCTTCAGCTTGGAGTAGTCATCAATGAATGTGACCCAATATTTCTGACCAGAGTGGGAATCAATGCCAACATAGTGAACATCAGAGTGTACCAATGCCAACAGCTCATCAGCTCTGTTGGTTGACGAAGGAAATGGATTTGCATGCATCTTCCCAGTCAGACAGGGAATACAAACAGGATCTGGCTTTGCAGAAGAGTCCAGTGTCAGTCCAACCACCATTTCATCCTTAATCATCTGCTTAATTCCGTCATGGTGTTGGTGGCCAAGCCGTCTATGCCATAGAGTCAGATCCAAAGGCAGAGTGGACGCAACATGAACAAATTCATTTGTATCTATAGTACTACCATCCAAATAGCCTATACCAGCATCATTGATTGTAGCACAGAACAAAAGAACATCATTACGAACAAACTCCATTTTCTCCTTTGTGATATGAACATTAAAGCCTTTATTGCGAGTCAAATACAAAACAGCAAGCAGATTATTGCACAATGCAGGAACATAGAGTACTCTAGTGATCTCCACATCTCTAACTTGTCTACCATTAACTACAGGTCTGAAGAGCACATTTCCGACGCCCTCACTATATACAATGGTGTGATCCGCTAGCCTGATTGGCACTCTATATGTGGTATAATTGCGAATCCATTCTTTGTGAGGTGTCATATGAGAAGTGGCCCCTGTATCTGTATTCCAATGGGTATCATTAGAAAATGCAGCGCAAGCTTCATTCATAGAACGAGCACTTGCCTGACCAGCAAACTCCGTCGCAGCATCTGCCTTTTCCACTGCCACTTTGGCATTGCTCCCCCCTGATCCACTTTCTTTGTTGCTAGCAATGACCTTCTTCAATGCTTCGCAATCCTTCTTCCAATGACCCTTGCCCTTGCAGAATGAGCAGGTGTCTGCATCAACTGTGGGGTGACCTCTGCCCTTTCCATTATATGCCCCACCCTTCTTTCCATAACCCTTGTGACTGGCTCTATTTGCTTGCTCAGTCTGGCGCTGACGATTAAGCTCTTCGCTTCGGAATGCTTGGAGTATAGTATCCTTGTCCAGCTTTTCCATTAGCAACAAAGAAGCTGACAAGTGCTTGTATTCATCAGGCAGAGCCCGAATCAATGCCATGCACTGTAGTTCCTCGTCTAACTGCTCAATGGTAAAGCCTGTTGGACGCAGATTTTGGATATTAGCCATGGCTTTGCTAATCCTGACTCCCAAATCGATGAGACCTTCGTTGTCCTCCTTGTGGATTGAGAACAGGTCGTCATATGCATTGAAGCGTGCGCCGGGCTTCTTGGACAGGTGTGCCTTCTCTATGGCAGCCCACATTCCCACTGGATCATCCTCTAGACCTCGGAAATGAATCCTTTGGTCCGCTTCAACCAACAGGTAAATCTCCCCAGCAGCCTTTTCAGCTTTTGCCTCCCATTTGGTCAGCTCAGCCTTGTCTGAAGGTTTAGATTCCCTCCCAGACACTAGTCTCCACAGCCCCAGTCGCATCAGATAGGCCTTGGCTTCACCACACCACTCCTGATAGTTGGAGTTGGTCAGTGGCTTCACCTTGACCCCATTATCTGAGCTAGAACTAGTAGACATAGTGTTTCAATACAGTTTATAGTCTTGTTTGACTGACAGTTAACAGCTTAGAGTCCTGTGATGACTATCAATAACAGCTTAGAGTCCTGTAGTGACTATCAATAACAATGTTATAGTCTTGTTGTGACTTTCAATAAGCTCCAATAGGCCAAAATGCGAGATCAGTACTCAATGAGTCACTAGATCAATCACAATAAACCCCCAGTATAACAATAGGCAGCAATTCAATAATGCAGGAACAATCAATCAGTGTTGTCAAGTTAGAGCTCAGGGCCCATAACCTGTTAAACTATAGGCTATTATAGTTTGATCAGAAGCTTGTAGAAGCGTCCTAATGCACTCTAATTGCCTTGGTAACAATCACTAATGATGTTGATGCAATCAATCAATAATATGTAATGATTTGCGCTCTATTGACTCTTTGTGTCTATTACTCTAGACATGTATGGAAAATGACCATCCCAGGTTCCCACGGGTACTGTTCTGCGCGAGGCGTGAATATAGGTGTCCACTAAATCGCGTCCGAATTTGATTAGCTCCGGAGCAGCTTGGGAACATGCCAGACATCATTCTAATGATGGCTCCATGTTTCATTTTCGCTCCTTTTGCTTCCCTGCTGAGACCGAGGCGTTCCGGTGCCTGTTCCGGCCGTCACAATAGAGGTCAACAGACCTACTAATGGGGCGCTGAACGTGGGAACGTTGCATTGACCGTGGGAGTCGTGCGCTTGTAATGTATGTACAGATTGCTAAACAGTGCTTGCGCACTTTTAGCAATGCTGTCAACACCAGTCATCCCATGATGACCTGGGTCGTCCCAATGGGTGTTGGCAGTGTCTATGGGTGGTCCCCAATGCGTGGGAACCGGGCGCTTATGTAGCGCAACTTTGTTATACATTTGTACAACAAGTGTGCACATCACTTCAACACAGGCACCGGAACGCCTCGGTCTCAGCAGGGAAGCAAAAGGAGCGAAAATGAAACATGGAGCCATCATTAGAATGATGTCTGGCATGTTCCCAAGCTGCTCCGGAGCTAAACAAATTCGGACGCGATTTAGTGGACACCAATATTCACGCCTCGCGCAGAACAGTACCCGTGGGAACCTGGGATGGTCATTTTCCATACATGTCTAGAGTAATAGACACAAAGAGTCAATAGAGCGCAAATCATTACATATTATTGATTGATTGCATCAACACATCATTAGTGATTGTTACCAAGGCAATTAGAGTGCATCAGGACGCTTCTACAAGCTTCTGATCAGACTATAATAGCCTAAAGTTTAACAGGTTATGGGCCCTGAGCTCTAACTTGACAACACTGATTGATTGTTCCTGCATTATTGAATTGCTGCCTATTGTTATACTGGGGGTTTATTGTGATTGATCTAGTGACTCATTGAGTACTGATCTCGCATTTTGGCCTATTGGAGCTTATTGAAAGTCACAACAAGAGTATAACATTGTTATTGATAGTCACTACAGGACTCTAAGCTGTTATTGATAGTCATCACAGGACTCTAAGCTGTCATTCATAGTCATCACAGGACTCTAAGCTGTTAATTGTCAGTCAAACAAGACTATAAACTGTATTGAAACACTATGTCTACTAGTTCTAGCTCAGATAATGGGGTCAAGGTGAAGCCACTGACCAACTCCAACTATCAGGAGTGGTGTGGTGAAGCCAAGGCCTATCTGATGCGACTGGGGCTGTGGAGACTAGTGTCTGGAAGGGAGTCTAAACCTTCAGACAAGGCTGAGCTGACCAAATGGGAGGCAAAAGCTGAAAAGGCTGCTGGGGAGATTTACCTGTTGGTTGAAGCAGACCAAAGAATTCATTTCCGAGGTCTAGAGGATGATCCAGTGGGAATGTGGGCTGCCATAGAGAAGGCACACCTATCCAAGAAGCCCGGCGCACGCTTCAATGCTTATGACGACCTGTTCTCAATCCACAAGGAGGACAACGAAGGTCTAATCGATTTGGGAGTCAGGATTAGCAAAGCCATGGCTAATATCCAAAATCTGCGTCCAACAGGCTTTACCATTGAGCAGTTAGACGAGGAACTACAGTGCATAGCATTGATTCGGGCTTTGCCTGATGAATACAAGCATCTGTCAGCTTCTTTGTTGCTAATGGAAAAGCTGGACAAGGATACTATACTCCAAGCATTCCGAAGCGAAGAGCTAAATCGTCAGCGCCAGACTGAGCAAGCGAATAGAGCCAGTCACAAGGGTTATGGAAAGAAGGGTGGGGCATACAATGGGAAAGGCAGGGGTCACCCCACAGTTGATGCAGACACCTGCTCATTCTGCAAGGGCAAGGGTCATTGGAAGAGGGATTGCGAAGCTTTGAAGAAGGTCATTGCTAGCAACAAAGAAAGTGGATCTGGGGGGAGCAATGCCAAAGTGGCAGTGGAAAAGGCAGATGCTGCGACGGAGTTTGCTGGTCAGGCAAGTGCTTGTTCTATGGATGAAGCTTGTGCTGCATTTTCTAATGATACCCATTGGAATACAGATACAGGGGCCACTTCTCATATGACACCTCACAAAGAATGGATTCGCAATTATACCACATATAGAGTGCCAATCAGGCTAGCGGATCACACCATTGTATATAGTGAGGGTGTCGGAAATGTGCTCTTCAGACCTGTAGTTAATGGTAGACAAGTTAGAGATGTGGAGATCACTAGAGTACTCTATGTTCCTGCATTGTGCAATAATCTGCTTGCTGTTTTGTATTTGACTCGCAATAAAGGCTTTAATGTTCATATCACAAAGGAGAAAATGGAGTTTGTTCGTAATGATGTTCTTTTGTTCTGTGCTACAATCAATGATGCTGGTATAGGCTATTTAGATGGTAGTACAATAGATACAAATGAATTTGTTCATGTTGCGTCCACTCTGCCTTTGGATCTGACTCTATGGCATAGACGGCTTGGCCACCAACACCATGACGGAATTAAGCAGATGATTAAGGATGAAATGGTGGTTGGACTGACACTGGACTCTTCTGCAAAGCCAGATCCTGTTTGCATTCCCTGTCTAACTGGGAAGATGCATGCAAATCCATTTCCTTCGTCAGCCAACAGAGCGGATGAGCTGTTGGCATTGGTACACTCTGATGTTCACTATGTTGGAGTTGATTCTCACTCTGGTCAGAAATATTGGGTCACATTCATTGATGACTACTCCAAGCTGAAGGTGGTGGTTCCCCTGAAGCTGAAGAGCGAAGTCTTTGCTGCCTTTAAGCGGTTCAAAGCATGGGCTGAGAACCAAACTGGCAAACATATCAAAGTCTTCAGATGCGACCAGGGTGGTGAATTCATGAGCAAAGAGTTTGACAAGTATTTGGAGGAGCATGGAATAGAAAGGCAGTTCTCAGTGCGAAACAGACCACAGCAGAATGGAGTGGCTGAGCGTGCAAACAGACTGCTTAGTGAACGGATCACTGCAATGCTGGATGAGGCTGGATTGTCAAAGGCCTTTTGGGCTGAGTGTTTGGCTGCACTTGTTCATGTCTTGAACCGATGCATTACGTCTTCAGTAGCTCATGCTACGCCATATGAGGTGTGGCATAGACGAAAACCTGATGTTGGGCATTTGCGGGTATGGGGATGTGTTGCTTATGTGCATGTCCAGAAGGACAAGAGGGAGCATTTGGGTTCGCATATGGAGAAGTGCATATTCATTGGGTATCCTGATGGGTACAAGGGTTGGAAATTCTACAATCCCAAGACGAAGAAGGTCATCATCTGTGAACGCGCAGACTTTGATGAGCGCTACACTTACAGTGGCCAACTTCTAAAAGGCATTGATGAGCACGATCTCTCCGAACCAATCCCTCCGAAAACCAGTCAGCAGAGCGCACCAGAGGCACCATCCAAGGATAACAATGATGCTCAGCAAAGGGTTATAGACTTGCCTGCAGCTGATAATGACGATGAGGACAATAGCAGTGAGGATGACACTGTTGATGATGATAATGTGAAAGAAGAAGAACAGGTGGAGGGTGAAGCGCAACAGGAGACACCAGAGCCAGAGGAGATACCCCCACCTCGTCCTCGTCGCAGAAGAGCTGCACCTCGTGTGGATGACAGTGATGATGAAGCTGAAGTCGATGATAGACCTGTGGCTGTTAGAAGACCAAAACGCGACATCAGACCTCCAGGGGAATGGTGGAAGGTTCCTGCTGCACCTCCAAAGGCCAGGGAGGCAACTCCGGACGTCTGGGAAATGCGAGATCCAACTCCTGCTTTAGATGATGATGATTCACAGTCTGAAGAAGAAGCTTTGGAGACTGGTCCTGTTGGCAAGCTAGTAGAGCCAGAGACTTATGCTCAGGCAATGAGGTCGCCCCACGCTGCACAATGGCATGAGGCTGCACTAGCTGAATACAACATGCTGCTTGCTAATGGGACTTGGACACTGGAACCTTTGCCAGAAGGAAAAGTGGCAATTGGAGTCAGATGGGTCTTTCGGGTCAAATATCATGCAGACGGAAGCATTGAACGGTTCAAGGGTCGGATTGTTGCTAAAGGATTTAGTCAACGACCCGGATTTGACTATAATGAGACCTTTGCTTCGCCATCTAGACATGCTACCATCAGGACTGTGCTTGCTCTAGCTGCTAGAGATGATCTGCACTTGCGCTCAGTTGACATTTCGCAGGCATTCATAAACAGTGATATTGATGCTGAGGTGTATATGGAGCAGCCTGAGGGATTCAAGCAAGGTGTAACCAAGGGTCAAGGAAGGATAGTCTGCAAATTGAACAAGTCTCTGTATGGACTAAAGCAGTCACCTCGGTTGTGGAGTGAGAAGCTGGGTGAAGCACTACATTCAATGGGCTTCAAGAAGATTTACTCTGACCCCTCACTCTACATCTATGATGATGGCACTGTCAGAATCATAGTCCCAGTGTGGGTGGATGATATCACTCTTGCTTCGAAATCAAAGGATGCTCTGGACAAGTTTGTGATTGAGCTGGAAAAGCATTTCAAGTTGCGGGACTTGGGGGAGACTTCGTATCTGCTGGGCATGGAAATAACACGAGACTGGGACAACCACAAACTCTACATCTCGCAGCGTCAGTACATTGTCAACAAGCTTGCACAGTTTAATATGTCTGATTGCAAACCAGTGGGGACTCCCATGGCTCCAGGTATGAAGTTGACCACAGATGACTGTCCCAAGACATATGAAGAGGCACAAGAGATGGTGGATATCCCCTACATGAGTGCTGTTGGCTCCTTATTGTACTTGGCTACAATGTCCCGGCCTGATATAGCCTTTGCTGCAAGCACATTGGCTAGGTTCAACTTGAACCCAGGCATGATCCACTGGAAGGCTGTAAAGCACTTGCTACGCTATGTGAAGGGCACGATGGATATGAAGTTGGTTTATGGACCTGATCCCGCCATAGGAGATGAAATCTTCGTCACGTACAGTGATGCAGACTACGGCGGTGATAAAGGGACAGGGCGGTCTACAAGTGGTTACTTGGTTAAGATTGGGCTGGGAGCGGTCTGCTGGAGCAGTAAAGCGCAACAGATGGTTGTTCTGTCAACCACTGAAGCCGAGTATGTTGCTGGGGTTGCTGCTGGTAAAGAAATATGCTGGATGAAGAACCTCCTCTCAGAAATTGGTTACAAGCCAACTGCACCATCCACGCTCTACATGGACAACCAGTCAGCGATTAGAGTGGCAAAGAACCCCGAACACCATGGCAGAATGAAGCAACTAGACTTGAGCTTCTTTTGGTTACGCGATCAAGTTGATTGCAAGCGCATCCAGCCAGTCTATCTTCAAACGGAGGAAATGCCAGCAGACCTGCTCACCAAAGCACTGGCCAAACCACAAGTGGAAAAGCTGAGGGAGATGATGGGATTGGTGGGATAGAAGGACGTATTGGGCCAGGGGGTTGTTTGTGGGTGCCCCAATACGTGGGTCCACCAAGTGTTGCATCAGGGGGTTGTGTTGAAGTGATGTGCACACTTGTTGTACAAATGTATAACAAAGTTGCGCTATACCAAGCGCCCGGTTCCCACGCATTGGGGACCACCCATAGACACTGCCAACACCCATTGGGACAACCCAGGTCATCATGGGATGACTGGTGTTGACAGTATTGCTAAAAGTGCGCAAGCACTGTTTAGCAATCTGTACATACATTACAAGCGCACGACTCCCACGGTCAATGCAACGTTCCCACGTTCAGCGCCCCATTAGTAGGTCTGTTGACCTCTATTGTGACGGCCGGAACAGGCACCGGAACGCCTCGGTCTCCGCAGGGAAGCAAAAGCAGCAAAAATGAAACATGGAGCCATCATTAGAATGATGTCTGGCATGTTCCCAAGCTGCTCCGGAGCTAATCAAATTCGGACGCGATTTAGTGGACACCTATATTCACGCCTCGCGCAGAACAGTACCTGTGGGAACCTGGGATGGTCATTTTCCATACATGTCTAGAGTAATAGACACAAAGAGTCAATAGAGCGCAAATCATTACATATTATTGATTGATTGCATCAACACATCATTAATGATTGTTACCAAGGCAATTAGAGTGCATTAGGACGCTTTCACAAGCTTCTGATCAAACTATAATAGCCTATAGTTTAACACTTGCTTAGGGGGAGCGAGTGCTTTGAGAAGGTTCCAGTACTTGCAGGGAAATGTCCTGCATGTTCCTCCATGTTCTGGGCTGACCATGAGAGCTTCAACAACCCTTCTAACAATCGCTGCCTTGCCATTCACCTTCCAGACGCCAAATACCTCAAAGTTGGAACTCAGGTCTGGGTTGACCGCCTGGTCTCCAGGACTATTGTCAATGCCAACTACAGCTTTCATGCCTCAACAGCTGCAGTAACTGAGTTCTGGAACTACTCCTTTGTCCAGCCCAGTGGCACCACATTCAAACTCACTCGCAGGCATACCTGGAAGGCTTTTGTCTTGGAGTCCATCTGGTTGCTTGCTGAGCCTAGTGGTGCTGAGCTCCTCTTTGTGGACAACATGGCTGTCAAGGACCTCGTGACTGCTGCCCATGAGTATCTGGGGGATGGGGGAATCATCTGCAGTGCAGAGGGGCATTCTTGCAATGAGTGTTGTCATGCATTCAAGGATGTGGCTGACGTGATCCCTAATCAGCCTGACAATCCTGCTGCTCTTGCTGGCCATGATGAAAATCATGCTGTCCCAGAGTATGCAGGCCCTGCTGTGGAAGATGCTGAGGCCATGGATGTTGATGATGTCCCAGCCAGTGATGCATCTGAACCTGCTGGGGGGGCTGCCCTTAGCAATCCTGCTGACGTTCGCATGATTGTTATTGATGGCATTGTCATGGGGCCTCGTCACTGTGCCATGCCAGGGTGCGAGGTGGGATTGCTTAATGCTCAGACTGGAGTGTTTTGCAAGGCACATCAGGACGAGATGGGGGTCCGTTGTCGCATGAAAGACTGTGTCAGAGTCAAGGTGGCTGGGACTCAGGCATGTGTCAATCACCAGGAGCAGTGGAGGGTCTACCGTGCTCGCTATGCCAACTCCTCACTCTTAGGAGTTCAGAGGATGTTGAGGAGGGCTCCGGAGGAGAGGCAGGAGTGGTTGCCTGTTGGTGGAGGAGCAGAGTTGCCAGAGCATGACGACCTTGCAGAGCAGGAGGTTGAACAGGTCAGTGGCAGCAAGTATAACAACTACTTCTCTGCTCCTAGGTTCTACTGCGTGGAGACCATCTGTGCTCCATGTGGTGTGGTCCTTGCCTGGCACAAGTTTGCCAAGTCAGAAGGGGTGGCCAAGATTCTTCGGTTCCTTGAAGATGTCTATCCTGATCCTGCCTCACGCCCCAGCTACATTGCCATTGACAAGGGGTGTGCCTTACTCAAGCATATTGTCAGGCAAGGGCACTGGCCTGCTTGGGAACCCACCACTTGAATCATTGTCGACTCTTACCACTACATCAATCACCGGGTGACTGACCACCTCTGTCGGACTTGGTGCAATCCTGCACCTCTCAATGGAGATGCCCCCAACTTGGTGGTGGTTGATAAAGACAAACAAGGCAACCCGTACTACAAGAGGGCCTTCAACACTCAGGTAAGTGATTCTACTAGTCAGCCACTTGTACTTGTCTAATTTGTTGTACTTAGGCTTGTGAACAACTCAATGCATGGTTGGGTGGGTTCCAGACAGTTCTCAACCGGATGACTGTCAGCAACTTTGACTTCACCATGCATGTGTTGCTGTTCTTGCACACCCAGCGTGTTATTGCCAGGCAGCAGGGAAGGGAAGAAGAAGCAGGTGATGAAAGTGAGGATGAAGAGGATGAGAATGGAGTGAGATATGGGCTGCAAGAGATGCAGGATGATGATGATTGAATATGAGCAAATTCACTTGTAGTTCACTTGTAGTTCACTTGGCATTCACTTGTATATCAGTTGAACTTCAGTTGAACACCACTTGAGCAACAATTGAACACCAATTGAACACCACTTGAACATCACTTGAACATCACTTGGACACCACCTGGATATCACTTGGCCACCACCTGGCTGCCACTTGGATACCACTTGAATATCAACTGTAATGTATCCTTGGACTTGTATCTGTAGAAGATCACACCCAGCTGGTATTCAGTTGGTGGCCACTTGAACACTGTTGAAGTGATGTGCACACTTGTTGTACAAATGTATAACAAAGTTGCGCTACATAAGCGCCCGGTTCCCACGCATTGGGGACCACCCATAGACACTGCCAACACCCATTGGGACAACCCAGGTCATCATGGGATGACTGGTGTTGACAGGATTGCTAAAAGTGCGCAAGCACTGTTTAGCAATCTGTACATACATTACAAGCGCACGACTCCCACGGTCAATGCAACGTTCCCACGTTCAGCGCCCCATTAGTAGGTCTGTTGACCTCTATTGTGACGGCCGGAACAGGCACCGGAACGCCTCGGTCTCAGCAGGGAAGCAAAAGGAGCGAAAATGAAACATGGAGCCATCATTAGAATGATGTCTGGCATGTTCCCAAGCTGCTCCGGAGCTAAACAAATTCGGACGCGATTTAGTGGACACCAATATTCACGCCTCGCGCAGAACAGTATCTGTGGGAACCTGGGATGGTCATTTTCCATACATGTCTAGAGTAATAGACACAAAGAGTCAATAGAGCGCAAATCATTACATATTATTGATTGATTGCATCAACATCATTAGTGATTGTTTGTTACCAAGGCAATTAGAGTGTATTAGGACGCTTCTACAAGCTTCTAATCAGACTATAATAGCCTATAGTTTAACACATGGCCCTAAACGAATCATCTCGCAGATATAACAACTGTCAAATATGAATTATATTCAGACCTCACTGAATACAGGCTGAGTACCATTTACCAAATAACTACTAACTAGCCGTCTACCCACTCCTTGCCTCAGCACTCGATCCCTACCAGCACAGCTCGTGAGGTTTTGCGTTCGTGTTCATTTGTGTGTGTGTGCAGTGGCTGCGAGACACGGGGAACACATATGATCGCGAAGAACGGCTGCAAGCATGTTCTAACGCCTTCTTAGTTTCCGTTTGTCGTCTACCTGCTTTGTTGCAGGCGTCCTGTCGAGCGAATGGCATCCAAAGGTGACGCGTAACGTGTGTTGGGTAAGTGCTTCCCGTTCCTGCACGTCCCGTCGCGTCGACTCACACTGTCGTTATCTCGTAGCAATGACGGGGCGTCTCAGCCTTCCTCCCTCGCGCATGCGCAACAGCTGCATATTAATTGATGGTGAGTGTGCCGTCTACCTCACATGCAGGCAACCTACTGACATCTCTCCTCCCCCCTCTCCTCCCCCCTCTCCCTCCCTCCCTCCCCTTCATCTTCTTCTGTGTCCTCGTCATCGTTCCCGTCCTTGTACAGCCGTCTGTTGCCGCCCATCGTTGGTTGCTCATGGATCCACATCCACATCCATCCATTGTAAGTTCCGCAGCTCGTACAACCACCCATCATTCCACCCAGTTTGCACAGATGACTAATACCCAGTGGCAAAATGTACTTATCATATCCAGGTTTAAATTTCAACCAGGTTTTGTACAAAAGCAAAATGTGGCTACGTGTACATCGTCAATGGAAACTAAAAAATATGACCGCATGTGTCTCCTATGATTTCCCGGACTCTGAGGCCCTGTGACAGATGGAACAGTGGCGATGTTTGTCAGGATTTCTTGTGCGATGTGATACATTGCTGACTGCGCTCGGAGCGTCGATTTGGGACACCAGGGAGGCCTTATGACTCCGAAGAACCATTCCCCTCCGTCCAATCTCCTGTGCCTCTACCCTACCAGCCTTTTTCGGTTTTTTGACTGGGCGGATGGATTCTATATTACGTCTCTCCGCCTCCTGCTTGCGCCTCTTGCTAACACCTGTTTGCTGGTCGTCATCTGTCTTTGAGGAACCCTCTTCCGAGCGTGTGTCTTCATCATGGAAGACATCGGTAGGGCTATTTGATCCATCGTCACTGGGGGGGGATATATGTCTGAGCTTCTTGACACGTTGGTCATCTGAGGGTACATGATTGGAATCATTGTCTTCCTTGTCAGTGTAAGGGGACACTCCTATTTTCTCCTTTTCCCCCTGTCACGTCCCCTTCCTCCTTGTTCCTTTCCCTTTCCTTTCATTCCCTTTCCTTTCCCTTCGCCCCCTTACCTTCCCGCTTCCCTTCCGTTCACTCCCTTCGCATCCGAGCCCCGTCCGGTGACTCCGAAGTCTTCCCGCGCTTCGGACTCGCCTCGGACTCGCTCGGACGCTTCAGATACGCTCGGACTCGTAGATACACTTCGGGGCTCGTCCGGGCTACCTCCATCTTCCTTTCCCACTTCGTTATTCCTTGTCCCCACTCCCCCAGGTCGCTGGCACGGCTCCTGTACATTCCCCTTCCACTTCATTATCACATGCCCCCTCGTACCTTGTGATATTCGTTCGTACCTGTGGCTGGTGTACTGTACAGTTACCCTTCATTCCTCCCACGCTACTACAGTATATACTTCGCTTCCTAGCATGGAGAATCCCCATCCTGTTCTCTTTGGATTCTCCCTCTGCTAGGTGAGCAGCTCTCTCATGTATTGTAGTTAGTCTTATTCATTTCTTTGGATTCTCCCTCTGCTAGGCTTGCACTGTGCGGCCATCTTGAGGTTGCCCTTACAGCAGAACAGGATCTCCCATCCTGGCACCAGAGCCCTACGGAAAACGTCCTGCGCCACTCCGGACTCGTTCCCGACGTCTCTCCGGTTTTGCGGACATTCCGGACGCTCTCCTGCTACTCCCACCCACCTCTGAGGACCCAAGGAACTCCATCCCTCGCTCCCCTGACGACTCCGAAATGCCGGGCACTTCCAGCCAGATCCCGCCATCCGAGCCAGTCGCTTCAGGATCGGACTCCGAGACTTTGCAGACCTTGTGGGCTCAGACGTACGAACACCAAACCCAAATCAGCTCCATCCAGGATACACTCGCCCGAATTGAAGTACTCCTCCTAACACCCCGTCCGACTACTCCGAAAACGACTCCGGACTCCGAGCTGAGGGGCACTGAAGCCTCCCAGCACGCCCCGAGTCGATCCGAAATCACCCCGCGTTCCCGTTTGAAGCCCGCCTCTCCCCCAATCTTCGACGGAAACCGCAAAGATGGTTGCGCGTTCTACAATGCGTGCTCCATCTACTTCCAGCTCTGTCCGGACCACTTTCCGACCGAGCAGGCCAAAATCCTCTGGTGTCTCTCCTTCTTCCAGAAGGATCGCGCCAAGGAGTACGCGGACATGGTGCTCCGGAGTCCGAAGGATCCGTACTTCAAATCCTGGGCCGCCTTCGCGACCGAATTCCGGACTCGCTTCCTTCCGGATCGGGAACGCGAAGCCGCCATGCTCAAGCTGGAGTCCACCCGATACCACCAAGGGCGTCGGACTTTCCAGGAGTACCTCGACGAGTTCCGGGACCTTGTAGACCAATCCGGATACTCCGAAGGCTCCAACATCACGATGAAGTTCCGCCGCGGATTGGACTCCATCATCCAGAGCCGTGTTGCCGAGTCCGCAGACTGTCCGGACAAGGATGACTTCGAGGGATGGTACAAGGCAGCGCAGCGGGTTGCTGACAACCGTGCTGCCAACCAGTCCTTCCACTTCGGCGTGCACTCCGGAAACTCCGGACACTCCGGATCCCTCGTCCGACCAGCAGCCAGCTCCGGAGTCACTCGGACTCCTGCGGGTGTACTCCCCGCGCCTTGGACTCAGCTCCCGCCTCTGCAACCCCGCTTCCAACCTCTGCCTCCTCCAAAGGCTCTCTCACCCGGTGTCCCAATGGATGTCGACCACACCCGCTCCCGACCCGCCACCTCGCAGCTCTGCTACCGATGCGGCAAACCCGGCCACATGTCCCGCGAGTGCCCACTTCGGTACGACGTCCGGTTCATGACCACCGAGGAGCGGATGTCCGCCATCGAAGATCTCCTGACCGCGGCCGATGTTGTAGAAAGTGTGGGGACCTCGGAAGGAATAGACGATGAGGGAACGGCCCCGGTTGAGGAATCGGACACGGCGGATTTTGTCCGGACCAACGAGTGATCAGTGCGACCTCGTTGGTAAATAACCGATTTGCTTGTCTTAGCGTAGACGAAATAGACGATTCCAATCACTCCGATGATTCGTCCGATGTTAAGCAAGCAACTCCGGTTACAATCCGCACACTCCGAAGGTTTCGCCCGCAGTGGGAACGGCGGCTACCCAGTAGCTATAAGATCTCCGCGCTGCCCGGCAAGCTTTCGTTAGATATACCCGTTGAAGTGCAGAGCACGGATACACAACACAGATGCACCCTGCAGGCCCTGGTGGACTGCGGAGCCACCGGAGTCTTCATGCATCCGCGCTTTGCTGATGCCCATGGTTTCACCCGACGCAAGCTGTCCGCTCCGATTCCGGTCTTCAACGTTGACAGATCACCAAATGAGAACGGATCTATCTCCGAAGTCGTGGACCTTGTACTCCGGTTCAAGGATCACACGGAACGGATGCTTTTTGCAGTCACTAACATCGGACGGCAGGACATCATCCTCGGATACACCTGGCTTCGGAAGCACAACCCCGAGATTGACTGGCAGACAAAGGAGGTGACCATGAGCCGCTGTCCGTCCGGATGCGATACCTGTCGGAAGGAGTTCCGCCATGACAAGCTGACCCGACGCAAGGAGTCCGTGCGGCTCCGGGAGTGTCGTACGGGTCCGATGCCAAGGGTTGAGGAACTGCACTCGGATGATCTCCCAGAGCTTCAGGACTGCGAGGATGATGATGAGGATGACAATGTCACAACTCCGGACGACTCCGGACTTGAGAGGGGTGACCGTATCTTCGTGGCTATTCCTCCTCCGACTCCGGAGTACCTTCGGAGTCTTCGGGAAGAACACGTCCGGGCTTCGGAGACAGTCTCGCAGCGCCTCGCATTGGCTTTCCAGCGCAACAAACCCCACGATCCTCGGAACAACGCAGTCCCGGACTTCCTCCAGGAATTCGAGGACGTCTTCGCAAAGGAATCCTTTGATGAACTGCCCATGCCGCGTCCGTGGGACCATGCCATTGAGCTACTGGACGGAGCGGAACCGACCTCTACCAAGTGCTACCCACTGTCCCCGGCGGAGCAGAAACAGCTGGACGAATTCCTGGAAGAAAATCTCCGGACTGGTCGGATCCGCCCCAGCAAGTCACCCATGGCTGCCCCGGTGTTCTTTGTTAAGAAGAAGGACGGATCGCTCCGCTTGGTCCAGGACTACCGGAAGCTCAACAACATGACGGTCAAGAATCGGTACCCACTTCCGCTCATCTCGGACTTGGTGGACAAACTCCGGAATGCTCGCTACTTCTCCAAGCTTGACGTCCGGTGGGGTTTCAACAATGTCCGGATCAAGGAGGGTGACGAGTGGAAGGCCGCATTTCGGACTACGCGCGGACTCTTCGAACCTTTGGTGATGTTCTTCGGACTAACGAATAGCCCGTCCACCTTCCAGACCATGATGAACGACTTGTTCCGGGAGCTCATTACGGAAGGTGTGGTTATTATCTATCTGGACGACATCCTGATCTACACCAAGACCCGTGAAGAGCATCGCCAGGTTCTCAAGCATGTCCTAGAGATCCTCCAGCGAAACAAGCTCTTCCTCCGAGCGGACAAGTGCGATTTTGAGCAGACCAAGGTGGAGTATCTCGGAGTCGTCATCTCTGAGGGTAAGATCGAGATGGACCCTGTGAAGGTCTCCGGAGTTGCGGACTGGCCAACCCCTCGGACTCGGACTGAACTCCAATCCTTCCTCGGGTTCGTCAACTTCTACCGCCGCTTCATCAAGGACTACTCACATATCGCCCGGCCTCTCTTTGACCTCACTTGCGCGAAGGAATGGCAGTGGAACGACTCCGCTCAATCTGCATTTCTTCGGATCAAAGAGCTGATCACTTCGGAACCTGTTCTTGTCTTTCCGAAGGAGGATCGGCCATACCGAGTTGAAGCGGACTCGTCGGACTATGCTACGGGTGCAGTCCTGTCGCAACTGGATCCGGATGATGGTAAATGGCATCCTGTCGCATTCTACTCTAAAAGTCTACAGGCTGCGGAGCGGAACTACGAAATACACGACAAGGAGATGCTTTCAATCATCCGGGCACTCGAAGAATGGCGGCACTACCTTGAAGGCGCGGAGACTCCGTTTGAGATCTGGACAGACCACAAGAACCCTGGAGTACTTCATCAAGGCCCAGAAACTCAATCGTCGTCAAGCCCGCTGGTCGCTATACCTCTCCCGCTTCGACTTCACTCTCCAGCACCGTCCGGGTCGGACAATGGGTAAGCCGGATGCTCTCTCGCGCCGCTCGGATCACTCGGATGGTAAGGATGACAACAAGGATGTAGTGATGCTCAAGCCATCCTACTTTGCTGTCCGTGCCACAGGTGTCACTCTTGAAGGGGAGGAGAAGGATATCCTCACGGCTATCCAGACTGGAGTGTGAGATGCGAAGTTTGAAGATGCAGTGGCAAAGGCGGCGGAGGAGCTGAAGAAGACCCAGGGCAGTCGCAAGACAGTCCGAAGTGCGGAATGGTCCCAATCGGACGGACTCCTGATGTTCCGGGGTAAGATCTACGTTCCGGACTCACCGGATTTGCGTCGGACTATTGTAGCTCAGCACCACAACACCAAGGTCACAGGACACGCCGGCAGATGGAAGACCCTAGAGCTCATTTCATGCAGCTACTGGTGGCCCAACATGTCCCGGTACGTCGGATCCTACACCCGCCATTGCGACCTTTGTCTCCGGACGAAGGCCCAAAGGCATCCGCCCATGGGTGAACTCCATCCGCTTCCCATTCCGGATGAACGCTGGGATCGTCTGAGTGTTGACTTCATCGTCGAGCTTCCGGAGTCCGATGGATTTGACGCTGTCATGAATGTGGTCGACTCCGTAAGCAAACGCGCCCACTTCATTCCGACTCACACCACAGTGTCTGCCCTCGGGTCCGCAAACTTGTACCTGCAGAACGTCTGGAAGCTGCATGGACTCCCTCGGTCTGTTGTGTCCGACCGGGGTCCGCAGTTCGTTGCAGAGTTCACCCGAGAAGTCTACCGGATGCTCGGAATCAAGCTGGCTGCCTCCACTGCGTACCACCCCCAGTCTGACGGACAAACGGAGCGGACTAACCAGGAACTCGAGTCCTATCTCTGGATCTTCGTCGGAGAGCGTCAGGACGACTGGGCTCGCCTCCTACCTATGGCGGAGTTCGCGTACAACAACCGGGTCCATGCGTCCACTCAGCAGTCACCCTTCCTCCTGGATACCGGCCGTCATCCTCGTCTCGGGTTCGAACCTCATCAGCCACCGTCTCGGATGGAGTCCGCGAACGAGTTCGTAGACCGGATGAAATCTGCAGTCGACGAGGCTCAGTCCGCATTGGTCAAGGCTCAGGACGACATGAAGCGCTACTACGATCAGCGTCGGACTCCTGCTCCGGAGTACCAACCGGGTGACAAGGTCTGGCTGGACTCGTCGGACATCAACCTTGCCCGACCCTCTCGGAAACTCGGACACGCACGACTTGGTCCTTACAAGGTCGTCCGGAAGGTTGGCAAGGCAGCGTACCGACTCCAGCTCCCCCCAGGCTTATCCCGTCTCCATCCCGTCTTCCCGGTGGTCAAACTCTCTCCCTTCGTTCCGGACCCCATTCCGGGTAGACGCCCTGTCGCTCCGCCACCTCCGCAGCTCGTTGACGGAGAAGAGGAGCATGAGGTAGAAGAGGTCCGGAATAGCAGACGGTTCGGTCGGGTCCTGAAGTACCTGGTGCGCTGGCGAGGCTATGGTATCGAGCACGACTCCTGGGAGCCCGCGAGCAACCTCCAGCATGCTGCCCGGAAGGTCAAGGACTTCCATGATCGTCATCCGGATGTGGTACGCGTACTCCGGACGAATCCGATGAATCCGACGACTGCTCTACCTCTCCGGATGACTCCTGCAGCACTGGACCAGTCCTGGGAGCGTTGGCGTAGTCGGAAGGCTCCGGGCTCCGCGCAGTCATATTTCGACATCTTCTCGCAGCAGTCCGGGGTCTCCGGGTTGGTGAATTCATGGCGCGGCAGGCAGGAATCTTCGCGTCGGGTCGCCGCAACCTTGAAGGGGGGGTGATGTAAGGGGACACTCCTATTTTCTCCTTTTCCCCCTGTCACGTCCCCTTCCTCCTTGTTCCTTTCCCTTTCCTTTCATTCCCTTTCCTTTCCCTTCGCCCCCTTACCTTCCCGCTTCCCTTCCGTTCACTCCCTTCGCATCCGAGCCCCGTCCGGTGACTCCGAAGTCTTCCCGCGCTTCGGACTCGCCTCGGACTCGCTCGGACGCTTCGGATACGCTCGGACTCGTAAATACACTTCGGGGCTCGTCCGGGCTACCTCCATCTTCCTTTCCCACTTC
The DNA here is from genome assembly GCF_014466165.1 of Pleurotus ostreatus. Taxonomy (NCBI): domain Eukaryota; kingdom Fungi; phylum Basidiomycota; class Agaricomycetes; order Agaricales; family Pleurotaceae; genus Pleurotus; species Pleurotus ostreatus. Next base: position 1,637,991 of record NW_023503161.1, on the reverse strand, counting down.
GTTATTCCTTGTCCCCACTCCCCCAGGTCGCTGGCACGGCTCCTGTACATTCCCCTTCCACTTCATTATCACATGCCCCCTCGTACCTTGTGATATTCGTTCGTACCTGTGGCTGGTGTACTGTACAGTTACCCTTCATTCCTCCCACGCTACTACAGTATATACTTCGCTTCCTAGCATGGAGAATCCCCATCCTGTTCTCTTTGGATTCTCCCTCTGCTAGGTGAGCAGCTCTCTCATGTATTGTAGTTAGTCTTATTCATTTCTTTGGATTCTCCCTCTGCTAGGCTTGCACTGTGCGGCCATCTTGAGGTTGCCCTTACAGTCAGAAGGCTGCAGGCGTGGCTCGCCGCCTCAATCTATCCACATCGCGCCGTCCTTCACAAACAAACACTTTGCATGTGTATGGCCTGAAGGATGGCGAGGGGCACCACAGGTCATGATAGGCACTTTACCGACTCTTGCAACTATGGAAACATCAGCTAGCAGTAGTGCATATTGATCAACCCCACTCACTGTTAAAATCAGGGGCAAGAAAAGATGGCCAGACTAGGGTTTGAACCAAGGACCTCCTGGATGCTTTCCAGACGCTCTAACCATCTGAGCTATCTGGCCTTGTTCAATGGCTGCACAACCAACAATTATGTATTCCCATCACATGACCACCCAACCATTTATTCATTACTGGCCGGGCAATGCCCCTTTCCAGTCCATTCAAATGGTGATCATGTGCTGGATTACATCATTCCAACACTCATGTTGATGTTCTTCTCCTTCCAACCTTCTGCAGACTATTCCCTGTGTTTGTGTCCTAGGCAAATATTTTAGATACAGCTTGACGAACCTGGCTGGGAGTCCCGATACACCTCGTGAGTTGCTATCATAGCCTGGGAAGGGGCATGAGTCTGGTATGCCAGCAATTTGTATCGCATTTGTAGCACAGAGATATGGGAGTGAGTTCCAAGGAAGATGGTCGTCTGCAAGCGGGAGGAAAGGGCGCAACCAAGCGATAAAGTGTCTGTGAAGTTCTACAATCATACAGGGCAGTTTGAACCCTAGCACTGTTTTGCGTTCTTTATCAGTCCACCAAGAACGACTACTGCATTCGGCAGCACAGTGGGGGGAATTGGATTTATCCCGTGGGAATGGACTGAATGTACGTGGTATTGGCTCGCAAAGGGTAGATGGACGGACTCCTTGATTTGGATAATAAAGTGTTGAAGTGATGTGCACACTTGTTGTACAAATGTATAACAAACTTGCGCTATACCAAGCGCCCGGTTCCCACGCATTGGGGACCACCCATAGACACTGCCAACACCCATTGGGACGACCCAGGTCATCATGGGATGACTGGTGTTGACAGTATTGCTAAAAGTGCGCAAGCACTGTTTAGCAATCTGTACATACATTACAAGTGCACGACTCCCACGGTCAATGCAACGTTCCCACGTTCAGCGCCCCACCCATTAGTAGGTCTATTGACCTCTATTGTGACAGCCGGAACAGGCACCGGAACGCCTCGGTCTCCGCAGGGAAGCAAAAGCAGCAAAAATGAAACATGGAGCCATCATTAGAATGATGTCTGGCATGTTGCCAAGCTGCTCCGGAGCTAATCAAATTCGGATGCGATTTAGTGGACACAGGACAGGCAGTCACCAGAACAAGGCAGCGAGTCTGTGCAACAGCAACACAAGCTTGTGCCGAGTCGAGGGAGTTGGAAACCCAACCAAGATGATCTCGCACGACATCACAAGGTTTTGTTGTTCAACATACTGCAAAAAAAAGGTGAGGGGGGAGTAAGGTGGAGGGCGCAACAATGCACGAGAGGTTTCCTGCAGCAAACGCCTTGATCAAGATGTTGGTTGTCGTGAACTGAACATTGCGAAGCTGCTGGTGATCAAGAAGGTTGGGCTGGCTGTTGTACATTGGAGAAAGAACAGTTTGCAAGGATCTGGAGCGGAAGAGTCAACAAGGGTGGGGGAAGAACGGCAGAGGGCAGATGACATTTTATACACATTGAAAGGCACTGTGTATGCTGCAAGGACGGAAAAAGGCGGCAGTGAGGGCAACATGTTGTAAGGGCAACCTCAAGATGGCTGACAGTGCAGGCCTAGCAGAGGGAGAATCAAAAGATATGAATAAGACTAACTACAATACATGAGAGAGCTGCTCACCTAGCAGAGGGAGAATCCAAAGAGAACAGGATAAGGATTCTCCATGCTAGGAAGCGAAGTATATACTGTAGTAGCATGAGAGGAATGCAGGATAACTGTACAGTACACCAGCCACAAGTCCGAGTGAGTATCACAAGGTACAAGGAAACATGTGATAATGAAGTGGAGGGTAAATGCACAGGAGTTGTGCCAGTGACCTGGGGAAGTAAGGGTGAAGAGTAATGAAGTGGGGAAAGAGGATAGAGGTAACCAGGATGAGCCCCGAAGAGTATAGACGAGTCTGAGCGAGTCCAAAGTGTCCTAGCAAGTCCGAAGTCTCCGAAGCGAGTCCGAGCGAGTCCGAAGTGTCCGAAGTGCGGGAAGACTTTGGAGTCACCGGACGTGACTCAGATGCAAAGGGAGTGGGCAGAAAGGAAGTGGAAAGGCAAGGGAGCAAAGGGGAATGAAAGGGATGTAGGTAAGAGTCCGTGGGATGAAGGAAAGGAGAAAGGATCAAGGAGGAAGGGAGAGGGACAGGGGAATAGGAGAAAATAGAGGTGTCCCCTTACACATGTATACTTGAATGTGCGGAAGGAAGCTGTGAAAGGCCACAGGTCAGATTTACTGTGAACAATTGCCTATGTACAGGAGCATGTCACAACGCCACTGCCGTATATTCTCACACACTGTGGCACTGGTACTCCCACACATGACGTACCATGGACAGTCCACGTAGAATACAGACCTGTTGGGCAAAGCTTAAGTCAGATTGACAATCTGACGAATCAGCAACCGGCTACCTGAAGTAGCCACCCTCTTTAGGAAGTGCCTGTGCGGTTCTGTAAATTAAAACGGATCCTTACATTTCATTCCATTCCATTCCAGAACCCCTAACAATCTCAGGGCTTGTCAACACTACCACTGGAATACTTGAAGACATTGTCTGGGCTCCTGGTGCCTCTCACTCTGATCTGCCCCTGCCCTGGCCCCCTGCCCTGGATACACTGGACCGACTCTCTGGTATACTGGACCGCGCCCTGGTTTCCCCGATGGAGTACCAATTGTGCCCATAACCCCATTGAAGACAACCTTTGAACTTCAAGGCAAGAAATGCTCGCGTACTCAACTACCACTTTGACTGGCTTGGGCTGTTACTGTTCACAAGTCTCAAGGTCTTACCCTACCGCGGATCAAGCTTGGCCTTGGGAAGAAGGAGTTCTCATGCGGCCTTACATTTGTTGCCTTGTCATGTGTAAAAGAACACTCACGAGTCGCTAAACTAGGTGGTAAACACTTACAATACAGGTTAGATGACAAGGCTCGTAGATATCCTGGAAATAATACTCCGATTGCCTTGTGAATATATGAATATACACTGAATGTTTGTCCTAACACTCCGAAGCGAGCTACCGCCGGCGCGTCCCGCGGATCCATATTATCTTTTATGTTGCGATCGAGAATGCGGACGCTGGAGTTTGCTGCTTGGTCTCGCCACAGATGAGGAACTGCTTGCGCGTGCGCACTGCTCGAGGGCGATGGATGTAACCAAGGGCGTGAAGGAGAGCCGCTGCCAGTGGACTCGTCATGTTCTGGAGGGAGTTTGGATGAGGAGATTGTAGACGCGGTCGTCAAGGGCGTCGTCGGGGTCAGGGCTGTCGCGCCGAAGAATGTGGCAATTCCCTCGAAACTTATTTGTATGATATACGCATCCAAGTTGTTCATCGTCTACTCATTCCCGAGTTTCGTAGAGGGGGCCATTGAGAGCAGCGTGGGAACTCGGTTACTCGTCTCGTTCCAGGATATCGCTTTATCAATTCTAACACTTGCACCGCTCACGTCCTCTTCAATTGAACTCGTGTTGGGATGGAATCTACGCAGAAACGGCGGAATTCCTCTCCTCCTGTGAAAAGCTTTCCTCCATCCGAAGTGAAACCATTGCCCGTAGATATCGTCGATCCGCCTTCACCTGCCCCAGCGAAGGAGTCAGAGTCTCCGGTAGATGAGGATGATCTCGCTGACGATGAGACAGACGACGGCGACGACAAGATTCCATCAGTATGTCGTGTTCATTCTCTACGCCCATCACCTTCCTCGCGACTGGCCATCTTGGAGATTGATGAGTCTAAACACGTCAGGAGCGTTGAGCTAATTGCCTATGATGCCAGGACATCATCGATAAGGAGATATTCAATCAAATCCTCGATCTCGACGATGGGGACACGAAAGAGTTTTCGTTTGAAATGACTGCTGCATATCTGGTCCAGGCGAAGGAGACGTTCACGAATATGGATCGCGCACTGTATGTATCACAGTGATCATCACTGCGATCAGAGCCAGTGTTAACCCAGCGTCGCAGATTGGCAAAGGATTTGCATGAGCTATCGCGACTGGGCCATTATTTGAAAGGCTCCTCCGCCGCCATCGGAATCAAGAAGGTGCAGGCATCCTGCGAGAAGATACAGCACTGCGGGGACGACGCGTTGGGAGAAGGCAAGCTTGTCCAGGCTGAAGCCCTGCAGAAAATCACGCAAATGGTCAGCCAGGCGAAGAAGGACAACGAGAAGGCCGAGGAGTGGCTTCATATCTACTACAAGGACGAAATGGAGGCCGCCTCATGATGGGGGACGAGTAGGAGAGGTTCAATATCGCCCGCCAGAAGGTCTACTATATACCAAGGTGCCAGTACCGTTAATCGGTGTGTAACAACAATTTCCCCGTGCTGAGGTGCATGCTTGGAAGGCATGGGGACTGACCAATCCTTCCGATCTGCTTGCTCGTCAGCGAGTCCTCTAGACACACATCATAATTCCCATTGTATTAGCCTATGATTTATTTCTTCCATGTCTCCCGGCCTCGAGGACCTGCTCCCCGAACCCTGCCGTAAATATTGTACCATCTCGCGCATCCCACTTTAGGCTACAACAACCTCACCCCGGAAATGATATACAGAAAGTGAAGCAAATACTTGTATATCCTACATATCGATACATTATGATACCACGGCACATCTGGATATGTTTGGCAAATGGCAAATGTTAAGCATGAACTGAACTAGCATGAAAAACAACAGTGCGAACTTGGAATGTCTGCAAAATGAGTGAGTGAAAATAAATAAAATATCGAGGCCTATCGGCTTTTAATTTTCCATATCGAACAGATCATCCTCGCCATTGTTTAGCACACCTCTCAATGGGCTCAACGTACTTCCTTTCGCGCCACCGCTGACGTTCCGACCCAACCCAGGAGGCGTACCTGGGGGATTGGTGTAGCTATTCATCACCGTCCTAGGCGCTGCGACAGCTGAGTAAGAGCTTAGATTACCTGTGGTCTGACCGCTGTTTGCGACGGCATAGCCAGGACTATGATCCAACGTTGCCCACTCCGTCATGCCACCCAATGTTCCCGGCCCTGGGCTGATGCTCGCACCCATCGCCGACGAACCTGGCGAAGCCAAAGGTGGTAAAGCATGGATTCTTGAGTATCCCGCAGCCAATCCTTGCGGAAGACTCTGGCCTGGTGCGTGCTGTTGCAAAGCCCTGGTGTTAGGCGACAGCATTGGGCCGCCGTCTCCATTTTCCCCGCCCAGCCTTCCGTACCCGCCAGCACCGTTATAACCATCGCCACCAGCGTATGCCCCGGCTGTGTCGTAAGTGGGTATAGGACGAATCCCGGGGGCCGCGGAACTGGGGTCGTACGGCGTAGCCCTAGCAAATGTGTGGACTTGAGCAGACGAAGGAGAGCTCGAAAGTCCTGCGACCGGGCCCGCCTGCAGATAATTGCCGATGCTCTTGCTGATAGCGCCCCCTCCGCCCGTACCAAGACCGTTCGACCCGTATAGAGGATTGCTCGCGCCCCTCATCCCAACACCAACACCGCGCCCCAACGCCGGCCCCAAACCCACCCCCAAACCCCCAGTGCCTCCGATGCCTGGGCCCAAAGGAGGATTTCCGGAGCCCGACATGTTCTGCAGCTGTTGCTGTTGCTTCGCCTTCAGATAACTTGAGTGGATTCCAGGAAGGAACGCCGCACTTGCATTCGTCGGGGACAGTGTTAACATTGAAGGACTCGGGGATCCCATACCAACGCCCAATTCATCAGCCCTGCCACCGAAAGTGGACTGCAAGGGGCTCTTGTTGAACGAATTCGGTGTCCCATTGCCAAGTTCTCCCAAGCGCCCTGGTGAACCAGGGATGCCTCCAATACCACCCAATGCCCCGCCACCATTAGAATCGGACCAGATATTAGCCATTTCACCCAATAAAGATGTAGAAGGAACCGAACGCGAATGTCTATGACCTTGGCCACCGTTGACGGCGCCTGAAGCCGAGTTGCCAAGGATGCCTGGGGAGAGGGTGGGACTCTGGCCATGACCGCCTCTACTCATCCGACGACTGCGCTCCATCCTCTCTTCTGGAGTCAGAAGTTCCGTCAGCGAGCTCGGAATGAAGTCCTCCAAATCGCCATCGTCGACAGCAGTGTCATTTGTTAAGTTTGCGGCCGTGGCGGAGACGCGTTCGTACTCGATGTTGATGTCATATTCACCGGCTCTCGTACCGCTTACGCTCCGTACAATCCCAGTGTCGTATCCCTCGTTACTGCTATAGGTGTCCCACCTCGTTGACATTGCCAGCCCGGAGCCCAGACTCGCAGCGATCCCACCCCTCATGCTAGCATTATTCGCCGCAAAAACGCTCTGGGAGCCGGGCGCAGAGAACGGCGATGTGGAAAGGAACTTGGTATTATTATTATTATTAGGGGAAGTTCCGGGGGAGAAGCCGTTAACCCTCGACGTTGATAATCCAGCAGTTGCAGGGCCGGTTCTGGGAGGGGAGCCAATTGGGCCAAAATCGACATTAGGAGAGCCGTTCGAGCTGTTGGCTGCGGTGCGACGAGGGCTGTTGACGGGTAACGGAGCAGGAGATGGTGATCCGTCGTTCTCCGGTCGCTTCGCAACAGAGGCGGTCGGTTTATCTTCGGTGGTAGTAGCCTTGGAGGGACCCGATTCAGCGTCCTTTGGACCTGACGGCGTGGTTGGCGAGCCTCGGGCAGGTGCAGAAGCTAGTTTAACTTCCTCATCGAGGACACCCATGAAATCCGTGTCCTTCAAAGGAGGCGCTGGGGCACTCGGGGAGATGGTTGCCTTGAGCGCCATGAGGGAGCGTCCTGGTCGAGTCGGCGCGGTCGTGCCAGTTAGGAGTTGAGGCTTTCCGCCCATATCCCTCCTTCTCCCTTTCGCGGGGCCGTCACTTCTTGCATCCCTGCCGTCTTTGCTACCAGGTCCGTCTCCTCTGCCTCCGCTCCCTGAATTAGCCATCTGGGCAGCCTTCTTGTTCTTCCTATCCATGCTCATGGGCTGGCCAGGCAGAATGTGGGCCAGCGCGCATTTGTGAGAGAACTTGCAGTTCCCCTTTACGTACCACGCACAGACATCCTTCTGTCCGGGGTCCGTTGCGGTATGAGAGAAAGGGCATGAAGAGCCCGCAGTGCAGGAGCCCACCTTGAAGAACTTGCAGGGAACATGGGAGACGTCCTTGCCTAGAGCAAAGCGAAAAAGCAGAGTAGTCAGCAATGCGTAGCCCCGAGATGTTGTGTTGCTGCAACGGATGCATTACTGTGCCCTCAGGCCTCGAATAACGAGCAAACAGGCCAATGGAAGCGAGCATACCTTTGGACGGGGGGGCTTTCCCTTTCGATCTGTCGTGATCTCTGGCCTCCCTGTCTCTCTCCTTGTCCTCGTCTCGGTCGACCGCAGCTGGCATCTAGTGGGAAGCTGAGCATTGAGTGACTCTCTTCGAAGAGGGTGATCTCAACCTGAGTTTTTTCTTGTTTCTTGTGGTCGGGTATTCGATTGTGAGCTGTGCTTGGAACGCCAAGTGGTAGTCGTGTGTCGTAGAAATGGGAAGAGGGTGGTGGCGAGGCCTGACCGGGGACACTTCAGGCCTCGTACGAGAGAAAAGGATATGTGGAAGAGATCAAAGAAGGCTGTCGTGACACCGCACCGAAGTGGGATTGCGCCTTGTCGTACTACCGTGGTCCGTGTTTGCGCTGGAGACAAAAAACTGTTTTCGGTACCTTGTGCTCACAAACCACGTGAAGCTCGGAATAGGGGCCGCCTGCTTGGCGATGTTTGGACGACAAGTGCATCCGAGTCCATCACCATTGCAGTCGAAAGCAAGCTCGGACGCGATGCGCTACTACGAGCAGAAATACCCCGAGGTCGATGAGCTGGTCATGGTCCAGGTGCGCCAGATCGCAGAGATGGGCGCGTATGTCAAGCTGGTGAGTATGCCCCGCCTGTAGCCCACCGATATCTGATGACTCGACCAGCTCGAATACGACAACATCGAAGGCATGATCCTGCTCTCAGAGCTCTCGCGCAGGCGTATCCGATCCATCCAGAAACTCATCCGTGTCGGCAGAAACGAGGTCGTTGTCGTCCTGAGGGTGGATAAAGAAAAGGGTGCCGCTTTCTGTCTCATCATCCCACAATTATGTCTGACTCGCTTTCTCAGGTTACATTGATCTATCAAAACGTCGCGTTTCGCCAGAGGATATCACAAAATGCGAAGAACGGTACATGAAATCAAAGACAGTCGCCTCGATCATGCGGCACGTTGCTTCAAAAGTCACCGTAACAGACGATTCCTCTGCCCCCGCCACTACGACTCCCGCTACCGATTCAGCTGAAGCGCACCCTGAAGTAGATACCGAGGGTGACAAAAAAGAAACCAAAAGACCCCGCAAGGGTAAACCCTCTGGCGATGGCGAAGAGGGTGACGAAGAAGCCGCGGCGGGTGTCGCTACCGGAGGCTACAAGGGTAGCCCGAATGAAGAAGACAAGCTCGAGAGATTATACGAACAGATCGCCTGGCCTCTGGGTCGGAAATACGGACATCCGTACGATGCATTCAAGCTAATGTTAACAGAGCAGCAAACAGTTCTCGCATCCCTCGCATCCATCCCCGCCTCACCGAACACACCCAATTCGTCGCCTGGCATCGTGATCCCGCCATCCACCATCACAATCCTCACCTCAACGATCGCGCGTCGTCTAACCCCCCAACCTATCAAACTACGATCCGACATTGAGGTCACCTGTTACACCGAAGCGGGCATCGATGCTATCAAGAAAGCACTGAAGAACGGCGAAAAGGTGGGAAGCACAACCGAGGTGCCAATCAAAGCCAAACTAGTGGCCCCACCGCTGTATGTTCTGAGCACGAACGCTACGGATAAGGTGAGATTAAAGTAGCTGAGGCGGGTGGTAGCTGATCTGGCGAGTAGTACGCTGCTGTGGAACGCCTGGAACGCGCGATCGAAGCCATCCAGAGTACGATCGAAGAGCAGGGAGGATCGCTAGTCGTTAAGATGAAGGTACGCTGTCGCTGTAAATTACTTGACCTCTTTCTTACTCACCATTTGTATAGCCAAAAGCCGTTTCGGAAACGGAAGAACAAGATCTGGAACAAATCATGCGCAAGGCCGAGCAGGAGAATGCCGAGGTTTCAGGCGACGAAGAGGAGGAGGAAGTGTAAAATTCATATCCTCTTATTATCTGTATCTACCGTAGATGTGCAACTTTCTCTGTAAGTCTGTAGTAGTGGAGGCAAACACAACCAAACACCAAAACGCATCCATCGCGCCCAAATCCATCTCTCCTCGAGTTACGAGCATCTCTCATTCACCAGGATGAAGTTGGTACGGTACGTCCCTTTCCTCGATTCCCAATTTGCCTCTTTTTCTGACCGATGGGTGGCGCTTCGCTAGCTTTCTCATGAAATTGAACAATGAAACTGTGACCATCGAACTCAAAAACGGCAGCGTCGTCCATGGTACAATAACTGGTCCGTTCGTCCTCCCTTTTGCTCGTGTCCCCTCTGACGATCAATGGCCAGGGGTCGATATGCAAATGAATACCCATCTCAAAACCGTCAAGCTGTCAATGCGAAACCGCGACGCGACATCTCTGGATTCTCTTTCTCTTCGAGGGAACACGATCCGATACTTTGTTCTTCCTGACGCTTTGCCGCTTGACACGCTCCTTGTTGACGATGCTCCCAAACCCAAAGGTGGTGCGCGGAATAAGAAGGACGCCGGAGGAGACAGAGGAAGGGGTGGGCGAGGGGGCAGAGGCGGACCCGGTGGGGACAGGGGCCGAGGACGCGGCAGAGGAAGGGGGCGAGGACGTGGATTCTAAACACCAACTATGTTTACTTGTAAGTCGTTGCCGATTATACGCTCAGCGGATAACCTCATGAAGGAATATAGACCTGTACCGTGTCAAAGAGTTGTCACCCTCGCTTGTACATTTTCGCCACGAATGAGAATGCATCCGATTGTATGTGCTCTGTAAATGGCATGCGCTCATATTCCGCATGATGGTCTGTGCCTCGAGTTGTAAGGCCTACGACGCAGCGACGGTTTCTTCTTGATGCTTCTTGATGCTTCAACGCTAACAACATTGTCATCACTGGGCATGTTCCTGACCTCCCCCTCTCCAATCGTAGGTTCAGTGAAGGCATGAAGCCCCTTGATAACTGGCGTGTCATTCTTCAACGCCACGAAGCTTTTAAGACATTGGTGTCGTTATCGATCGCTCTCCGTGCAATTCAAATCAGCTTGGAGGAATGCCTGCACTATAAATCCTTTTTCTCGCTCGCCGAACGGATGGTAGCAGCGAGTGACCACCTGGCTAAGGAGGTAGGAACCATGATCTCAGGATTCTCCTGCTCGCTCGATTGTTCTCGCCCCATGCACCAGACGTCGGAGCTGCTTCAGTGCTCATTATCTGCTCTCACTTGCTCGGGAACACGATCCGAGCCGCTTGGCAGAGGGCGCGGCAGAGGAGAAGGTGGTTCTAAACGCCAGCCAGGTTTACCTCATCGCTTGGCGAGGGCAAAGAAGCCATAGATGGTCAGCGCGGACATTATGGGACAGGGACAGGAAAGCAAAGTTGGGCAAATGTCGAGGACATGGGCACACAATAAATGCGTGGAGAGAAAGGTTGTGAGACAGGGGCTCGGAGAGAAGAGATGAACACGTGAGAGGACCAAACAGACGTCAACGAAATGGGGTCATAATACATTTGTTATCGCTTGTCTTCAAACCACCACAACGCTCAGAACGTTCAGCCACGATGGCCAGCATTATTCGGTCTGCGAAATCCGGGAATGAGTGGACGATGAACGAATTAAATGCCTATAACATACAAATATCCTTCCAGGACGCTCAGACGTTTTTCGGCACGGTCCCCTTGCCTCCTCCTGCCGTCAGCCAGGACATTCTCACTGCCCTTGACGCCGACGACGCAGTTGACGAAAGAGTATACAATCTCCTAACCCAATTGGATCTTGCCATGCTCCCTTCCGAGCCTGAGGAGTCCGCAGTCGACGATTTCGCTGTACTCCTCTTTCATTCCCTTGGCTACATCCATCGCCCTCGAGCATTACGCACCCGCAAAGAATTGCAACTCCTCGTTTGTGGGGAGACAAAGTATGCAAAACCCGACATCTGCATCATCGATCGATCAGCCAACGATATTATCCTCCTCGTCCAGGAGGATAAAAGGTTCTACAGTGGCGCAGACCCACACGCTCAACTCATCGCAGAGGCTATTGCAGCCTTCCAAACTAACAACGTTCGGAGGCTGGCAGCGGGACTTGAGAAACTGGACAGCAAGGTAAGCCTGCACGTTTACCCAATTCTGGGCATCGTTAACTCATTCTTTGGTATAGATCATCCCGGGAATAATCATGGTTGGGACAGCTCCCAGTTTCTTCAAGATTCCAGTCACCGAACAACTGTCTCAGTGTGTCGCACAAGGACAATACCCCCTCTCTCCTACAATCGTTACCGGGCATGTTCCTGACCTCCCCCGCCCCAATCGCAGGTTTAGTGAAGGCATGAAGCCTCTTGATAACCGGCGGGTCATTCTTCAATGCTACGAAGCTTTCAAACAATTTGTTGTCTAATTGATCAGAATTCTCGGTGTCACTACATACTTTTGTTAATCGCTATCCATGCAAATTAGTTTATATCCTTTTTCCCGTTCATGGGTTGAAAGGGCTCGACTGTTCTGATTGTATCTTGCGATGTAGTGCCTATACATCGTGTAGGTCAGCTAAGCTTATACAAATGTCTGATCTTATTTTTGAGAGGGTTCACACACCACTTTTTGACCGCAAGGGAGCTTTTGAGTCTCTGTCACCATACTGTGGCCCCAGTACGCTACGGATTCTTCATGCAGGTGGGCCTTCTCTTCCTTCCTTTTCCGGAATTTCTCTGTTTAATCTTATTTCGTTCAATATAGTTTATCTTATGCCCGAAGCACAACTATTTGGGTGGCCATAGAGCTTAATATGATCCTCAGCTGAAGCTCGGTCCCTTATATGCCACAGAATGGTGGCCGACACCCAAGCCGAGCAAGGTAGTAAGTAGTTAGCGCTGAATAATGGAGTTGATAACGTTCCCATCACTAAAGCACCCGCCGCGAATGTACCTCACTAAACTCGTTTATGTTCTAGGGTCATTGCTTGATGTGTACCACAGGCAGCCAGGCGTGGATAAAAGGACTTAGGTGGGCCTGCTGCTGCGTTGGTAGCTTTCCCTTCACACCAAGCGATGGAGTCGTGGATCGCATTTGCGATACTCGTCTTTCTGTTCGTAGCCGCCCGTGTATATGTTACTTCGCCGAACAAGAAACTACCTCCAGGACCACCGGGACTTCCACTCATCGGCAACATCCATCAGTTAGATAACAAGAGTCTGTGGGTGACGTTCAGGCAATGGACCCACCAGTATGGTTCGTGATCCTCACTTCAACTATGTTTACCTTTACAACGTGAATGACTGTAGGTCCGATCTTGTATTTGAACGTTGCTGGGCAGCCGACAGTCATACTTGGAAACCACAAAACGGCGGCAGACCTCCTGGATCGACGCGCAGCGATATACTCGGATCGCCCACGCTGGATTGTCCTTGAAATACTGACAGGTGGACTTGTGTTCGCTTTCTGCCGGCAGAACGACATCTGGAAGCGCATGCGGCGTTCATCCCACGAGTAAGTCATCATATCTCGCTTGTAGGAACGTAACCAATCCTCTCGACAGGGCGCTGAACCCACAGATCGCGCGACAGTACTTCATGTTTCAGGAAAGAGAGGCGACGTTGTTGATCGACCAACTGCGCAAGCAGCCAGCTCTCTATGAAGAACACTTGGACCGTGCTGGTGCATCGCTTGCCTTGTCTACAATCTACGGTCTCCCCACCGTCACCGATTCTCATGACGCACGAATTGTGCGTGTCGACGAGTTCACGCAGAGATTTTTGAAGGCCGCCATGCCAGGTACCTACCTCGTTGAATACTTTACTTGGATGTCGCACTTGCCGCGATGGATGTACGTATCTCTTGCCTGGGTAGCCCCTCACTGATCTCGCTTTCGCTCTCAAGGTCGCCGTGGAGGAAGTACGCAGAGGATTGGTTCAAACGCGACTCTGTTTGGTTTGAAAGTCTCTTCACAGACGTGATCAAACGTCTGGTAAATTGGATCCGGTTGCTACAAAGCCCCAGATCACAGATACTGATTTTCTGAATGTATTAGGAAGACGGCACCCAGCCACCGTGCGTCGCATCCACGCTCTTGGAGGAACAAGATAAGAAGAGCTTCTCTGGAGTACGAGAGGCAGCTTGGATGTGCGCAACGCTTTAGTGAGGAATATACGACGTCCCTTTTCAGCAGTCAACAGAGCGACTGACCGAAGCGCACCGTAATCATAGTATAGGAAGTGCGGAAACCGTGAGTGCGTTCCTTCCTTCCTAGTCACTATGACTGATCCTAGGCCCGCGATATCCGCAATAAGACATCCGGCCAGATGATGTGGTTCGTCCTGGCGATGACTCTGTATCCCGAGGTACAGCGAAAGGCCCAGGAAGAGATCGACCGTGTAGTCGGGCGAGATAGGACACCGACGTTCAAGGATTTCGACGCGCTAACGTACATCAGGGCCATAGTGAAGGAGACGCTGAGATGGAGACCTGTAGGCCCTATCGGTGGGTGATTTCATAGGCGATGTCGTGATTGGCTGACGACTTACATAACTCTTCTGTTGACTACGTTTAGGAATTCCCCATCGACTAGTACAAGACGATTGGTACGAAGGATATTTTCTGCCCAAAGGTACGATATGCATGGCCAATATATGGTAGGTCTATATCTGCTACGTTATGGCACTGCTGATTGTACTCTATGACCAGGGGTCTGAACCTCGATTCGACTATATATGGCCCTGACGTTGAGAGTTTCAATCCCGAACGATTCCTCGATGCGGATGGCAACCTAAAGCATAGCTCTGGAGAAATCAAGGAAGAAGGACATGTTACTTACGGGTTTGGGCAGAGGTTTGTACACTCATCTAGCTCTCGTCTTACGGATGACTAACTGCTCACTTACTTTTACTTTGGCATTCTAAAGGGCATGCGCTGGCAGATACGTCGCCAACAATAGCCTATTCATCCAAATCGCGACCATACTGTGGGCTTACAACGTTCGCCTCTCGAAGGACTCAAAGACCCCCGATCCCGCTGTAGTGACAGACAGAGGGCTTGGAGTGTAGGTGTTGAATCTCGTTGCCACAGACGCCGTTCCTGATTTAAGTATTGACTACAGGCGTCCTGAGCCTTTCCTTTGTGACTTCGAACCTAGGGCACCTGAGGTGCTCGACATCATCGCAGAAACGAAAGACCGCTACGAATTGCCTGTGTAACGCTTATTATCGGATCTGAATCGCATCAACATCTGTCGACCATGTTAATCTGTAGCACGAATGTCCTTTTGGACTTTTGAAACCGTGTAATTTTTACTTCCTTTTTTTCCTTCCATGAGACGGCTCCCCAGTATTCGCCCATTAACTCGGAGTCTGCAAACATGTTCATCACATCCTTCGAGACGACGCTAATTTCAGCCGGCCTAACATGGCCCTTTCACTGGGAGTACTCTTCAGCCGTCATCGGCGACTCCTCGTACTCTTCGAACACCATCCTGTATGTGATACCGTCCCATTTTAGCGCGAGTCAGGGCTTCCAGCGTAGGAATATGATCTTCCGTGACATCGCATTCGGTAATTTCTAAGGTGTCGAGGGAGCACCCGCGGGTGATACGATCCTTGAGAAACTCAGCAAGTGCAGCGGTGAAGCCTAACGGCAGATAAGTGATTTTGAACGAGCAGTGGCGCAGCGTTAACTTCTCGAGCTGGGGCAAAGCGATATCATTAATCTCCTGATCTGGGGACCTATGAAACGGTTCGTTATTCCCAGGAAATGCGTCGCAGATAGTGTTACGGTCAAGTGGTGGACATTTGGGCATCGTGTGTATAGATCTATCCAATCTTGATTACTGACTTTGCAGAAGCCACTGATATGGAGCGTTCGGATGTTGTGTAGACATGGGAGGAGTGCATAGAGCTTGAATGCGGAGACGAGTCCAGCGAGTGAAGGGATATTTTCATAGGGGTCCGCAGAGAGGAATTCTACGCTAGAGGAAGGGGTGTGGTGGATGTGGTGGAAGAGAAGAGAGGTTTCAAAGTATCGCGAGGTGAGAGAGTTTAGGCACACGATCACATGATGCACGCGACTTGAACCTCCAGGGTTCAATTTGAATCCCGCCTTCTTCATCTCGAGCTCTGGTGTCAGGTTTCTACCGCGAACGGACTCGCCCTCTGCGGTTGCTTCCATCGCCCCTTCCTCGCTCTCATTTCTCTTCTGCGCACTGTCTTTACCCGTATTCTCGCCCAACCCATCGAACTTTGCAGCCTTCGCCCCATAGATCTTCCGCATGTCTCAGAAAATTCGCATCATCGCCCGCCTGCGGCCGCGGTTAGGCACTGAACCCGATGATGGCTGTGTTCAGGTCATACGCAATTCCAACGCCGTTGCCAGCGGAAGCAATGCTGGAACAAGCTCGATCAACATCGTGAACCCCAGAGACACCTCTCAAGTTTTCAAGTTCCAGTCCGTCCTTTCTTGTGTCACCTTTGCGTCCGTTCATTCACAACATTCTAGGTTCTCAAACTGCTATGATGAAGCGTCTACGCAGGAAGAGATTTTCGGGAACGACGTGCAGCCCATGGTGGATTTGGTATATCAGGGCATGGTCGGTGTTCTGTTGCATTCATGGGCTGTCACTCACTCTTTACGCAGACGGTAACAATCTTTGCATACGGCGTTACTTCTTCGGGAAAGACACATACTATGCAAGGCTCAAAGTCAGCACCGGGCGTTATTCCAAGGACTGTCCAAGTGCGTGTAATCCTTCCCTCCCGGTTGGGCTTCGTTATCTCATTCCTTCTACGGTAGGCAATTTTCGCTCACAGACGTCGACTTGTGGATGCCACACCAACTCTCGTTCCAGAAGATATTTCAATCAATATGTCGTATATGGAGATTTATAAAGATGATGTGTATGACCTCCTCGTCACGAGAGAGAATGTATGTTCCCTTCAACCATAGCACCAAGTATTCCCCTCACATCAATGCGGACCCAGGCGCCGAAACTCCCTGTCCGCGAGAACGAACACGGCAAAGTATTTGTCGCAAACCTCACCTACGAACCCATATCGTCATTCTCTGATTTTGAAGCCATTTATACGTGGGTAACGCATTTGTCCGTCACTCCATGTCTGAATATGTCCGTGCTGTAGACGAGCCACGAAACACCGTTCAGTGGGCTCCACGAACCTCAACCACGCATCTTCCCGCTCCCACGCAATACTTACTATTCGCGCCACCATTTTCGATCGCACGCATAACAGATGTATTTATTTTGCTCCTCAGCTCTCTTTCCTCTCTAACTATACTTGTATAGCACTCACAGGAACAATCAACCTCGTCGACCTTGCCGGCTCTGAGAACAATAAACTCACGGGTAACGACGCCTCTCGAATGGCTGAGTCCGCTGCGATCAACAAGTCATTGAGCGTGTTGGGCCAAGTGGTACATGCCTTGAACTCGAATCAGGTGAATATCCTTGACATTATTTTTGGTCGATATTGCTGACGTTTGTAAACGTCAGACCCGAATACCATACCGCAACTCCAAACTGACGCGCATATTGCAAGACGCGCTGGGTGGTTCGTCGGTAGGTTTGTTGATATGTAACCTCGCTCCCGGGGCAAAGTTCAGGCAGGATACTCTCAACACTTTGAAGTACGTTCTCTCCCATGCCCCATGTCTTGTTCAACTTACCAAACGCAAACCCAGCTTCGCCGTACGCACGAAGAACATAGAGAACAAGCCTGTCGTGAACGAACAAGGTATCCCTCTCTCTCTCTCTCTTTACCCCTATCTTGTGCTCCTCGGCTCCTATCGATGTGACTTGTTGAGTTGACACCAAAACGCACAGATCATCGACAAGTCTCGAAACCCCCTTTCCCAACTATCCCTTCTTCTGCAGCGTTTGGATTCGGCGCGGCAGGACCTTCAGGCCTGCCTCGTACGGGTGCTGCACGCCAATCCCTCGTCCCCGTCCCACGAAAGCAAGCTCGTGCATCCGTTTCGGTTGTGGCGACAGGCGCACAGGGGTTCCAACCTATGGTCATGCCTCCAGTGAAACAAGAACCAGCACCTGGTACCATGGGGTTGACATTGACTGAGGTGGAGTTCGAGCAGAAGGTGGGTAGCATGGCTGACATGACCACTCTCCATGTTCATACCCTTTGCTTGTATTATAGGTCGCTAAAGTTGTTGAAGCTGAAGTTAACCGGCGGATGGAAGAGCTGGAGCGACAACGTCAAGCTGAGGAGGCCAGAGCGCGGTTGTCAATGGAACGAGAGCTTGCACTCCGCGCAACTGAGGCTGTGAATCGGGCGAGCTTTAGTGACCATGGCGATGACTGCGACGACAGGGAACGGAGCGGTAGTGTCGCTAGTGAGAAGGAGAACAGACGCCATCGACAAGCGAAGTCGAAATCCAAGTCACCTCGGAAGGAGTCGATATCTCTCTCCATACCAGCTGGGATTCTTACGCCGGTGCTCAAGAGGCACAAGGAACTTGATTCGGAAGTGAGGTCGAAGCTACAGGAACTTGAGCAGAAGTTGTAAGTTGCTCATGTCGCCTTTGACTATATAGGCAACTGACTGGTGCGTCGTTGATTCGTTTGATATATGCATAGCGATCGTGGCGGGAAAGACGCTCCCGATGTTCTCTCGCCCGTATCGAAGAAGAAGATGGGTCGGGCATATGTTGCAGCTGCTCGTTCCTGTTCCGAGAAGTACGGTTTCTTCCTGCTCAATGCTGAATCGAGATATTAATCTGTGTCTTTCTGCCCATCAGAGGTGATCTCCAAGCCGCGCTTGATCTCTACCGCAAGGCGGAATCATTCGTCCCCGATAACATCAAGCTCAAAGAGAGGTGGATACTTTTCGTCATTAATGTCTTCCTGTGTAAATTAACACAGGATATTTAATAATCGTATGTTCTGACTTTTTGCCTTTTTGCTTGCTCCTTCTCTGGCATGCTCCGCGCCCCGGTACCCCAGAATCATCGAAATTGATTGGGCTGTGAAGAATAGCCGCCCTTTCATCCCATCGCCGAAGCCGAAGAAGAAAAGTAGATCCAAGGCCAAGTCGAAACGGCACGAATCAGTTGAGGGCGCGTCGGATCAAGCCATGGAGATGGACCATCCAGAAGCGACCACAGACGAAGGGCGTCATCGTCGCCGGCGGGTGGAACAGCTCAAGTGCCAAGAGGAGGAGATGGATGTCGAAACAGAACTGTTGCACGACGAGAGGCATTCGAAGCGCGGACGAAGTGCCGATGATGAAAGAGATAGGGAGGCGATGGAAATAGAGAAGACACCGGCGAAGCGCCTTCGACGGAGCGAACGGCGAAAGAACGCAGTGGTCGTCGTTGATAGCGAAGACGACGATGATGACATGCCTCGAATTCCTACGAAGAGGGGGGAACGGGGGCTAACCGCAGCTACGTAACTCAGTGATCAATGAATGTCGATTGTAATTCTTATTCGTATTTTTGTTGCGGAGTGCCGCCTATATATATACCCACGTCGTCTTAGGCGCCGTGCTACTAGATCATTTTGGCGCGTTTGTGATACCCATCGCAAGCGGCCATTTCCCATGTTCCGACCACTTACGCAGTGAGGCGACCGGACTGTCGACGTACCCGGAGGTTGGAACTCCATTCTTACTAGCTTGTGAGCCACATCTTGACACACGTTGGGTAATCATTAGAGTGGGTGGGAATTGATCAAGGCCTATCGTCACCACCCAGCCAATCATCGACCTCGTTCATTCTTAGAATTCGTCGAGGACTGCCTCGCCGATGGTCAATCCGTTTCCCATGGCTATTCCGGGATGCTGATGAACAGAATGGCACCACTCAGAAGGAGTTGATTACTGCGGTTGGCCCACGCCCATAACTTATGTAGGTGGGCGGTGTTCTCAACTGGTCCTTAAAGTCTCTCAGTATCCTCCTCCCAACGTTGCATCCATAAGACTTATCGCGACATGAGTTCCTTCCCATTAGTACCGCTAGAGAGGACGGTCATCACACATGCCATTTTGTGTACTACAGGCTTCCTGATCTTGTTGCCTTTGGGTGCTCTGGGAGTGCGGTACGTCAGGACGTTCACCAACAAGTACGTACTTTTCTTCCTTCACTAGACCCCACGAATCATCAAGTAAACTCTATATTAGGTGGTTTTGGGTACATACAGCTTGGCAATTCGTTGTTACGGGGCCTGTCATCTTCGCTGGGTGGGCTTACGGTCACCGAAGTTACGATATGCTTGGAGGAAGTGCCAGTGTCCTGCCAGATGACCCCCATAAGGGCCCGGTCTGCTCGTCGAGATGTTAGTCCCTACCTGCCAAATTTGGCTCCCACGGTTGGACCAAACCTGGCCCAAACCTACTCCAAACCGACAGTTTGGTCTGCTGTACCAGGGGGTTTGCGGGTGGGTTAGGACCTTCCTGTCACATTATTATGTCAGCGTTAATATACCTGGTGGCACCTTGTATCAACTGCATTATCTATTCCCTCCAATAAACAGTACTACAGCTTGTGGTGTTTATTTATTAATGAATGTTAGTGGTGAGATAGCAGGACGAAGAAGTGAAAAAAGGACAATCCGTGGCTCGAACCCGCAACCTTTCCGTGCTAAAAAGTAGTACTCAAGCGCGCAAACCGCTAAACCAACGTACCACATGTTAAACTCTTTTGGACTAGTATATCACCTACTGAGCCGGGATACTTCAGGTCGCCGACAAGAAATACAAGAAATACCGAAAGCAGAAGTTTGCATGTATTTACTTTGTATCTATTGCCGCTTTCCCACCATGATGTCTGTGACTTATTTGTGACGATTCCCAAGCGCCCTGAGCAGACTCCAGCGCTAGGTTTTGTCAAGTTCAATCTCCGCCAACCCCAGGCCCGAGGGACTGACATCTCGACGAGCAGACCGGGCCCTAAGGCAAGTCTTCGTCCTCTAGTGAAGAAGTCACTTCCGACCTCGACTATTGTAGCAAGTTGGAATTGCCTTGCTAATCCTATACATCATCCAAATTCTCATTGGATTCATTATCCACTTCTACAAGCCGTCCTGGTCCAAGGGTCTCGTCCTCCTCAGAACTACTTCCATGCAATATTAGGGCTCGTCAT
The DNA here is from genome assembly GCF_014466165.1 of Pleurotus ostreatus. Taxonomy (NCBI): domain Eukaryota; kingdom Fungi; phylum Basidiomycota; class Agaricomycetes; order Agaricales; family Pleurotaceae; genus Pleurotus; species Pleurotus ostreatus. Next base: position 1,617,168 of record NW_023503161.1, on the reverse strand, counting down.
CTTGGCCCTGGCAGCATATCAGGTATGTCTCTCGGTCAGGATCACGCCCAACCGCTCACCATGCGTCATCAACCTAAGGTGCACTATGGACTGGTGAGTAGCCTTATGGCGTATCCAAGATCTCAGCGTTGATAATCGAATCAGAACACCGAATGGTTATTGACTGGCGGCCTGCACCAAGTCCCGATGTCAGCGAAGAACGCATGGTTGGCTCTTGTCATCGTAAGCCAAGCTGCATGCTTCTGGGGACTGGTTGCTGAAATCATCGATGAATGTAGATCTTTTGGGTCCTGTACGGGCTTGGCTTGGCTCTACTGCCACGCCAATACAAGCAAGAAGGGGAAGCCAGACACAATTCCCGAAAACTAGAAGGCGAAGAGAGTGTTGCCCTGCAGGAGTCCCCTCGTAGGAACTGAAGATCAACATGTATATATTGATCGCGGAAAGTATGCACAGAATTGGACTACGAGACTAGAGATACATTCAGAGAGAGCATTTCAGACTATGCTAGCTACAAGGGGATATTTCGGATGGACGAGCGACGGAGTTGTCTAATGGATAAATAAGAGCAGGGAGCGACTTTGATACATTGGGCGGTGGTGGGGTATCTAGTGGGTATCACCGGGGGTTGCTGAGACATTTGCTACAGTTTCGAAAGCGAAAGCAGGGTGCAGTCTATGATTGATTTCTGCGGTTGTTGGATGATATTACGATCACTGGGACGGGTAATGGGTATGACTAGACGGGTATGCGGGGTCGTCCTCGTTTTTGACGTTAGACCAGGCTGGGTCGCTGGCAGAGGTGGAAGAGCCGGGATAGTTGGACGGTACTGTGCGAGGCATGATGTACCGATACTGATCATGCCTAAGACCAGGGTTGGTAGGGTCCGATTGGCTAGCTGGGTGCCCCGTAGCGTGACGTTGGGGAGAGCTAGTTTGGTGATGGCGTGAACTAGAAGCATATGGGCCCGAGGATGAGGCGACATGCTGTGGATATTGGTGTCGCGGGGACGGCGAAATTATACCAGGCGATAATGGTGCTGCATTCATAATGAAATCAGGGAAAGGAGCGTATAAGAATAGTGCGCCGACGAGCAAGGCACTGGAGTTTTGCGAAGGATAGATGATCATGCCAGCCCCTTCGATCTTGTCAGTGTTCCAAGATGCGATGGCAACCTAAACCGAATTGGTTAGCGCTGGGCCAAGCACAGGAAGATATCAGATGTGCGTACGGTTTGACTGTCAAACAGGATCCGGGATAGTGAACGAAAGTTGGTTTGATTGACGGTATTCCCGTTGGGGTCACGTAATCGGTCGGCCATGAATGTGCAGAGTGGTGGGTTATTGCGCCTGACCCAGGCTTGGACATCTTGCAAGATGACTTGTTCGTGAACGATGCGAGCGAAGAATTGTTGAGGCCACAGGTCCATTCGACTGCGAGTGCTTGAAAGCTCAGTTACTAATCTTGATCGGACAACAAAAATAACGAAATGACTGACTTATCGCCGTCGGTCTCCACTGCAGTGATGCGAATCTCTTGACTACTGCCCTTGTCGGAGGCACGCATGCCGCTGATGATAAGGGCACCCCGCCAAGGCCTCGACTGAAGAACTTGAGCAGAAGGCGGGGGGACAAAGGATTCGAGGTGGGTTGGAAGGCGGTAGACCATTGGTGGCTGTCGGGATGGCGTTGGTTCGGATAGACGCAAAGATCGCGCTGCCTTTAACTGTTTGTGTGGCAAGGCCAGAAATTTGGCGGCGTCCCTCTAGGGAAAGAAAACAATCGACCATAAGAAGCAAATGTAATCGGGAGACCTGTGGAGAAACCCAGTCCCATGGTCGCGTGGGGGAGGTTTCTAGGTAAGCCGCGATTGTCAAGGTACGTTACCAAAAACTACTCCAGGAGGGAAGCGAATCTGTCCGAGATGGGGAGTTTCTCGAATGTCCAGGATAGCGGAGCCCTATGCATTAAATAACATAACATGGATACGAGATTCATCGATCATCATGGCTCAGGCCTCAGGGACGAGGTTCAACCATATCGCAACTCTATCGTCATCTACGAAGAACCACTCGTTCCTGGAATAACATATTATCGTGGTAAAATGATAAACGCCATGCATGACATGACCTTCGAGGAGGTATGCCCTGTCCAGCGACGCGGTATGGATATGTCCTTGTGTGGAATATCAACGGTATGAAAAAGGCAACAGTGAAAAATACTGAAATTTCCGAATATTTTGGACCTTTTGCTCGCTTGGGGCCTGTCGCATAGAATAGGGAGGGTATGGCAACGGAGACCCCGCAACAACCATGTTCCTCCATTGGGTCTGCGAAAATTAAGGTGGGGTTATCGGGCAGGACAGAGAGGATTATGGTTCATGACATTCGGCGACGGAACGAGCCACGCTACAGCCACGTTGTCATGGCCATCCCGGCTCGCGTGGAGGAGTCGGTCCGCCTTCCTCCGCCCTCAATCCTCGGCGATTTGTGCAACTGACCAACGACTGACTCCCGCCAGCTCATTTACTTATCAGCTTGACAACGTCTAAACGACAAATGACGCAGAATCTCTTCTGATCTCACAGAACTCAGACCCTCAACTGTCCTGGTTACAGTCCACGTACAATCTTGATCAGTAGCTCAATTTACTTCTTGTTCAAGTCCTAGGGCACTCATTTCTGCAACAGGACTCTAATGTGCACTCGTCCTCCTTTGTCGAGCTGTTGTGCTTCTCCGGGAACCACTCACTTCAGCTTCAACAATTATGAGGCCTACTTACCGTCAATTGTGACTGCCAATTGTGCGCACTTACATAAAACATCCGAAACTCTGAATCAGGCAAGTTGAAGGGGCCATCAGAAAACGGGACCGACAGATCGTTGACAATCTCATCAAGGTTGACCCCGACCACAATTAACATTTGTGCTCATCCTTACGGCCAACCTGCACCCCCCATACCATCGCCATTGGTGCTGAGTCAACAATAGGTCGTTGGCTAGCATTTGGGACCCCTTTGGGAGACGGCAATACTGCATCGCCGACCACTACGTATTCTCAACGATAACGTATAGCCAGAGGCCCCGACCGGCGCCGACCCCATTTCATCAGTATGCGCCAATGCGTTGTTGCCAATGGTCTCGCCAAGGTCGCTTGTGCCTGGTTAGAACGTAGCCCTCGCAACGGCACCGACGATTCCTCGTAAGCATGGCTTTACGGTTGCTCCCTCTGGTCGTTCCTCGTACACGTGTTTATCATCCCGCGGAGTCATTCGATGCGCCAGAATGTACCGAGCTCAAATCCCCCTGGCTATACGCCCCGAACATACACGATCGAGAGATTCTTTCGTTGGTCTTCAAGGACCTCTCCAATCCAACTTCCTCATCGGTCCGGACGTGCAACTCCATGGTTAAACTTCTCCGAACCACCGCTTTGTCTATCACCGAACTATGCTATGTCATTCGTCGAATTCATACTCAGCGCGTTACTTCCAGGCACATCCTGCGATCTTCTCGTTTTCTACCTATGTCTCGTTGTCAGAGGACGCAGGCCAAAAGGACATCTATCTGCTTGCCAACATGTCCCTTAACGTGCCTTGCTTTTGGCGGAAGCGATTGTTGCGCACCTGTGGTCGGACTGCTCGGATGGCGATGTACCTGAACACCCCCTCACTCTAAGAAATGACGCGTACATGGCGACGGACTCGTTCGGCCCATAGAACCACTTGCGATCAACTCCTTGGCCTGTGTATAATGAAGTGTAATCCTCAAATCCGCCGACATACATCCTCTCTCGCTTCTTTAACTCCATTCCTTCACTTTACGTTGACGACCGCCCCTAGGCCTAAACGGCGGCCATAATAGTATTGTCTCTATACCGACACACAACTTGCACAGACAATTGCACTCACCATAGTGTACACAAAAGGACACAAGAGCAGACAGAAAACGACCCCAAAACGCAACGGATGATAACGACGGGTCGAACCTTGATGGATTCTCGATCTACGCATCTACCACGAGCCCATCAAAGTGTGCAAGGAATGAGGACAGGCGATGAATACGGCTGCTTAATGGCGAGAAATGTTCTTCCTCCGCACGAACTCGAGACCTCTTCCATCTCCTTCCCAACGTACCGCTCTCTTGATCGCTCACCCGCCCGGCGGCCGAGTCCGAGGCAGTGTGAGAATGCGACCTTAACATCCTGGAGGGGCTATACCCTGTTCTGGCTGATCATTATTCAAGTACGTGTGCGTATTGCAAGTAAACAAGTCACTAATTTATCACAGATCTTGCACTCCTTACGCACGCCACCCATGAGAGGTCGCCGTACCGGACATGATCCTGCGAAGAGGAGAAGAAGCAACGTAGAAGGACCAAAAAAAGAAGTCGAAGCTGAGATCAAATAAGCCTATGAACAAGGATAGGATGAAGCCGACGGAACAGCGTATGTTCCCTTTCATTCAGGGTTGACCTCGGCGAAACGTGATCTAGAGTGGGCAACGCACAAACCACACATTGCGCAGTGCTATAGTCGGTCAAGTTAGTATTACCCCTTTCATCTATCAACGCGGAATCAGATCCAGTCAACCGTATATGACCGATATCCTGCGCTTGGACTCCCTGAACTATGTTACATTCCGGAATCACGACTCACTACAGCTGACTTCCCTCGGGTATTCAATTCAGGCCGAGACCTCTGTCTACTTGCCTACAGTCGAAAAGTTATCGTTGCAGCCCAACGCGGCGTTCCGCTCCCAAAGTCCCTTGAAACATGATTACACTGCTGCCTAGGTGGAAACGCGCCGCTACAGCGCCAACGTCGCTTATTCCATTAATTCAAGGACATTCCTCATCAACATGCGGGTTTGATTATTCTATTTCTCACCTTCAAGGCATGAAACATTAAATACGCTTCCTTCATCCCGACCTGGACCTCTATTCGCCGATCACTGGTGCCCGCTTTTGGCTGTCTGGTTCTCTCTCGAAGCATCCTCATGTGGCCCGTCGCTATTGAATTGCTCCCCTTGATGTCCTCCACGTAATTATCTCTGTATTTCCACTGGAAAACATACAAGCACATGCTGTCTATTCAATAGATGGACACAGGATACCATCGCACCCCAAAATCAATCCCCCTTCCTTGGTTCGCCCTGTCAAGTCGATTTAGGGCAGCGTAACTGGCAGTGAATGTATTATGACCCTTGGTTGGCCTTCGCCCCATTCGCGACCTTATCGGTCGATGCATATCTTCAATCACCCGATTACAGGTACTCAAAACGTTTGTGTGTATCGAAGGCGGTATTGCATGGCATGTGATACAATATAGTGAGTGACTGAGCCGGATGACAGCCCCTCTGGTTAATGACAGCCCCTCTGGTTAATGAGGTTGTAGCGACACACACATGCATTCATCCGCCGCTTTGAGATCGCCGGTACCAACGCGGCCGTCGTCATAAGGAACCGATTGCTCGTCAGCACAATGATAACGGTTGTGGTATTCGCATCTGCCTCGGATGATTTGAATTGGTGTCGCACGTATGTGAATACATACGGTTCGGATAGAGCCAGATGAATCGAGGTATGTCGCAAAAAGCCATGTAATTCCGCCTACAACAAAAATACCAACATTCACGACACGCAGAGATTTGAGTTCACATTGACCCGAATTCGTGGATTCTTCGCTGTATTACCCATTCAGTTCAACCTCGAACGAAGTTTCTCGGCTTCCCGACCGCGGGGAACGGTGCGAAGCATGGCATATTATCACCCCCGTTGCCAGACATACTAGACCGGTACAGGAACGATGCCTTCACTGAGTACGCGCTATCGCCCCAGCTCACGAAGAGACCGGCGGAAATTTCTGGAGGTGCCTACCGGTTAGCCTCAGGCCAGGCCAAGGAACGTTTGCTCGATCTCAGATCACTGTTCCACCGTCTCCCACGACACCGAGAGGTAGACCCCTGGGTCTTGGGGCATGTCATTCAATGTCAATTCGATCACACTTTTCAATTGACCTTCAAGTCAATTCTTCCTGATCTATCGTAATGTGGTCCACCGTGTACCACGGAGTTCACATGGTCCCTAACTCGGCTGAAGCACCAATACACTAATCCGCTAGTCGAGGTTAATTCTGATTGTTATGGTGGGATTAGACTATGTTGCTTGTGGCATCCACTGACCTTCTGGGTGAGATCTACGAATCGCATGGGTCCATATAGTGTGGGCACCGATAACGAACGTCCATGCGATGTTGTTAATTTAGTATCAGATCCATCCTTAGCGTGCTCCCGCTGGCCGATATAGCATCCTAACATTTCTTCCTTCTGGATTGTATGGGACCCTTGAGCCCATCGTCTAGCTTCCCTCGTTTGCTTGTCAAGTGCCAACCCCATTCTTCCGGAAACCAATGGTATTTTAAGGGAGTTTTTCTTTGCTGTTGACATCGGCACATCATCCTGTGGCGCCTTGGGCTGTACAATCACCAGTGTAACCTTGTGGCCCATACGCAGACCTGACAGGATTGTCGTGCTCGGCCTGAAACTGCCGAATCCATGCGTCATGAGCGTAGGTACCCCACCACGGCATCGTATTCATTTTCGCAAGTCCTACTAGTATTGAATGTACGCACTCTATTTCCATTGAACGGTTGATTTTCACCCCGTGTAGCATGTTTACCACTACTATTACGCCATGGTCTACAAGGCCGTTTGTATCTGCAGATGCTGCACATAGCGACAGGGCCGGTGCACCTCAATAAGCCCTCAACGACAGCCCGGAAATTTCACCATCATTCTGGGAATTTCCGCCGCTTCTTTTGTTGCTTGCTACGATTATCCACGCCAAGCTTGACGCTAGGTAGTGGGTTAGACCTGACGCAGAGGCGAATGGATCGGTCCCAGCGTGTGGTATATCTCCAATCATTCACTCTCATAGTACCTCACGATCTCCTGTAGAATCTATCATCGGTGGGGCATCTTTTTATTGGATTAGTTCCATACCTCTAGTTATGCCACATTGGAATCGCCCCTTCGACATCGTGGCGCATCACGTACACCTAGTCGAAGTCCTTATCTTGAGCCCCAAATAAGTTTACTGTTGGAAGTTATCTACCTCCTGGATACACCGCAGGCACCATAGTACACGAGTCGACGGCCCTTGGCAAAGTATTTAGAGTCGATTTGTTTCAAGTCACTAATAAGGACATTATTGAATAGTCACGCGCAAGGGCGGACCACGCCCAGGTCCACTATGGACGGCAACTAGTCTCATCAATACTGTCACCATCGCAATGGACCTTTATTTGTCATCCATTTCCCTGCCTGTTTCTTAGACGTAAACCCCATGATACTAGAAGCATGTGGACAATCGCGTTGAAACTTTGAGTACTCTACATTGGGATTCATTCGATATACATGAACCACGGCCTTGGGCCTTGCGTTCCATATATGTTGGGCCATTAAACATCTGATGTTTGAAGACAGGACGACATTCATTTATCCTTGCGGAGTTGGGGTACGCACTACTCGAGTACTTCATTGGGTAGTCCAATTTCTTTTTTGGAAGTATGACAAAACGATGTCCCACCACACCGTATAGTACGCTTCTATCAGCAAGCATTGGCAAGGGGAACTACATAGCGCCCCACGGAATTTTCCCCCATTGTCTACATGCAACACCACACAAGGTATCTTCTGTCTTAGAATACCTCTTCACATGCCCCCGTACATCACGAACAACTGTATACCAGTCGCCGTTTTGCGCTGTTCTCATGTTTCCGCAAGGTGGGGACGGCGCTACGCGGATAAACATAAGCTTCTGGAAGGCTTCAGCTATATCCACGACAATGTCCGTTGCGTCCTCGGGGTCCTCATTTATTAGAGTAATGTACCCTAGGTGAGTCAACCTTGGAAGATTAGTGCACAGTTGTTTGACCTAGGCATCAAGGGGGTTTGGCTGAGATCAGCCAGGGGGATTGCTGGTTCAGATAGGACACACCTCTCTCAAAGTGCCCACGTTGTTATGTAGCTTTATGATGGCGTGTAGCTTGAGTAGATGGGGGGTATATTCAGTGAGCTGAATCAGCGTTTGCAGCGCGACTTCGGAGTTGATGACAAGTCGTTCCAACCTGGTAGCGTACTGTAGGTATTCAACATACGGAGGTGGTCCAATATCGAAAGAACTTGATAAGTGGACGTATAAGGCAAGGATGTAGAGACGTTTTGCGGGCTGAACACCTAGAGCGACGGAATCCCAAACATACAACTCTTGGAGTCCAATCGGGTAGCAGACATCGAGAAACCTTTCTAATTCAAGGTATAAGATGTGACGATGCCTTTGAAGGAAATGGTCCAGAGCGAACCCGGGACACGAGGGCGTTCGTAGAGTCAGGCGTTCTAGACGGGGCCAGTATGCTTTCGTTAAGAAGGCGGAGACTGGTACATCCTGAGCGCCCAAACGAAGGTTCATCGAAAAGGACTTCAAATTTCTACAAGAGTGGCTTATGAATTGGAAGAACTAGAGAAAAAATTAGGAGATTCAATATCTAGCCACAATGTCACTCACATCAAGATACGTTTTGTCATTGTAAGCATGCGATAGCTCAAAGGACAAGCTTGTGAGGTTCCAAGAATTAAATCGTAGGGCATTCAAGAGCCGACGCTGGGGTGGCTCAGGCATTTCCCATCGAATATTCGACAGGTTCTTCATCTTCTTCAGTGCTTCTCGCATCGTTTCTTCGTATTCCACCTGCGTCTCAACATCGCCGCTCCAATATCCGGCTATCTCTTCCGCGACATTGTAGTCAGTGTCAAGGTTATCTAACGGCAGGACGTAATTGGAATCTGGCCATTCTCTGAATACGTTGAGCGTCTTGTAGTTCAATGCCACTTCTGAAGATTCCTCGAGCATCGTCCAAACAGTGCTGCGACGCATATCGCAGGCTATGACTTGCGCTCGAATTTGGTGAGGCATGAGATTGGTGTATATTTCGGAACAAGAAGATGCGAAGGCGAGAACATCTCGGGGGTCATCTAGATGTGACGCAATGTTGTTCGTTATCTCGGCGGGGAATGTGTTGATCCGCAATGCATGTTTCTTTTGCAGGGAGGGTACTGGTTCCGCAGAAAAAGGGAGTAGTAAAGTCATGCAGCTACTGGGTGCTGAGTACTAATGGTGGTGGCGGATAAAGAGAAGGAGATACTATGGGGTGAGTGGCTTTAAACTACGTTACCCTTTTTTGGCATTAAGTGGCACAATGTTTGTTCTTATTTGCATACCGAAGATAGCCTCGTCAACCATTCATTCTCGAAGGCGCATCGTCGAATTAAGAAATTGAGCACAGATGGATAGAGCGCCGAGCTGTGTCTAGTAAGTTCTATTTGAAGACGATGACGTTTCTGAAGCGAGCTTTGTTCTGCATGGTCGCGTCGTATGCGTGAGCAAATTGATCCAGTGTGTATTCCTGCACCATCGTTTTGATGTCTAGCCACAGGTCATGGTCAGTCTTGATCTTCTACATTCTCGGAGTATGGAGCTCACCTGTCTGCGTAGCGAATTTGACGCACTCTTCCATATCTTGCGCACATCCGCAGCACCAGCCACGAATGGTGGCCCTATTCATGTTCATGGTCAGATTCCAAACTTCGATGGGCTTGTCCGTTGCAGCAGATACAAGCGTCACTGTGCCGTTCTTCGCAACAGCGGGGATGATGTCGGATATGAGCTTGGCATATGGAGCTGTGCAAACGATAATCTGTGCGCCACCGAGGGATTGGACGTATTTGACAACATCTGTGCTACTCGAATCGATATGTTCGTGGGCACCGAGAGACATGGCCAGGTCTTTCTTGGAAGGTCCAGAGGAAACAGCGTAAACCTGTGGTGTTTTAGTTAACGGCAGAACTGTCCCTCGGTATCTACTCACTTTCAACCCCATTTTTGCGGCGAACTATTGATAGCATTAGACAATCCCCGTTGAAGTAGCGTGTGTTCGACTGGTCCGTACCTGCACCGCAAGATGGCCAAGACCTCCAATCCCTTGAACAACACAAACATCGCCCGGTGACCATTTTGTAGTGCGTATGGCGTCAAACACAGTAGCACCTGCGCAAAACAGAGGTGCAAGCTCTGCGTAGCTGGCCTTCTGAAGAGCTTCTTCCTCGATACCAATCACCACTATAATTATATGAGAACCCCCGCAAAATTTGGCACAACATACCACTCACTTGTCTCAGGTGCGTACATGTATTCAGCGTGGCCTCCATCGACAGTAAAGCCAGTAAAGTCCCCATTTGGACAAGTCCAGTAATCTCCCTTCCGACACACATCGCAACGATTGCAGTAGCCCCCGTTCCAACCTGCACCAACCAAGGCGCCAAGTTGAAACCGCGCGGTTCCCCCGTGCGCCGCCAAAATACCTGACCCTACAGCCGCGACTCGTCCGATGACCTCATGCCCAGGGGTGCGGGGGTATTGCAAACCTGGCCAAGTACCTTCTTTCACAAAGTGTTCCGAGTTACATACGCCGGAAGCGTGTACTCTGATTAGCACTTCATTGCCTTTCGGCGCGCGAAGAGGGACTTCGACGATCTCCCATGGATTATTTGGCTTGGAACAGCGAACTGGAGGCATGTGAATCCAAGGGGATAGCATCAGCATTTCATAGCAAACTGAGACTTGATCGAGTTACACAGACCAGCTTTGAACGTTTCTGGTAAGTTTGGAAGAGAAGCCATGAGGGTAACAATCGTCTGCGCGAGTGCTTCAGGCTTTATACGCGGGTCCGGGTTATCACAAACCAGCAATCGTGGGTCCAGCATGTGCTCACCTTTGGAAGACAATGGTTTATGATTCCCTCGTACTCCTTAAAACCCCTGGAGTTCCGCTCTGAGCGGCGTCGACAGTGCGGTCCAAGAACTCTTTGAGCGAAACCGCTGCTGACAGATGTTCCAAGGGTGAGTATTCGTCACCAATTGTCTTGATAATGCTTTGAGTTGTGGCGTCCGACTCGGAGTGATTCCAAGGGGACGCGTGTGCATCAGATACGAGCCAAGTGGTATCTTCTGAGTCTTGAACGTTAGCGTAGATAGTGCGCATCTCTGTAACCTTAAGTAGCACGTGACATATGATCCAGAGTATGATCGGCTTTGCTGCTGCTAATTTCTAGCAACAAATAACAGAGTTCGATAAGGGCCCTTGTACAAATAGAATGTCGCACCTTGGTCGAACGTATCTAGCAACACTGTGGACGATGATGATGAATCTCATGACAAAGCAAGGGATCGTTTAACATTGTATCACCCATTTCCGCGCTTGCAAGAGTTTCGGGATTTTTGACACCCCATTCTTGAGTTGAGCCATGCTGAGTCCTGAAGGCCTGAAGGCCTGAATAGTGTCTGCCGTTCGGCTTAAAGATTCGTAGCATGAAGTTGTCACATGATGCAGAATCATAGACATGCTTTGGTCAGTATTCCCGTCGTCGTAAGTACTAGGCCAACACAAGCAACATGCACTCGTCTTGGGGAATTTGCCTGAAAAGTTGATGGAACCGTCACCGCGACAACTGGACTTACATGCAAAAAGCTCGATGCTTCGAAGCATCAATTGCTTTTGTCACAATACATGAAACCTTAGGGGGAAATTAGCAGATGAAAAGACCAAGGTTTCTATTTCGAAGCGCAGGGAGTGACCTAGTCCGAAAGGGACTTTTTGTAGATGTTCGACCCTTCAACCAGTATGAACCTATACAGGGATTTACTGCTGTCGGAGCACTACCGTTGATCAATCACGATGGACATCGACTCATTGAACAGCGTACCTTAACGTCAACCAAAGCACCACAGTTGGCTAACAACGTCTACACCAACACCAACACCAGCCCCAAGGGCCAGCCCCATCTCTGCGTCTTCTTCTTCCCCTTCCCGACTACTGATAGCAGCGAGTGAGGGGTCGGGGAACAAATCGGCGCCCTTCCCCAGCTCCAGTTCCATCGCCAAAGCGGGCTCTTTCTTGATTTTACGTCCGGCCTCGGTATCGAACAGCTAGATCACACCACAATTACAACAATTAGAATCGCGATTACAGTGACCGTGATCATGATCATGGGGTGTGTATGAGCGTCGGCGCGGGGGGGATGAGAATGACTCCGAAAGGTTGCGACGGAGGGACTCACCGTGGCGTAGGTGTGGTCTAGAAAGTCTTCCGTGGAGTATGCCTGCTTCGTGAATGCTTCCGAGAAAATTTTGGCGAGCGTGGATACCGCCGAGTGATAATGCTCCCGCTGCGTGTTGAGCTCCCACAACGACGACGCGAGCGCGTTTGAGAACAGGGGGTTGGGTTCCATGGGGTTGTAAGGGTCGTTGCCTGTATGGGGGGGAGGCGAGAGTAAGAGGACGGATAAGAAGCGCAGGGAGGTGGGTAACGACGATTTATATATGATGTTATGGCTTACCATCCGGGGTATCGCCATAATCTGTTCTATGGATCATGACCATGAGCGCGGGATGTTTTTTTAGGGTATTGTAAGTGAAGGGTATGATCATGATGATTCCAGCTGGCGGCGCTGTCAGAGACAGCCTTGCAAGCCGCTTGATGAAAGAAGCGAGGAGGGTAGCGGGTAGATGTCTTCACATTATGGCGGACACTGTCAGCAGCGAAATGTACATCACGATCAAGATTGCGACTCACGTTGAGCTCAGAAATAACTCCAGCATCCGGAAGAACCGAGCGCGGTACTTGAGGTGAAGGACTTCTCGATCTAGGAAAGTGTATAATCGCGTGTAGAACGCTGGGTAGTCTCTGATGCGCAGCGCGAATACATCATTGTAAGCCCAAAGTATTCAATACTGGGGATGGAGAGACGTACAGGTTATAATCCTTCATCAAGATAAACAACGCGTTCAGCGCTAGCAGGCCAACGCTTCCACCTTCGTACGTAGATCATCAATACATGAATTGACAGTGTTTCCGATACAGGAAACGTACCATAATCGACGCAAGCTGATATCCAGTCCATCACAAGCACGGCACGGGTAAGATGGGGCAGGACGCCTCGATGCATCACGTTCAAAGCCCTCGTTACCAAAACCTTCGTGCTCGAGCCTCCAGGCTCGGAAAGACGGGGCAACAGCGTCAACCACGCCCTCGTAAACACCGCGCGATTCGACGCGAGAGAATGCAGCGACTGGTGCACATTCATCTTGTACACTCGCGCCCCACCGCCCGACTTCGACTTCGACGCAGAGCCTTCACCATCGTCAGCGGGCTCGTCGAAGAACTTTCTCCAGTCATCGTCTTCTTCGTCTTCTCCATCCTCCCGTTTCGGAGGCACGTCGTCGTCCTCGGAATCCTCATTATTGACGGTGGAGTTTTTGCCCTTGCGTTTCTTTTTGTTTTTCGGCATTTTCGGTTTCGCGCCGAGTTCAGATACCCACCAAGAGTTGAGCTCGGAAGGATCCGTCGGGAAGGTGGTGAGGCGAGACAGGATCGCCAGCAAGTTCTCAGCAGGCCGATCGTCGGTGGGGTGTTTGCCCAGCAAAGTACTAGGATCAAACTCTCATCAGAAGGGGACTTGTGCTGCGACGAATGCTCGGTATGATACGCACGCAGACTCGCGGAGGAAGAACCACCGCACATCGTCGTTGACGCTGAGCCACGTGTCGATGAACTGGTCGCGCACATCGGGCTCCAATTTGCCTGGCTCCGATGCTTGCGCCGAGGGGCGTAAAGAAGGTGGGCAGAGCAAGAGCGCCGCAACGATCTTCCGGAAATGGGTGAGATGGAATTGTGGGGTCGGATGCAATTTTGACAAGGATGTCGATAGGTATTTGAGGAGGGAGAAGAGTATTTGCAAGGACGACGTCTGCCCATAGTTCAAGTAGAATTTTTTTACGGACAACGTATAACTCACCCGCAGTGATTTTTCGTTGTCCTTCAGCAGTCCGGCCAGGAAACTCACATAACTGTCGAGCCGTTCCCATATCCATGCTTTCACGACCTTTGCATCGTCGTCTCCGCCTGCCTCGAGCTTTCCTCCTGTGATCGTTAGGACATATATTCGATAGAGCGCGTATATGGCTTTAGATGTGTCCTGGGGCTCTGAGAACGTTAGGGCGAGGTCGAAGAGGTCGGCCAAGGGGTTCAAGGAGTCGTTATTGGCTATACAAGATGCAAGGCGCGTTTCCAGAGCTTTGATCTCGTCTCCATGAGATAGCTTACGCTTCTTCGCTGCGGGCAAAGAACGAACGGGCGGCATTTGGTGGAAAGTGAGCAAAACTCAAGGATTTGGGATAGAATTAGCGCCGTCGGCCATGGATCAACTTACATCCGACCTATCTCGAATATCTATCGACAAGTCCTCTACCAGAAATGAACAAGTCCTTCAGCAGCTCAGAAAATGGCTTTCAGATAATCCAAATGTCAATACGATCCTCTCATCAGCACGGCAGGCCAAAGCATCAGCAGATGATATAGCCACACTATTCATGGCGACATTTACGTATTACGAAAAGGCCCTTCCTCAAGATTTTGGCCACGACCCCTCCAATTATAACCCCCAATCGGAGATGTCTTTGATTGCTCTTCAACGAATGATGAAGACGTGTGAAAGCCACCCGGTCTGGCTTTTGCTTCTTGATACCAGTTCCTCAACGGCGGCACTTCATCCCTCGGTCGAAGAAGCAGAATCGGCACGTCTTCGCTCAGCGCACCTACTACTTCCTCCTTGGTCGTACTTCGGGTTTGATCTTCTTGACCGCTCAATGGTCCTCCCAAATCCAAATGACGCATTAAGGCTCACAAATCTGAAGTGGTATGGGCGCCCGGCTAGTATCTTGTTCCTCGTGCTTGTGCCGCTTCGCAGCTGATCTTGTTGACAGTATTGGTCTAGTCTTCCTGACCTTGGGCCATAAAAAACCTGTGCGAACGAAGAAATCAGTGCATCCATAAACCAAATGCGCAGTGAAAAACGAACTTCGTCGTCAACTTCATGAGGCTTCCCTGGCAGACAGTGCAGGAACTTCCAGTCGGGGTTAGCGCCGCCGTCCTTGCAGAGTTGTTCTGTGACTTGATATCCTTGAAAAATTGCGAACAAATACCGGGCATGTCGGTCAGCGCTTTCTGCGCTCAGTGTCCCTTTGGAAGAGGTGGTTGGGAGCATTCTCTGCAACCACTGCTAGACACGGACATCCGCAGTCTCCGAGAGGGAGAAGATGCCACCAACTCTGAAGGCCGCCGACAATTATCATGGATTTGGTCTACTCAAAGAACAAGTGACGCTGAGATCACCGAAGGAATGAATGAAGGTACGTGCTATTATCATTTAGCCTACATACATAAGGCTTAAATATTTTAGCACTTCGAATTGAGTGGTGCAAAGTCAGAGCACGGGCCCAGCGCTGGCAGGAAGAATGTATTCTCCTGGCTGAGGAGATGCGACGGGTAATTGCGTTCCATCAATACCACGCCGACCTTTGGCGGATTTGTGCCAACTTCGATATCAGCAGAGGCGCTACAGCCTATGCGTGGCGCCAGGAGCAAACCAGGTTTACGCTCATCGCGCAATGCGAGCGCGCCTGGAAAGGGGTTGAGGGGCTGGTAAGGACAGGGAAAGGGGTGGTTTTCGGCCGGGGAATCATCAATAGAGGCACATTCGCGTGGCTAAGGAGCATACAATGTCAAAAATGTCCATTCATTTGCCAAATCTAAGCTACTAGATCTGCCCGTACTGAGGGCGCGCCAGGCATCCGATTGAGTATGCGATCTGTTCTAGTATGACTGAGGTCGCTGATGTATCACCAATCCACTATTATTGAGGTGTAGTATGTATCCGTAGGACGTATACAGGTGACTTCGCAACGCCGGAAATCCCTACTGCAAGGTTCAGTTCGGTAAGAGAAGGGATACCCCCCTGTTTGGGCATCGTAATTGAGAAAATGTCATTCTCGGGCCCCTGCATCTCGAAGCATTCCCCAGCCGGTGTTGTGATCCCCAGATACGACAATTCATCATGGTAGACAAGCTCGTTGATGACTGCGGGCACGAATCACTGGAGGGGCAGCCGGAGGGATTGCAGATGGCCGAGGCTTTTGATCATCTCGATGGCGACATCGAGCGATGCCGCGAGGTCTTGAGGGGCGGTGACTGTTAGGTGTCTCAGAGTCGGGACGCTGGGCGCAATGTACGGCAGGGTCACGGACAAATCTTCGGTGGCGGGGAGCGTTTCAATGACGAAGGATAGCTACTTGATCCCATGGTGAAGGAAGAGGGGAACGAGGTGGAAATTACTTTCGAACGCCAGGGCTTTGAGGCGGGGGAATATCTCTAAGCGTTGTCTGGTGCAGCCTATGACACGAGCAACGGACAGGTCGTATTGTTTCTTCGGATGGGCAGTGAGTTGTTGCACTCGCTTCGCGTATACATCGAAACGTTCCCAGTCTTGGACTGAAACGTTGCGAGAAAATTTCTGACGGGGTTTAAGTATGGACTCATGCTTTATACGAAATCACATAGCGATACTCACGTAGAAGCCCCCCTTCTTATTCTTAACCAAGGGTGCCAACAGTCGTAGCGTGTCTCCGAGGTCAACACATCGCCACACCAAAGCCAACGCGCCGTCGCGCCAGTTCCGGCAGACGCGTGCATTTCGCGCGTTATCCGCGTTGTTGAAGTGTTCAAAAACACCCCGAAGCAACTCTGGGGAGAGTTGCACTCTTTTACGCGCCCAGGTTGAAGGAGCCGAGGGAGAGCGTTTCCCTGTCTTGTGAGTCTGCGAGAGGGCTCCCCAGTGAGTATTCGTGACATCTAGTAATGTGAAAGATGGTTGAAGCCTCACCTTCGCGCTTTCTGAACCAAAGACAAACATTATTGAGTAGACCGGGTCACAGAAACGCAAGAAGAGCTTCAAGAATGTAGACGCGTTAATTTCCGAATGCCTGCCTCTTTTATGTAATTATATTCTGTATCAGGAATTTGGTCGTACAAGTAGGGCATTCGACAAGTACGATGGGCTCTTGGTGGTGGCTCTAACCTCTCATCGCTTGCTTGAGATGAAGCCACTGTCTATCAAACTCCTGCACAAGGTCACAAGCTTCAAAGTGTTGGTTATCTCCGTTAGCGCCGTATTAGTCATCCTGGGGTTACTTCCCAGGATGGGTCGCACCCTCACTTTCCTCAGTTTGCATCCTACGCTCACTGAGGTAAAGTTACGTTGTCAATCCTTGTCTACTGTAACTGACCGTTATTATCAGGATACGGTTCAGGTACATATCAATATATACAGTTTGCATCCTACGCTCACTGAGGATACGGTTCAGTTTCAACAGGTTATGGGCCCTGCCTGAACATCTTATCGCTCGAACGTGGAATCGCTTACTCACTCAGGAAACCTTGCTTCCCTCGCGAAACGCCTAATCTCGCTATCTCACGTCCTCGCCTTGCGACACGTCCGAGAAAACGCATAGAGAAACCCTGCTATTTCGAAGCTTACTTGACACTCACTTCGAAAGACACGCATATATCTTATTAAACACTACACGCGAGCATGCCCGGTAGTGCTGCACCCAATGGGGACGCGGGTCCGTCGCGGACTACGCGCGCGAAAGCGAAAACGAGAGCAACAGGAGAGGAACAAGAGGATGGGGAGCACGAAGAAGCGCTCGCTCTCGACCTTCGTCATCCTGTCATAGCTGCACTCACGATTAAAGTCTGTAACTGGAATGAGGACGACTACCTCGACCTGTCAAAAGGCAACTACATGGCATGGCAGCGTCGCATGAAAATGGAGCTCGGGATGTCTGTCCCTCATGTTGAAGAATATCTCGAGAACACGATGGAGACGCTGGATCCGCTCCTGCAACCGTGCGCGGTGCGCAACCTTCAACGGAATAGCTACTCCATTGCTTCCTGCATGAAGTTCAGGTGTAGTGAGGTAGAGCAAGAACTCATCGAGGATCTGATGACGGCAGGCGAAGTCTGGGCGTTCTTGAAAAAGCGCCACATAAAGCGAGGAACTATGCACCGTGTCTTGCTCGAGGACGAATTCCTGGCTATGCGCATGGACACAGACCCGAACGGAGACCTCTTGGGTTCCTGGATCGAGATGCAGCGCCTTCACAAGCAGATCCATGCCATGGGCGAAATTGACCCACTGGCACACCTCATGGTCGGCGTGCTTTCCCTCACACGTTCGCAACCAGTCTTGCGTGACTACATCTGTAACGCCATTTCGGCTGAGAAAGATGGTGATCGCTTTACGGCAGAGCAAGTCACGGAGTGTATACGCCTCACGATGCAACTCGCAAAAAGCAATTCCGCGACTGCACTTGTCACTACAACGAACACGAACGGTAGCTCTAAGCGGAAGATTGCTACTTGCACCAACTGCGGAAAGCGGGGGCATGTCCTGGAATCGTGTATTTCCACAGGTGGTGGCATGGCAGGAAAGACTATTGCCGAGGCGCAAGCCGCTATGGGGAAGAAAAAAAGGAAAGTAGATCCCCCGCAAGCAAATCTGGCTTCTGCTCCTGCGCCGACGTCGTCTACGCCAACGCCGAATGCAGCGAATGTATGCGTCAGTCAAGGACATACCTGGGTCGTGCATGGATCGCAGGCCTTCCTTGTCAGCTCACCTACACCACAGCCCGCGCCCCTTGGCCCAATACCAGCGCCTGCTCAGAACCTCAATGCAAACATGTACAGCAACTTCGCCGGATGTGCAATCGAGCCGGATGAAGCATACGCGATACCACCTCCTACCCCCCATCACGCCTGGATCGCAATAGCTGGACCTCTAACTACTTCGCTCGACTGGGCATTACAGTCGCGCCAGGTTTCGGCAGATGCTATGACTGCAGCCATAGTTGAACACACCACTCGCCATCAGGAAATGGATCTTCACCGAACGCCGTGGTGGCTTGATAGTGGCGCATCTACCCACATCTCCCCGGAGCGGAGTGATTTCTTTGAGCTGTATCCCATTGCACCTCGTAGTGTTCAGGGTGTTGGCGGCTCGTCCATATTTGCTGTGGGCATAGGAAAGATCAAGCTCTACGTCGGGCGAGGTCGCTCTCTCATCTTGGACGACGTCCTATTCATCCCGACATCTTCTGTCCGCCTCTTATCCATTTCAGGCCTTACTCGTTCCTTGCAATGCCAAATCACATTCAAAGCTGACTTCTCAGTCGCCATAGAAAACAACAGTGGTGCGCTTATAGCATCTGGATCCCTCACATCGCGAAACCTATACAAACTCCATTGCACGAAGACGGCATCGGAACACGCAATCCTTTACTCCGCCGTGGCCGATATCGAGACTTGGCACAAACGGCTTGGTCATGCGAACCACGATGCAATCCAGAAGATGGCAGCGAACGGCATGGCTGAAGGTATACCCACCTCCTTCTCCAACAAGCCGTCCTCATGCGATAACTGCATTCTTGCCAAACAGGAATGTAACTCGGTACCCCATGAACGCACGCATAAGAAGGCGGTGAGGAGGATGGACATTGTATATGTGGACCTCACTGGCCCGGAAGACGTTGTGTCGGCCGTCGGAAACCTCTACCTCATGAACATCATAGATGATTTCTCCCACATGTCATGGACAATACCTCTTAGAAATAAATCGGAAGCGCTACCCAAACTCCAAAACTGGCACTTACAGGTCTCGCGTGAGGTTGGGTACAATACAGGTGTCTTCCGGACGGACAATGGCGAACTCAAGTCTGCGGCAATGGCGGCGTTCTGTGCAAGCATCGGCGCTGTTCATCAATACACGGCGCCATATACGTCAGCCCATATTGGCATGGTCGAGCGACTCCATCGCACTATCATGTCCAAAGCGAGGGCCATGAGGATCCAGAGTAACGTTCCACCAAATCGTTGGGATGAATTCTGCCTGACTGCTGGCTATCTCTCGTGCCGCACATATAGTCGCTCAGTGGGGATGACTCCCTATGAAGCTTGGCATGGAGAAAAGCCAAACTTGTCCCATCTTCGCGAAATTGGGTGTCGTGCGTTTGTGCTGATCCAAGACAAGCATGTGCCGAAGATATATGCACGCTCTATTGAGTGCATTCTCATTGGATACTCCCCTAACGCCAAGGCTTATAGATGCTATGATCCAAAGCTATGCCGAGTTGTGGAGTCGTTCCATGTCAAGTTCATTGAGGAGAAGGACATTCAAGGATTACCAGACAAGTCTTCGCCGTCAACCTGCTCACCACCCCACCCTGAAGAGCCGCCGACACCGGAACATGAGCCACTGGAACATGTCCGTTGTTCGACTCGTCGTAAACGACCCACCGAACGGCAAGCAATGTCGAACGGCGTACCTTTTGTAACGAATCTTCAACGTACGGTAGATGAGATCAAGGCCTCTGAGGAATCGCGACAGAAAGAGAGAGCAATGATTGATGAAGTCAATACACTGCTGGACAATCCAAGCACCCTGTTCGTTGGCGACGTGGCACAACACATTGCCTCCTCACATCGGGACGGTGTTCTTAACAGCCTACATGCGGAGTCGACGAACGACATCGAGTTGGTGAGCACTGCGTTTGCCGCTGTTGCTGATGCTCCACCTGTCTTCGAGAACGACCCTACTCTTCAGCAAGCGATGGCATCCGATGAATGGCCGGAGTGGAAGAAAGCTATTGCAGAAGAGGGGGGGAGCTTGAAAGATATGGAGGTATATGTGCCGGTGTTGAGAACCGAGGTTCCACAAGGCAAGCGAGTCCTCAGTGGCAAGCTGGTACTCCACCGAAAGCGAAACGATCGGGGCGAAGTCGTACGACATAAGGCGCGGTACGTCGTGAAGGGCTTCGAACAGGTCTTTGGAAAGGACTATTCAGATACTACCTCACCGACGGTCAGAATGGAGAGCCTTCGTACAATGCTTCATGTCGCCGCAGCTGAAGATTACGATATTCAGCAAGTCGATATCAAGACGGCTTTCCTATACGGTTTGCTGGCTGAGAACGAGGAGATCTACATGGAGCAAATTCCAGGACTCGATGACGCAACCTTCCCTAACGACTTGTATGTGTGGCGCCTCCAGCGGGGACTCTATGGCATGAAGCAGGCAGGACGTGTTTGGAATAAGGAGATGAATCGCAAAATGGTCTCGTGGGGATTCTCGCGACTGCCGGCTGATGCCTGCGTCTATGTACGAAGGAAGGGAGATGACTTTGTATGGGCTGGAGTCCATGTCGATGACTTCGTCAACATTGCAAACAGAAAAACTGCGAACGAGGATCTCAAACGGGACATGCGTACTGCGTGGACCATCTCGGACCTGGGTGAGGTTGGGTTTTGTCTGGGCATCAACATTCGTAGGGACCGTGTGGCGAGGACGATCATGCTCTCTCAGGTGGCTCTCATCGAAAAATTGGCCTCAGTCGCTGGGGTGTCGCTCCATGTCAATCCGGTATCGACACCTATGGATTCCAAACTGAAGCTCAAGCGACCTTCACCAGACGACACCCTGACGGTTGCTGAGGCTTTGGCACTCAGCAAACTGCCTTACCGCCAGGTCGTTGGGACAATGATGTACGTGGCGATGGGAACTAGGCCAGATGTCGCGTTTGCGGTGTCAATGCTCGCGCGCTTTCTTGACTGTTACCGAATGGAACACTGGCTGGCGGCACTACACTGCACGAAGTACCTGATCGCGACAAGGACACAGGAGCTGGTGCTTGGCGGTAAGGCTCCCGTGCGGTTGCGGGGTTTCTCCGATTCTTCTTGGGGCGACTGCCCAGAGACCAGTCGGTCAACAATGGGATACTGCTTCACGCTTGGATCTGGCGCGATCTCCTGGTCTTCGAGGCGACAAAAACTGGTCACTAATAGTTCAACGGACGCGGAGTATGTGGCCATCAATGAAGGATGTAGGGAGGCGATGTGGCTACGTGACCTTCTGGAGCAACTTGGCGTGCCTTGTCAGGGAGCGACACAAATCTACGGTGATAATAATGGTGCCCTTGCGCTCACAAAGGACCCCGTATTCCATGCGCGATCGAAGCATATCAAAGTCCGTTATCATTTCGTTCGAGAGCAAGTCGAGGCCGGAGAGATAGACTGTGTGCGTGTCGACACAAAAGAAAACACGGCGGACGTCTTCACGAAGCCTCTGGACAAAGGACCGTTCACGCAATTCAGACAATGCCTTGGTGTGTGTTGAGGGGGAGTCTCCGCGAGGGGGAGTGTCCTACAGTTTCTTTTTCCAACTCTTTCCGACCTTCTTTTTTCCTTCTTCTTCTTCTTTGTCTCTCTTCTTATTTACTATCACCCTTTTTTTCCTACCCTTTGTACGGTGCACCCGTCGAGGGGGAGTGTTGGTTATCTCCGTTAGCGCCGTATTAGTCATCCTGGGGTTACTTCCCAGGATGGGTCGCACCCTCACTTTCCTCAGTTTGCATCCTACGCTCACTGAGGTAAAGTTACGTTGTCAATCCTTGTCTACTGTAACTGACCGTTATTATCAGGATACGGTTCAGGTACATATCAATATATACAGTTTGCATCCTACGCTCACTGAGGATACGGTTCAGTTTCAACACAAAGACGTCAGCGGCCGCAGGCACGAAGCTTGCTTTTCGGTTGTGTTGATAGAACAGCAAGTCGTTCATCATGATTCTACTTACATAAAGGCGTTGAGCAAAGACTCGGATGTGGCGCACGGATGGACCAGGCCGCGCTTCAATTCCACGTCTATGAATGTTATCTATCAACATCCCGAGGGACATCGATAGACGGGAATAGTCTACGCCCACTCATTAACACCATGGCGGCGAGTATGAGGCTGATGCGTTCTTCCATGCCACTTTCTTGAACGTGCGCACGGCCAGCCTCACCGTGATGAGAGAGAGGAGGTAGGACACCAGGATTCTGGGCTCCTAGAAGAGAAGAAGTTTAAGCTAGCCTAATGACCAGCAGACTCTGACATTTTGGTACCTTAGTATCCTCAAGTGACGGTGCTTCCTAGAGTCTACACTAGGGACGATACTTTGCATAAATACCTGCGGCACATTTTGGAAAGGCACACCATAAATCATCCACCGATGACAACCCAACCTCCACTCGTAGGCCTAGCCGCCGCCCTCGCATCACAGCCCCCCACGCGCACTGTGTTCGCACAATTCTCGCTCGTCGAGAAGGTGGCTTTTGTCACTGGGGGCGGGCGTGGAATCGGTCTTGAAGTAGCGGCAGCCTTCGCAGAGGCTGGCGCTATCGTGTATTGCCTGGGCCCATCAAAGCAGCCACATAATGACTTTGTTACTGTCCAGGAATTCGTTGCGCGGATGCCCCCACTGGCGGAAAACGTGAAGAATGGAAAAATGGAATATATCAGCGGCGACGTGACGGATCAGAAACAGATGTGGAAGATCGCTGAGGATATCGTAGCGAGGGAAGGAAGACTCGATATCTGTTTCGCGAACGCGGGTATTCTCGCAGGCGCGGATTGTCTTGAATATTCAGCAGAGGATTTCACGAAGGTAAGCAGAATATCTAGGAGAATATCTGTTGATACTGAACGGGTGAGCTGCTAGATAATAAATGTGAATGTGAATGGCGTACTGTACACTGCGCAAGCCGCCGGAAGGCAGATGGAGAAACTGGGAATTCCAGGGAGCATTATCCTGAATGCAAGCATGGCCGGGAGTATCTGTATTCGAGTGAGTTGTGGTAATGGCCGGCAACCTTTCGATTGACGCTAGGCGTAGAATCAAAAATGGGTCGCGTACACCACAAGCAAGTCTGCCATAATTCAGATGGCTCGATCTATGGCTTGCGAGCTCGGGTCGAAAGGAATCCGCGTGAATTCGGTGAGCCCAGGGTACATATACACCAAGTAAGCATCGGAACCCTCTTGATGATCCGGCGACTCTGACACGTTTGTAGGATGACGAAAGCATTCCTGGATAGTCATCCCGACTTGATGGAAGAGTGGTGTTTGCAAAACCCCCTTGGTAGGCTAGGCCGAACGGACGAATCGAGGGGAGTCTGTTTGTGGCTGGCAAGCGATGCCTCGACCTTTTGCACGGGTAGCGAGTGAGTTCCAAGCCTACAGTCAGTGACACAGTACTTACCGAGCGTCTAGTATCATTGTGGACGGCGGGCACCGTGCGTGGTAGTAAATACGAGTAGTGGCATTCACATGTTCACGCAATTCCAATACATATTGGAAGCGGCGTAAGTTGTGCCTACGATGAACTGCAGTAGTGCTCACCGTTCAAAATATCCAATCTGGGAGAATCTCATCGACATCAACCTCAACGACATTGATCCCCCATTCGGACAATCACTCGTGCCTCCCGAGCTCTTCCATTTGATTTCGGTCGGTGTGTGACTGAATCGCGATGCCACCGCAGAACTCTACGAAAGGCTCAGTGACGGCATCAAAGTATTTCTGCGCCTCACTGGCCAGGTTGTGGCTTCCGGGTAGGTGAATTGACGCCTCGAGGGTCTCGAATGTGTGCTGGGATGGTGTACAGTCCGCAGAGGACTTCATCAATACTTGCTGGGGTCCAGGAAGAATAAGACCGCTTTCAAGAGTATGGCAAGGGTTCCACAGCTCTGAGGAAGCACTTCGGTTCTGCTGCTGTTGGGTGAAATGCTGCATGGGCGTAGAAGAACGGCTTCACGAGTTCGTGGAGGCTTGATGGCAAGGGAATGTTTCAAAGAGCCTCTTTACTCTGTACATATTGGAAGATCAAGTAAAGACCCGTTAGAAAGAGTTGGCAACATAGTTGGGTAAGTCCTGAGATTTATGTACAGTTTCGCTCCTTCGTCTTGGACTATACTTATCGACTTTCGACAGCTCGCCGAGGAGCACAGGGCGTACTCGCAATGAGGAGGGTGGAAGACTGTTAGTTCGCTCGCATCATGCAGTCGAAGAGAAAGTGGCATGCACTCCTAAATCACGCAGGTTAGGCGCTTATTCAGAAGTTCGGTCCCGCAACCAACTTTGGCTTCCACCACCCATGAGCATTTACATCGACCATACCTCATCAGGCCTCATGATCTTAGCAGCTTCTAATTACGATAACCCGGAGGAACGTTCGTGTTGTTGATGAAGTACAAGCAGTAACGCGGGGTGCAACTGCGCGCCGGGAAAAGCATCTACGATACACCTCAAGATTCCCGCTCAAGGTGTAGCTAGCACATTTTCGAGCTTCAAGTGTAATATCTGGTCATCGGAGGGCGCCTCGGACGTGGCGGCTCAAATTCTGGTTCCGTTTCCATCCATGGCCCCCGTGATCCACGGCTCCGTGCTTCAGTATTCTCGGAACGCTACACCGCGACAATGGGGCCCCCGTGGGACGTTCTAGTAGGTAAGATGGCGTATCTGATAACGAATTCACCCCGTTATCTTCTTCTCTGATTACCCTTTCAACAGCTCATCAGACCTTCTGGAGCATTCTTTCGCTTCTCCTGCCTACGTGTCCCCACTCACGCGCCTTCTCGTGTGAGCCCAACATACTATTTGAGCGCACGCTTGGCCACACCATGTGCAAGAATATGCACGATGCAGCGGCGGTACGCGTACTAATTTTAACGTTGATCCATTATCTGATAACAACTTAGTTATCGGCCATACTTTGGACACCTAGCCTGTCATCAGAGTTTGCGGAATGAATTTTTCAACTAGACCTACCCCATGGATCTAATATTACGTGCTGGGGTTCTTTGTATAAAAGTGCGGGTGTATTGACTTTATGAAGAAGCTGGACGAAATGCCCTCACCTTCTGCCTTGCTCGCGACGTCTGTGCAAGGCCTTCGTCCAGATGGAATCGTCGGGGTCACCATTACTACACAAAAAGTTGACCCCGATCGATTACCGCGCATCCAACAAGCTCACGACTACCCTCGGGAAGCCTTGTGGCCTCTGGCCGGTTTTACAGCTTTAGTAGCCCTGTGCCATTTATTGGTTATCCTCTCTACGCTCCTCTTTCCGCAGCGACACGCTAGGCCTGAAGGTGCTCGGAGCTCGCCCTCTCTTAGACGGATCCCTGCAGCTCTACTCGACACCTTTCGCGTTATTGCGTACCGCTGCACGATCCCCATCGGAGGTTCACATAGCCTTAACCTCGCCGAGGTCCGACCATGTTCTTGACAGACTATCATAAGGTCGTATGCTTATTCTGAGCTAATAGGTATTTCTGACCGCCGCGTATATCACTATCATCTTCGTATGGTCTTTGGTCCACTGTAGGTATTATTTTTCCTGGGCATCCCTCTCTTACATCAAGTTCGCAGCTACAAACTCCAAGGGAATGTTATACGATCCCAAATACTGGGGCAACACGGCAGGAAATGTTGCAGCTACCCAACTTTCCGTGGTTGCTGCACTGGGCACTAGAAACAACATTATTTCCTGTGGGTATTTTTCCTCCCTGCCTCCGCCGAAAGCACGTAACTTACAGCATGCCAGGGATTACCGGTATTAGTTTTGACAAGGTGAGAACCTTCTATGTCAAACTCACGATCTTCCGTGACTTAAGGACTGAGTTATGAAGCTTAATTATCTCCATCGGATGTCTGCACGCGCTGTATGTGTCTTGACATGGGTGCATGGTGCTGGTCGTGTGAGTGAATCCTGCAATGGCGGGATGGGGTTGTTGCTGACATCTCCGCCTAGATGATGCTAGGGTTCGTGTCCTGGCTCTTTACTGTAGCAAATCGAAGCACTGCTGACGTTCCATCAATCCCTAGGATCACCGGCGCCGTGGGTTGGGACCATCCGTTCACGCAAGCCGGTCTCCTTGCCTCGATCGCATTGTCAGTATTGTCGATTTTCTCCGTACGCCCATTACGTGAAGCGGGATACGAAGTCTTTGTTGTCGTCCATTTCCTGCTTGTATTGTGAGTCTTTCGTCTTGCTTGCGTGCTGATTTAATCACTCACGCCCTGCTAGTATTGTCATTCTAAGTGCATATTTCCACGCTCAGGAATTCGAGTACGTTCTACGATTCTAGTCGCATCGGCCTTGTTTAATCCCCATGTGCAAATTAGGCTCGGATACTTCATCTGGCCCGCATTCTTGATCTGGGGCATGGACCGGCTGATACAGGTCCTTCGCACATTTATACTCAATGCAGGGTACTTCAAGGCTCGCTCTCATGAACTGGACGCGAGGATCGACGTCCTCTCGCCTCACTTCCTCAGACTTAGGCTATACAGACCCAATTTCTTCCATTGGCGGCCTGGACAAAGCGCCCTTCTTACCCTCCCAACAGTTTCAACACTTCCCTTAGAGACCCACCCTTTCACGATCTCAACCATCGATACACCGGCCGCGTACAAGGCGAGGACAAGTGGAGAAGTAACCCCGCCTAGTCCCAGCGGATCAGACGAGAAACGCGACAATCTGCCGGACAATGTCGCCCCAGGGAAAGAGTTGACTTTCTTGATCAGAGTTCGACGCGGGCTTACCGGAAAGCTTCTGGATGCGGCTACGAAAGGAGATACGGTCAAGGTTCTCGTGGATGGGCCTTACAGCTCGCCTCCTTGGCTTCGTGGATTCGATAGCGTGGTGCTTATTGCTGGCGGTTCAGGGGTGGCGTTCACTTTGCCAATGCTTTTGGACACTATTCGGTACTGCAATTTCTATGGTTCTCTACTACGTGCTAAACGTATTTGCGAAGGCGTGCAAAGGCAAATGCTGTTGGCGTATGCCGTAGGGTGACTTTCATCTGGGCTATCAGGGAACTTGGTATGTGAATGATACGCCGTCTCATTTCGTTGAAGCTGACTTAACTCCGCTTCCATCACAAGAGCACACGCAGTGGATATCGGATGCGCTTGTCCCTGCGCTGCAGGACATACCATCGACCCTTGTGGTCGATATCAAGTTCTACGTCACTGGTTTGGCCGACGACTCTCAGGCCCAGTCGTTGGACGATGATTCCTCGCATAGCGACCATGAAAGTAAGGGTCAAGGGGATGTGGATGTGAAGGGGGGACAGTTATTGCAGTCCTCTGTGGTCACTGTGGAGAACGGACGGCCTAACCTCAAGGCCTTGCTAGATGCTGAGATCGCTAGAGCCTCAGGCCCTATGTCTGTCAACGGTGAGTTGCCTAGACCAGACTCTGTCCGCGATGGCAACTGACTTAATGTCCCAGTTTGTGGGACGCACACACTTGCCAACGTTGTCCGTGGTGCCTTGCGGAAGCCCAGATTCATGGATATCTTAAAAGGAGGACCAACGGTTACTCTTCATATCGAAGCCTTCGGAAGTAGTGTAAGCCCCTTTCCATCGCGCGACCTTCTTGAAGCACGCTGACATCTCGTTATACAGTGAATATTTGTACCTCATATTCGGCTTTATTCGTCGTTATTCTTGTATATGTGGATAGGTGGTATCGTGAAATACTGAGAGATAAATTCCCGGCTTATACTCGGGAGAATCCCGCAGTCCGACGTCCCGAGCGGGTTGCGCGATCCCCTTCAACGTCCAGGTCTTACGGCCAGCAGTCATGCGCCCGATCGCAGGGCTTCTGCCCACTGGCATCTATGCTTCTACCCCATATGCTACGGGCTCAGCGTGACATTGTTTAACTCCACTCTCAGATATATAAAGCGTAACCAACGGCCCCACTAAATCTGCATCTCGGCTCTGACGAAGATGAAAACAACTTCGTTGTTTGCGCTTGCTTCAAGCTTGTTTATCCCTACGCTTGCTCTGCAAAATGGAGTCGGGAGGCTTCCTAGTACGTCCTTCACGCTGCGTACTTGCGAACGTACAATGTCTGATTGGTGCTTTAGCTTTGGGGTACAACAGTGAGTCATTGTGGCTGAAGCTACGTTGAACGCTTCATGATGACATAACAAATCAGCGTGGAATGCCTACCAGGTGCGGCTCTTCTCGGTGGCACGCTCATAACAGACGACTAACATTGTTACTGGAATAGTGCAACATTGATGAAGACCTTATGCTCACCACGGCCCAATTGATGAAATCCCTGGGACTTCAAGTATGCTCCCCTTGTAGTCCAACACGGTGTTGTGGCTGACGAAGTGTCTCAAGGCCGCAGGTTACAATTATGTCAATATCGACGATTGCTATGCGGAACGCAACCGTAGCTCAGACGGGAATATCATTGCAGGCGAGTTGTTCCCACATGAATCGCACTGTCACTTCTTACTTCTCCAATTCTTCAATAATCTCAGACAAAGTTCGCTTCAAAGGGGGGATGAAACACCTAACTGACAAGATCCACGCTCTCGGGTTGTACGTTTTTGCGTCTTGTTTCTCGCCCCAGACCTCATCAACTTGTTTCCATTGTTAGTAAAACTGGAATTGTATGATTCACGCAATTCATGAAGAGGCATATCCTTATACTCGGAACAGTATAGCGATTCCGGGTGGTTTACTTGTGCCGGCTACCCGGGCTCGTTCCAGAACGAACTTCGCGATGCTCGGACTTTCCAGGATTGGGGCTTTGACTACCTGAAGTGCGTGTTCGGTGTTCGGACTCTTCGCGTGATCCCGATGCTGAAGCGAAAGCGAATTCGAACGCCAGGTTCGACAATTGTGCTAGTGCGTTTGGCCGTTACGCTCGTGTCTACAGAGGGTTGACCGGCTGCCCGCGTAGTCCCGTACGACAGCATCATCCGGGAAGGCATCGTCGGGAGTGAGTCCCGCCGCTCTGATCTCCTATAGATGCATCGTTGATGACGCTGTCCCAGAATACAAGCGAATGGCAGATGCCATAGATACTTTGTCAAGGACCACCGGTAAGCGCCCATTGACGTTCGCGCTGTGTGAATGGGGTTGGGTGAGTACATCAAACCACAGGCTCTGACTGAACTGAACGCGACGCAGAGCCAAGTTTGGCAGTAAGTGTTCCGCAAATCTCAAAGCTTGCTCATCATATCCGCAGATGGGGAAAGCAGTTCGGCCAGAGCTGGAGGGTGAGTCACTTGGTCACATCGCCCAGGACGTAGCCTCTGCTTAGCTGTCCCAAGACCACCGGAGACATCGCGCCGAATTGGGACTCTCTAGCGAATATCATCAACTTGTGGGTTGTTCGTGTTCGTGTTTTCGCAGGGGATATGTTTCACCATCCTCGCCCAGCAACTCGTTCATCACGCAGGCGACGGACTTCTTTGGCCGGAATGATTTAGATATGGTGAGCTGCAAGCAGGTGGCGTAGCACCCGCCGAACTAATCCACTGTATGTTGCAGCTTCAACTGTGGGTGTCGGAGTATTGTCACCAACGTGCGATGCTCAACTGACTGCTTCCAAGCGGAAATGGGAACCTCACGTTCGACGAGGCAAAGTCCCACTTCACCGCCTGGGCACTGATGAAATCCCCCTTGTTGGTGCGTTTCCGCCTCGTGAATCCGCGATATCATGGTGAATTGGCGTACCATCGTGTAGATCGGCACCAATGTAAGCATACAAAACCTCAGGCCCATGGCTTAAACTGAAACCAGGTGCCGACTGTAGCTGTCCGCAATCACCGATGAGACACTCGAGATCCTGACCAACAAAGAAATCCTCGCGATCAACCAGGATCCAGTGGTCGGCGCGAGCATCTCCCCCTTCAGATGGGGAATAAATGTGCGCCTGTCCCCCTGACCACACGCGCATTCTTACGGATAGCGTACAGCCCGACTGGACGAGCAACAGCAGCTTCCCCGCACAGTACTGGAGTGGAGAGTCGCAGAATGGCACTGTGTTCATGCTGGTCGGTGTCAGTTTGAAGCGGGTAGTCGGGGTCTCACGCGGCTCTTAGTTGAACACGCTGAACGCGCCGGCGGACTTGACGTTCAATCTCACCGAGCCGCCCTGGATCCGCGCCGGCCGCGCGTACTCCGTGAGGGTGAGTCTCCTCGATATCTTCTCCAACCCACGGAAGCAAATGCGACTTTATAGGACTTGTGGACGCACACTGACAACGGGACTGCGGTGCGCAACTTCACCGCCCATGCGGTTCCGCCCCACGGTGTTGTTGCGCTGCTGTTGAGAGATGCGGGCGATGAGCCTGCGGGACTCTTCCCGGAATGCAGTGTCTGGTGGCAATGCACTGACAGGAATGGGACCCGGGTTGGTGGTTGAAGGGGATTAGTATGCGATGACATGTCTATGTGTACTCGAAGATGAGATTAACATTCATCACCCTTCGTCTCCCCAGTTTATCCACAGAGCTCTATGGGTGCTCGGCTCCCAATGGCAACTAGGATTGAGAGTCCGCCTGTACTCAACAACGGCGCAAACGCCTCCTTCAGCTTTGCGATCTCCCCCCTGGTGATCCTATCCAACTCGTCTGCCCCGAAATTCTTTTCGTCACTGGCTGCAGCTGTGAAATTGAGAATAAGTCGTATCAACAATGCAGGATGTCGAAGTGACTGTAGGACGCCGGATAGCTCGTTGTAGTGCATGGATCTGGACATGCTGAGGAGCCCGTGTTCACGGTAGATCATCTTGATAGTCAGCTGCTGCAGGTGGTCGATAAACGGCAGCCGATTGATGCATTGGAGTACATATATGTCACCGAAAACATATGCTTCTCTCTGGACTGTCAGGCGAGACGGATATATAGGCCGTGTAAATTGCGGGAGGGTAGCGGACGTCGTGGCTGGAGCTCGATTAGTAGGAGGTAAGTAGGGAATCAAAGCGGGGCGCACCATGCAGATTGAGCGTGGTGATCCTCGCTGGAATCCAGGATGGCAGCCCCCAAGGGCCACCATCTGAGAGCTCCTGCGAAACAGTGAAGGTTTCGAGGTTTGGACAATCAAGGAGTATTGATCGGCCGAATGGAGTGGCAGACCTTGAGAGGTCGAACAGCTCGAGTTTGCGAAGGGCTTTCAAAGATACGGCCGGGCGGTCGCTGGCTGCCGATGCCGCGTGGAGGGGGAGGTGGTTGTAGCCGGCAATGGTGAGGTGAGCAAGGGAGACTGAGCAAGCCGACAGTATGCGACGGAGATCCGATACATTGTTACCGTGGTCCCAGCCCATGAGGGTGAGCCGTGAAAGGCTTGTGGAGGCAAGTAGAGAGACGATTGCCTGCGTCAATGGTGTGGTATCCTTCGGCGGCATGTCGGACCAGCACCACAGTTCCAGAGCTCGCAGATTTGTGAATCGGCTGAGGCAGGCGCCCATCCATTCTGGAACTGCCTCTCCAGCCCCTGCGCGGAAGGACAGACGAAGATTGAGAATGAGTGGGCAGAGGTGAGGTGCTGTGGAATGGAGGAAGAGAAAGGCGTCGGGCATTGTATCCCTGGTGCACGCTATGCGAATGGAGTGGAAAATGAGCGGCCGGCAGATGTGGCTCCATGTGTTGCATACGAGCGAGCAGGCGAAGAGCGAAGGCGAGATGCGACGCCAACAATTGGTGTCAGGCCAGCTATGATCCTCCCATTCCTCCTTGGGTGCTGGGAGATCGTCGAGAAACGTGACTATGTTGATGATCAGCTCGAGCGGGAGCATCATGGTGACACCCAAGTTCCAGCGTGGGACTTGTCAGATGAGGCCCGAGTCCCGTGATGCTCTCGATCCGCTGTATTCTCGTATATAGGGCTTTCGACTCTCATCCTTGGCGTCGCATTATGAAGGTGACAGCGCTCTACGACCAACGCCATGGTGCAAACCATTTCATGCATATTGGGCGCGCACACTGAACTCATCAACTCGAATTTGTAGGCAAGAGAAAGGGTGTACACCTACGCACAAACAGTCTTGTTTTATTCGTGGCCTTGGTCGTTGTGGGGTTGACTGTCCATCCTCCATCGTTCCTTGAATCACCGCATATGAAGAATAGCATCAACCCTGTCGGCCGTTTACCTTGTCTGCCGTCCTCCATTCCTTCACATGTTCCTGCACGCTGACACTCACCCGTTCCACGCAAGATATGGGCTACAACAGTACGTGCCCATGAGACGTATAGTCGCCTAATTTAACCCAACGCGTAGCTTGGAATGCGTTCCATGTAAGAAACACTATCATGTATTCAATCCCAAGCTTACGGAAGCTAGTGCGAGATAAACGAAACGGTTGTCGCAGCAGCCGCTGTACGGATGAAGACTCTTGGTCTTACCGTAAGTACAATCCAACAGGGATGTGAAGCCGTTTGCCTTGATTTTGCGACGCAAGGATTTTGGATATGAATTCGTCAATATCGACGATTGCTACTCAGAGAAGCAGCGGAACAAAGATGGGGACATAGTTGCTGGTGCGAATCATCCTCAGGTCTGTAACAGCTACTCATACTGAGCGTGTTCCAGACCCTGTTCGGTTTCCTTCAGGCATGAGGAATCTAACAGATTTTATCCGCACTCTCGGACTGTAAGTGGAGTGCCCCTTGCAATCTCCCACTACCGTTCATTGGGTCGTGCCACGTAGGAAATCCGGCATAGTACACTTCTTCCCCAGACAACCATGCACACAACTTACGATTGATGTCCATAGTACAGCGATGCTGGGTGGTACACCTGTGCAGGCTACCCCGGTTCTTTCCAGAACGAAAGAAGGTACGTGGCCTATCAGCTTTGTGTCGGGCGTGTTGGCATCTCTACTCAGGGATATCAAACTCTTTCAAGACTGGGGCTTCGAGTTTCTCAAGTGCGTTTTCGTCAAACCCTTATATGGGCCTTACTGATCGTCCGCCAAGATATGACAACTGCGCAGGTAGGGCGAACACTCCGGGGATGCCGCTGAAGCTTCCATGTTTTATCCAGTTCCTTTCGACGAAATTGTGCGGGAGGGTATTGTGGGAAGTGCGTAGATCAAGGTCGCGACAATGGCTTCTGACCCGTTTCACTAGAATACGGCCGCATGGCTCAAGCTATTAAGGATCTTGCCCAGGAAACAGGAAAGGCGCCCGTCATTTTCTCGCTTTGTGAATGGGGAAAGGTCAGTTACGACTGTTGTCGCTCTCCGGTCACGCTCCCATGTGCGTTTGAACTTCTAGGCGCAACCATGGCTCTGGGCAAGGGATATGGGGCAGAGCTGGCGCGTAAGGATAGGTTATCATGTGAAGCCACTTCTTGTGGGCTGATTGCAGTGTTTCATAGACAACAGGCGACATTGGTTGGTGGTGCCCAAAACATACTTAGCTAATTGATCATCACACCGCTCTCCAAAGAACCTCGGTGGGATTCCATCGCCAGCATCATAAATCGGTGCGTCCTATTCTGTATCATCAGCTGCTATGGTATTCTCTGACTACCACCCAGGAACTCCTTCATATCATGGGCGTCCGATTTCTACGGACACAATGACATGGATATGGTAGTAATTCACTGTCTTTGCCTTCCAACAATCATCTGACTTGTCTTAGCTTGAAGTGTAGCTATTGTTAGACATATCCGCCCACTGAAATGCTCACTCCTCTTCCTAGCGGGAATGGAAACCTCACATACGAAGAATCGAAGTCTCACTTCACGGCATGGGCTTTGATGAAGTCGCCCCTCCTCATTGTGATCATCAATTTTGATTTATTATCGCTAGTTTTGCCTGACCGGACGCTCTTTCTGTTTAGGGAACTGATGTTCGTTCATTCCTCCCTCCGTTCAAATCCAGCTGAGAAGCGCTGACACTATTGATGGGGGCACAGCTTAATGCCGTCACAAAAAAGAGCGTCGAGATTCTGACGAATAAGGAGATCATAGCAATTAATCAAGACAAGGTCGTGGGCACCGCGATAACACCCTTCAGATGGGGCGTTAACGTATGTTTCTCTCGATTGTGCCCGTCCTTCCCCCACTCATTGCCATTTCCTTCCAGCCAGATTGGACATTCGATGGCCGGTATCCCGCCCAATATTGGAGCGGAACGACGGAGAATGGGACGGTGTTTATGCTGGTGAGCTACATGATCTACTTGTCAGCGCGCGCCAACCCGGGTTCTAGCTCAACGTGCTTGATGAACCCGCTGATATGTTCTTTACACTAACTGAATCACCTTGGATCCGGGCGGGCAGGCAATACGCTATGAGAGTAAGTTGGACGGTTCTCTCCTGGATATCGGAAATAGAATGATAAATGGGTGACCTAGGATCTTTGGACGCATACAGACAATGGTACGGCGGTACGTAACGTCACTATCCATGGCGTTCCAGCCCATGGCGTTGTGGCTCTTCTCTTGAGGGACGCGGGTGATGAGCCGGAGGGAACGCAGCCACCTTGCGCACAACCCGATTGGTGTATGGACAAGAATGGTACCTTGATTGAACGAGAACTCTGATATGGTCTGGGCTGGTTACCAAGTGAGCCCACATATCGAGATGCCTTTCCCCTGCGATTGATTCACAATTCTACCCCAATAGGACGATTGTTGCGGGTCCGCAGGTAGCCATTTCGCAGCCCTCATGATTAATTATCGATTGGTGCTCGTTATGCTTACATACCATTGTACTTCAATTAACGAACTCTCTGACGTGAGTGCCGTCGTCAGAGTCCGTCCAAAGTCCCTCGTCTTCTAACTTCATCATGCCTGGCCCCACAATCAATCAGCTCAAACTTCAAAACGAATGATGTCTCGAAGCATTACAAGGTGCCTCAGGCGTCTTTCTCTTTGACTCCATGACGTTCAGATACTCGGTCCTCTGCTTCCACCATTGGTGCGTGCGTAAGCGCTGTCACAGGCACGAGTCAATTTCCCGAACAGGTGTTCTTCCTCGGGAACCGTCCTGTGAATCCTTCCCACAGGTAGACTACGTTTCGTGTTGGAAAGGTCGAGTCAAACTCGTGTCCTGTGGGTATCAAAGATAATTATACCCATAGACTTCTAACGATATGTTAACGCTGACCTATCGTTAGCTTCTGTTGCACGTCCATGTATGTGTCGCTGCCGGGGTTTAAGGGGTTTGTTGTAGGTATATTCCACCAAGCCAGTGATCTGAACGCTTAATTCAACCCCGCAGGACCCTTTCGACTAAGCTTGCGAGTTTGTGGGTCCAATTTACCATCCGTGGATTGTGGGACGCCGTCAGCTTGACGCATGTCAGCGCATGCCGCACAGGCTTCAGGCTTGGATGCCGTTTGGTAGTAGTGTTGCCAAGTTCACGGTTAATCGCAGCAGTACAGCAGTACTTCGTCCTTCGGATTCTGAAAGCTCGAAGGGGCGAATTTCGAAACAATGCAAATAGTCGCTCCTGCAGTCCTGAACTACGCGCAACCCTTTATTTTTTGCTTTCAACTTGGACCCACCAGCTGCAAGATCTCATATATGCCTTTCAGGCACTTCACGATGTGACAGACACGAGGCGGGCGCCTTCCAAACCCGGCGACCTGGCCTTGTACTTTTGACGCCCCTATTTGCGTCTTCGTCTGTGGCCGTATATGTGACACCTCAGAATCACGGAATCCACCGCGCTATCCGCCGCCCACTCTCGCCCACGGTAGGCTTCGATGGTAACGCGATAGAAATTGAAGTGATCGGATATATATAAGCACGAAGTTAATGCGCCTTCTGACCCCAGACCCCTTGGTGATTTGCTGTGGTTGGTATGCTGCCCTCCTGCAAGCGCATCGCTTTCGCTGCTGATCTGTCGACAGGCTGCTCCATGTCCAATACAACCACCATATCGGCAAGGTTGTTGGAGTACCTCTTCATCGGCCAGCTAGCGCGTGTCCGGCGAATCTCGAGGTCGCTCGCCTTGTTTCACCGCCCTTCCACTGCGCAGCGCCTTCCAGCGGAAGTCCTTTCGCTTATCTTCGCATGCGCCACTCACGACTCTCACGAACGTTCCGATACGTTAGCATCTCCGTTAATTGTTTCCCAAGTTTGCTCTCGCTGGCGCAGGATTGCGCTCTCTACGTCATTGCTATGGACTGCCATCACCGTCACGTACCCATATACGACTACTCAACGACAACGCATTGATGCATGGCTCTTCCGATCCAAAACCCAACCGCTTGACCTGCTGTTGGACTTGCGTGACCCCGCTTGGAATTGGGATGAAGACTCCCAGTCGTCCGCCGGGGAAGCCATGCAGCATGTGCTCGACCTCTTGATTCCAAATATAAATCGATGGCAGCATTTTGAACTGCTTTCTGATACATGGCTGCCTATCTTTATCTTCCTCGAACGGACTCGCGATGTTGCATCCGTCCCCCTCCTCCACACTCTCAAATTATCAAGGTGCAATGCGTACTTCGCGGCGAAGGGACAGACCTTCAGCCCTGTCGAACTGAGGACCCATATACCTGTCTTTGGTGGCACCACGGCAGGCAATCTTCGCGTGGTATCTTTGGCTGGCGTTCACGTCGATTGGTCTGTCTCGGCGCTAAAAGGGCTAACGGAGCTGGAGGTCAAGTATCACGCCAGCGATGTCATGCCGTCATTCACCCAGTTCAAGGGTATCCTCGCAGCTTGTCCGGATCTAGTCAAGCTTTCGGTGCTTGGCTGGGGGCCACGGCCACCTCTTCCAACACGAGCATCAGCCGGGGTACCAGGAGAAGAAGAAGAAGAAGAAGAACCAGTGGCGGTTCACTATCCTCCTATACAGCTTCTCAAGCTTACGCATTTCTCATTCGGCTTCGTTGACCTTGATTACGCGATCGACCTTCTCTCTCAGTTTTCGTTTCCCCGACTAAAGAACTTGTCAATTGAAGATGTGTCACGGACCATAAATCCCTCGACAGCGCAGGATGCCACCCGACTGATAGAGTGGCTCGGACATACCCCATCTACGCATGAAGAAGCGCTGTCTAGCAACGACGACATACTTGAACATCCCTTCCCACTGTCTCGCATCAAAACTCTCCAATTCAACGGTATCTCGGCTCTCCGAACAGCTGTCACATATTTCCTATCTTGCTGCGCGTCCCTTCAATCACTCCATCTTTCAAATGCAGAAGGGTCCACCCTTCTCTCCTCGCTGAAGCCGCAGACAGTCGAATTCTCGGCAGAACCTGCCGTTAGCATCCCCTGTCCCGAACTCGCAGAACTCACCATCGACTTCGAGCGAGTCGACTTTGACATGCTGTCTGACGTTATCACGTCCCGCAGCGACGCTGGATCATCTTCTTTGGAGCGTATATATGTGGAGATGTCTGAAGACGAAGGCGAAGAATGTGGCATCAGTGATATGGCTCGCGCAGTATTCATCGCTGCTGGCATCAAGCTTCTCGCGTTCTCCATTTAGCATAATCTCGACTTTCAATGCATCAGTCTTTCTCCTATCCCATTGCCCCCTTCATTACCGATATCGCACCATCATTCATTCTAGTTCTTCTCTTCCCATGCATATACATAGACAATGTAGCACTACCCGCCATCCTCTTCTTTATCTCCATAATCCATAATCCATCAATCTTGCTATGGTCAGCATATATATATATTATCACCGACGCATTACCGACGCCCTACGCTCCCTTTTCATCATCTACTCGCTGTGAGTTTGCTCAACCTCACATAGACATACATAAATGAAACGCTCTTATGTAGATCAAGACTTCAAGCAAATCATACAAAGGAAACCAACAATACACAAGGCACTCCATGTTTGTACACGACGCAAAAGACTTTCGGGCTGTTGTGTCTCGATAAGTTGATATGGCGCTGCTGGTAGATCGGGCCTAATTGCAGTTCTTTCGTCCGACGGTGATAATGAACTGTCGGCAGGGACAAAGGCCCTCCTCGAGGCGTCATCTGTGGCGTCCAGTTGTACCTGAGCCACTCCTCCGAAGAAGTCGGTTATGAGCGCTTCGTCCACACGCCGCTTGAACAGATCGCTGCGGACTCCCGGGTGTGACCCAATCTTGTCAACGTCATACGAGTTGAACTGTGTATAACTCGATTAGAACATTCCATTCTAGTTAGGGAGTGCTTACTAGGTCTTGCATCGTTGTCTGGCTCGTCTTGTTCACACCTTCGAGAAAGTTCAAGACGTAGTGCGTGTATCTGTCTATTACGGCCACACCAATGTCGTAGTCGTTCTCGTGCTAACATACGTGTTTCAGTGTGTACAGACAAGAGACGATGGCTGCGCTTACGGAGTACGAGTTCTCACCCAAGACCGATGACCCTGTTGCCAGGACATTCGGCGAGTAGAATTTGGAGTACATGGTATTCGCTTGACATGTATCGATCATGAAGAATATCTCGTTATACCGTTTCTTCTGATACATCTGTTCAAATGCGTCGGCAATGTCGAAGGCACTGATCTCTTCGTTGTCTTGGAATTTCAGGAATTCATTGCCACCGTGGCCGGTCATGTAGACGAATATATTCGAGTTGGCATCGGTAAGAAGACGCTTCGAACGCGGCATCGAAGGAGCGACACGACCTGGGGACAGAGTGAGCAGATTGGTTGATAATTGGGTATGAACGCACCAGTCAAGACTCGAATAAAGTTCTCAACTGTTACCTCGTTTCCCCGGTAATCCACTTCGATATTGTCGCCATACAGATCCAAATGACGGCCCTTGTTCGCATAGACACAACCAGCAAATTTGTTCCTCGGGTTGCAGGCAGCATCGTCTGCTAGCATGAGGATGATGTTTGAGTCCGGGATACCCAGGCGTTTGACGGTTCGGTACCTGGCGAATTCTTGATCAGGACGACCTCATGAAATTCCCACTCCTTCGAGCTCACATTCCTAACGCATTCGCCATGTGCTATTGGGACTCAAGTTCAGCATCAATGGACACTTCTTTGAACTTGCGCTGCTCACTCGGTAGTTGAACCAATAACGGGAAGCGCATACGAGCACAGCCCAGTTATTTGTGTGGCCTTGCGGGTTGTTCCCTTGGCTGTAGAAATTCTGCAATATCTCGTCCTGCGACACATTGTGCGCGTTTATTCCCGAGGCCAAGTCAAAGAAACAAAGAAGGAAGAGGAGAGCTGCAAAGAGCATGAAACGACGAGACTGAATGTAGCGACGAGGTGATACGGGCGCCAAATTCGGTCAGGCGCTGCATCACGAGACCGGGTTCTCAGGGGGTCTAGGGAGCCCCAGGGGCTATATATTCCCAGCAGTGCTAGCGTACGGCGCACAAAGCTGTTAACTTAATTACTCGAACTCCATATAAATGGCCTCGCCCTCACACAGATTCAGGATGTTTCAATTCGATTAAGCTGAACGTCAAATACTCTTCATTCAATTGAATGTTTGTCTCACGGTAACAAATATCTTCACACAGTCAGCGCAAGCATTAACGCCCAGCACGTTCTTTTACTTCACACCACCACGACAGAACGATGCGAGGTGAGTCGTTTTCAATGTCAAATATCCACGGGATCTTACAGTCTGAAGGCCTTGTTGCGTACGACGATGATTTAAGCGACTCTGAACAAGAGCCAAGAGCCTCTTCCTCTCGGAGCACCCCAAATGTGAGATCCATTGCTGTTCTCTCCAAATTGCATCCGTTTCCCTGTGTGCTGGCTGTTGTTCCGTCTCGGACAGGATAAGTCGCTGAAGGGAAGCTTCACTGTTCCTTCAGATAGTGCGTATCGTATTTGAAAAGCTCACGAATCTCCTGCTAACCAAAGAGTGCAGCGCGGCGGAACATAAAATCCCAAATAATAATTCGAAAACCACCTGCTTCATCCAAAGCTCATGCAAGAACTCGAACGCTAGAGGAGGAGGTTGAAAATGACCAAAATCAGTTGGAAGATTACATCCCCCATAGTTCTAGTTCCACACCCCTGCCTACGCAGGGTGATCCACCCTCAGATGATGCCCCCGACGAGCTGAGCCAGATTCGCGCACTTTTGAAGCCGCCACCCATTCCTGGTTCTGAGGACTTTGGCATTCCGCCGCCATCCACGGAACCCTGTAATGCCACTATTGAAGTTAGTCTCTTGCTTGCCAGTCTGTTCGATTTGGTCCTTAAATGATCCCACCTTTATAGGCCAAACTTGCACAATTTCATGCTTTAAAACGTGATTCAAAGAATCCGAAGCATTTCAATGATTCTCTGATGTCAAACCGAACATTCCGCAACCCTCACTTGTATGCAAAACTTGTCGAGTTTGTGGACGTAGACGAACGGACTACCAACTTTCCAAAGGATATATGGGACCCCGAAGCTGTCCGTGATGAATGGTTTGCAGACAAAATCGGTACGTTCATGTTCTCACTTATTTGCCGAATCCTGTTCATGCATGGAATCTCTTCAATCATCCGAACGGCCTGATTTGTGGCTGTCTTCGTCTCTTACGCGAACAATCTTATGCGTTTACGGGTCTATACCCTTTGCTACAACACCTTCGGCTTCAAACGTCTACTCCTCAAGCCGAGGTCCAGAAGGCCCGGTCAGAACAGCAGGCAGAGTCATCTGGCAAGCGATCGCGTATTGAATTCACGACAACTGCTCCTCCAGCAAAACTCCAAGAACGGGATAAAGCTGCTACTGTCCTCGGCGGCGGTAGGAGGAGCCGCTTTGGCCCCGGTGCGGGCGTCAGCAGATCAACGGCAGCGTACGGTTCTGCTCGTGAGTTGCCTTACGACAAGGGTAACGGTCGCTGGAAGTAAACTAGTCTTGTTTGTGTTGTAGTTCATGTCCTCTAAGTTGTACTGTCCGTAACTACATGCTACTTGGCGGTTCCGCAGGCCAAAGAGGCCTCGGCTTTATTCAATGGGTACAAAATCAGTGCAGTGGCTCAAGCTTCAAGCTATCATATTCGCTGTTTCAGAGGCACTTTCCCGCAGACACCAGCGGTGCATACTAACCCGCCAGACCACTCTTTCTTGGCCCTTCGTGCGCATCAAATCTCATGATTGGAAGAGCAATGTAGACGAAGAGCACCTCTTACTATGGGTCAAAAGGACGATTCCTTGGATACACATTCATGAACAGGCTACCTGCTAGGCGAACACTTGCCACATTGCTCAAAGCTTCGGTCACCTCTAACTTACCCACCAACTCGAGTACCGTTTTTGTCTGTGCACTGAATCCAAACACTGCACTCTGGGAAGAGCCCCGCGGGCTCGTCACCAACATCCTTCAATAAGAGGGCGGCAACGCCATGGGGTGGAACTGCGTGAGCGGTGAAATTCCGCACTGCAGTCCCGTTGTCGGTGTGGGTCCAAAGGTCCTATGGGGCCGCATTTGTTTCCGCGGTTTAGAAGAAAAACACCGAGGCTCACCCTCACAGAGTACGCGCGCCCTGCACGAATCCAGGGCGACTCAGTAAGATTGAATGTCAGGTCCGATGGCTCGTTCAGCGTGTTCAACTACGCGTCTAGGTGAGATATCAGTGAACAACTGTTTCAAGGAGTGACAAACCAGCATGAAAACCGTGCCATTCTGTGACTGGCCACTC
Source organism: Pleurotus ostreatus (assembly GCF_014466165.1). Classification (NCBI taxonomy): domain Eukaryota; kingdom Fungi; phylum Basidiomycota; class Agaricomycetes; order Agaricales; family Pleurotaceae; genus Pleurotus; species Pleurotus ostreatus. The sequence goes on along the minus strand of NW_023503161.1, from coordinate 1,574,951 downwards.
CAGTATTGCGCGGGGAAGCTGCTGTTGCTCGTCCAGTCAGGCTACTCTCCGAGTGTAAGCATGTGCGCGTATTGATCGAACGAAGCGACCGTACGTTTATTCCCCATCTGAAGGGCGAGATGCTGGTGCCCACTACCGGATCCTGGTTTATGGCTAGGATTTCTCTGTTCGTCAGGATTTCCAGCGTCTCGTTGGTGATGGTGGACATCTAAGATTTAGGCCGAATATGTCAGAACGCATATGCTGACTGATATCTGTGCACTGACATTGACGCTGATCTGCACAGAGAAGCGTGAACTGCATGGCAATGGGCATAATGAGGGAACACTGGCGTACTAATAAGGGAGATTTCATCAACGCCCATGCCGTGAAGTGTGATTTCGCCTCATCAAACGTGAGGTCCCCATTTCCACTGCGCGAGCCGCCCAAAGTGTGAGTAAAATGTTGAAACCTCGTTATTTAAACCCACAGTTGGAGCTAGTAACATAATGATTCAGCTGACACGCCTGGTCCGCAGATACTATGTGTTACTTACTATGTCTAGATCGTTGTGGCCGTAGAAGTCCGTTGCTTGTGTGATGAAGGAGTTGCTATATATTATGTGAGAAGCGCGGCATATAAAACACTGCGCGAAGGACGGAGGAGGCACCCACAAATTGATGACATTTGCCAAGGCATCCCAATGCGGGGCGATATCATTCGTTGTCTTCGTGTGGTCAGTGACCAGTTATGTCGGGAGGCGATATCAACTTACTCTCCAGCTGTGACCAAACTGCTTTCCCCATCTGTGTTTCAAGGCGGTCAATCCAAACACCTTTCAGGCAATCGGAACGTGCACTTACTGCCACACCTGGTTCTATTGCCCCTGGTATCAGCTTGAGCAAGCTGTGTAAGTGAGAGAAACACTCAACCCAACCCCACTGACACAGGGCGAACGTAAAAGGATGATGTCCCGAGGTCGCCGACAACTCCTCGAGGGCATCAGCCATTCGCTCATACTCTAAAGGAGTCACCAATAAGCACGCGGAGGACAAGGGTCGAGGCAACAACTTACTTCCAACGATGCCTTCTCGGATGATCCTGTCATATGGAACTACAACCGAATTGGGAGAAGTTAGGTTATTTCATTCGAACTTCAGGTCAACGATGGGCAGACAACGAACTTGCACAGTTATCGTACCTTGTTCAAACTATTAGCAACAACTACCAGGGAATCCTCGTAAAGTACGTACTTCAAATAGTCGAAGCCCCAATCCTGGAATGTGCGAGCATCACGGAGTTCGTTCTGGAACGATCCCGGGTATCCAGCGCAAGTAAACCAACCCGAGTCGCTGTACTGGTGAGTGGGATTAGTATGGACGTTAGTCGAGATGTATTGATACCGCACGATGCCTGTTTTGCTATTGATGGAATGTGAGTCGAAGGTATCCTTCGTTACCGGAAGAACGCTTACAATCCCAGAGCATGGAGATTATCGGTCAAATTCTTCATCCCGCTTCTGAACCGAACTTGATCTGCGGCCTTTGGTAAGGGATAATCTCCGCGATCGCTTTGGAAATGCATTTTTACCTTCAATGATGTCCCCACTTGCGCTACGGTTTCGCTCTGCATAACAATCATCAAGATTGACATAATTGTATCCGGCGTCCTGGATATCCATTGTTACCGTGGTGCCATATGATCTGAGATGGTGCACAATACCAGAAGCCCGAAAGACTTTATCAATTTCGCGTCGGTGAGAATGAGGTCTTCATCAATGTTGCACTAATTGAGCGTCCGTTTGAGCTTCGCGACGGTGTACAGGAATACTGTAAGTACCTGGTAGGCATACCACGCTGGCAGCTGTATATGAATGTCGTTCAGATCAAGGACTCAGGGAAGGCCTTACTGTTATATCCCAATGCTGAGGACCGTTGAAACGTAAGCTTGTAAATGGACCCATACGGAGCAAATACGTACTAGGAAGCTTTCCAACCCCGTTTTGCAAAGCGAGCGTTGGTGTAAGAAAAAATACAGCAAGCACGAATGTCAATGTTGGTATAGAACGGTTCATCATAAAGCCAGAGGTTGGATCGATGGTGAGACCTTCAGCGAAGGTCTTAAATATGTGTGGGTGGAGCTAGGGAAGCAAGTCGGCAGACAATGTGAGCTCATGGCATATGAACGAGAAGCAGGCATGGAGAGGCGCATGATCCAAGCCGTAAGAACTAGGACGTCCTTTTGGAATGTTCAAGAGATTCTCCCGAATATGTGCCGCCAGCGTCTGATGAACGTCGGGTGCAGCGAGGAGAAGTGGGGCAGCAGTATACTCAGAAACAAGACAGTCGTTAGTCTTTGCAAGAAAAGAAAAGGTTGGGAAGCCATCGAGCTCGGGGTCCGACCATGCATACAACCAAAGCAGGTGCACGAGCCGATCAGATGAGCATCAGGCTAGAATAGATATAGCGGTCCGTCGAGAGTTTGTCTCTGAAGCTGAAGATCGCACGAAGGGTGGACCATTTTGGAATTGGTTTAAGTTATACTACGCGCGACGCGTGTACTTGCAAGAGCTTGTCAATTTGCGGTGAATGAAGCTGTTGAGAATATTTTATGACCCACCAGTACGCTTAGAGGAAAACAGCGCAGACATTTGCTATAAGTAACATTCATAAAGGCATAAATGTTGAAGTAAACCTAGACTGACATTGATTGTGGAAATAAATCCTCCTGATTGTGGGAATGATGCTAATCCATACTGCGAGCCTAAGTAAGTTATGTTCATGTCATTGATGCTCCCTAAGTTTTACACAAACGATGGAGGCGACTGAGGCTCAGCGTATCATCGACAAAGAGATTGCTCTGCACAAAGTGGCGCAACACAGGTTATCGCGGAAGGATCACTATTGGTGAAAACCTATATTCATCATTTTGCAGCACCAGTATCATCAGGGTGTGCCGCCAATGGCGCCAAATCTTGCTTGCATCGCCTCGTATGTGGAGTTCCATTGACTTTTCCCGAACCGATCCTGCTTTGAGGTCGCTGGGTCGTTCCCAGTCTGTCCCTCTACAAGTAAGTTGCGAGCATTTGCGCTATTACACGGAATCACACCTCCACGTCGCCGGGGCCGTCATGGCAGAAGTTGGTCGGATTCAGAGACTTTATCTCTTATTACCCGCAAACGAGCTACTTCATTTTCTGCGCTTGAATGGGGGCAAGAGCTCACCCATGCTCGAGGATCTTCGACTAGGGATTGAAAACCCCTCCGCGGAATGCCTTTCTCTGCCACCTGATATTCTGGGTCGAGGGATGCCCTCCCTTCGCCAGCTTGACCTCACCAACATACAAATAACTTCACAGCTCCCCCCATTGCCTCATCTAACACATCTGTCTATATCGTGCCACGGAATCCAACCAAGTTCACTTGTCCTCTCTTCGCTCCAGCATACTCCGAAGTTAGAGGACCTTGATATCCGAAGGCCTCGTCATAGTCGATTCCCCCACGCAACGAAGCATTCCCATCCTGCTTCCTAATCTCAATCGAATATCCATTGATTTCGACAAGCTCGAAGGCTTCGCCATCATCACCAACATTGAATATCCACTCAGTGCTCGTGTTCGTTTTCTTCACGACGACGAATTCTTGGGACAACCAGATTTGCCAGCTTTCCTCAAGGTGTTCCGTTGCTTTGCAAATAGGTCCTCTCATGGTTGACAAAGTCGAGTTGGGTAGCTGGTATAACGGTGCATTCCAGATGACTATCTATTCAGCAGCATCACCTTGACCTCATGTTGGACATCGAAGAACACCAGGGCCCTCCATATGGCTCAGCGACATGTTCTTGCAAATAATAGAAGGCTTTGAGAACATGTCGCAGGCACAATTCACCACTCTATACCACCACTTCACGCAAGTGCGCTCCCTTCACTTGAGGAACATATCCATCCGATACTTAGGGCCTCTGATGAAATCATCATCCACGGAGCTTCCTCTGCCCCTACTTGAAACACTTTATCTCTCTGGATGCGAGCTCAGCAACACGAAACCACTTCAGGCTGTCAAAGACTTCCTCGAGGAACGCAAAGCTCTCAGCATACCCATCGGAACAACCACTGATGGTGCTCCATTACCGCAGAGGAGCTCGAAGAGTCAACAGACATTGACTGGGATGACGATGATTCCAGGGTCTGGAGCTAACAACAACGTGTCTTGTGGTCACCCGTAGTCATGCCTAGTCATCCCCGTAGCTATGACAGTATGGATGTGACTGTAAAATTTGCCGAAGGACGGTGTGCTTGTCGCTTGTCGAAAGTGTGAGGGGGTGTGAGGGGGCAGTTGAAGCGAAGTTGAACGTTGAAGCTTGGAGGCCACAAACAAGGCCACAAACACCGATCTATGCGTGAGTCGATCATCGATCAGGATCGATACAGAACCCCAAGCAACAGCCCTCGCGAAAGCAAACAAAGGGCGTCTGTGTGATTATCACGACCAACCCTCGTTTAAGATTCGACCAACCGGCGGGCAAGTCGGAACTCAGATGCGATGCCCAAAACAGGATAAATAACTTGGTGGAAAAGTAGCGAGCGTGTGTTCGAGATCGCGAAAGTCGACTGGTAACTGCGCAAATGGCCTAAGCATGTAGCCGTTACTAACATCTGGCCTATATGAATGAATTATACACGAGCTATGAAGATGCGGATGACATGTACAGGTCCCTCAGGAACAATAAGAACGAACCACCGTCTACATGCATCACGCTCAAGGAGAAACAAAGAGCAACACAAAGGAATACCATCGATAACAACCCCGCCACCATATTGCACTTGAGAAGGAAAACCGTAAAGCATGCGATGAGTGCCGGCGCTGCGCCAATTTGCGCTATTAGGCAGACGAGGAGCCGCATACGGAAGAAGGGTACACTGCATCTTGCGGAGCCGTGGTGGTAGGCCATCAGAGCTGCGCTTGTCCCGGCGATGAAGGCTGTTGTGGAGTTGAGTATCAGGGATACAACACCTGTTACCGTAGCGAAGTGGAGGGGATAACTCGATTCGGGGTCGGAGTGGACGGTGTAATCGAAGTAATCACGCATAAAGGACAAGTAGGCCATAACAATTGCGGCATTGCATGTGGACTGTGGGATTTCGCGTCGTCAGTAATGGCATCGCGTACTCGCGATCCGGAGGCAAGAGAAAGTCGTCTTCGAACTTACGATGATCACAAGCGCTGAGAAAGCTTTGGGTAGATTCTCCTTCTCTTGCTCGTCAGTCATGGTTCTTCGGTGTTTCTAGAGAAGTGCCCTCATTTATAGAGGTGTCGTACAAGGGCCGTTGTTACGGGCGGCATGGGTGATCCTTGTATTCTTGTTACAGTTCACGAGGTTCCGATTCCTTGTATTTTGGCTCATTCACGGGGTCTTCGTTGATTGGTTCCGTTTTTCGATGAAGGAGATGGATAAACCTGGAAGTAAATACTTCGCACGGTTTGGTGATTCCTTCAGTGTTGACATGATTCTTCATCCATTGCTGCCTTGAGCCTTCAAGCTTCATTACTCTTTTTCATTAGGGAATCAGAATGATCAGGTACTGACAGATCTGTGACAGAGTGTCAGATAACTCATAAAGTAAGGATAAACGACTCAACTTGCCTCGAAGGTGGCGTTGCGTAGCTCATTCTTTACTATATCCTGAAGCTCCTGTTGTTTATCATGATGGAATTCTCTGTCCTCTGTGTTGAGGAGGTCGTGTCCGTAGAGTGGTAACGGACGTCGGTGCTGCGCTTGAGGGGTGCATGCAACATCAGTGTAGCATCTCATCTCAATTCTCACGCCCCTTACAAACATCTTATACTTAGGATTTGAAAGTGAAATTTAAAATTTGGATGATACAGCGCATCTAGTAGTGAGCAAGAAAGTTCTGTTCAACGCCAAAGTTGGGCCCATACTCTGAGGCACCTTCCGAAGTACGCCTCATCCAAGTCAGGGAACAGCAGGTGTCCCGGGCCCCCACGCAACGCTCGTTCGGTTTTCAACGTTTCGTAAGTGGGTACGTGTTCGTACAATTCCCAGAAAGATGACCCCTCGGTGGTTGGTGCCTTCAGTACTGGGAGGAGTGGGAGGAGCGTGTTATTCCCACTAGAGTTCTCCAACCGCTCCACCCACTCTTTATAGGGTAATTCTTCCATCTTGAGACCGAGGGACCGTAAGATGGCGAAGAATTTGGCAACATCTACTTGGTCGGGCTGCATCCCTGCAGGAGGAATTAGGTTGTAGCATCCGCCGAGTGCCTCGGGGTTGTGCGAGAGGCGGAGTAGCATTGCAGAGCAGTGGTCGACGGGGATGAAAAATTTGCTTTGATCTGGTAACCGAGGGCAGGCCCCGATCATCTTGCACCCGTGGACCAGTCGAGCAACAAAGTCATCGTTGTTTCCAATTCCTCGATGGTAGTCGCCCAATATATGCCCAGGCCGATAAACTGAAGCAGGAATACCACGGCCCATTGCTCGGCGAACCATCTCCTCAGCCACCCATTGACTTTGGGCATAACCAATATCGTGGTCCAAATCCCTGACATGTGGGAGAAGCGGAGCGTCTTCCGGTAGGTAGAGGTTGGGGTGGGTCATGCCGACGGGCCCATAGGAAGAGATACTCGAGACGTAATGAAGGGTCTTTGAACGGCCTAGGGCGGCAAGGCGAATGACATTCAATGTCCCAATAACATTGGCTGGCCTATGCGCAGAATACGGCTCTATGTATTTCACCTGCGCACCTAGGTGATATATGATATCCGTGTTGAGTGCCTTGTTGTAGGCCTCGGTGCTTAAACCAAACTGTTCGTCTTGCAAGGAACCCGCGAAGGCGGAGATCTTAGAGGCGACAGGCGAGCACGCGTTCCAGAGATCGTAGCGTTCCAGCGCATGTTGGATTCGGAGACGAGCTATGGCGTCGCTTGGGGCCCTGACCAGGCATATGACTGTGTCAACTGACCGGATTTTGAGGAGATCATTAAGGACGTAGGCTCCCAAGAAACCAGTCGCGCCGGTGAGGAACACATGCTTAGCCTCAGTTCGATAATTTGTTGTAACCTGAGGGCATATGTCATCTGCGAGCCGCGAGTCGCGCAGCAGGGTTTCTGTCATGGATATGTTTCGGATTTGATCAGCTGATACCAAACCCCGGATAGTGGGGTGCTGGTAGATGGCGTGGACGGGGATCTCGTTTCCAGATGCACGACGATAACGATGTAGAACACTCGAGGCTGAGATGGAGTTTCCACCAAGGTCGAAGAAATCATCATCGATACCGATGTCGAATGGAATCGCAAGGGTGGCTTGCCAGATACTCTTCATCAAGGCAACGGGGTCGGCTGCGGACGCTTCGTGCAAAGCAGTACACTTGTGAACAGCGGTCATATATGTAGCTTCCAGCGCACGCCTATCGACCTTCCCAGTTCGTGTGAGAGGGAGGCTATCGCATAACCTGATACGAGGCACCATGTATACTGGCAGTCGAGTTCCTAAATGATGCTGAATTTGCTTTGACGTGGCACGCATGCCGGATTTTGGAACTACGCAAGCGATTAGCAGGGGGGCAGTTTCGACTGGTCGCAAAACGAATGCCACAGCGGCATCTGCCAATCCACTCGCCAAAATGGCGACCTCCACCTCTTCTAGCTCGAAGCGATAGCCTCGAAGTTTGACTTGGTTGTCCTGCCTTCCAGCATATTCCAAAATTCCACCGACCTTCCCATCTCTCCACCACACCTCATCTCCTGTCTTGTACCATCTTCGACCGTCCTGCCAGACAAACTTCTCCGCATTGAGGTCGTCCATCTTCCAATAGTCTATAGCTAACCCGCTGCTCGCAAGGTAAAGCTCCCCCTTCTCGACACCATTCACGTCAACTCCGCGGCTGCTGATAACCCGGACAGTAGTTGTAGGGTCGTATGGAGTGCCTATAGCAATGCGGCCAGATAAAGCTTCCTCTAAGCTAACTTTATGGACCAAAACAAGTACAGAGCATTCCGTTGGGCCATATGCGTTGTACAATGCGAAGGATGAGGGAGAAACCCTGAGCACACGTTCGATAGCGGCAGCGTTAGCTGGTTCACCACCTATGACAATCTTCCGCAAGGTGCTGAATGCTGTAGGTTTGGCAATGGCAATGGCGTTGAATAGGGCCGTAGGCATGAAGGACACGTGTATATTACGGCACTTGAAAGACGAATCCATGCCAAGAGGGTCGCGAACTTTGTCAGGGGAGAACACGACGACAGTAGCGCCTGAAAGGAGTGCACTCCAAACTTCGAGAATCGATATGTCGAAAAATGGAGAGCAGAGGTGAGCGATGAAGTCGCCAGGCTTGAGTGGGAAAAGGCTGTTCCCCGCGTGGCGAAGTACCCCCTTCCCTGGCAATCGAATAGCCTTGGGAGCACCCGTGGATCCAGAGGTATGAAGGATATGGGAGCAATTTTCGGTCGAAGAATGCGCCCCTTGGGCAGAGAAGATTGTGGGTGGTTCTCGAAGGTTTACTTGCATGCTCTTTTCATCGACGGTGAGGACACAGCGTATCCCCAGACGATCTAACATAGCTTCGCGGGTTTGGACATGAAGACTGGGGTCAATGGGAACGCAGGAGCCGCTGATGTAGAGAATCGCTAGCTGTGAGATGATTTGCCCTACGCATCTATCCATCATGATGCCAACCGGCTCCCCGGGCACTGTGGCGAATGTGTCGGTGATTCGTTTGCCAAGCTTCATGGCAGCATCCGTCAACCCGTCATAACTCAAGACAAGCCCTGTGGTGTCATCGATAATTGCGGTAGCGTTGGGAAATTGCGAGGCGATTTCCTTGTATGCCCCCCAAGGCCCGGGAGCGAATTGACTGCTTGATGAAAGGGGCATCTGTTCTTTAGCGAGCTAGTCAACCATTCTGATAGTCAGCATTCCCGTTGAATATCAAGAGATAGACAGGCGTACGGGGAGTCGATCAGGAAGGTGGTGAAGTCGAGGACAATCATGGAACCAACTTATAACGCTGAGTTCCAAGCACGTATCACGAATTTTTTTTGCTTCCTTCAGAGCATATGGTAGGCCACGAGATGCTACCAACAATGGCTGTTCTTTCTGCCACACGCACCTCGCATAGTGGCGGCAAGCCTTCTCCAAAAAGATCGGATTCAATATGCATCCGCCGGGACTGATTTCCCCCTCATAGGTAGCCCGAGACAAACCATGTGGGCATTGCATACTGATGAACTGCTGTTGGTTGGTCGGATCGGCCATACGTACATTACCAGCACCAGCAAGGCCGTATCCAAAGTAAATCATCAATATTCAGGCGTCTATCTGTTGAAATGTACTTACAGATGGGGATGACTCAACCAAAGGTGAAATGTTTCGAAGCCTTGGTGGAGGTAGTACTCTTACTAAAGTGACCAGAGAACATCGCTGTGAAGTCAACTCGTTTTCGGATCTAGTGTAATTTAGCGACTACCGTGGCGGTCGGCGCGGCCGAAATGTAGAAATGATGGTTCAATACCACTGTGCCGCTAGGAACAAACTTTCAGCAAGGGAACGCTCACAATGGGAGCTTACAGCATCTACAGCACGACGCTGCACACCGTCAGGGTTTTGCTTGACTCCGTTGGTATCGCTTGAAACCTCTGCGTTGTAAAATTGACTGCTTGGAGAGGCCGAATGCCATCGGACGTCAGTGGGTTAGTTAGAGACACCGGACGACGCTCAAACCCAGTGTCTACGACGAAAGCGGCGTAATGGTTGAAAAGAACGCCGTTCAGGCGAAATCCACCCTGGTGCTCAAACTAGGGAGTACTTGGGTTCAGGGGCGCCAAGAGAAGAGAGGAGACAACCAACCTGGCCAATAGGGAGTTGACATAAACTAAGAGGTGATCCTGTGAGGGAGGTATGGCGACGTACATGTACCTAGACGTACGTCGCGTGATGACAGTTTGTAATGTCATAAAGGCTAGTCAAGGAAGGATCAGGCTCGCCTGCAGTCGTAGGGAAGGATTGCCACTTGGGAAAGGATCAACCTACAAGGTTGGACTGCCACTGTGAAAGCCGCGACACTACAGAATAGTTCAAGGAAGGCCCCCCCACTCATGATATACTTAAGTTTACCTAGTAACCAGCCTGTGCTGATCACGTAGAACGCATTTCTAGGAAGTAGCTCTCCCTCCTATCGCAGTAGGGATCACAGTATAAATGGACGAGATGGATGGACTGGTAACTGACCTACGGAACCTTTTCCTTCGTTTCGCGAGATAATATGTGCTCGACCGCGCCTCGACTGCACACACGACTATCCGCGGTCGCGATAAACTGTCTGCCAGCAGCAATGAAAAGTACGCACGGTGCAGGACTCGGTTATGTGCGAATGGGATATTCAATGAACTGGAGGCAATTGGGCGGACGCCGGACAACAGTGGACCGGCGCTAATTTGACCACTTGTTGCTTTTCTCAGTTCTGTCCCATTCGACAGTAACTTCGACGTTCCAGCAACTCAAATATCCAGGACTCGACCATGGCAGCCGCAGTTCCCCACTTGATGACTCTTGCGGACCTTTCCGCTCCTCAAATTCATCGTATTCTTGTTCATTCGCATTACCTGAAGCAAATCTCACTTCCGTGGCTGCAGCCTGGCAAACTGTGGAAACAAAAGCCCTCGCAGTCACTGGACAAAAAGACTGTCGCTCTGCTGTTCTCAAAGCGAAGCACTCGGACACGCGTCAGTGCCGAAACAGCCGCGACACTCCTCGGGGGACAAGCTCTGTTTTTAGGCAAGGAAGACATCCAGCTGGGCGTCAACGAGAGCCCAAGGGATACTGCAAGGGTTATTGGGGGAATGTGCCAGGGTATCTTCGCGAGGGTCGGTGATCACAGCGAGATTGAGGTCCGTCCTTAGCCCGTTTTCCCTCGTTTCTGGAACTGATACCGTCTCTGGGTAGGAACTAGCCAAGTACTCGCCTGTGCCCGTTTTGAACGCGCTGTCCTCCTTGTGGCACCCAACCCAGATACTGGCAGACCTACTGACACTGCACGAGCACGCGCATCTTTTTAGCCCAAACAATGTCACGGAATACAAGTCCATCGACGACAAGCGGTGGACCGCGCTCCCAGAGCTCCGCCCTCTCACAGTCGCGTACGTAGGCGACTCGGCAAATGTGTTGCACGACATGCTAGTGACCTATCCGCGATTCGGGCATTCGCTACGCATCGCGAGCCCTGAGAATGAACGGTACCGTGCGCCGAAGGCTGTTTGGGACCGTGTAGTGGAGCTGGAGTGTGACAAGAAGATTTGGTGGGGGGCTGACCCCAAGGAAGCGGTTCATGGCGCTGATGTCGTTGTCACGGATACGTTTATATCAATGGGCCAGGAGGCGGAGAAGGAGGAAAGGCTGAGGGATTTCCAAGGATATCAAGTCACGGAACAACTCTGCAAGGACGGCGGTGCTAACCCCGACTGGAAGTTCCTGCACTGCCTGCCGCGGAAGCCTCACGAGGTTGACGACGAGGTTCGGTTTCACTGCACATTCAGTCAGGGATGCACTAATTTCATCGTACGCATAGGTCTTCTATGGCCCGAGGTCGCTGGTATTCCCTGAAGCTGACAACCGAAAATGGACCATCATGTCCCTCTTTGAGTGAGTAGAACAGTTGCTCCTGCGCTTTTCGACGAAGACTTGCTGACCTGCTTTAGTCTCCTGTTCGGAAAGTGGAATCTTCACTCAGACAAAATAACTCCTGCATACGCTCTTGATCGTCCCTTGATGATCAAGCGCACAAACCAAAAGTAAACTTCATTCTAATGTGTGCTTGACTACATATGTATCGTATATTCCAGTACTTGCCGACTGAACTGACATTGGGCACCGAACTACAAAGTCGAATGGAGATATAGCTTACATACTCAAACCGATCCTAAATATTTGGGTTTTCTGCTTCGTAGGTCAGCACTTGGGTCAAGGGCCGCACGACGGGTAAGAGACCGTTTTTAATCCTCGATGTTCCCCAACGGATCAGTTTCCTTCACAAGCCTTGTTTCGTACTCTTGCAAGACCAGTCCCGTGTCTTCATCCCAAATGTACTGTTTAAGCAAATCCGGGGCATACTTAGCCACGATATGGTACTCCTCCATTCTATGCCCTCCAATTTGAACTGTCCATCGATCGTGCTCAGGATAAGACGAAGAGAAGTAATGGTCTCGGATGGAAGCCGCTGAAGAGGTATTTGCGTCCTTCATGGCGGCCTTCTTGACTAGTGGAGGTTCGGCCTTAAAATCGATCATGAAGCGCGGGCTAGTGGAGTTGCCAAATGCTGAAGTGGTGCCGAGGTCCATGAGCAGAGCAATATGTGGTGGTTTTTTTCGTGGTGAAGCACCATCAGCTGTGATGAAAGGAGCGGTAAGGTGCTTCACACCGGCTGACGAAGGGGCCACCCGGTTTTTGACCTGAATAACCAAAAGACAGATATGTTCAGGATCAAATGGCCTACATATGTCACTATTCATATATGCCTAGATCATGATAAGTCCTACCGTTTGATTGGATTCACAAGTCACGTATGTGGACTCCCTTCAAGTTGCGTACACCATGCCGCATCCTGACCTTCTGCAACGAGAGTCTGCAAAAATGGTTCAAGGTCGGATCTTCTCAATCCTCGCTAGCAAAGACCTGCCATGTTGGCACTCTTCAGAAGCCAGTCGATGCTCTAATAACAATTCTAGAGCAAAAAAAAACTATTCTAACGGTTCACTGCTCCTGGCAAGGCTCGAACTTGCGACCTTTGGATTGCTCACATCAGGATGTGATCATACTACCGTATGAGACCAACGCTCTAGCCAACTGAGCCACAGAAGCGATGAGGGATCTGTACTTTTGTTTCGCCCTGGGTTGATGAATGCATTAGCAGATCATTGTTGTTGGGCAACAACATGGCAAGACGGGCATCAGCTGGGCTACGTAGCGATATCGAGAGGAACTGCAGTGACCTTCCCAACGACCCACGACTAAAAGGTAGTTAAAAATTAGAATGCGGATAGTCGTAGAGTGAAGAGACACACCGGCACCCAGCCACGGCCACCACCATCCGTTTTGACTACATACAACCAATGGGCGTGGCGCTTGAAGACTCTCAGGGCATCGCCTGAGGACAAATCTATCTCCCAGTCACCATTCCTCTGGTAGTCCATGGATGCGATACCTTGAGCACTAGTCGTGAGGATGCTCCGCGAGAGAATGGGCGCGGCAATTCGCGGGGAAGCAGGACCATTGCTAGCTGATATCTGTGGGCGATTCGGGTCTGGCGCGGTTGCTTCGGCTATTGCAGACGCCACCGGCATGTTTGTTTCGAGTACACATCCCTTAGGTATGCGCCCTTTCACAGATAATTCGGAGTCAGCCGTAGTTCCAGACCCTGTGGGATCGCGCTGGACGACAAGCCAGCCGCTATCTCGAGACGAAACGACGAAAGTATCTCCTCTACATCAGAATCCCGATCAGTGGGTTGGTGAGGAGATATCTAGAGGTGAGGGGGACGTACACAGCGACATTGAGCTCGTCGCCCTGCTCTGCCGAGTAGGGGTATACAGCCACCGCGTATGAGAGGATCTCTACTGCAGTGCTAGTGGAGAAAGCCGACCCATGGCTGTGACAGAATTCATACTGGTCCCCAGCACCAACGATCAGTGTATTTTCCGTCGTAGTTGAGCTTACGCTTGACCCCTGACCCATCGTGCGTTCGCCTGACGATCCGAGAGACGTGTCGTTGAGAAGAGAGATACGAGGGTGATCGATATCGTTGTCTGCGTGAGATCCTGCGCTACGTGTGGCGATTTTCTGCCGGGCGATGGCGATGGGTGATGGGAGGCTTTCGGCACCTTTGAGTACGAAAACCGGATCCTTTCCAGCATCCTTCAGCTTCATGAATTTCGCGAGCGGTCTCTCATCCCACGACAGACAACGCTCAATACGATTCTCTGAGTAGGGATCATTAATTGCCCGCCATAACCTGATTGACGAAATCTGCTTACCCGCAGAACCATAGCGTATAAACACAACATAGTCCTTCCAATTACGACTGCTTTGATTTCTCAGAGCAATCGACAAAACCTCCCAAGTCGGAGCTTGCATAGAAATGCCGAGATTGCGCCAGTCATCAGCATCACTAAAGTTGTTGACTAGAGAGGGTAGCATTAAGAGGCCCGACTCACTCTTCGTCAGGATTTGGACGTCATACCTGGATCTTCGCGCTCGATTAGGGTCCCCGGCGCTCCGAGCGGTCCTTGAGTTTCGGACATGGTTAATTGCTAGTAATGCGGGCGGGGTGATGGGTTTTCGCAGATCCTCGAGCTTTAATACCCCAGCAGTTTAGGTTCGGTAATTTGCGGTGTGTAGTATCACCGCTTTCTAAATTCTCATGGTTATTGGCGCCTGCTTGACGCCTTCCCTCCAGTGGGCCTCCACGCTCTCCGCATGACTGTACCAGCGAACAGCGGCACTGTGGGTATGCCTAGCGGTGACGAACACGATCTCTGACATTGCCTGTAGCGTCCTAGGCACTCCTGGCGTGAAATGAGGGAGTTGGTGTTGGATGATAGCATATTCGAACGCCGTGTACGTCCACGGGGAAGGGTGGGTTGTGCCTGATGACGAAACTAGACTTGGAGATGCTGGGCATGAGGCATGGTGATTACAAGTTTGGATACGCGGGGTCTTGTCTGACCCCAACCTAACACACGCAAGTACTCAAGGGGCGCATGGAGTGCTTGATAATTTGGGTTGCTTCAAGTTGCACAGGTTCATACTTGATTCATGCGGTTTAAGGTACATCTTCAGAGGAGCGTAAGCAACGTCTAAGATGAACCGTAGAAGCGTTCACCATTCAAAATAACCAATCTGGCAGAATTTCGTCGCCATCAACCTCAACGACGTCTTTCTCCCAATCAAACAACCACTCGCTGCCTCCCAAGCTCTTCCACCTGATTTCGGTCGGTGCAACCGAATCCCGATGCCAGCGTTGGCAGCATCCAAGTTCCCCGCAGAATTCTACAAACTGAAGCGAGGCGAGGGCATCAAAGCATTTCTTCGCCTCACTCACTAGGAAGGGTGTGGCTTCCTGATAGGCGAATCGTACACCTCGAAGGTTTCGAATGTGCTCGGAGACGGTGCATAGTCCTTTGAAGACTTCATGAATACTGGCCGATGAGCGAATCTCCATCCATTGAAGGTTGGGGAAGAATAAGACCCCTTTCAAGAGCACGGTCGGGCCGAAGTAAGAATGACACGAAAACACCCGTATATTGTCGAGAAAGCTGTTTCGACCTACAGGGCGGGTATAATACGGAAGGTCGAGCACAGTGAGGTGCGTCACGCATGCACGCAGTTCGAAGAATTGGTGGAAGACGGAATATGTAGTGATCAAGACCTGGAGGTTTAGGAAGGATGGGGAGCGGAAATGAGATGCGCTAGACTTGCTTTGAGAGGAACAATCGAGCCGCAAGGCTTTGAGCTGTGATTGTGCCTCTAAAAAATGGACCAGATTGTCGTCCATGTCGGGGACGCTGATACTGAGCTCACTGAGAGAGAACGTCGCATCCTCAAGAAATTGAAGAGAGGGTCGGGGTGACGGGAGTACGAGACTGAGCGACGTCAAGTTGGTCGTCTTCATCAGAATCTTATTAACAAGTCGAAGCTGAGTGTCTTCAAGGGGTTCATCATTGGCGTAGAATATGAGGGTGCGAACAAAGAGCTCCGTGTGTCGTCCATTATGCTGGAGTTCCATTGCTCTGAGGAAGCACCTGAGGTTTTCTATTGTTGGATGAAATGCTGCATTGGCGTAGAAGAACGGCTTCGTTAGCTCGCAGAGCTTTTGCGAAGACAAGAGGAGGTTCCAAAGAGCCTCTTTACCCCGCACGTATTCGAGGATCAAGCAGAAAGTCTCGTCAGAAAGAGTCGGCTGCATAGTTGTAGTCAGTAGTGGATTGACCAAAGCTCAAGAGCGCAATTTAGAGTCACTGCTAGCGATCCATGGATAAAGTTGGGATAAAGTTTTTCAGAAGTTTAAACTTCAATCGGAGCCCGTAGCGGCATGGTAGGCGCTGAGGGCGCTTAGTCATTGAAGTTACTTCCCGGTATCTTCAAATCCTCATTGTTGACGGCACTCCAGCAGGGCGCACCAGATCCGAGTGACCCTGCGTAATACTCACCGCTCCTTTCTCCAAGTCCCAGACTTCTACTGCTGACTCTCCGAAACCGAACAACAAAGCGCCCACAACTCTGTTTCTGATGATCAGAAATAATCAGTGATGCTATGGATGAATGGCGCTGGGGAACAATCGCCGATCAGAAACATGTCAATCATATATTAAAGCCCACGCAATATGGTAAGTGATAAGCATTCCTGGTCATCAAACTAACCAAGCTTGTCTGTCTTCCCGTGTTCATATTGGACGACACAAACCATCACTATCAGAATGGAGTTGCCCTTCGACACACATTCCCGTTTGTTCCGCGTGTCGCGGCCATCTGAGGTGTTTCGTAACTGTGCTATGTAATTGAATAACCCGGGTCTGGGTGCGCGTATGTACATTCCAGACATTGAAGCTCAAACTGATAATGAAGTTCGCCGTGAACGCCACGAGAATCGATGCGATACAGACCATCGGCCAACGAGGGAGCATTCGAAGCACCTAGTCGGCCGAAGCCTACTCCCATCGAAGAGAAGGGTCGCAATCTCGAGCACCGATGTCCTTCGGGTATGGAGATTTGATCTACAATCGAACTCGATAAACCTGTCCATGTCCCTGCAACGACTCTTCGAAATGCATAACCATGGGCCTATGTACTCTGATCTTCAGCGCCAATGCTGCACATGGAACAACCCGGGTCATGGATGTTTGGTGTGCGCAGTTCAGGAACAGCACGGTTACAACGCCTGAGTGAGCTAAATAGGTCGTCTCACGGGTCGGTAAGGTCAGCGTAGGAAACGCTGAGGAAGCGCGTGTGTGAATAGAAGTAGATATAGGGTGCTCCGCCTACATATAGATAGTTCAAACTCCCAAGAGTCAGCTCGAGCCCGAGGGTATGGAATGGGTGGTCAGCAGATATATCCACCGATTTGGTGCGAAGCTGTGGGAGGGCGCCAATGTTGTCCAAGCCTAACCGAGATCGGAGAATTGTTCTACAGCGGAGTGCTATGGAGGTAGCTTAGTGAATTGTCGCCGTGGATGGATTCTGGGGAGTTGCGTACCAATCCAATGGTACATACTTCAAGAGCCAGTCAGAATCTCGATACGCTGCATAATATGCTGACAGAGAAGCAGAGAAGGGACGCACGCACCGGTTGCTTCTCGAACCTGTTCATATTGTGGGCAGGTGGTCCCCCTAATCCTCGATAAAGAGGTCTGATCATGAGATCGTCAAGGAAATCGTGCCAGAGAAGGACCCTGAACAATCGCAACAACGCCCCGTGGGAGTGGACACTGTCAAGCGTTACGACTCGGCTGAAAACGGACATTCTGCCAAAATTCCTGAGACGGGACTCTAGACGATCCTGGGACAACTGCTCTGCTAGACGCTGATCTATATCAATCCCACAAAGGTATTTGCAAGAGGAGCAAGACCCAGCAGTACGCAGTGGAACCCCCAAACACCGAGCCTCAGAGCCACGACGTACGCCATGAACGAGAGCCCAATACCATTTTGCAGTACGCCCTGGGGAAGGCAATAGTAGAGTTCAAGGACCTACTGCTTTCACATATCACTAGACCTCCATTATCTGTGTTTTTTCTTTGCTATTCTTGCGAAATGAATGAGATCCCCTAGGCTGAATAATGTCAACGGCACTACGATCTGGACAACAACTCATTTACTTCTGTGGCCCCCCTCTTATTCCCTCCTCTACTTCGAAAGATTCAATCAGTACTACGCTACGTTTATTCGATTGTCAATCTTGTTTTCGAATCTCAAATCCGAATCTCACCAAGACGAACGGTAGCTTGTGAGTATTGCACCACCAAGTTGAAGGGACCTCAGCGTTCATAACTTGATCGTATGTATTGAAGTGGCTTCTCGAGGACTGTAGACGTAGACAAAGGTAATATAGAAAGGGAATCGAAGAAAGACTAAAAAAGCTGGCCTACTTTGGCTCCCTGACCCAAAGGCCAATGTCTGTGTAGACCCTTTGTATGAGCTTTGTATGAGCCGCCCCGGGTAGCAGCCTGAACAAGTTCGCCAGATCTGCGTCCTCGTTTTCAGCTCCCTGCGTCTGCGTCAGAGGGTGTTATCGGTCGCAACGCGCCCGTACACACTTGTGAGGTTCTGGTGCTTGAGACTGATGCGTAGGTGAATCGCGGTATGGCAGACGGGAATATATGTGGGGACACAGATGTTTACCTACCCTTAATGAACCACATCACTGTCTTGAGTCGCTGCCACAAGTTGGCGACATACTATTACTCAGCTCAGACCCCCAAGAGCTGCGACGAACCCTGCAGAGGGCACAAAAAGATCGCGGCCCCGCTTGCGGGTTAAGTTACGGACAACACAGATAGCCTCAGGCGCGGAACAGTGACAAGGTGTCAGGCGAGGTTCGAAGTCGTGGTGAAGGGCACTATCTGAGTGTGGATGATCCACTGGTGCGTACACTGACGTTCGGGACCGTGGTGCTTGTTACGCTGACGGCTTTCGAACTGGTCAAAAGATCGGGGATCCATAGAAGGTCGATCCCTCCAGCGAACGCTCGCGTAATCAGATAGCGCGAAGAATGGAAGATTTTAGTAGGTTCAGTTGGAACAGCTCGAAGAGATCGTCTATCAAGTAAGTAACCATTGAGTAAGTAGATTTGACAATTTGCTTACGGTTTGTCGCAGAACATGGTAAACGGTGCATCGGAGACGAAATAGTGTCGAGAATGGCGAGGTTTACTAGGTCGCCTAAATACGCGTATCCCTGTGTGACGGCAAACTCGTGCAACTCAACAGTGGAATTTTTGAAAAGGGCTGGGCTCGATAAACCTAGTTATTGTGATTGATCTGAGCTGCTAAATGTGTAAGAATTGGTACATAGGGTAGCAAGTGGCAAGGACGGACGGCGCTAATTTCATCGATTTTAGTCGGTGCCAAGTTCCAAACATCGTGGCAAGAGCATTTATAGGCGTCAATCTACTAACCTGTTGGTACTACGTACACTAATTTAAGCACTTTGCGCCAGAACACTGAAGGCCTAATGGATTTTGTGCCGAAGGCGCCAGAGAATTAGGTGTTAGAATAAGCTGCTGAGAGTCGCGTGACATTCAAGTAATCGAGTAGGTGTATTGCGTTTGACTGGGACTCCAGCAAAAGCATGAGGGAAAAGATACGCAGCACACAGAAACTATCTACGTAATCACGTGCCCCCTTAAACCCCCTGTACCGCCTAGATTGCCCAAATCTAACATTAGGATATGTACACTGTCGCGGGGTTAGTAAGATCACGCAGTTAATCAGAGGCCGCAGGCAAGCAAGGGCAAATAGGCACCCCTTCGATGATGATAATTGATTGTTTCGCATGAATGCTGACTTTCCTGTTCAGCGAACAAACGTGTTTGTTCCTTCACCTTTGGCTTTGACCATCTTTGCGCTGCTCCGAACATATAGGAATCCTTTCCGGAATCGAGGTCGGAGATTTCGATTTACTGACTCCCTGACGGCTCCCTTGTTTGACAGTGCATTTATTCAAGCCGATGATCAGTTTGCGAGGTGTGGCGTTCGTCGGGCGGTTCTCAGCGCGGAAATGACGAGAAGAATTGCCGGGCAACCGCTTCGCTGCACATGCTGGAAATAGGACGCATCATGGGTGAATGTGATGCTGAATCGCTATTTTTGCAGCGACCCAAGAGTGCGGCGCTGGAATCAGTGTGTGATTCCACAGGCTTCGACTGTCAGAGATCCCCTTGGAGTGGCATCTTGTGGCTGGGCCCAAGCTCGCTGGATCTTGATCTCGCCGACGAAATTGGAATGGTTGCCACGCAAATGTACCTTTGGATTACGTAATCCAGGGAAAAGCCAGTTATGAGAAGCCGGCGGTAAGGAGCGTCGTTGGTGTTAAAAGGGAACGGGATTGATCAACAAACTCCTTCTCGGCGTTTCCTTCCTTTCCCTCTGACCCTGCTGTTCTCTCCTCACCACCATCTGCGTTCCAGCTGGCCTGCCCCATTTTCCCCGTCAACCAACTCCTAGAACCGTCGGGGCCACCCCAGGACCATGTCTTCCAGTACTATCTATAATGTGAGCTCTTGCTTCTTGTGGCCCACAAGTGGTGCCTTTTCGAAGGGGCAGCAGTCTGTTGCGCGAGGGTTCTGTCGTTTTGTGCGGTGGGAGGGACAGCCGGTCTGCAATGACATACTTTCGCTTAACCCATATATGACCTTTGTCGTGTCACAAGAACAGCTTCCGCACACGTGTAAACTCACAGGAATCTTCCATATTTTCACACATGAATTCGCTTTGAATCGTTTCGCTCATACCACTTTCATATGCCGCAGCACAGGAGCCTTCAGCCCACTGGCCCTCCCGTACCGGGACCCAGCCAGTCACACTCGCAAGCTAGACTCAACGAATCCTTTGATGTCATTAGGCAAGAGTTTGATCTTCTGGCGCAGGAAATGGGGACGATACGAGCTCAGAGGGATGACTACGAAAACAAACGTGAGTCGGGCAGCTTATCCGCAATTTTCGTCTCATGCTTACCTCGCGATTGTAATTTCCAATCCGGTTGCATCGCACTCTTTTCATATGGCCAGTGGCGAATCAAATTAATGAGCTGGGCACTTTTCGTCAGCAACTCGTTGAACTAGAGACCAAGCACGCAAAGGTTCGACAGCAATTTGAAGATGAACTCAATCGGGCTCGAAATGAACTCCATGTTCTCCGCCAAAGCATGCCTGGCGGTATCCCTCCGCAGCCACAAGTTGGTCCTGGTTCGATCGGCATTCCTGGGGGCACAGGGCCTGGGCCGGTTATGCATAGCGGCGCACCGGCCTCTGCGTTGCCCAACTACAACGATCCGTACTACCGAGAGCGTGACCGCGAAAGGATTGCTGACCGAGAGAGGGAGAGGTTAGAGGGAGGGCGTGGAGAGCGTGGGGACAGAGTGGAACGTGACAGAGAACGTGATAGTAGGGGGGACAGAGATCGTGGAGGCGCAGACCGAGGAGAGAGAGACCGTGAACGGCTGGCGGACCAGCGAGATCCCAAACGTCTCAAAGCTGACCGTATTAAATCCGATCGACCAGGTCAGTGGCTAGCCTTTATGTATGCATAGTTTCCAATGACAGAAACCCCTCCGTAGACCCGTACAGTCCCTCTCTTGGTCATGGACAAACGCCCAAACTTCAGCATCCACCAGCTCCTGGAGGTCCCGGTTTGCCTCCTCCATCCGTCCACGGTCCATACCCCAATGCTGGTCCAAGCACCGCTCCTGGTCCTCCTTTGCCTGATCCTTCCAACCCTCCGGGTGCTCTCGTCCCTTTAGGTCAAAGCGCTGCGAATAGCTTCCCCGATGATCTAGACCCTCATAATGTACCCCCCGAATTCAAAAAAGAAGCCTCCGATTGGTTCGCAGTATTCAATCCAAAAGTGAAACGGGTTCTGGATGTTAACCTTGTACACACATTAATGCACGAAAGGTCAGCATCTTCTATCATTATGGAGTCGTTCAGTCTTACCTATTCGGCTCACTGCCCAGTGTCGTGTGTTGTGTTCGCTTCTCCGCCGATGGCAAGTTTCTTGCCACTGGATGCAATCGCACCGCCCAGATTTTTGACACCAAGACTGGCATGAAGACCTGGTGCGTTCAATTATCGGAGTCTTGTGTTATGCACCCCGCTCAGCTTATGTAGTGTCCTCGCGGACGAAGGTGCGGGGAAGGCCGGTGACTTGTACATCAGGAGTGTCTGCTTCAGCCCGGATGGTAAATATCTTGCCACGGGGGCTGAAGATAAGCAGATTAGAGTGCGTCTTCGCCTTCCCTTCTCCAGCCTTCTTCTTATATGGCCTTGACAGATCTGGGATATCGCCAAGCGACGCATCTGCATGGTCTTTGATGGACATCAGCAAGAAATCTACTCACTCGACTTCTCGCATGATGGTCGATTGATCGTCTCAGGTTCCGGGGACAAGACAGCTCGAATCTGGGACATGGAACGTGGGACGTCGGTCGTCCTCACAATCAACGACCCTGATTCGCTCAACAACGATGCCGGTGTCACCTCTGTCGCCATGTCCCCTAGCGGGCACTTCGTTGCTGCTGGCAGTCTTGACACCGTCGTGCGCATATGGGATGTGGCTTCAGGCGCGCTTGTCGAGCGTCTAAAGGGACACCGCGACAGTGTGTACAGCGTGGCGTTCACGCCTGATGGCAAAGGCTTGGTCAGCGGCAGTCTAGACAAGACGCTGAAATACTGGGACGTCAGTGAATTAGTCCCATCTGGGTTGAAGGGCAAGAAAGAGGGCGCCAATGGTGGCCCCATCAATGGACCCGCGGCATTCAGGAAGGACGGTGATAAGACGAGCCCTTGTACAATGAATTTCACCGGCCATAAGGTACGTTCACTTGCATGCCAACTGCAGTCGCGCCTCATGCTCCTCTGCTGTAGGACTACGTCTTGTCCGTGGCCGTGTCCCATGATGGGCAATGGGTGGTCTCTGGATCGAAAGATCGGGGTGTACAATTTTGGGATTCACGCACAGCAATTGTACAATGCATGCTTCAAGGTCATAAGAACTCTGGTAAGTTCATTAAGCGTCAATTGATGTGCGCAGTACGTCGACTCATGTTTCCCCTTTAGTAATTTCGATCGATTTGAGTCCTGCCGGAAGTATCCTTGCCACGGGCAGTGGCGATTGGCAGGCAAGAATATGTACGTCTTCTTCGACGTCAGTTTGCACGCGTACTGATCGTCCCCGCGCTATCAGGGAGCTACACGACGATATGATAGTCGATAACTCTCCGCACTTACGGACACATTGTGATGACTATCCTCTCCTCGCGCATTATCTATTGTGGTCCTTCTCGTCTCTGTGCTTCGCATTGTTTTTTGTGTCTTCGTATCTCCCTGTAACCATCTGTAAAAAAGCTTGTCTTCTGCCACATCACCGTTTTCTGCTCCCGTCTCGGTGCAAGGCGTTCTGGCCGTAAATATAAACATCTACGTACCATCCTGTTCTTGTTTGTCACTCAGATTTGTATATAAATCCTTGTCATCGCATTCTAGCACTGTGACAATGGACTTGTGAGTTGTCAATCGTCTTCTGGATGACGCTAGCTGATGTGGATTCGTCAAGAACCCTTCGTGCGAATGGCCTTGTTCGAGTACGCGGTTTCAGCCTATCACGGCTTTGGGATATGGTATTCGCATCTGAGAAGCATGAGGATCGCCATGGTAGTGGCGTTCACCGAAGAACGGCCCACACGGTACCGAACCCGAATATACCCTCGCTATCGCTTCTCTTTCCATCATCTGACGTTTGAACCACTATAGCCAGTAGCCAGCATATGGTGCCTTCGACAGCGGCCCCACGTTCGACATTTGAGTTTCAAACAGCTTCGTTGCACGATGGGCACCCTCCAGATGAGCGGACAGAATAAAATGACGGTAGCTGCTCTCGCTATGTCCTCCACAATGATTCAGCTCCTGATGAAATCGTTCGCAGCTCTTTCTGTCTTCGCGGCGTCCGTTACAGCAGTCCCCCATTCTCTCGAGAAACGTGCCGCCCCGCAGGGCATCGATGTCTCTGGATTTCAACCTTCCGTCAACTGGAACACAGTCAAGGCTAATGGCGTGTCTTTCGCATTCATCAAAGCCACCGAGGGGACCAGTACGGATAAATCCTTGACGCTGATCTGTGCTTACTGACATCCTTGTGATAGCGTTCATAAGCTCCAGCTTTTCGAGCCAGTATGTAGGCGCCACCAACGCCGGGTTCATTCGTGGTGCCTATCACTTCGCCCACCCCGATTCCTCGTCTGGCGCTGCTCAAGCCAATTTCTTCTTGGCCCACGGCGGTCAGTACTATCCATCATCATCTGTGATGTCCTCTAACATCTGAGTACCCCAGGTGGCTGGAGTCCAGATGGGATCACCCTTCCTGGGGCTCTTGATATCGAATGTAAAGCACATTACAGGGAGTATTGCACTTGTCCAACACTAACTACGCTACAAAGATAATCCGAACGGCGCCGAATGCTACGGCCTGAGCGCTGCAGCTATGGTCGCGTGGATTCACGATTTCTCAAACACTTACCACGCGGCCACTGGTCGTTTCCCAAGTAAACTTCAGGTATCATATCCTCAGGCGTAGCTTCCCGCTGACTGCCATCCCCGTGCAGTAATTTACACGACGACGGACTGGTGGACGACATGCACCGGAAACAACGCAGGATTCGGTTCACAGAATCCGTTGTGGATCGCTCGGTATGCCAGCAGCATCGGAGCGGTACCCGCGGGCTGGAGGTGCGTGTGTTTTACCTAAATGGTCCAGCAGTGGGACTGATTCCCGATTCTCAGCTTCGCGACGTTCTGGCAATATGCAGACTCTGGACCGAACCCAGGCGACCAGGATATCTTCAACGGGGACGCTGCTGGTTTGAAAAGGTATTCATCGACGTTCTCACTTGCATCGGGGCGCTTCTGACTAGCCCTATTCTACCAGAATGGCGACTGGTTAAATTGGTTGTAGTTCATGTGCCTGTCCAATCATCGACTCAATGGATGACCTTTTGCTTGAACGTCCCACTCTACTAAGTTGTTGATGCTTCGAATAGTGCCTCGGCGTCCCTTTCCTCATGTCGGAAAGGTATGGATTCTCCCAACCTCGATAGTCGTACAAATGATGACAGCCCAATGGTTCCACCCATAGCGTTTCCCCGGTTCCCAACCCTGTTATACAACACCCCTACAACTCCAAGCGATCGAACACGATCATGCGAAGGTCGAATAATAATAATAATATCGATGCAATTCTAGCGAATCAGGATTGCTTCAGTCAGCACCGCAGAAAGTCCGCAAGCAAGTTATCCACCCACCAAAGGCATCTATAAGTCCAATCCCAAATGATGGTAGCAGCCCAATCAAGCAACGACACAGTATGCGCCTCCCCCCGAGCCAGTGGTTTCGGCGTCGACGGGCGGGATGTCGGCTGGTGATGCGTCTGCAGCATTGGGAGCGGTGGTGAAGAAGGCTGCGATAGTGGTGAACGCGTCCATGTCTTTCAGATGTGAGGATGGTGCGGAGGACGAGTTCTTAAGGCAGGCGCTGATGCTGAGGGCTGCAGGATTGAATATCAACCTGAAGCCTCAGGCCTATTTTTCGAAGTCTTATATACGTCCCCTGCCCGTCCTACACCTCCAGTGGAGCCCGGCACCGCATGCGCGCTGTCGGACACCGGACCCAAAATCGCCACCAAATTCGTGTTCCGGTGACCCAGCGGATTTTTCTTTTTGTCTCGGGCATATAAATTTCCTGTGGTGGTGCCCTCGTACGCGAGAGCCGCAGGGGTGTATTCAGCGAAAGACAATAAGGGCTGATAGGCTTGCACATTCTGATTGTTACCGGATTACCAGGCGGTTAGTGTTCTGTGAGGAAGACAATAAGCCCGATCTCGATCACTTTCGATCGTTTTGACTTTCTGGTAGGAAGTAACGATGTAGTGCGGTGCCGCCCTTTGCGTGCCTTTTGCGACGTCAAAGCAACGAAAGGGGACGAAACTACTAGTGTCGCAAGCTAGTCAGTGGTCTTGCAGTGCTCGAGTGTTCTGGGCTGTTGGTGCCTCTCTCGGGCAACATATAAGAGATGACCGAGTAAATGTATCTACCTTTCTATTGTCTTATCGACTGCTAGGTCACCGGGGATATTCAAAACTCACTAAACCTTCTCAGAACACTGTCCCACATATAAATATGCATGGCCACGAGGCGGAAAGCAAGCACAGATGCCACATTGGTTTCTGCACAAACCGTAACCGACCACTAGATTCATGTTATTATGTTGTTGAGATATAGGCACAATTCTATGCGGACGCTCTGCAGTGAGGAGAAAATAGATAAGGGGTAGTTGCGCAAGGTATTCTGGAAGGAACTAGTGGGATGGAAGAAGTGGTGTCGAAGCCTTCGCCCTGCTTGGTGGTATTCTTATTGTTGTCTGTAGGATGGACGGCAAATGGGTATATTCTAGGCGGTAATCGTGGACGAAGCGAGAACAAGGTGACTTTGCACATGCAGCCTCAGCTTCTGCACGAGTCACCAAAGCGGGGCTTGTATCGTGAGTCCCGAGGAATAAGCTGTTCGTGTTGATATGTCGTTGTGTTATTGTCGGGGTGGGTCTTGATTCGCCCTCCTTCGTCCGATCCTCAGTTCGTGGGGGAGTAGTCTGTGATACTGACGCTGGCGGTTGGAGCTGGATCTTAGGACGCTTTGATGAGACCTCGGTGGGCAGGAGGGCTAGTTCTGTCTCTACAAGCAGCTGCAGCATTTCTTTCGATGGCGGCGCGAATCGGCGGCGCGCATGCCTAACAGGTGCGTCCAGCAACAGAAAGGGAGGTGCTGTGTGCACAGTGACAGATGGCGGTGAGAGCGGCTCCGTTGGTATTACTGAGTCGTTGTGAGGTTCTGGAGGGGCCCGCCCTTGCGCCGGTTTGCGTACAGAAGGTGTGCAGTGTCTTGGCCTCTTCCGTGCGTTTGTGTTCAGTACTGTTAGGCTAGAACAGAGCTCGGGTGTCATAGTTGGTGTTCTTAGAGGCGCCAAAGAGTTCGAAGCATGTTCTTCGAGCGGGGCAGATGGCGCATGCATTGTAATCGATGCCGGTGAAGGTGAATCTGCCGGTCTGCATGCCTCTGAGGTACTGGGAAGTCCAGAATAGGTTCGCTCTCGCGCTGGTTTGCGGGCAGAAGGCAAGCGCTTCGGAGCCCGGCGTGCTGGCGGCTTCTTGTGATCGGTGACTGGTCTTGTTGGGTTAGAACAGAGCTTCCGTGTTTCAGTGGTCGATTTAGGGGATTTCAAAGAATTCAGGACACATTCTTCATCTTGGCGTAGTGTGTTCGATGGTAGGGAGATGGGATCCAGTGCCACTTGATAGTTCAGACCTGTTGGCAGCCGGGAAACCTGGGAGGGCCCGCTCTTGTTTTCAATGAAAGGACACCATGGCGGGGAGATAGATACGAGCAGTAGTCCACGAAGCCTACGTGGCGCACGGAGAGGTCGCCATTGATCATAATCGTATTTCCCAGCTCGCAGAATAGTCGAATGTGTCCAAGGCAGACCCGCCGTGACCTATGGTTATGAGCTTGAAATGAGAGCAGTAGATATAGCAGGGTAACGTACAACAGACGCTTTGATCAAGGCGGGTTGCCTACGTAGATATTTTGGTGTCCGTACAACAAACAGGCCAGGGTCTCGACTCATGGCGTTGCCAATCGGCAGCTTGCCATCAAAGGGCAGACAAAAGCTTCTGACCAGATCAGATACGTCCATGCTGACGGCGTTGTGCCTCGCCTAACTGCCCCGCAGTTGCTTGTTCAAGGCCCCGGTGAGCACTGTACAGTGAGGGCGAGCAATCCGTCTCAAAGTCTGTCCCGAAGGCCATTGATCCGTGCAAATAGTACCAAACAAAGCGGCTCAGTCGTGTAAATTTCTGGCCCACCTAGCCTCTTTCTGTTATTTGGAAAAGAAGGAAGTGTGAGGTTTGTCTGCGATCCTAGTTTGGGCAAAAAATTGACATATCTAGTGAGATCTTCGCCTTGGATGGCTGTCTTTTTGGTGAAGATTGCGGACTCGATGGCTGTTGATGTGTCGCAGTTCTCTGAAGTTCTCTTCTGCTCGATACCCGTCCGTTATATGTATGGTTATCCGCCGCCGCACTTGAAAGGTTTGGAATTTGGCTCAGCTTGTTCCTGTCTTTGATCCTATCTGATCTGTCAATTTCTGAGGCTCGTAAATATCCCGCAAATATATAACGCTCACCAAAATTCGTAAGGATAGCACATTGAACATATGCTCTAGCACTTGCCTAGCACTTCGTTAACGAAGTGAACCGAGCCACCGCCGACCAGAGTCCATGAGAGTAGGGGTGCAACGGCAATATAACTCCGATTAAAAAAGCGCCCCAGGTCAATTCCAGGTTACCGAGATCTGAGAAGTAAACTCGTCGACTATGGTATCCCATTTTCACAACTATACTCTTCCTCTAAACGCAGCTACCTTAGTTACTTTTCACGATGCTGCTCAAAAGGGTCTAGGCTTGCGTATCTGTCAAGTCATGATATCTACCGCAACGTCGGCAAGGTTAGTGGTGTCTCGAAGATGACTCTATGAGGGACTACAGCTCATATTGAATCCTCGCATTGGAAGCCGTAAAGAACCCACCGTCGACGAGTTGGCAACGTTCTTCATCTTTCAGCACGAAATATCCGTACGTTGTCGATGTTGCTCCCAATGAACACCGCATATATCTAGCGACTAGAAAGCTGTGGAAAGCATTTTACTTGCCGATATCCTCGCTCCATTACCGGAGAAAATCATCTTGGAAGGAGATGGCTATACACTAGTAGGAAGTAAGTTCAAGCCAGCTCAATTATCTACTTCTCGCGTCTGAACAGCAGAAGCTAGACGCGACTGGCGGTTTGGCGCGACGATAAATGCTCGGTGGGGTAAGGAGCCTCTGGTACCAACGGACAGCAAATGGAGATTCCTCTTCGAGGTTCGAAAAAAGCCTATTGAAACTATGGCAAAGCAGAGGATTTCGGAGAAGTGACCAAGTGCTAATTTTGTGCGGCTACTTGTGTCATACAAGCGAATAATATACAAGACATGGGCAAATCGTAATATGCGTAATGTGCGTCAAATGTTCAACGTTCGTGCATCGTGTCATGAGTCTAGGGAATGCGAATAAAAAGTGTCCAGTATTGTCCAGAGTCCGAAAGGAATGGGGGTATGCTTCAGTCGTTGAAATGCGAAGGACTTGTTTTCAGCAGCGATGCTGGTCAACGATGCCAGGTGAGTATTAGTATAAGCATATTGTCTGATATGATATTGAGCATCTAGTAGCGACAACGAGAAGATGACATTGACAACACACCATGAATTACGCGTGACATATAGGACCTCTTGACGCCCGTCCGGGGTCGTGCCGATATATACGACGTCACCAATTTGCCAGCGATCCCGGGTCCTCGCGTAGGGCATCAGTGGCAAAACAGGCTTATCCAAAGAGGTTATAGTAATAGGTACGCCGAGCTCTAATGAAATGCTGAGGGCGCGAAGAAGGACCGTTGGTGTTTTCCGAAGGAAACGCCCATACGACGTGTTTAGTAAAGCTGGGTCGAGTTTCACGAGTGCCGCTGGTGTCTTAGCTAATTGCGGACTGTCAGGACATGCTTATGTCGGGGTAGAGGACGAAGCGTACAATATTCTTTCCGAGAAAGAGCTGATGAATATTGGGTGGTGTGGACACTCCAGGTAAGGTATCTTGGCGAGCCGTGACGAAGTTGACTGCCTGGATTATGGAAGGATATTGTAACGTGGGGTCGTGTCGAAGGCCTGCGTCCAGCAGGAGAGAGAAATTCCCGAAATTCGTACGATTCATAAGAAAGCAGAGGCGTTCCACATCCAGACATCGAGTAATGGAACGGAAAGCCAGCGGGCATATTTTCCAGCGCGCCGTTCGCGAGCCGGTTCCGTAGTTGCACCGTTGCCTCTATGGGATCCGATTGAGGGCCGTGACCGTAATGGCAGTGCGAGAGTGAGGTCCCGAAGTGGTGAGAAGATGGTTGAAGATGAAGGACCGGCTTCGATTGATAGATGGACATTTCGTGAATGGTCAGCTTGCTGGCTGCGGAAACATGATTCACGACGTTGACATTATATACGACCTTAAAGTGGGTCCCGCGCATTGAAGCCAACAAAGCAATGACAAGAAAACAAGGAGCCATCGTCAAGATTATCAGTCAAGCCACCGCTAGTGTTATTATCTGAATAGCGATCAAGAGCAAAGTCATCGCCCAGTCGCGCACCTACCAGCAAGTGTTAACAATGGATGGACAAGAGAAATGGCGTCGGTCGTCTGGGAGCATGGTCGCCTTAGCAGCAACGCACATTTCGAAATACAAAAGATTGTGGGTACAAGGTGCCGGGTACAAAAAAGTCCCACAGTCAGCGGCTATTGCTGATTACTTCTTGGACTCACAGATTTACTCTATTCGGATACATGCAAGTACTACATTTGGCACAAGTGCGAGGCTCGAAGTATCTAGTCGGCCGCTTCCTGTTCTCTAATCTCTCGCTCTAGTCGGTCCCTTTCCGCTTGTCTGAGCCTCATCAACGTCATCTCTTCGTACCCTAAACCAGAAACAGATGGTAGCTTGGGAGCTGCGACATCAGGCTACAGAAGAACAGCCATTCAGTGTCGTATACTTCTTTTGGCACTATGGGACATACCAAACTATCAGGAAACGACGAAGCGAACGTTGATGGATCAGCCTTTGACTGATGCTGTGGCAAAGTTGCTTTGACTTCATCCCCTGAGGAAGATGTCGGTTCTGAACCCAATTTTCCCATCTTCTTCAACCACACCAGTATCGGAGGTTCCTTCTCATCCACCCACCGGATATCAACCCCCTTCAACCCCCTCTCCGCCTTCCCACTGGCGCACACCGCAGCAAAAGCATCGCCAATCCGTTTAAACGGCACCAGGGCTGTACCGTACTTGGGTGGTTTTGTTGGAGCTTTCTTCGGCGGCTTGATGGACAGAACCACGGACGAATCATCGATGGCACCGAATGGCGATAGAAGCGATACGAGCGAAGCGGTAGTTGTGAGGTCCGGGCGGGCAGCGATGCTGAATTTGATCCGGACGGTAGTATCGAAGTCGCCTGGACAATATCAATACGTGATTGAAAGGATGGATGGATGGAATATGGCCACAAACCTAGCGTAGGGAGTTCTGGCTCTGGCTCTGGCTCTGGCTCTGGGCTAGCGACGACGGGTGTAGGTCGAAGAGCTCTCTCTCTCTCCTCCCTCATCTTGCGGCCCTCTTCCTTGATCTTCTCGGTCTCGCGCCACACCTTGATCTCTTCCTGTTGCTTTTCTACTCTTGCCTTCTTGAACGCACGCTCTCGCTCCTCCAACTCCTCGACGAGATTCTTTCGCTTGGAGTCATACGCCTTGAAACGCTCCTTCCGTGCTAGCTTGAGTCGCAACTTCGCATCCAGCGCCAGCCGTCGCAGGGGATCGAGCAGAAGTTCATACGCCTGATTCAATTCGTGAAACTTCCGTGCTTTTGACGTGAAAGCATGTTAGCGGTACGCACTCGGGTCTATCGACAGCGACGACGTGCCTGCATCGGGATTGTTGGGATTCTGTGATTCGTACGGTAAGAACAATTGACAAGGTGAAAACCGACAACGTACACGATCTGGATGTACTTTCAATGACTTTTGACGATATGCTGTTTTGATTTCTTGGTCCGTAGCCTCTAGCTTGATGCCAATAAGTTCGTACGGGTCGACTTCCTCATCAGTGGACATGGTTGGGATTGAAGGTGTGCACTGTATGTTGTTCCCACGTCGAGGGTCCTTCCATTTCTGTGCACCGACCCCGAGGATACTTCCATGGAAGTTTCCATGTGCCACATCAGGCACTTGTCCCGAGCCTTGGTCGGAAAATTTGACCGTGCTATTGACGTTGACCTGATTTCAACCATCATCTTGTTTTTACGCCATGTTCTGGGGGATTGCTGCTGCTGCTGCAGGGCTGTGGGTGTTGAAGTCGATGGCCTCGATCAACAAGGCTCGCAAGAGCTTAGGGTGAGTCCCCTCGAAATACACCAGTCCCGAATAACAAATCGAACTACAAAGTGACTGCCCGGGAGGAGAGATCCTGCTATTTCATCCATTCCGGACGTTGTCGATGGTTGTAGGATCGCACTTTCCATTCCCCGGTCAGATTGGGACGTATTTCGGCAAGTTCAACGGTAAGTTCACCAGGAAACTTCCCCGGCGTATTACTGATCTGCTCTTATCAGTGTACAAGAAGTACGGCAGCACTTGCTTGAGCTCGATCGTGTTCTATAATGCCATACCGACCTTTTGGTTGTCTGATGCTGACGCTATCAAGGTCGTTAGCACAGATCGGACTGTTTTCCAAAAAGATGTGGAAGCCGTACGTCTACTTGTTCGATCATCAGGAACCATCCTGATTTTATGTGCAGTATGAAACTCTCAACATCTACGGCCCAAATCTTGTTGGGACGGAAGGTTTAGACTGGAAACGCCACAGAAGGATTGCAAATCCTGCCTTCAATGAGGTAATCGTTCTCTCTCTGAACTCTAGCTTGAGCGACCCCTTTGAATGCGTAAATTAGGCCAATAACGCGTTCGTCTGGTCGGAAACGACGCGTTTCATTACCGAGTGGTTCACCGAAATCGACAAATCCCAAGCGAGTAGCCAAGTCTCGAACGTCCCAGTAGACCTGCTTAAGGATCTTACACAACTGACGCTGCTTATCATATCGTCTGCTGGTTTCTCCCGCCGTGTCTCCTGGAACGACGACTCATCTCTCGTCCCACCACCCGGTCACACTATGGCGTTCCAGCCAGCAGTCGCCTCTGCTATCCATCACACCATTGTCAAGATCTTAACTCCTGATTTCCTCTATTCGTTGTGTTCTAAAATCAATATCCCCTTCATATCTCCGGTGCTCAGGGAAACCACAGCTTCCTTTGAGGCACTTCGAATGCACATGCTGGAAGTTGTTTCATCAGCGAGAGCCTGGATATTGGATAACAAGGGCGGGCCCAAAGACGGGAAAATGGATGCTGCATTACTCAGGAATTTGGTGGAAGCCAACTTGGCTGAGGGTAGTGATTACAGAGGCTTAACGGACGACGAGTTACTATCCAATACATTTGTGCGTATCATCACTTCCACGTCGATGTCGCTGAACCGACTCGGTTGTAGACATTCCTTTTAGCTGGTCATGGCGAGTCCATCGCTACTCTGGCGGGGTCTCATTGTACTGATAGTCGTATCTAGAGACCTCCGCTCACACTCTATGCTTCGCAGCCGTATTCCTCGCCCTGTATCCTGAAATCCAAGACAAAATCTACGAAGAGGCCATCAAATTATGGCCAGATGGTGTGCCAGAAATAGCCGATCTTTCCGTGCGTACCTCACCCAGTTCAACATCGTCATGTGTAATTACAGACCTTCTAGGCGTACAAAGATTCGATGCCTAAGCTCGTATGTGGAAATCTCACAATGCGTTTTCCATTTATTTATACGGTTGGTCGTCACAGGAATACACCATCGCTACCTTCCATGAAACTCTCCGACACTTCCCTCCCGTATCACGCCTAGGTAAACCGGTCCACGCCGATACGACGCTCAAGGCGAGAAGGTTCACAACCAACATACAACACTCCAAATCCGCAGACCTCCAAGAGGTATCAAATGTCGAGGAATTCGTGGTTCCTATACCCAAGGGCAGCATCGTCATCGTCGATATATACGGCTTGCATCTCAACCGTACGTCGTCTCCACTCCTCTCCAGCTGGTGTTTCTCTTTCTCACCGCGCACATCCGCGTAGCGGTGCATTGGGGCCCAGACGTCACTGAATTTAGACCTGATCGGTTTATTGATACTGAGTCGTATCGTTGGCCACGGGATGCGTGTGCGTATTTGTGCTCTTTCTTTGGGTCTAACTAGACTTGTTAACAATGCGGATAGTCCTAGCATTTTCTTCGGGCCCTCGCTCTTGCATCGGGCAGCGCTTCTCTACTACAGAGAGCGCGTGCATCCTTGCATCCCTCGTTCGGAAGTACGAGATCCTCGTGCCAGGCGATTTGAAGTCGCTGTCCTTTGAAGAGAGGAAGAAAGTCATGTTGGGGTGTACGACGGGGATCACACTGACGCCGACGAGTGCAAGGGTTGAGCTGAAGAAGAGGGTGTAAAGGGGGTGTTTTGGTTACAAGTTATTCGTATTTCTTTGGCACGGTGGTTAGACACTCACACTTGGATACATGTTTGGAAGCAATTCGTCTGTGGTCTTGCGTGACCTTTGACTGTGTTTGGATATCGTGCCAAATGCGTCCGATACTATCACTTAGACAGATTTGCAAAATTTTGGACAATTCGACCTGGTGCTCCAGATTGGATGTCCCTACAACTCCCGGCATGCTACGAGGGGTTGTCGCTCATCTTGGTTAAATACATATCAACTTTTTGAGTGAATCCCTTTCCGAGTAGTAGAGCAATGACGATGCCGGTACGACGAGTACCCAAAAACATAGATTTGCAAACTTTTCGTCACAGTGTGTCACGCGTCATTCAGACCCAGCAGCGCAGCCGTGTGCCGCCCTGCAAAACAAGGGGCAAATAGGAGCTTCTTTGTCACGCAAAATGTTGCTGGTTTTCCTGTGCATGAACCAGTAGGTACGAGTGCAAGGGACTCTAGGTTCAGACTCTAGCGCTACTATACTAGCTAAGAAAAAAATCAGAAGTCTGTAGGATTGTTATTACTTCAAGTCAAATTTGAAATGACTATTTGCACGTCACATTTTGCCCGCGGAAATGGACTTGCAACTGCTCAAATGCCTTGAGATTTTTACAGTAGCTCAATGAAGTCTATTTCTCAAACATACTTCATGTCCGAGCATAGGAATCTACAACAACTTAAAATTGGTTTTGCACATCTATGTGTGTTTGCACTACAGTACACGTGATAGTAAGGACAACAATTCTGGCGGGTGCTTAGCCGGAGTTGATGACAAGACAATAAATCTCTCTGTCGGGAGGACATGACAATAAAAATAGGCACAAAATCGCAATGTCGCAGAGACAAGAGATAGTGAACGACGTATAAATATCTCACTTCAAAAGCGCAGAATCCCCCTAGTGCCTAGTAAAGTTCCCCGACCTCTCGTTTGTAACCATCCCGCCCTTTGACATCGCGTTCTGCTCATTGATATTCTCGCCAGCGTCATCCGCTCGTTACCACAACACCTCACGGCATCACTCCCTTACGAATACGAGATGGATTCGTTCACCACCATCACACTCAGCGGGGCTGAGGATACAACTCTCGCTACTCCTCCATGCGACGGGGAGAAGAAAGGGGCGGGCGGAGGTGCTTATTGTGTCATCGTTTGAAGTAAAGGTAAGATGTCTTGATGAAGACGAGGCATAGTATCCGCTGTAGCTGACTTTTCTAAAGTCATGGATCCGATACCAGTCACGTCAATACCCCCAGTGCAGGCAACTGGATTTCCGCTAGTCCGTTACGTTATTTCAGAGGTGCAATAGGATCGAACCCTTCGGGCCTCCGAGATAGACAACGAGTCGATCCGGTAGATAGTACATACACATTATAATATGGAATCTCTGCGCTGATCGATTAACGTCGGTGATCAGGCGCCAACGCCGATGCTCTTCAAATAATCGACCCGATATGGATTAACGTCTGTGGTTGGGCCCCGATTGTGTGGGATCCATTTTGGCTCATCCTGTGAGGATCGGTGGATTGTATCAGCGAAACACGGTAGAATGGGTGTATGAGGAAACGTACTTTGAACAGGCGGAGAGCCTTGATATTGTTTGCTTCGTCCAGTGTGAAGCGGTGGTAAATCCCAGCGGGGATGACAATAAGGTCGCCTGGCACGACGGCGATACGTATCCAGGCATCCGAGGGCGACTCTGATTGTATCATGAGATCCCTGCAGCGCCCCCACCAACAGATCGACATGCGCTCACCTCGTACATCGAAGAAGCCACTTCCAGAAAGGATGTATCGGATTTCCTCGTCCTCGTGCATATGTCTATAGTATCACGGTAAATGATTAGCTTCGTTCAGCCTGGAATCTTTAGACGTACTCCTGAAAGAATCCCTTGATCTTATCTTCGTATACTTCGCCCATGCCTTCTTTCGATACGTTAATCATATCCCGATTCTTGTAGTCTCGCTCCTTGGCGACTGCATCAATTCTGGCTTCGTATCCTTCGACGGGGATCTCCCAGTATTTGACACCGATGGATTCGAGGAGCGCTGGCGGCACTGGACGAGAGGGGACGTAGTCGTGAGGAAGGCGCTGGTCGCCCGGGAGGTTATCGAAGTAGTACGCTCGCATTTTGACTGGCTACGCAGAATTCGGGTGAGGAGGTGGATGTCTCGACGAGAAAGCGAAATCTGGGAACATGGTGGTGCGCATTGCGCAAGAAATCGCGAATCATATGATTGGTCCCGAAAGGATAGCAGGCGCTTACTCGGTATCTCCGGCCCGCTGCAGCAGTAACTCGAACATAACATACACATGCATCGACACAATAGGCTGGTCACTAGCTACAACCACACATGCGACTCCAAGATTCCGGCGGAGCAACTATCAAAGGATGACTCTCGTGTTCAAGCCTGGGCCTTTCTTGGGAGAGTTCTGTTCCTTTATACTGCAATGTGACGATACCAGACCGGTAGTCTCGTACTCACACTTTCGCAAGTTCGCATAAGAACCCACGGACAATTTGCACAATGGAAAGGCTCACCATATCACCCACCTATGTCGACTCCAAGTCCACTCGTAGGCGTAGCCGCCGCACTTGCATCACAACCCCCCACACGTACAGTGTTCTCACAATTCTCACTCACCGGTAAGGTAGCTTTGGTCACTGGGGGCGGGCGTGGGATCGGACTCGAAGTAGCGGCGGGCTTCGCAGAGGCAGGCGCTACCGCTTATTGCCTGGACCTATCGAAACAACCCGACGATGACTTCGTTACTGCGCAAAAGTTCGTTGCGCAGATGCCCCCGCTTGCAAACAACGTGAAGAACGGACGAATCGAGTATATCAGCGGCGACGTGACGGATCAGAAGCAAATGTGGAAGGTCGCTGAAGATATCGTGGCAAAAGAAGGGAGACTCGATATTTGTTTCGCAAATGCAGGTATTCTTGCAGGTGCAGATTGCCTCGAGTATTCAGCAGAGGATTTTACAAAGGCAAGCGGAGTATTGAGACAGCCTATCTGCTGATACTGAAGACATGAGGCGTTAGATACTAAATGTCAATGTGAATGGCGTACTATACACTGCACAA
The DNA here is from genome assembly GCF_014466165.1 of Pleurotus ostreatus. NCBI lineage: Eukaryota > Fungi > Basidiomycota > Agaricomycetes > Agaricales > Pleurotaceae > Pleurotus > Pleurotus ostreatus. The sequence continues at coordinate 1,537,846 of NW_023503161.1, read as the reverse complement.
GCAGCCGGAAGGCAGATGGAGAAACTGGGGATTCAAGGGAGCATCATCTTGACTGCAAGCATGAGCGGAAGTATCTCTAATCAAGTGGGTCGTGGCAACAGACTGCGGTTTATCAACTCATGATGGATGTAGAACCAAAAATGGGTCGCGTATACGACGAGCAAGTCCGCTGTGATCCAGATGGCTCGATCGATGGCTTGCGAGCTGGGGCCAAAGGGAATCCGAGTGAATTCGCTGAGCCCAGGATACATATACACCAAGTAAACGTCTGAACCACCTTAATGAGCCACTGTTGACTCCGACGTGTCTCGTAGGATGACGAAAGCGTTCCTGGATAGCCACACCGACTTGATGGAAGAGTGGTGCTCCCAGAACCCTCTTGGCAGGCTGGGCCGACCGGATGAACTGAGGGGAGTCTGTCTATGGCTTGCGAGCGATGCTTCGACCTTCTGCACTGGCAGCGAGTGAGTTCAAACGTGGAAGCTAGCATCGCAAAACTAACCGAATGTCTAGTATCATTGTGGATGGTGGGCACCGCGCATGGTAACTGAATATTGTAACTCCCACTGTAAGGCTGGATATCAGCAACTTGAGAACATACTCGGAGCGCTCGCGATTACGCTAACCGCAAAATCGTGGACAGAGTTTGTCATCATGCAGCTATATATTACCGCTGCTCCACGATATTCTGTCACCTGTGCCTTATCATGCAACCGAACAGTGGTTTGACAAGGGAGCATGCATGCATACACTCACCCGAATGCCGTCATAGTGTCTTCCGTCCAGACCGATATAGATATCCGTGTCTCGTGTCTCGTTGCTCCCTCGCAGGCATCATTCCATATCATTCAACATACCTATTTCAACGGTTGGCAGAGTACGGAACTCACCTACAACATATATCAAGCTGGGGATATGGGAAAATCTGGCGAGCTCAGAAGTCTTGCTACAAACAGGTCGCGAAGAGACCCATCATCTATGGGAACAATAGAAGGACTCCCCACGAGAACCAACGACACCAACGTATATTTACAACAGAATCCTGACTCATGCCCGCAAGTCATTCACCCATGCCATCTCGACCTCCGCTCGTAGGCATAGCCGCTGCCCTCGCATCACAGCCCCCCACGCGCACAGTATTCGCCCAATTCTCGCTCGTCGAAAGGGTGGCTTTGGTCACTGGGGGCGGGCGTGGAATCGGCCTCGAAGTAGCAGCGGCCTTCGCGGAGGCCGGTGCGATCGTTTATTGTCTAAGCCTGTCCAAGCAACCCGACAACGACTTTGTCGCCGTCCAGGAATTCATCGCGAAGCTGCCTCCGCTTGCAGAAGACGTGAAGAATGGAAGGATGGAGTATATCAGCGGCGACGTGACGGATCAGAAACAGATGTGGAAGGTCGCTGAAGATATCGTGGCCAAAGAAGGAAGGCTCGATATTTGCTTCGCGAACGCTGGTATTACACAAGGAGGTGTAGGTTGTCTTGAGTATCCGGCGGAGGATTTCGCAAAGGTAAGCAGCACATCTAGATCGAGGAAAATATCTACTGAATGGCCGCAAGATTATAAATGTCAATTTGAATGGTGTCCTGTATACTGCTCAAGCCGCTGGGAGGCAGATGGAGAAACTTGGTGTTCCGGGGAGCATCATCCTGAATGCAAGCATGGCCGGGAGTATCGCCCTTCAAGTGAGTTGCAGTGATAACCGACAACTTTTGATTGATGGTGTCGGACGTAGAACGAGAAACTGATCGCGTATACTGCAAGCAAGTCAGCGTTGATCCAGATGGCTCGATCTATGGCTTGCGAGCTCGGGCCGAAGGGAATACGAGTGAATTCAGTGAGCCCTGGGTACATATACACCAAGCGAGTATCTGAACCATCTTGATGTGTTGCCATCAATTCTGACACGTCTCGTAGGCTGACGGAAGGATACGTAAAATCCACCGACAAGATGAGAGAGTGGAGTTCGCAAAACCCGCTTGGCAGGCTGGGCCGACCGGAAGAATTGAGGGGAGTCTGTCTGTGGCTCGCGAGTGATGCCTCGACTTTCTGTACCGGTAGCGAGTGAGTTCGAAACTGAAGTCTACAACACAGCGGCACTAACCAAGCGTGTAGTATCATTGTGGATGGTGGACACCGTGCGTGGTAGATATTTGCCTGGGGGTAATGTACTCAGTCCCGGAACCGCAACAAAGAACGAGCGGCTGAGAGTATTTATCGCAAAATAATAAGGTTCCTCACTTTTGAGGATTATATTAGGTGGGTGTGGAATCAATTAATCACGGTTTACTGCATGTCGAGTCGCGGTGCAGGTCGGGTCTTTGCCATCGGGCGCTTCTGCTCAGTGATTCGAAGAAGGAATTTCCACGGTGCCCTGAAAGTTATTTTCCCGATAAGTAATGTCATACATTCCTCTCCATTGCGGACAACGCAAGAAACGCGCGCGTTTCTCAAAGCTTTAGAGCTTTAGCCTTCGAAACGAACTTCCATTTTTCGTTCACCGCGGTATAGATGAGTGAGGTGTACCCAAAACCGCGGAAGTGACTGTAACGCTCCCCTACATCGCCTCGAAAGTCCCCTGGTTGTCGCACTTGTCGATCACCACCAACTATGACACGAGCCTTGAAGCTTACGGTCGGTTTAACATCATGCCAGGTGCGTGGCCGTTGCGGCGAACTTGAATACTCCAGACCCGGGGTGATATGTATTCGTCTATCCCAGGTGCAGAATATCATTAACGGTTGAGGGAAACAGCACAGCAACATCCCTGATACGTGTGCTCTGCGACAAGAAATTTCGTTCTGGCAACCGCTCTAACCTCGACTAAAGTTTACTGCGAGCTTATAACTGTCCAAAAAAAACTGACATGAAGTCATTTGATGTGACACATCTTTCATCTACATAACATCGCAGTACGCCAAGAAGACGGGCGAAAGTACAAGTTTATCAATACAACACAGTGAAGTCTCAAACACTCCCGAGAACGAAAACAAGAATAATAGTTTGGCACAACGATAGTGAATATCCTATGGTGACGGTGTAAGTCATTCATCCATACGCGGAACGATGGTGCTTACGATGTCATTCAGAAGATGGGGCGTCGCAGTTGCTTAAGCGACTACGCAGTATGCACCTCCACCATTGCCTTCTCCCTCTTCGTTGATCGGGAGCTCGGCGGTAGCGTCCTCGACCTTGCTGACTGTGGTGGAGAAGAAGTTGGTGATGGCGGTGAAAGAGTCCATTGATGGTAGAGGATGACTTTGCAAGAGAGGATTGGCAGTGCGCTGAGTGTCCAGAAGGTGCTTTCAACCTGGGGATTGAGTGCAATGCCTCTCTCATATTTATACGTTTTGGTCACTCCACAGACTGAGGGGATTTGGGCAGCCACCGATGTGGAGTACTCAGTATTCCAAGGCCCTTGCGAACACCCGCACCATCCTTTACTGATTCTGTTCTGCGACAAGATCTTGCTATGGGCGAACTTGTAAATCCAGGGTTCAGCGGCGTGGAGAACAATAAGGAGCTTCGGGGAGATGTGAATAGAGTATAGAGGATAACAATAAGACGACCAGCGGATCCATCCTACGCTATTGTTGCTACTCAGGAAAGGCTAATCCCGTGCCTTACCAATGACGCCCTTCCCTTGAACCTTCAGGACCCTCGAGCTTTAAACATGAAGTCCTACAACTTTGGGGGAACTGGGGTCCATGAGCGAAAGCATTCTCGTTTTCGCGCTAACGGAATATATGTAGGGGTAGCATCCTCCGCCGACGTTGTCTTAATTGTTCAAAATTTATCCGACTTCAAACGGAGGCTGAAGACAGTGTGTGTACCAGTGTTTAGTAAATTGCTACTCAGTAGTACGCCGATGAACATTTTCGGTTCCTTCATTGAAATTTATTTCTCATTGGTCGAGGCTCAATGTAGATTTCTAATTGTTCTCTCCTAGTCACCCTCGGCCAGCGAATTAGAACCCCGTTTAGTTGGACCGGTGTTGAACAACAGTTCGTAAATTTGCCGCTGTTTGGCTTAAGCATGTTACTTCCTAGTTCGACTCTTCCGTCAATTTACGCAGTTATACAGTCAATTGATACAATCGTAATGAATACAAGAACTCAGAAGCATAATGTTAACTTCAACGGACCCCATAAATGGGGAACGGGGACAATGTAGTTGTAGCGCTAACGAGGTAGTAATGTTAGCTTCATTGATTCTGATTCTGATTGAGCATGGTTTAGGCTACTCACCATCAAATGCGATGCTCATACAACAACGCAATAGGCCCCTCCACCGTTTCCACTACCTTCCTCGTTAACAGGGGGAACGGTGACGGTGATGGCCTCGACTTTGGTGGTGGTGAAAGCGTCCATGTCTGATGAGATGATGTGAGGATGCGTTGTGAGAATAGCACAAGGGGTGATGTAGTAGGTGAATAACCTGAGTGGTGGTAGCGATGAGTGTCCTCCTTTTATATCTTGAGGTAAGTGGTTGTGGCCTCCGTGTTGGTCATTGAGGACTACGTTATGCTTGTCCACGAAACAACGAATGTCTCAGTTCTCTCGCCCTCGCCCAGTCCTCTGGTACAGGAACCGGAAATAAGCCTGCGGAATACCCCTTAGTTCTTGTTCGGTAATTTACAGTGCCTATGCGTCCCCAGCCCGCAATCCCATTGATCGAACGTCGAACAAGTAGATAGATTATATTAAATATGAGCATCGGTGTAGAAGTTGAGCCTCACCTGAGGCAAACGGCTGAGGTAGATAGGGGCGAACTCCCTTGTTGGCCACTAATTCGTTCAACTGACGCTCCAGCTTCATCACGTTCAACTTGTGAATATCATCAACTCTTTCAGTCGCTTCAAAGCGAGATAACGTGGCAGGTACGGTAGCTGCCAATATCCGCAGTATGGCACGCCGACGCATCCCACAATCCCAACAAGACAAGGTCGCCTGAGACAGGAGGATATTGTTCTCGGCAATACCGTTTGCAAACCCACTTTCGGAACTCACGCCGACAAAGAAATTGCGCTGTGCACCATTGCCCTGGCCATGAACGTATTTCAAAGTGGCAGCCCCCAAGCCCATCCACAGTGTCAACAATGGAGCGGAGCCGCATGACCGCCGCCTGCCAGAAGGTATAAAATGAGGTCCGTCATAGCGGTATGTATTCCAGGTCACTCACCTACTCTTCAGCTAAAACAAAGCCTTGAATATCCCTACAACCACATCCTCGTATCATCGAACATGGACGCCTTCACCACCACCAAAGTCGAGAGCATCGCTGTTGCCGTTCCTCCCATAAACGAGGAGGGCAGCGGAAATGGCGGAGGAGCATATTGTGTTGTCGCCTAAATCATAGCCACTAGTAAGTAGTGTCTGCAATCTTCGCATACAATCCTGACATCTCTATGCCACAGTTCTGCGAACATCACCTTTCGTTCTCTAGATTGATCGTTCGCTGTGACTGTACTTGTGTATGCCGAATTTTGTAGTCTTGTATATCATGCACCATTACATTCAATATCCACCAAATGCTGAGTAAAGTGTGGATTATTGTGAGACTCGATAACAGTGGACGATGTGCACGTTTCGTTCATAAATCGTAAAAACGATGTGGCCGAAGAGTATTCGTGCATGCGGGAAGTCGGTATGATGGAGGTTTGAGCGAAGACAGAGAGTCTTGCCATATGTCGCTAACTGTAGATTGTGCACGACTGTAGAGTGAATTGACAACAAGTTGACTCGGAGGCATGGCGTTGGGTGACGGGAACTATCAGTTGGTATATAGGGACCCGAAGCCTGGATAGCTCGCCGGAATTGAACACTGGTAACAATCCCTCAAACACACTGGTGAGCACATCAACCGTCCGAACAATAAGACTACCCTCTTGGCATTGTTTGTCGAACGCGGACCCGTCGGCGGTAGATCCTGTTGGCCGCCAAAATGCAGCTCCTCTTGGTTCCTTTGCTTTATGCTTTGTGCTCGCAGGGACAGGCTAGTTGGATGTGCCATGGACGCTTTGCCGCCAAGGCACGAAATTAGCCTTTTCCTGGGTAGCACAGAGAGGAACAATTGTGAAGCACAAATCGACGATCCTCCTTATTGTAATTCATTCACATCTCCCCGATGGCCCTTATTGTTCGTTTTTCGGCGCCTCGAATAAACGAGATATAAGATCGTATATGGCGTATAGTTTCCTGAATCACCGAATGTGAATATCGGGGTTCGGGATGTCAAGCCTAGTGAAGAATGGATGGTGGTAGTCGGGAGCATGCACATGAGAGGTCGTATACATTGGCCCGTTCTGTCTAAGGGGTATAAATATGAGCATGAAGTTGGTACGAAGTCCTCAGGTTCAAAGCACCTATTGGACACTCAGCGCACTACCAATCCTCTCTCGCAAAGTCATCCTCTGCCTGCAATGGACTCTTTCACTGCCATCATCACTTTCTTCTCGACTTCCGTCGAAGATGCTATCACTGAGCAGTTCCCAGTCAACGAAGAGGGAGAAGGCAACGGCGGAGGCGCATACTGCGTCGTTGCCTAGGCCACAAGCTGATTGGCCCTGTTTAACAATCGAGGAAACATATGTGAGCCTATTGCTGGATTCCGAACACGGATAAAATAACTCACCCATATCTAGGACGCCTATCTTTATAGCTTCTCCATTTTCGGTCACTGATTTTCTGGCGTTGTATTATTAACTTATCATGTACTTTGTGCCGCGATCATGCTTCTACTTCCATCACGGGCTCCCATGACCGATAGAATGAGTCAGTCCGAAAGTGTCTGGTAAGATATAATCGCGTGCTGCAGTGAACGAGTTCATAAGATGTCGTCTCCGAACAACTACACGCAAGGATTCTCTGCTGCAGTCTTAGCTTCGCACTCCTCTCGAACCGCGCAAAACTCCTGTGCGTACCTGCTGCTCCATCTCAAGCCGACAGATCGCATCCTCGACGTAGGCTGTGGTCCCGGCAGCATCACAGTATCTCTGGCGGCATACGTACCGGAGGGCCAGGTCATCGGGGTCGACTCATCAAAGGAGGTAGTGGAGATCGCAAACGGGCAGGCGCAACGTCCCAGCAATTGCAGCTTTGCTGTTGGCGACGTATTTAAATTACCATTCCCCGATGGGAGCTTCGGTGTCGTTCACGCCCACCAGGTGCTGTTGCACCTCCCTGACGCGACGCGGGCGCTGGGCGAGATGCGAAGGGTGTGCCGAGTTGGTGGGATTGTCGCATGCAGAGAAGGCGATTGGGAATCGACAATCGTGCATCCCGGAGGCCCCATCATCGACCAATGGAAAGCGATAGCAGAGAAAGTGTTTCGCAATGCTGGTAGCGAGCCGAACGGGGGTAGGATGTTGATCACCTGGGCGCTCAAAGCCGGCTTTGCGGCAGAGAAAATCAAGTTCACGATGGGAAGCCAGACATACGCTGGTCAGCCTGCAGCGAGCTGGTGGGGGGACAGCTTTGCGAAAAGATACAGTCAAGGAGAGTGGCGAGAGAAGGTTCTGGGACAGGGATTGGCGTCCAGCATAGAAGTTGATCAAATTGGCGGGGCTTGGAGAGACTGGGCAAAGGACGAGGCAGCTATATACTCGATAGCGTGTGGTGAAATCCTGTGCTTCAATTGAGGCGAGGCACACGCTACTTATTTCGAAGATGTTCAGTAGTAGAAGAAGCAGAATTAGGAATCACGTTGCGGTCACTTGGATTAGACGCCGAAAGGATACCAACCCTTCAACATACCGATATTGGCGCTTCCATAGCTACCTACATAGACAATGCAGTGGGTATATAAACTGAATGCATTAGGTAACAAATCAATATGATAACATGACTCAAATCATCCACAAGGTATCATCGACACTACTAGTAGCCCAACCTTACGGGCGTCTTGAACTTTTAAAGGAACGCAACAGCAGCGCTAAAGACCAGGCTACCGACAAATCCAACGAACGAAGAAGTAACAGAAATAGCACCGTTGCCCGAGCCAGTGGATGTACCGTTCCCAGAGGCTGCACCAGAGGCTTCGGTCCCATTAATTCTGCGGGCCAGCTGTTGGAAGGCGGCGAAGTTATTAGGGCCTGATTCGACAGCGTTGATGGAGAAGACCATGCCGCTACCGCAGTGGTTGCCTTGGCCGCAATAGCCCCAAATTGGCGCAGTCTGACAGTAAATTGAACGGTGAGTAATGCATGACTGTGGTGTCAATGGAAAGAACTCACGTCGTTGATGACTATCTCAAACGTAGGAAACGTCGTTGCATCAGCTGCGACCGGAACGCTGGATCAAGGGCAATCAGTATCGATTAGGGGATGACTCGATGTACTCACAATCCTGAACGAAATCCTTGTACGCCAGTAACGTCCGCGAGAGGTTGGCACGGGTTACTGAAGCTGGACTGGGTAACGGTATGGTTCTTTGGCCGAAATTCGAAGATAACCTTGTCTCCGACGGAGGCTTGGATATTGCTGGGCGTGAAAGTGAACTCGCCATTAGCACCGACGGTGATCTTATGCTCCGCTGGCTGCGGGGCAGGCGTGGGTGGGGGTGTGCCGTCGTAGCTGCTGTAAGTCGTCGTCCAGACAGACTGGCCCTGGGTGATAGTAGCGGTGGCAGTCGCCCATTTGGGTGCCGGGGGCGTGACGTATGTGTCTGCAGACGAGGACGCGGGAGAGGCAGAAGAGGCGGCCGCCGTACCGTTGATAGCGATGGCGAGATCACGGAAGGCCTTGAACGACCGGGCTTCGCCTTCAGGTGCGGGGTTGATCGCGAAGACCATCCCTACGAATTGAGGTCAGCTAGTATCCATCGACCTCATCGAGTAAATTCACCTTGACCGCAGTGCCCGGTCTGACCACAGTAGAACCACTTGGGTGTGGTGTCTGTAACGTGAAACTGGTAATTAGGGAACGGTGGGTTGTCGTCTGGGACGGGACGGCTGTAGTTTGTGACGGTCAACCATCAAAGGACGTGCCTCAGAGGAGAGACAACGCACAAGCCGGATCTTTCACCTCCAGGGAGGGCGACACACGGCGCTTCGAAGGACGACTGGGTTACCGTGTGGTTTTTGGGACGGCTGGAGATCATTGAGCAAGACATTCGACGGAACGGAATGTAGCTTACTTACAAGATGAAGTTGACCACATCGCCATCGACTGCGTTGACATACGGGGGCGTGTAAGCTAGCTCGCCGCCGGCGCCGACATAGACGTCGTATGTAACGGCCAACGCTGCGGGAAGCAGGGAGAGGGTAAAGGCAAATTTGCCGGCCATTTGTGTGAGGATAGACAGGAGATAGAAGAGGCTGAAGAGAAAGGAAGGAAAAAACGAGCTGATGAGACATGGAGTTCAATGGCCACTCTTTATACGAGCGTCGAACATATGCCGTACCGATTCTATGGCTTAGACATTTCCACAATTCCAGCCCAGCGAGGCGCATGTCGGTTATCCCGGAGGTCAGCCAATACTTAAGAGCGATGTCGCCGAACTTTCCTTGTTTCAAGAGCACTGAAGACAAACGTCAGACATCGATCAAGCAGTAATGAAAGGGGCCGGTGTGAATGCAAGGCATGCGTACCTCCTCGTGCTCTCCAGAGCGCCGCCTGAGCATGAGGGCATTGCAGTCTGCAATGCTCAGTCGAAAACCTAGGAATGCGATGCTCAAGCGCGTATCACCACATCATAGCTATCCATATGTCCCTGAGATGCTGGACATTGCAAAATTGCCTCACCTATATGGGGAAATTGCTGGCAACGGCATTGTCCCCATTTGGGTATAAAAGAACAGTCATAGGGGTACAGTTACTGGTAACGGATCACAACTTCGTCCCAACCTGAAGCCAAAGTACGTGTACTTCGCTAGTTACAGCTGAATTCCGTCAGTCTACACGTCGCACACGCTTCATCTCTTGCCGAAAGCTTTGAAATACTTAGTTGAACATGACGACGACTGTGATCTTGTCGTGATGTCGAGAAGATTTCGCAGTCGAGGAGAAGTCCAACATAATGGATCTGGTATGTGTGAGCCATGTTATTGACTGCTTACAATTGATAGATCATCCGAAAGTCTTTCCCCTGGCCTCAACCGAATCGTGTGTGATGTTGGTGTGATGCCATGGTTTGGCGGCCCTGCTGCCTAAAATGACGCCGACTCTCAAAGGACCAGTCATAATAATACGTCAGCATATCATGCTACGACAAAGTCAAGACCACTAGCTCACTATATATTCCCAAAGCACCAAATCTCCACTTCTACGAAGCGACGGACATCGTCGTAATTCAGTACTGAGTGAAGGCATTATGCTGGCCCTAGCAACCCGGAAGCGACCCCAAGTCCTTCAAAACTCTGAGCCGACGTGTCGAATGCAGCTTACATGTCCATGCGGAATTCCGTGATGACGTTGTAATTGCTTTCGCCATACTTCAACTCTTTGAAGAACGGATATTATATACCTGAAATTTGGCGAGATCAGTGAACGTGTACCGCCAGCGAATGGCGAATGGTCCATACGTTACCCAACTAAACGCACTAACTGCAATGGCCCATCGTAACGCGACTGGTCGCAAATTTACACTCTCGAGATGAAACCAAAGACAGAACAACGAGAAGGGAAGTATTCTGAGGTCACGTTCACTTCTTGTCATACTACATGCGCTCAAGTCAACAGAATATAAATACTCATTCCAGGACCTCAAGCTCAAGCATTGTACGCGCCAATAGCTACTTTGAATGCCTCAGCGATCTTGGCCTGTGTCTCCTTGGGCTCGTCTTGCATATCAGCCTTAAATTCACTTAGCGACCAGCTCAGAAAGCAGCGGCAGAATCTCTACTTACCGGGCAAGCTGTGATGATGGTATTACCAAACTTTTCTGTGGCGGCGTTCAGGAGTCCCAGATCCTGTTTGATCAAGTTGACAATGCCACCGATCGGGAGGGCAGCGATGGCTGCTTTCTTCTCAACGATGCCGGTCAAGGAGCCTTCGATCTCGGGCCTGAACGTCTTGACGATATCCAACTGCTCGCGACATTGCGGGGCGTCGAACTGACCCAAAGTCTGTCACACAAACAGGTTGAGTCACTCGATGCATGGTAGTGCCACGAACGGAGATTACGCACGGAGGTGGTAGTCGTCCAGGTATCGAGCCCCTTGACCAAAGCCGTAGCATTCATATGGATTTGCTGCAGCACCGCTAAGGTTAGCTAGCTCATCAGGAGTCACAAACGAATGAGGCACGTACCAATCCAGCGGGAAGCGTTCCTGGAGAAGGGAAACCTTGGATGGCGGCGTGAAGAGTTCCAACCTGTCCACCAACAGCCTTCATGGCGACTAAGACCTCCTCGTATGTGCCCTGTCTGGTGAAGAAGGGGGATGCGGCCAGCCCAGAGGCTACACACGAGGCGAGGACAGCGAATTTGGCGAAAGAGACCATGATGTGTGCGGGCTTTGTGGGGGCAAGGATGGCTGGTGAGTGTTTCCCTAGAGATGAGAAGCGGCGGGTTAAATACCTAGTTTCGTCGTCTATGTAGAACAAGGGCGTCGGGTGGTTGCAGACGGTTCAGTCAGGATACGCACGTCACGCGCACGTTGCAGAACAAGCGGCGGTGTACCCCACACGGCTTCGACTGTGCATGTGGTCGGATTCTGCGTGTGGGGTAACGGGATCCATATGCACGACTATACGCAGTATACGCCTTTCCTGTATCTGGACTCGGGTTCGAATCACGAGAAACACTCCGCGGGTCTTGCCTGTGATTTGGACCAAGCAACTGTTCGCGATGCATGGTAGTGCAGGGTGTAGCTATGTCATGAAGTAGGTGGAGAAATGTGGATGCTCGTCTACACAAGTTCCGAACTGGACAAAAGCAGCGTCGCAAAGTTATTACATGACTTACTGTTTGTTCCTGGTTAGTTTGCTTTGAGAGATTCTTTGGAACGGGTAAAGACGTGTAGGAGGTTGAAATTACCTGGCGCGACCCTCAACATTTGGTTACAATGTCCGGACCAGCTGGTTGATCATGGGGTCGACTACAATATACCAAGTGAGCATGGTGGGTACGTGCTTGATGCTAGCGCTATAGCTTATGCTGCTGTATTCGGGGAAGCTATCTATTGCTGAATATCAGCCAACATACGCCTTCATACAATGATTTCAAGTCTAGGAGGTCTGACAACCGATTTCTCTTGCTCTTTTCTACGTATATCAAAGCAATAATCAGTCAGTTTGAAAGTGCTGACGAGAAGGGAACAAACCAACGTGGAACAACCTGCCCATCTGACGTCTGTTTCTTCGCCTTCAAAGCCCGCTCAAATTCCTCGAACGCACTCAGCGCTACGTTGTTTTTTGGTGGCACCGGAGTCCCTGCTCCCCGTAAAGAGGAGGGCCATTCTGTCTCTGGGATTCCGCGCTCTTCCAGCGATGAGCGCAGCGTGGCAAGGGATTCCTTGTATGCCGACAAAGAGTCTTCGTATAAATCATACACGCACACCGCGCATCCCGACATACAGCATTCTAATCCGGGTCAGACAATGTGCACCATAGAGGAAGAAGTAAACGTGCTTGCCATCTGCTTCAGGAGGGCGTGGTTTCTCCGGAACAAAGAACCCTCGGAACATAAGACTTCCGTCTTTGCCAGTTGTGTTGGCTGATGCTGACGGGTGGGTCTGTACCTCGGACGCCCATGCGAGCTCGTCCAGTTCCTTCTGAAAGGATTCCTTTCCCCGCAGAGACCGTTCCAGCCTAGCATATCTATGAGAGTATAGTTAAAGTCGAGATAAAATGTTTTAACTGGTCAGGACCAACCGCAAACTGAGATTCTGCCCTCCTCGAGTCGGGCGTTTGATCCTTTCAGTCGCTTCGTCTAGTGAGGGCTTAGCGAGGCGCCCTGTCGAGTTCCATCGCAGCCTACGATGGCCGTTCAATGATAATCGTTCGCAAGCTGGGGTCCGATGGAGGAGGTACGTGACACAAAGGGACATCCCATGTCACGGTCACGCCCAAGTCGGAAGTCACCCTCTTCCTCCTCGTACCACATGCAGCCGGCTCTCCCCCCAGAGATTCTTTGCGCAATTCTCGAGTGCACACACACAACAGAGGCCCTTCTGAATTTCTCGCGCGCATCGCGGCAATTCTGCCAGCTTGCAGAACTATACTTGTACGCGAATGCGGCATTTCACCCCACGGTCGCGAATCTTCAGTGCTTCCTCGACGCAATAGAGATGCCGCACAGGGGACTTCTTGCTCGCAACCTCATCTTCTTCACAAATGACCACCCCCTTCAACCCATCTCATCGACAAGATACTCATGAAGATCGTCAACCTGCAGTCGCTTCGCCTCGTCTGGCCGTCCATGTCATTCAGGCCATCTCTGCAATTTACTCAGGGCATTCCATCTGGTCTCAGACATATCACCATCTCTTCTCCAGACCTAGATCACACTCTGGTCTGTTTCTTGGAGGCGCAACCGCAGCTTGAGTCGTTGTGGCTCGATTGTCCCTCCCTCCACCGCAAATCCCCGTTCTCCGCCTCACCGTGGCCCAAGCTCAAATTCCTGACCATCGACTACTCCGCGCTCCCACACTTCTTTCACCTCCCTGCTAGTGTAACTCACTTGGCCGTCCTCGATATTCCAGAACACACTCATCCACGCCCTCCAAAACAAACCAGCTTTCTCGAAAACATACGCGTGCTTTCGTGTCATTCCTCCTTCAATTCTAGAGTCCTCATGGAACTAGTGGCATCCTTGCCGAATCTCGAATGGATAGAGATTCGTGAATCGAGACCCTATCTTTGTATAGTCGAACAAGGACTTTTCTCGGCCTTGGAGCCGGCTCCCAAGCTTCGCGGTATCCGATTCGCTCATCAAGTCGTTCCTCCTCATCACGGGCTCCTGTGGGAGGTCTACTTTAATATCGTAGAATCTCTTCAGTTTGTCGAGTTTTACGAGGACCTTGGGGGGTTTCAGCGCTGGTACCGCCATTCAGTGGAACCTGTACCAGTCCGGTGGAGGTGTCTGGCAGGCAACGAGTGGCTTTCTGACTGGGTGGAAGATGTCGATCAGATTGTCAGGGAAGAACTTTTGCTAGATGGGTTATTTTAAGCGGTAAACGTGTTATGGTTCATTGACATGACAGCGTTACTAACATCAAATTCAAGTCGTGTTTCCAACATATAGTGCGGTATGACCTTGTCGAAGCAATACACACATTCCAACTTCCAAGTCCTCTTAGTGTTCTAGAGCTCGAGGGCCTAAGTGTTTTAGGCTCAGAGGTTCAGATCGTGCCAAGCCCGCGCATCAAAACAAAATTTCTCATCCTCCGAGTCCACAGCTCCATATCTAGCTAACCGTGATTCCAAGCGTCCTCGTACTCGTAACCCTCCCGCTGTCCCACAGACTCCTTTGCTTGCATCATGAATAAGATATGTGGGCCTTGCTAGTCGTGATTCATTGCTCTACGTGTGGAGAGCGTCTAGCAAATGACAGCCAGACGCCAGTAACCATGGGGGATCCGTGGACTCGGAGGTAGAAACCGATCCAGCCAGCCAAACGACCGAACCTGGAATACCGGGCTCACAAAACTATGGACTACCAGAGGTAAGGAGTTTGAGAGTTCGATATGTCCAGAGGCGACACTTGAGTCTCTGTGAGCGACAAGCTCGTTGGTCAAACCGGAATAATGACCGTGGTTGGGTCCTGGTGTGTATCTTCACTCCCCGACTGGCCGCATTCCAACTCCCTCTTAGTCTTGGTTCGTTGGGCAGGTCTGAATACTGCTAACCGTTCTACTATAGATGGCACTGATGCATTGATATTTGCCAGTTACAATTTCCATTCGTGCCTTCGGCGGGTCAACGCACTGCTTCATAGCAAGCCGATGTTTGCGCCAAAAAAACCCGGATAACGTTCCTACTGCAACCCCCATGCATTGAATCGAATATACTCTTCCCTACTCTCTTCAAAGCTCAAATCGATATACCTCCGTGATTCAAGAATTGGGGAGGTGAGTGTGCTATTATCTATCGGCCGAATTTTCGTATACCCGTCGTAGGATTCAACCTTCACTGAACTATTGCACAAATAGCAAGGTTTTATCTGTGTAAAGCCAAATCTGTAAGCCTCTGAATTTCTCCACCGGCGGAGAATTCATCATTCCCTCAGACAGGTGGTTCATTTGCAGGTAGCGTATGCACCGTATGTGCGCAGAGTCCAGACAATTATTGCCTTCATTCTCGGCATTTCATCGTCACGCAATACATGTTCTTCTCGCTGCTATCTTCTGCAACTCCTGTCGCTGTTACCGCTAAACCTCTGTTTCATGCGGTTGCGAAGGTCCTCATTCATCGGATCTCCGAGAATGACATCTCTGAGATGGGAATCCAACATGACCATCGACGCTTCTTGTTGCACATCAAGCTTCTTTCAAATGACACCTGCATATAAACGCTCATATCCTTATCGCACACTGTGGTCTCCTCATGGTTACATGTCAATGTTGTGTCGTCACAAGCAACAACCGATCAAACTCGTCCTCCGCATTCGGCGAAATACCTAATTGAAGACTAATTGAAGATGGACTGCTTGCCTGCTGGCCCCAAGCAACGTGGACTGGCAGCACATGGCTCGGCAGTATCTCGACCCGAATCATCTTTCTGGCCTGCCAGTGAGGCCGCGGTACGAGAGTCTGGTGGGTATGGAATAACCCGACCATTCGTTTTGTCTGCTATAAAGGCTGTCTCTACAAAGTCTGAGATTCGTGCAGCTACTCACAGCTTTACTATCAGGTTCAACATGAAGTGGCTTTCTGCTCTAGCACTCGCTGCCGTAGTTAGCGTCCAAGCGTCACCCGTCGCCGAAACGCGGGATCTCCAAAAGCGGGCCCTTCCCAAGGGCATGGACGTCTCTGGATGGCAGCCTGGTATCAACTGGAACACCGTCAAGGCCAACGGCATCGAGTTCGCTTATATCAAAGCAACTGAAGGAACGAGTATGTTGTCATTGTGCGACTGTGCTACAGTTCTTCATACTGATGCGAAAGCTATCCAGCGTACACCAATCCGGAGTTCTCCAGCCAATACGTCGGGGCTACCAACATTGGCATTATTCGCGGTGGCTACCACTTTGCACGCCCCGACGTCTCGTCAGGTGCTACTCAAGCAAACTTCTTCCTCGCTCACGGAGGTACTTGAGTCCTCGCACCCACTGACTTGTCAGATGTACTTACCTCTCGACGTTAGGTGGATGGTCCGCCGATGGCAGAACTCTTCCCGGGGCGCTCGATATCGAATGTAAGTTTCCCTTACTATGTAAGTGTACGTCGACCCATTGCGCTGTCAGATAATCCATACGGTGCTACCTGCTTCGGATTGAGCGCGGCCTCCATGGTGAATTGGATTAGGGATTTCTCTAACACTTACCACGCTGCCACCACTCGGTATGTGCTCTATCACCGAATGATATTATGGCCGTTCTTACAATCTTCTCGCGCTACGATAGTTATCCCAGTAAGACAGTCACCTTGTACTGGGCTGGACGTCATAGTTCCTGATATACGATGCTCCCCTAGTCATCTACAGTACCACCGACTGGTGGAAGACTTGCACCGGAAATAGTGCTGCATTCGCCTCGACGAACCCCCTCTGGATCGCGAGGTATTCGTCGGCCATCGGCACCCTCCCCGCAGGATGGGCGTAAGTCATCGATTATTTCCGTCCCGAATAGTCATCGCTTAAATACAGCAACCCCAAGATTCACTACCTTCTGGCAGTACGCCGACTCTGGCGCCGTCCCAGGCGATCAGGACTACTTCAACGGCGACAGCGCTGGACTCAAACGGTTCGTTCCACTCCCCACGTGATGACCTTGGCCTTGACATTGATTTTACCGCTCGTAGCATGGCCCTCGGTCATTAAATCCTTTCTGTAAAGTACTATATGTTGTACATGATCCATCGAATATGCACCCATGTTCTTGAATGTTCTGAATGCTCGAAATTCTGAGTTCGCGTGTTAGGGGTTGTCATGTGCCGACTCTTTAGCTTAATATCTTGCTCCCGCCGTGCCAACTGATAGCCACTGATCGACTCCAATACATAATACCGACTTGCATGCAAACTCTGGCGCTCGGCTTTCAAGGTTCCACGACGTTGTCATTTATAACTTAATCCTAAACGAGTGAGTGCGACACGAATCGACTCCCATATATCCGCCCCCCAAGCTTTTACTGCACGGAACCGTCAAAATCAAATCTGTACAATGGACGAAATCATACCTGGACTGTGGATAGGGGACCTACCCAGCGCCCTCGATGTCGACAATCTCAAGGAGCACGGCATATTCAGTATCCTTTCGGCGATGCGTGGCAGGGTCACCATCCATGAAGTGAGCCACTGATTCGTAATTTGCGCCAGTTCTGACGCCTGACGCCCTCCAAAAGACATTCATTCGCCATCAAATCCTGCTCGACGATACAGAGGATGCCGACATATTAACCCACTTCCTCCCCTCGATCTCCTTCATTCAAAATGAACTCGACAAGGGGCGAGGTGTGTTGGTGCACTGCCAGGCCGGCATGAGTGAGTCCACCATCCCCCACGGCAGATGATAACTAACGGCAATGGGATCGCCAGGTAGAAGCGTCGCCATCGTCGCAGCGTATCTCATGTACACCAAAAACACCGACGTGCAGGGTGCCCTAGAGCTGATCATTAAATCTCACCCTAACATCTCGTAAGAACTAATGGTCATAGTTTACCTCACGAGGAAGTCTAATAAAATGAAATTTCCATTGTCAGCCCGAACGAAGGCTTCCTGGCCCAGCTCGAGATCTTCCACAAAGCCAAGTTTCAGATCTCACGGCGGGACAAGACGACCCGCATGTTCTACTTAGAACGCACAGTAGAAGAGGTGATGAGTGAGCATACCTTCGTCAATGATAAGACAGGCTAGATCGCTAAACTCGTACAGATGGCGACGGGACGATGCCAGACACAGACATGTTCGCCAAATTCCCCCGTACACCATCGGATTCCACTCCCGCCACGCCCGGCGGTCCTCGCAGACGTATCCGATGCAAAATGTGTCGGCAGGAGCTCGCTACACGGGAACACATGCTAGATCATGGTCAACTTGGGCCGTCTACACCAGCAGTATCTCGACGCCCATCAACCAATGACCCGGGCCCACTCCGTAGACCCTCCACGTCACAGCCCCGATCTCGGCTGGGGTCTTCGACTGATACGCGTCCACGGAGGCCTTCACTCCTCTCGTTTGGGGACTCGCTCTCAATGTCCACGATGACGACAACGTCCGATGAAACCCAGACTGGGCTGGTGGCAAGTCCAGAGGCGGAAGACGGCGAAGCTACCGCTAAGCCTGCACCCTCACCCGATACGCCACACGCCAGCAAAGTGCGACGCTCTTCCAGCGGTGGCGGTGGTGCAGGTGAGGCTCGTCGACCTGCCATGCGACCCTTCGCTGCAGGTCTTTCACGAAGCCTTCTTGATTCGCTTTCTATGTCTGCACTGGAAACGGAAGATGATAGCGAAGGCGAACCTCCAGAAGCTGCTTCAAAAGCTTCAGAACTATCTTTGGGCGTCGCTAGTTTACTCGGACGACGGATGTCTGATGCAGTGCTGGCGACATTGTCAGAACCCAATGGCCCACCAGGCAGCGAGCCCCAGGATTCCATCATAGATGTATCCGGGGCACCATCTCCATTGGAATCGCCGACTGTGACCAATGGCGGGACGGAGAAACCTGACATACCCACGAGACCGCCAATGCCTCAGACCCACTTCTCAAGTTCTTCCGATATGGCGACTCAGCTCAATGGCAACCCCGCCTTGGCTGGTCTGAGAGGATCTTTGGGTATGGCTATGACGCCTCTCAGCGGGAAAACACCTGCCACACCGATCAGCCCTCCGATATTGATGAACCCGAAATGTGCCGGCTACTTTGTTGAACCGGTGCGTTTCTTTGCCATCCCTTCGGCGTTCTTCTACATACCCTTTCTCATGATTCCATGGTGGGGATGGCAATAATAACTAACGACCCCCCCTATATCAGATGAAGTGGATGGAACCACAGTTAGAGAGCGGACAGCTGGCGGGGAAGATCATGTGTCCGAATAAAAAATGTAATGCGAAGCTGGGGAACTACGATTGGGCAGGAGTGCGTTGTGGGTGTAATGAGTGGGTGACGCCGGTGAGTTCTCCTTCCCTTGCGCATGCGTGAAGCCGACTATATAAATGAATGTTTTCAGGGGTTTTGTATCCATCGTTCGAAGGTTGACGAAATCGTTGGATGAGATTGTGTTGGACTCATGTTTCCTTGGGTTGTTTTGTGATGAATACTCGAATCACTGTCTTGCTTGTGCTCCTAGACGCTTTCTTCCTTCCAACAACAATGTACTCACATGCTCCAGGTTAGATAGATGTTTACTTTCGTCGTGGAGTGTACATACGTCCCTCCATACATGCTGCTACGCTTATACAACACATATACGCCGCTAGATCATATCGAGCCGCCCCCGAGCGTTTTGAGTATAGTCATTAGCTCTTTTCCTCCCACCGAGTATACTTGTCCTCCTGCAGGCTTTTGTCGTATGCCTCTCCGATAGTGAGGCATAGATCGTCTAGGTTGGAAAGCGCGGCAATGAGGGCTTCCAACGAAGATAGGTTGTCTTTGAGTTTGTGATTTTGATTATGAGTACGCAGTCGGGACGCACGACATGGTGGTGATGACACTCACCGTACATCTGTATCCGTACTTGGATAGTGTTTTCTGACGGATGGGGGACACTGGAAGTGCCAACGTGGTCAGCGGCGGACGGGTGAAAGGGCAGTGGAGGGGAAAATGGTAGGACGGCCCTGAGCGTTTGGTACGACGAGGGTGATGACAGTAGCGTTTGGCTTCATACCTCGTGTACAAAGGTCTGTCCCTGCATGAGGAAGTAATATCGGGTTCGGGCGTGCTAGTATGTGCGTGCGAGTCCTACTGCAGTATAGCCAATGATGGCAAGTGCGAGCCATAGTACTGTCATCGCGAGTACGCCTGTGCCGTGCCCCCAGGTAGCATCCGCAGCCGCAACTCACCTATATCCGCAAAATTCGACTTTCGGGCTATATATCGAGCGACAGTCAGCACAGAATAGCTTTACAGCGGAAGGGAAGGCATTCACTTCTTCATCAACATCCATCTGAGAGCATTCCCGATGGTATGAGACTCGTCGTAAATCTGGTATGTCGCCGCCGACAAATCTGGCTCCGCTCCTTTCATCTACAAACAGAAACAAACGAGGCAGGTGCGTTGGGTTTCGAGTCGTGACTGCAAACTACAGGGATGTTGCTCACGATCCTGATTTTTGGAGGTACAGCATCCGCCATTGTCAAAGCGTGCCAAATGTCTTGCAGTGTACTGAACTCGAGCTGAACGTACTAACGATGGTCGGAGTCTGAAATCTCAGCGAAGAGGAACAAGCAGAGGCAAACAAACTCGTTATAATGGCTGCAAAAACCAGCTACTGCGAGACATGGTTACCATTATCCTGAGCCTTTTTTGTTATATCCAGGCTCTAAAGTTCGACTGATAGCCTCTCGACTCCATGGGAGGTAAGTCATTGTGCGGTGACAATGTGGAGGGAAATTTCCGAGAAAATGGCAACCAAACAGGTGTAAATATCCCAATGTCCCTCCTTTGTCCTCAACAATGGACGAGGTGCGCACGAGAACCATCACGTCCTCTGCAGGATAGGGACATTTTGCTGCCATAGAGGAAGTCATATGAACAAAGGAGACACAGTGCTTGGGACACATGTATAAAGCAAGGCCGCCCGTCTCCTCTGTTATTCATTCCCAATCACCCCAGTTTGGTTTCTTTCCTTTCTTCTATACCCTTCCTCCGTTTCAGAAAAAGATCAGGCAGGCCCTAGCGCAGTATCCCAGGTGGAGAAGGCTATCTCATTTTTAAATCGACTTGTATCACCTTCTACTTTACTTGCCCATACTCGACTTCACTTCATCACCCACACGGACATCATATACGCCATGTCAATGCCCAGGTCTTCGCTATTCTCGGGAGAGCGACCGACACTTCCTCCACTCAATACGCTAAACCCCTCTGTGCCGCGCAGAGGCTCGACCCCGCGTTATAATTACAATCTATACGACCCATCCGTAAGTCACAATTATGAGTCTTCCCCGATCTTCAAGTTAATTTGGATTCTCTAGTCATCTACGAATAATATGACACACTCACGACGGGCCTCTACGTTCTCGTCCACGTCCTCACGCACGCCATCACCGACCCCCTCCGACCCCTCCGACCCCTCTACGTCGCAGATCAAACTGCCCACAATCCCTTCACACCCTTCCCTTGTCGTCGCATCACCCTCCACGCCTTCACGCCGTGTCCGACCCACCGTCCATCCGGGAAAATTCAGACTTGTGCCTTGCACATTAGACGTCGCTGAAGCGGTCGTCTTAGTACCACCGCCCGACGCACCTACACTACCCTCGAATAAGCCCGGCCAAGCACTCTTGCTTGTCGGCCCCGCACTCAATCACCTACGTCACCCTCAGCGACGAATCGCCAAGGGCGCACGTATACATCCTTATCGCTTCCTCAGAAACGGAGAGAGAAGCTCGAAGCCCCAACCTACGCTGCCAACATCTGTTTGATGTTTTTGGACAACGTTATGCAACCTTTCGTTGCTTGATCCTTCTGCTGCAAAATACCAATGTATCTTTATTTCCTTACATTTATACCACGCCGTTTGTATTACCCCCTCGATACTTGTAGAACTTAGGAAGCGTTGTACTGTACTGTATCACTCCATTATAATACCCATCCGGAGCACCGGATGGGTACAAAAGATTTCACGATTGCTTCATCCCTGCTAGAGTGTTGGAAGGGCTGATGTAATTCCTAATTCGCTCGAACCAAACTCCACCCGTGGACTGTAGAGCGGACATCCACCTCACCTGGGTCATCAGGGAACATAGGCTAAACACATAGTTATGAGTTTGGGTGATTGGAGGGACCGTTGAGGTAATTAACGTACGGGATATGTCTTCGTGAGTATTTTCGTGCATACCCAACCGCGCACTCTGGCTTTTTCGAAGAACTCCATATCGCGGTGAGCTAGTTTAGGTCTATGATGACTGTAGAACACCAAGACCATTGGGGTAGAACTCTCTTGGGCATCCGACGAGAGTCTCAGCGCATCCTCACATGTCTTCAGCATCGCGTCATGCTGCACCCAGGCAGGATGTCAGTTTGCTTCAGCGGGTCAAGATCTGACGTACTTGCGAGTGGTTAAATATGAGATCTGATAAAACTATCAAGTCGAACTTGTCATTAGATGACGGCTCGGGGGTTAGCGAGGAAAGGAGGGGTTTGACGGGGTGGCCCCAGATATAGCCCTAATACGAGAATCAGCTAGAGATGAGTGTATGTGGCAGAGAAAGCCTATCCCACCTGCACAGAGACTCTCTCTTGATCGGTGGCTGTAGTATTATTTTTTATATTGTACTTCATATTCTGAACGAGTTCTGCATCTGGATAGTCCGTCACCACGACCTGAATCAGTGGTTAGTGGTATCCAAATGCCAGAGATAGACACCGCAGGCGCGCCTTTCTGGCTTCGTTGTGGATCGCGATGATACTAGGAAGGCCGCCGCCTGCTCCGAGCTCAAGGACGCATTTGTTCTGCGTCAACGAAGGATTCGCCTCAAGATAGGAAGCAAAAGCCCGTGAAGCGTTCCACCTATGTAGAACAAGATATAGAATTGGTACGATCTACTGTAGTATTTGAATGAACGCACAAGTAATGTCCCCATAATGGATGCGATCCTACGAGCCGTATCTTTATCTGACCGCCTTGCTCGCGATCATAGACGGCGATGGTGGGTTCGGGAGTAGGAGGCCTGGGTGGTTCCTTCGTAGAATCTTCACACAAGTTCCCTTGTGGATTTGAACTGGAAGACTGACAGTAAACACAGAGTCCAGTCCCAAATCCCCGATCTCTTCGTCTTCGGCCATCAGACACTCGGTGCGCGGACGGAAGAAGGGCTGAGTCCTCCGACACAAACAACCAGCAACATCGCTCCGACGCGTGTGAACGCACGTGACATCCTTTACTACTTTTCACCGAAAATGTTCGGGAAGATTCCTCTCACCTGTTCTCGTTTGTCTCCTTCCTCCTCACACTTGTTCGTTTGTTTTCTGTTGATTTATCGTAATGGTGCGTTCGATGCCTTGTTAGTCGACGGTCTTCTCACTGAGTAAACCGCGCAGGCTGCCCAAGCGACGTTCAAATCCATCAAGTCTTTGGTCCCTCTTTTCGACCGCGTCCTTGTTCAGCGGTTCAAGGCAGAGACGGTACGCGTTTGCGGAGACAAGGATGAATCCCCTCTGACTCCCTTACTATAGAAAACCGCGACTGGTATCTTCTTACCGACGTCTGCTACGAACAGCCCCCTTCCTGAGGCAACTGTCATTGCTGTTGGCCCCGGTGCCCTGGATAGGGATGGCAAGCTTGTGCCGACGTCCGTCAAGGCTGGCGACCGTGTCTTGCTGCCCGGCTGGGGAGGTAGCCCAATCAAGGTTGGCGACGAGGTCAGTTTCACTTCCTTAATAATAACTACGCGTTGCTGACTAACTGGTGTGATGTAGGAATACCACCTCTTCAAGGACTCGGAGATCCTCGCCAAGATACAGGAGTAGACTGAGCCTGCACTCACACTAGCACGCTAGAGTGTTTCGACGAGGTGCAGGGACGCGCCACGTCTCGGGGTCGCGTAGTGGGTGAAGGAAAAGCGGCCGTTTGGTCGCGGTTAGTTATTCTCTTTTCATCATTTTTGGTCTGCATGCCCTCATAGCATATTACACAATCTTGAATTCAATGAACCCCTACTCGTGAATTGTCCTTCTTCCACCCCACGGGAGAAGTGATATTGCTTGGATCATGATGACAAAGGGATGTCATCTAACCGGATTGTCGAAGATTGCTCAAACACTGAGTCAGTCGAGAAGAGAGGAAAGTCGGCTGTCTGCGCAAGTCACGCACATCTTACAAGACACTTTACACATCTATCCCTTACGTTGAGTGTACATTTTGCGCTTTGGGCAGTATCATTGATACAATATCTAGGCTTGCACATACGAAGGACGCTACTGAGGCCCAGCATATCATCGACAAAGAGATTGCTGTGTATGAAGCCGCAATCCTTGACCTGATGCATCGCATCAGTAAAATAACATGGTCTTCGGAGGGGCTTGGAGACTTTTTTGATGCTCGTGCTTGCCGCGGCTCGTAAACAGGTGAAGTACCTTGATGCATTCGATCGTTGGGTAAAAGAATGGAAGGAGTCTCCAAAAAACTCCCCCTCATCTTTGTCCCTGACGCGACCGCCATCCACCCGCCCTGACAAGTTTCATCGGATGTTCAACGGGAATTGACGCACCTATTCGCACACCATTCAAGCCCTACTGGCAGGCTCCTAGAACCAGAGCGACTCGTATCGCTCGAATGAGCTCATTCGGTTTTTAATACGACTACACGTGGGAAAAGACAAACAAGGACAAAGAGTAGCTAAGAGCTCAAACTCGCGATAGAGCGGCTGGCAAGACTGTCATAGACGCCCGCCTTGGCCTCGCCTTGGCACACTTATCGCTCTCTCTTAGCTACTCTTATCAGTAGTGTTATTGCTTGTTGATTCCACTTAGAATATCTGTTTTCGGACACTCAATATATCTGTTTTTAAACAACTACGATATTTCCTCAGCAAATGCCTTAATAATTCGTCTCAAAAATGAAGTGGACCCATCAACGGATCCGCGATGTCATTAATAAATACTTCCACAAACGGGCGTGTTGGTTTCAAATGGAAATGGCTAAGGCGGTGTATGAAGGTTATGATGTTGTCGGCGTAGCGGCTACGGGTTCCGGCAAGACACTATCGTTCTTCGCACCACTCGCGATGGCGTTGGAAGAGGGGCAGAAGAAGGTTGTCTTCGTCGTAACACCGCTGAATCTCCTAGGTCAGCAGAATTGCGAAGATCTGAATAAAGTTGGCCTACCCGCTATCTCGGTGACAGCGGAGAATGCCAGCCCAGAGACTTTCAAGGTACGTGGGGATTGTTAGACTTTGTAGTGAATTCTAACGTTGATTGCGTTGATAGGCCATTGAATCCGGAGAATATAGAGCCGTTATAATAAATCCTGAGATATTAATGAGTCCCGCCTGCGCTTTATTATGGAAGAATAGAAAGTTTACCGCGACAATCCTCAATTTCGTCTTCGACGAGGCCCACTGTGTCAGTCAGTGGGGTTCATTCCGGAGAGATTACCTACATCTGGGAACTCTCCGGTTCATTTTGCCCGATACAATCCCTTTCTTCGTTGTATCGGCCACGCTACCACCACCTGTCCTAACAGAAGTGTCGGCGATACTACGACTACGCCCTGGGCGAACGAAGCATTTCATCCGCTCGAATGATCGTCCCAATATTGCGCTCATCGTACGGCAGATGAAGTACACGGTAACGAGCTATCAAGATCTAGCTTTCCTTATCAAGGACGGGTGGAAGACTGGCGATGCCGCACCTGAGAAATTCGTCGTTTTCTTCGACAGCACACGCGAGACCGAGGACGCCACCCACTTCTTGCAGTCACGATTGCCCAAGGAGTGTCGGTGCAAGATCCGTTGGTTTCATGCTACGATGACGTCTACATACTGTGCCAATGAGTACGAAGCATTCAGAAAGGGGGAAATATGGGCCCTGTGCGTGACAGATGCATTTGGAATGGTAGGATCAACCGTTAATAAATTCCTGTCAGAGCTAATATTATCTGAAGGGGCTTGACTTACCAAACATAAAGGTTGTCATCCAGTGGAAGACCACCGCAAGTCTCTGCTCGATTTGGCAGAGGATTGGCCGTGCCGCTCGTGGGGATGGAAGCACAGCGAAAGCTGTTGTCTTCGTTGAGAAGAAGTATCTTGATGTTAACCGACAAAAGAAGGATGAGAAAGCAACACAGCGACTCGTTAAAGCAGCGACGAAGAAGAGAAAGGCACCCAGCAATGTAACCGATGAGCGACCCGCTAAGCGACCTGCGTTAGCCCCAAGTGCGGGAGCAAACAACAATCAAGTGGGATCATCCACCTTGAATTCCAGGAATCTGGACATCAACAACTTTGAAGCTGCGGCGAGGGATCAGGAACGAGGTGTTGCGGTAGAGTTACAGCGGCAGAGTTATCATTCGAGTCGCAACCAGTACCGTTCAATTGCAAGCGATCAGAAGGATCACTCAATCGAACCTGCCCTAGACAACATGGTGAATGCACGTACACGTGGATTTAATTGTCGTCGTCAGCCGCCTACTATCTACTTTGGGAACGACAGTTGTGGTAAGTGTTATCACCGCATTATTTCCCACCAAGTCTCTCACCACGCTTACAATGACTTTAGCAAACGAGGACCACTTACTCTGCGACAATACGCAACCAGACGGCTGCTCAAGGTGCCGACCGAAGGTGTGCAACAGTGAGACATCACCTTGCTGCGATGAATGTGTTCCCGCACTCTTGGAACTCTTTGAAGGTGCCACTGTGCCTCCGCAAACTCGGGCAGCATCTTGTTCATCAATAAAGCCGTACGAACCAACACTAGCGGACCAAAATCTCAAGACCGCACTCAAGTCCTGGTGCAAGGTAGCAGCACATGTCAAATTCGGTTCTACCATGGTTCATACGCACAGCATACAAGTATTCATGCACGACAAGATCATTCAACGCATCGTCGATTGCGCTCACATAGACAGAATTCGAACCATTGAAGACCTCGCAAAGGAGACACGATGGACTTTCGAGCGCATCAAAGATTACGGTGTCGAAATCCTGTCCATCATTCAACAGCATTCACAACATTCCCTCACTGCTGAGCCGGCGCCCTCTGCCACGTCAACAATATCTACGACACCCGTGCTCAACAACCCACAACATACTAATCCAGACCTCGCGCAAGCCTCAGCCAAGCGAACTCGTGCACTGCCAAAGCAACGGCAGTGTAGCGAGTGCCATCAAGTGGGCCACATCAGTACGTTCGTTTTGTTGTAGTGTGCTTGTTTCCTTGAACGCTTCGTACAGAAACCAATCGGGACTGCCCCGCCCGCAAGGCAAAGCTTGATGCAATCTCAACGAACCATTCAACCTCGACGAACCATTCAACCATGACATCAAACAATGAAAACCGACCCCCGCTGCCCATCACAGCACAAGCCCATTATCCAACTGCGAGTACGTGTTGTAAGAAGTATTATTTCACCGTCTAACTTGCTTGTTCTTGCCAGACTATTATCCATCTTATTTTGCGTACATGAACACCCCTAATCCACATACGCCGCACTTTCCCCACACTGGTCCATCGTCTCGATGAACTCGCTATCTACGCATAGAACTATACATCCAAGTCGCCGTCTTCACCCTCGACTTCTAATTCTTCATCCCCCAATGCTTCGTTCTCTTCTCCTTCTTCTCCTTCCATCTCCATATCTTCGCCCCGCATCCCTTTGAAATCCTTTGTCATTCCCAGAAAAATACCTTCGCTCTTTTTATCTTCGATGCTATGATTAACCCCCCTACCAGGAACAAACTCGTTGGCTTTAATCTCGTCCAAGTACGCGCCCAGTGCTCTGAACGTGGTCTGCAACTTCGCAGGTGAGTGCTTAATGGTACGGTGATCCAAGTGGAACATCTTCGCCACTTGAATTCGAACATTCTTGAATGTTTCGATGAGCGGCGACTCCTTGATGATTCGCGCCTTCGTGTGGTTCGAATATTTCCCACCGTAGATCCGTTTCAAGTATAGATTGTTGTGTTCGACCCACCAGTCAATGCCGCGGAAATGTCCAGGGGTTCCTGTGGGGTTGCAAAGTATGTTCTTCCGTATCGCATTCCTTTATTGACATCAGTAACTGATGAAACTGAACCAGATGCAACTCACCGCAAGCCGGGGAACGGCAGATATTTGAAATGAACGTCACGTAGGTACTTGAGCAACTGCATGGCATACTTATGCTTGCCGCAGCCTCGAAAGATGTATACCCACGGCATAAATACACTCTCCAGGCGACCAATGTCACCTTCGTTCATTGAAAGGGTGAGTTCTTCATATAGCAAGAAGTACTCTTGCAGCAGGATCATGTTTTCGTTGACTCTATCTCTTTCCAGCAAGCTCTCCTCCCGGATTTCATGGAATGACGGGCCGGCAACATATTGCTTCGCGAGCTCAATTGACATGACCTCGATGTCTTCCCAGGTAGGTTCCTTCTTTGCAAAATCTTCGAGCGTAAGTACCGATTGATAGTGCTTTGAGACCACAGCTTTCCAAGAGTTCAAGCGCGACACGATACCGACGTGTTCAATCACTTCGTGCATCCGTCGAAATCCCGGTTTGGTTTCAATCTTGGCCGTCTCCTTCTTACGCAGAATGCCGACGAATTTAATCAAACTCGATGGATCGTTTCGTGCGGACTTGGGGAAAATGCAGATTCGCCATATTGCATCGGCACATGCCATCTTCAAGTGGAACAGCCCCATGACGTAGATTAGGAACTGGTTCCGCCGCCATGGGGTCTTCTCGATACGACGCGACGCCTGGAAGCTTTGGATCCGTTCGCCAGTGAGTAAGTCTCCATGGACAAGCATGACATAGTTCTTAATATCTGCTACTTCGTCGCAGCCTTTCTCGGTGGGATCGCCAATATTTGCTTGATGGAATAGGTCTGCAAGAGCATCGCCGTTTCCCTGTGGTGTCGATGGACTAATGTCCATCATTCGCACAGGGACTTGAACTGATTTCGTGACGGGAATCTGATCTACAACCTCTGGTGTGCCCAAGTCCTTCATGTAGCGACGAAAGAACACTGGTCCATGATTCACCAAGTCACGCCTAAACACCCAGGCATTGAATCGCCCTTGCCGAAGAAGCCCTGAAGAATCAAAATTGGCTTCCTGGTGAAGTTTCAGAAGCTCGTCTTCGCTGACAGTAGGTTCGACTGCTACTGTTCGTGCCGGATTCATCGCTGACCGCTCCCATAGCTCCTTTGAGCAGCTCAAATCTTCTCTAACAACCCCATGCTCCAGCGGAATTAATGTGCCGGACGTGAGATGGACCAGCGTCTCATGGGGCTTCTCCAGAGTCGGAACGGTGTGCTTCAGTTCTATATCGACATTATCGTATGCAAACGAGGCCGTTAACGTTCTCCCTAGGGCCTTCAATCCATTACTGGACTCCTTGGACAAGCTTGAGATCGCATCATTGATTGATGTCGTCGATATCGATACACCCATTCGCGCGAGAACCTCGATGATATCTTCCGGTGCATTGCATGAGTGCAGAAACACCCCCATAACACTTTGAAGCGCATTGCAGAACTGGTTCGTGCTCTGAAGCATAACACTCGTTAGAACCACCTTGCGCTAACCACCTATTTAGCTCAACAGCACCTGGTTATTGAACAGTAACAACACATACAATGTTCATCGTTGACTCTCTCGCTTTACTTGCACGATCGTCAAGCAGCGGATCGTCTTCATCGTCACTATCCAAATCTTCGTCAACCTCATTTTCCTGAAGATTGTATCGCAATCTAACGGCTTCGCGAGCTGCTGCTTTTGTGTCCATCCGGCGCTGCTGTCTCCTTTCGCGCAAGTGAGTCGTAGCAGGATCGGCTGCTAGTAGACGTTTGTAGCATCTCCACAAGTCCGGCGCGGTGGCCTGAAACTGTGTGGCAAGATCGTTGAGGTCGAAATCATTCAGCTGATCTGCTCTAGCCGATGACACGCCAAAGTGCAGGCCCGACTCCTTCTTCGATAATGCCAAGATCTTGCTGGCGTATATGCGGGATGCTGTCTTGCAAGCCCACCGTCGCGTCGCACTTTCAGAAACACAGTGATTGGATAATGCATGCAGAAGTGCCTCTACAGCTTCGCGGACGCGGCATCCATCGTCGTTCAGTGACAACGTCTGGAGATAGGTGATAACAACCTGGGTGATCGCTGTCTCTTCGTCGAGCTGCGCAAGAGGTTCGTTGCTGATGTCTGAGGTATTGTCACTGTTAGCCATGCTGTGAATGTACTGACATGCTCGTTCTTTTATATTCTAGCCTTAAACCATCAGAGCACAGCACCATATACCATATACACATAGTAATAGTATTTCGGAGTCGAAATCTCAACAGCTGTAGCAACTGGAAGTCCAATACCTCCTGTAGTCGGCCCCTAGATAACCTCTTAACTAAATCACGAGACTTCAGCTTATGTCCGAAAACAGATATTCTAAGTGGAATCAACAAGCAATAACACTACTGATAAGAGTAGCTAAGAGAGAGCGATAAGTGTGCCAAGGCGAGGCCAAGGCGGGCGTCTATGACAGTCTTGCCAGCCGCTCTATCGCGAGTTTGAGCTCTTAGCTACTCTTTGTCCTTGTTTGTCTTTTCCCACGTGTAGTCGTATTAAAAACCGAATGAGCTCATTCGAGCGATACGAGTCGCTCTGGTTCTAGGAGCCTGCCCTACTGGGTCATGCCTTCACTGGAATACTTCTCCAGGTTTGTCCCACGGTTACACAATAGTCTTCAGGCGCACTTGAAAGCGAACATATATGTCAAACCTCAATGTACAATCAGAATACACCATGCTTGTGCTGCGCAACCAGCAACTTCGTCCAATGTACTCTCTACCGCATCCAACTGCGATTCTGTCCCTATCTTACCGCATGCTTATTACCACCACTTTTACTTCCGCTGCGTCCTTCCGTAAGACTGAGTACTCACCTATGCTCGAGAGCCCTTCCTAAGGCCGCGACGCCTTGGGGCATTCTTGAATGACTTCAAGAAGCTCGAAGTAGCCGGAAGTACAGTTTGTGATTTTACTGATGAACTTGCAAACACCCATACCCTACATAGCACTTCGAAGCGAGCGTCCCGCGGATCTATATTAACCTTCAGAATTCCATGAGAGTATGTAGTCCCCTGATACAACTCGGATATTGGGTAATGCGAGTTTCTCTGGCACCTAATGCCAAATTGGGCAAATGGCGGGACTCGGCCCTCGAATACTCCTTGTTAACGGCGGGGTGGTGCGCCCCCTTGACTGGTAAAGAATAAAGAATCAAAATTCACTCCTACCTAATGAAGGGGACACAGCGGGGCTGTTCTGGGAGGATGTATGGAATATACTGAGTCATTGTCATAACCTGAATGTTTTGCTAATGTGTCGAGCTCAAACGAAACAAGTAAAGTGGGTTCTCAGCAGCCCAATGTTTGCAACTCCAATTATTCCAGGAAGATTAATAGCGCGATGTGTGCGGGTTGCAGCACCGACATGGTGTTCGGAGTCCAAAGGGTGTTCTGCGCCGTTCCCGATCTCTATTACCCAAAGCGGACCCTCGGAATAATGGCCGACGCGCGGAGTTGTATCAGGGGACTCAAGACTGTTCCATGAGTCAGGACTCTGAGTCGGCATCACAGCAAGTTTCATAACGCGCTCACCACAACCAAATTCATCTCCTTTCTGTCCAGAGTCACTATGGACCACAGCATTCTTGACGACACATTTCAACAAGTAATGCAGCCCTTCATTGGCGATGACCTCGACGCCACCATCGAAAGGCTCAAAGAGGAGGTCGCGGAAAGCACCGTTGCTGGAGATCCGATAGGACTTCCAGAGATCGTCCTCGCCCTCTCAGGCTTGAAGAGGGGGTCGCGGAGCACCGTTGCCGGAGATCCGGGAGGATTCAAGAAGATTGTCCTCGCCTTCCTAGGCCAGGCTTTCAGTTCGTGGGATGCTATTCCGCAGGTCTTGCACATCACAGATTTCGTTGGCACCAAAGACCAAGGGTTCAATGAATTATTCTTCGAAGCCATCAGAAGTGGCAAATGGTCGTCGATGCGTGTCCATCGTAAGAATCGGGTTTTGTCCCAGTGTTTCAAAAGTAGTTTCTAATCAAGTTCATTAGCTCTACTGTCCTCCGAGTGGAGCACACCGTTATTTTGTATGTTGAAGCCTCCTTCTGTCTGGGCCCAAGGACTTGATGTTATTCTACTAGTCCATTTCCCTGTGGCCCTATCAACTGCTGGGTCAGAGGCCGCCAAGGACTTGGCCCGCAAATTCGAGCACTATCGCTTGGGCGGCAATCCATCGGCCAGCACGACACGCCCAGAGCCTCTCTGGCTCACGGTTTCGTTCGTTCGGCATGCACAGGTGAGCGGTTTAACCCCATTTCCTGACCAGTTGGTGGTATAACGGAGACTCCAGAGCCAAGCGAACATCGGGAGTGTTTCGATCATAGATCCCCAACTCACGAATTTTGGGCGGAAGGAGGCCACCGATCTTGGTGCTGAGTGGTCAAGCACAAGGATCGACAAGCTGTACTTGTCACCCACCGCACGCACACGCCAGACCACAGAGAAACTCCTGGACGGAAGAGCAGATGTAGAGACAGAGGAGCGAGAACTTCTAATTGAGCAAGATCTCGGCCCGGAGTACACCCACCTACTTGTCACTGGCCAGATTGAAGCAGCCAGCAATCTGAAGACCAACGGGGCACGACCTGGCTCCCGTCGCGTCGACGACAGGCGTGAATATCGAACGCCGGGAGGAGAATCCCAAAACGATCTCGCTCGGCGTGCGCAGCTCGCGCTTCTCCAAATCATTTTCGATCATGGCGTCCATCTTTCTACACCTCCGACTCCGGAGTCATGGGACGGCTCGCTGGTCGAGGGCATCCCCCATATCGTCTTGGTCACCCATAATTTGTTCCTCAGCGAGCTCTTTGAGTCGCTGCTGTGCTGGGAGCAGTCGGGGCACACCGAGACTCTTATCGAGTATGGCAATGCGGAATGGTGAGTTCATCTTAGTATCATCCTGCGGCGTCGCTCCTCTGATCCGAATCTGGCATAGGTCGCGCCACCTTCTGCGCCTTGACTGGCCTGACGATAATTTCAGTTTCAAAAGCTACCGCGGGTCCTCGTTCGGTTTGCGCCTAGGCAACTGGTACAAGATGTGGAATGAAATTCACTGAAGTTCTATCCGTCAATATCATCAATATCTTGGCCTTTGTACAATAGTTTAGTTACATCTTGAAGGTTGTATTCTATGTGGCTCGGCCAATACATAACAGACACTCTTTCTAATTGAGCATTGGGGACGACAATTCGGTGAACACTTGTGGCTACAGTAGGCCTAGGGACATGCGAACACTTGTATATTTGAAGGCGGGGCGGCATCAATCGCTATGGAACGCGATCGACAGGATTTACTACAGCAACCTTTCCAACGAACCACGAAAACACGCTAGAGCGGGCACAGCAATCAGAGCACTATAGCATTAACAATCAAGTGTACACAAGGCGCACATACCACTGATGATTCATTTCGGGAAGCGTTACATCAACGTACCCTCTGAAGGGGCCTTCAACGTCGTTGCAGAGTAGATGCACGAATTCGGAATCCCTGAGTCTTGTCAATTTCGTGTTGAGTGTTTGTCAGAGTCACGATTACACACCTTCCTTATCCGAGGGAGCTGGTAGTAGTGACATTGCCCATGTTTACCCTTCGCAACATCATATGAGAGTGTGATAGCTCTCCTCCGCCACCACAAGAAACACACAGATTTCTGGTATCGCCGATCAATGATTGCTGGAGAGTTGAGAACACGCCGTGCGCTGATCTATAATTTTACGCTGAGACTAATGAATATATGAATCAGTGCACGGTGTGGAAGACTGACAGAGCGTATGTGCCTGGCTACGAATTTTGGTCGCCTTGTTACGGCAACAAAAATGAACATGGCGGTGGAAATCTGTATATAAGTAGAATAGTCTTGGAGTACGACTTGCATCTAGCATCGGTCGTAACACTCGATCTGAGAGATGCTCACCGATTAGAACAACGGCTCTGGCAGCGGCTCTTCGCTTTCCATCTCAACGACATCTTTCATCCAATCGGAGAGCCACACTCAGCGCCTCCAGGGCTCTTCCACCGTTTTTCTACAGGCGCGTTCGAACCACGACACCAGTGCTGGAAGCACCCAACTTCCCTGCAGACTCCTACAGGCTAGAGAGAAGCCAGAACACCGAGGGAGCCCTTCAGATAGGTCTGGAAGCCAGGCGGTGCCTCGTATGCAAATCGAATGCCTCGAAGTTTACGAAGGCGCAGCATGGCTACTATAAGTGAGGATAGTTGATCGAGGACTATACGGGTATTTGCGGCGCCGCGAAGCTCTATCCATTCAAGATTCGGGAATAATGTCATCGAGCGCATGAAAGTATACATGTTGGGGATGAACTGGGAGAAAACACTTGTACATTCTCGAGAAAGTCGTTGTCGGAGGGTAGTCATGATGAAAATACCGGCGGTCGAGCACCGTGTGGCAAATGTGTCACGGAAGCAAGTAATTTAAACAAGCGTCGTAGAAGAGGATGGATGACTGTCAACACCCGAAGCTTCGGGGAAAGGATGAACTAGGGAAGGGAGGCTCGATAGACTCCATGGTCCGGAAGAACAGTCGACCCGCAAGGTCTAGTAGTGTCTTCAAGAAATTGACCAGACTATTATCCAGCTTAGGGGCGCCGATACTGAGCTCGTGGAGAGAGAATACGAGGTTCTCGAAGAATTTCAACGCTGCCAGTGGTCTGTGTAGTGGAAGTATGAGACTCAGCAACGTCAAGGTGATAGTGTTCATCTGAATCTTATCGATTCGACAAGCAGAAATTCGCTGGCTTGAAGAGGTTCGATGTTTGCGTAGAGGATGGTGCTGTGACGGGATGGCCTATCGGTGGCCTGGTAGACCGGGATTCCATAGCTCGGAGGAAGCACGTAAGATTTGCTCTCGCTGAGTGAAACTCTGTTTTCGCGTAGAGGTACAGCTTTACGACCACGCAGAATTGGTGCTAAATACGGAGGAGTGAGTTTGCTCAACAATACGCAGCTTCAGAGTAGACCAAAACGCCAATAGTAGGCTCGATTCCAGAGTTCCTGTAAGGTTTGGACGTTGGATGATATACTTAATTATGGCAAGTTATAAGAACACTAGACATCCACAGAAACTACGTACCAACACCGACGGGATCGAGTCTACTAGCTCCTGGAGAGCGCTAACCCCGCGATCGAGAGCGACCCGAACACGTAGCGGACACCGTTCTGGCTGCTCAATATCACAAACTTCGAGTTCAGGTATCTAAGTGGCTGCGTGTGATTGAGTTCAGTCATCAATGGTGGTTCTGGTTCATACGGGAAGATCGCTCGTACATTCAGCTCCTGTAGAGGCCCTGAGATAGCCCGTGTGAGCAAGACATTTGGTCGGTTCATATGAGTAGTTCGTACGTAAGGTCAATTCGACTCGACTTCGATGGCAGTGTCATCTATCGTGGACGGACTTCGTAGCACTCTGACAGAGAAGGAGGGAAGTCGAAGGATATTGAGGGGATATTCCCATCGGTTGGGACTTCGCAGAGGGGGTATAGTTGGATGAGTAACTTCTTCTTCGGCAATTCCATATAGCTCGAGACTGACCAGAGGGCCTGACACCCACTGGATGCTACTATCACCCCTTGTGTCCACAGCAAGTCCTCGGGCCATTGGGGCCTAAACTTGAGATTCGAAACGGATCCAAAAGACAGGATCGTTTAAATCCCCAGTTCGCAGGACGGTGTCGACTTAGACGTTGAGCTGGAGGCGAATCAATCGGGGGGGGGGGAGCGGATATATTGCGGGGTGAGCATTCGTGGGTATTGACGAAGTGTAGGTCGCCAGATTGGCGAGACGGTAGGACCGAACGGGCGACAGAGATCATCATTAGTGGCGTTGGAGCTCATCGAGGACGTTAGACAAGGGGGAAAGTTGAGAAAGTGAAGATGTTATATACCCATCGATAACGGATCCTTTTGTCGCACAAGGGTGTGTAGAAGCTGTCGTTATTTCGGTTCGTTACCCATGGTTTGAATGGAAGCGTTGAAGACAAATGGAAGTAAGTTAGTGAGTTAGTGTACCGACTAAAGGTACTGACCGTGGGAGTATTTCTAGATTGACCGTGGAAATATGAGCCTGTTCGGTTGAACTTGAGCAACGCGGCGTACCTGAGCTCTCTCCAAAATCAATTCCACCGCCCTCCTACGCGTGCAGGCGACCTACGAGGCCAGCAATGGCCTCCAGCTCGGATGGCCACCATTTCGCTGACTTTTCGGGCCCTTCCAATCCTTTCACCTCAGCTGGCGACTTGAACTTTCAGCTCCAGACTCTTTTAGAGGCCAAGAAAGAGCAACTGAACCAAGCTGCTCTTTTTGGCCAGCAAATTCTTGACCAGCAGAAGGAATTGCACGAGCGCATCAGGCAGTTGCAGGAAGTGGAGGGTCAGAAGGAGGAGGACGATGAAGTTGATCCAGATTCACGAATTAGGTACGAACAACTGGCGGAGACCATCAGAGTTTGGGACGCACAGAATGCTCAGTTTGGAAACGTATGTTTCATGCAAAACACATGTCTCCATATCATCTAACATGCTACACAGCACTTCGTGAATGGCAAAGATCCTTCATTGGATCCACCACGTGAAGAACACGAACGGCCAAAGGCAGGCTCCTCTGCGGCTCAGTCTAGGCGCGCCAAAAATGCAGCGCATAGAGCCGACAATGTTGAATTCGCGCTCGAGATTGGCAGTGG
Organism: Pleurotus ostreatus; assembly: GCF_014466165.1. Taxonomy (NCBI): domain Eukaryota; kingdom Fungi; phylum Basidiomycota; class Agaricomycetes; order Agaricales; family Pleurotaceae; genus Pleurotus; species Pleurotus ostreatus. The sequence goes on along the minus strand of NW_023503161.1, from coordinate 1,501,117 downwards.
ACTCCTGACTGAGGTTCGACGGCTGCAAAGTCTCCTCGGGGAGCGCGATAAGGCCATTCAGGACATGAAAGAGGAGAAGGATGACCTAGACAAGACCTTGGAGAGCTTCAGGACGGCTCTCAGGCAGCAGGAACAGAGCGCAGGTACGTGACTTAACAAGCGAATACGTCTACGTGAGCTAAGACCTCCCAGACAAATACAAGGAAGAGAACTGGAATCTTGAAGTCACGCTCCAGGAACTGCGGGTACAGCTGTCCGATTCCCAGGCCACTGCTCAACGTCTAGAAGGCGAGCACAAACGTCTGACGAAGCTTCTTGCAACGGCGCGAGACGCTGGTGACCAGCACAAGAATGAAGCCGAACGCTTGAACAACACTATTGAGGAGATGAAGGCCAAGCACGAGACCGACATTGCTCACGCTCGTAAACATGCAGCTAGCTTAGCACGCGACAAGTCGGATCTACAGCAGACAGTCGACCAAATGAAGACAGAGGCAGCGCGTTCGGGGCGTCGCCTGCCAAGGTTTGGCTCACCATTGACTCCCAATGGCGCCGCGGGATCGGACTTCTTAACGCCTGGCGGACTGGACGAGGACGATGTTTTCAGTACCGGAGGTGCATCCACAAATCGTAGAAGAATGGACAACTCTGCTATATATCAAGGTGGTGTAGACGAATTCGGTATGACCGACGAATTGATGGATACTCCTGATCCATCTCCTTCGCGCTCCTTCCTCCGTCCCAGCCCTCGTCCCAGTCGCGAAGTTGAAGAACTACAGCAGAAGCTCGCTCATGCTCAGAGGCAAATCAGCAGTCTCACGCACCGAGTGAAGAGGGAGAAAGAGCTCAAGATGGACTTCAAGCGTCAGTTAATGGAAAATTCGCCAGGGATGGCCATCATCGACGATGACGAAGAAGACTACGAGGATGAGGAAACTGTTGAAGGCAGGGCCAATATCTCCACCCGGCGCGTCACTCCCTATCGTCGGGGAACCGCACGTGGTCGCGGTATTCGTGGTCGGGGCAGAGGGACAACCCTTGCGGAGCGTTTACGATACGCTGCGAACAGCCCTGCGTCGGCTTACGGCGATCTCCCAGAGCCCGGCTCCCCTGCGCCTCCCGTCCCCTCTATACCTGGTCACTTCCAAGGCTCTACTGAGGATCTATTCGATGATCATCCAGAATTCCGAGAAGAGGAATTCGATGTGGACAATGAATTCGAAGAAGGACCACGATCACCGTCTCCTCCCGAACCTCCATCCAATCGCACTAGTGTGGACGGTATGGACCCCCAATTCGCCAATGTGCTTAAGCGTACACCATCTACGAGCTCGATTCCAGCAAATGGTAGCCCTCTACGACGTTCCACTCTCGTTAGATCAGTTCGCGGTGGAACAGTTGGCCGCAGACAACGAGGTGGCAAGGCGTACTCTGAGGCGCGTCCAGAGTCGCTGGTTGGACAACCAGAGGACCTGCTCCAGGCGCTTGCAACGGGCGCTTCACCGCTGAAGGACAATAGCATTGTAGAGGAAGTGCTTGGTGAATTTGACGTCGAGGCTGAATCAGATTCTGAGCCAGCTAAGGAGATGGTCGAGTTTGCGTGCCAGACAGAACCTGAAGTAGAAGAACCGAAGGTCGTCGAACCCGTCAGGGCCATGGCCGAGATTGGGATCCAGTCTGAGGTCGAGGAGGTCCCCCCAATTCCCGAACCCGTGCTCCCAGTTCAACCAGTCACCCACGAGATAGAAATTCAAACTGAGGAACCCCCAGTCCTCGAGGTGCAGCGTATAGAAATGGCCATACAGCATGACGCTCCTGTTGAAGTCAAGCCAATACTCGCTTCCATGGGTATCAATACAGAGCCTGAGCCTACACCCTTCGTTCCAGTGTTGGTTCCCGCCGAGACTCAAACACCTCCTGCTTCCATGTCTGACATGGAAATCCAAACAATGCCACCAGCAGAGCCCGAGTCAGCGAGGCGCGCAACGGTCGTCCAGGCAGATTTCTCCCCTTCTCCATCATATGAAGCAAGCGACTTGAGCGGCGACTCTACTCTTACGGGACGTACTGCTCGTTTGTTCTTGGCTGCGCAACCTGAGGGCTATGATGATCTCGACGAAGGTGAAGAGACTGAGACTGGTGCTGAGACCGAAACCGAGCCAGAAGGCTATCATTCAGCTATAATGTCCACTCCCTCGGTGTCTCAGGACGATTTCCACTCCATGATGACCATGACCGATGTCGACGGCGTTTCAGACTCGGACGACGATGGTGATAGCATTGTGGTGTCAAGACTGGGAGAACGGTCGTCTGCGGGTACCCCTGCTGACATGTCGTCGATGGCCCCAAGTAGAGCATCCTTCTACACAGAAGCCCCCGAGCCTCCTCAGACACCCGAACCAACGGTGACATACGAAGAGAAAGCCATCGAAACGGACGTTATTGAAGAGCCGGAGGTCACGGTCGTGGACGAGCCCGTCGTTGTGCCAGTACCGGAGCCAGAGCCAGTGGTGGAAGAAGTGAAGGTCGAGGAGCCCCCGAAGCCAGAGGTGAAGGAAATATCAATACAGACCGACGAGTGGGTTCCCCCCGCACCCCCACCTCCACCGCCTCCTGCGCCGCTCCCCATCCCTACTTCACCAAGTTTTGCGCTCTATCGCGTTGGATCGGCTGGTCAACAGTTCCAGTTCGTTCCTCCCAGCTCTGCATCTTCCACTGCTCCTTCACGATCTGGGACGCCATCCCTTATCTCCTCTCCTGTACCAGTTTTAGCCAGCCTTCAGCGAGAATCTTCTGTGCCGTTTGCCACACACAGCCGTACATCCACCGCCGACCGCCGACAGTCTATGGATTCTGTCGTTTCTTCCCTTATGGATAAAGACGAGCCTCTCCCCCGTTTCAGAGTTCCGTCAACGGGAACTGCGCTTACGGTCGTAGATAAATCGAAGCCACCTATGATGGCATTGCCTCCGCCTCCAAGACTACCCCCACCACCAACCGCCATGGCCCCGCCATCATTCATCCCCGAGAGGCGGCAGGCAACAACATCCACCGGCTCATACGACGTGCCGCCTCCTCGACCATCATCACCTCCACCTCCCGAGCTCATACAACGTGCTACCACACCTACCTTTGGTTCAGTCTTGAATGTTCCTGGGCGTCCTAAACAGATTTTGCGGCAACATGGCTCAATGCCTCCTCCCCAAGACGGCCTCCGGCAGCCACCATCCACGAGCAGTTTCCGGTCAGCTGCGAACGCTGCGTCTCATGCAGCTCAGAACGTTGCTGCTAGTATGGGTCTCATGAACGCCTCCGCTATCAAGGACCGCGAGCGAAGAGAGTTTTCTCAAACGTCTCTCATCTCCGCCTCGCCCAGATCTTCCATCTCATCCGATCATATGTTCGCCAACCAGTCGCAAGGATCGAATGCACCTGTAACACCTAACAGAACGGCTGATCTATCGGCGAGAACACCAAGAGCAGTTGGTGGTGCCTCCACAGACCCTACCATCATCCATGCCATCACTCAGACCATGATTGGCGAGTTCATGTACAAATATACGCGCAAGGCGATCGGCAAGGGATATGGGCAAACAAGACATCGTCGCTTTTTCTGGGTACATCCTTACACGAAGACTTTGTATTGGAGCTCTGCCGATCCTGGCTCATGGAATGTCTCTGAGTCTAGCGCTAAAAGCGGTAAGCTATTCCCCGCATTGTTGCTCCTTATGTAGATCTGACGACATTTTTAGCGTACATCGAGGGAGTCCGTGCAGTGCTTGATCCTAATCCAATGCCACCTGGGTTGTACCAGTACAGCGTGGTTGTGTCCACCCCCCATAGAGAGATGAAGATTACTGCCCCCACGAAGGAACGGCACGAAATCTGGCTCAATGTAAGTATCCTTTTTCCCATCTGGAATTTAGCCTAACAGCACCGCAGGCTCTCAAGTATCTCCTCTCCCGGCCTGCCGACGCAAATATAACCTCACCCGCAAACATGACAATGGTCCCGCAAAGCCCTAAGTCAGTCGATTTTACAGACGATGATCGCCTCCCAATTACCTCCAGTCCGCGAAGCCAAAGAAGCTCACGGAGTATGCGCCCTGGTGAGACCTGGAACACTACTCCTCGCGGTAAACGTAGTCGATCTCAACTATCTGTCGGTGGTTCTATTGGAAAGCGATCTGGCACGCCAGCTGCCGAATACCTCCGCTGGAACGGCCCCGAAAGTCCTTACAGCCCTACAAAATCTTTCGAGCATATCGGTGCGCAGGATGATGAAGAGTTGGACTTCGAGTTGCACGGTGATTCTCGTTCTGACGATGGGTTCGAGGGTCTGGAAAATGTTCGCGCGTGCTGCGATGGCAGACATACCGTAGGACACTCGGGCAAGCATCATCACCATCACCACAGTCACCCCATCGAAGCACCCAGACCAGAGAACCAGCATCTCGACGTTGCCCCCAGAGAACCCGCCCGGCCTGCCTCTCCGGCCTGGTCGTTCCGCTCAAGGGCGGGAAGTACTAATTCACATGAGGGAGGTGGAGGCATCTTTTCTTGGGGTCGAGGCGAAGACGGCAAATTGCGATTCGGCTCTCGACGGTCGAAGACTGTACCTACGCACGATTCATAACGCATCTCCACCGGTTTTTTGGCATCTCACGCTATCGTATTGTATATGCTCAAAGTAACCTCCGCCTATAATGACTCTTTCTCTAAGCCCACTTACTATCCTTCTTTTATTCTTTTCTCGTTGTGCATTGTTCAAGTTCCGCTTTCTCTCTCTCATCTACCGTTTGTTTCAATACGCAATACCATCGCTCCTTTGAATTGAAAGTTGTTGGAATAGATCATATATACATTTACCGGTGTTACCATGGTGAACCTCGCAGTGTTGCTCCACCTCCCAGAGAACCTCCATCTAAGAGCTAAGATAGATATCGTCAGCATAGACGTATAGACATGGTATGAATACTTACAACTTGGCCTATTTGTTTGTGGACAACAGTTAAGACTGACGGACTTATCAATACGAGGTCATCAGCAAGGAAAGTGAGCAACTGACAGTCAGCGTAGGATGAAGTGCCGTTATTTTGATCTTCCACCAACATATCACTGAACTCTATTTCCGTTCCATCCATGTTTTGGCGGGCAATGTAGAAATTAATATCCCGTCCTCTGTGTAGGCGTCGATTTGCGAGAATGTTTCTGGCCTGCGTTGAGAGAAGTGAATCTCGAACTGGCAGCTTAGTCTGTAATGAATTTGTGGGTGAGGTGGGTAACCGAGGTAACGCTCTGCTTACTGTCTGAGGATCCACTTTGTAGATATCGTCCACACCGAATAGGTCAAGGAGTAACTGCGGAGAGACGCTGGCACCGATCCATAGTATCATAGCTTCCTCATTATCTGATATCACAAGGTATTAACGAGCGTTTGCTGCTTCGCAGAATATAACGTACCGATTAGATATATTCCGTTAGCTTGCATAAATAGATGACTATTTCGCATCATAGATGGCCAGCAAATTTCGCCGGTGTTGGGGTTCGGAAGTGCGATGGTATCATCCAAGTCATGGAGAGCCATCATGCGAGGGTACAAATATTGCACCAGCTCGCGTACGCCCATGCTACGCATGCGATGAGCGTAATAATTCCTCACGTCGGAGGAGACGCTAGCAATTCCTATTTTGAAAGAGTTGAGTAAATATATCAACCTGGGAAGAAGGATCGGTTCACCTTTTAGTGGTTTGCATTTGAGGATTGCAAGCGTGAGTGCTGGGAAACCTTTGAAAACCTCTGGGATGACCAACTAGGAAGGGTCAGATGGCCCGCAAGTATTTAGAGGAGTGGCCGAATTAGTACCTGAGTCGATCTGGTGGCAGATGCGCAGTTTACTCGGTAGCCCAGGAGCACGGCTGAGCACTGCTCTGTCAAATCTTCCCTGATAGTTGACAATTTTGAAGAGGTCACGTATGATATAGCTTGAACGGGGTTGGGTTCGTGTCAGAGCGAGCAAGCAAGAAGTCTCGAGACTCACCATCTTTTGCTAAGTGCGCTATAACAGTCTCCATGTCGGCAAACTGGAAGACATTGCCGGCGAGCTCAACAACTTCTAACGCCAAGTTACATGTCCGAACGCGCCGTTGCCCATCAACTGTCGTGTACAGTACAGCAGATTGCAAGTAGACGTATTCTCTCGCATTGAGAGAGTGCGTGTGTTCAAGGGTGACAGTGATACTTTTGTCTGCATCCAGGACGCTACATTCGACCTCAATTGGGGAACGTTGGAACATGTTACCCCGATATTGGGTGATTCGGAGACCTATCAAGATAAGTTAGTAACACCCGCAACGAGTTTGTAGGGAACTTTACCATTAGAACAGCGAATTTTCACGGCGCAATTGTAGCCAACCATTCTCCGGAACAGGCGTTGCAGTTGAGCATCCAATAGTGGGCCCGCACGAAGAGGCTCAAATCTCGGATGATAATATATTTCCCCGCCCGACAGCGACGCGACCGCGCCTACAGGCAAAGGTAGGTTTGAGCCATAAGAGATCATAGAGAGGAGTCGCACGAACCTATGGAACCGACGTCGATGTACCTGCTCATGCCGAGAAACATGCTGATCGCAACGCCTTCATCCACACAACTCTCCCCCAAATCCAGCCACCACTTGTCACGCGGTGTAAACAAAGTCTTCTCCTTATCTGAGTCGTAGAGCTTCTGTTCGTCTGGCGTGCCTTTCAAAGCGCCCGGGCCGACTGTGGGCATACAGCTCTGAAACATGATGACTTGACCACCTCTGCCTGCCTGCCCCAACGTAGCAAACCGTTAAATCGAGTCTAATGCATACGGTTCTAGTGAGAGGATATCGTACCAGCGCTGCCAAAGAAGCTAAGACAGCAGATCCCATGACCGCTTCGCGGATAGCTGTCTCTTGATGTCGAGTAGGCAGTGCCTCAAGAAGCTGCTCTATCTTAGCCCTATGAATGAATTTTTCATTTCAGTCTAACGGACAATTTATCGCGGACCAACCTATTTTCTTGTGGGGGTACAAAAACACCAGCTCTTAAAGGAATAAAGACTTCGTCAATATCTGAAACGACCAACATGGGAGCTTGGCCATCGACAGCCTAGCGATGAATCAATTGTACCAGAGACGCGCTCGTGGCTTGATTGGGAACTTACTGATAGGTCGTAAAAGTGTAGTGCACGATCATATGTTATGAACGCCACCTTACTGTTAAGGGGAAAGACGGCATCAATTGGACGACCATCATCGTCCAATCCACCATAGAGGATCTTTCGTATGGAAGAGCATGCGGAATGGGCAAATCCTGACTGTATAGATTCGAACGAGATGTCTAGGGCGAAGATGTAATCCATTGGAGCGGGCTGGCGTGGTCCCGTCGGTGCAGGTTCAACAGCGACGTATGGTTTACTGAGGGTCTCCAACGGTTGCGATGCCCAGTACTCCTCGTTCACGGCGAAATCCACTGTCCCCTTGTTGAGTTCTGGGCGCTGTTCGTGATCCAACCTCATTAGGTTCGCGCCTAAGTTACAGAAGTATTCTGGGGAGACTAGAAGCGAGGTCAGTCGCGAAAGATCGTCTAGGCAGGTATCACTCACCTGCCGTCTCATTTTGGCATAGATTGCACTTCCACTTGCTACCGCCACCAACCCATGTACACCACGGGTTGATGTAACCTCTACACTTGCTACACCGTTCCGGACCATTTGGGCCTGCATCAATTAACGGAACTGGTTCTTCCCTCGGATCCTGTTGAGCAAATGGCTGAAATACAGCCGCGAGGGGGATCTGGCATTCCGACGCGAGCTTGGAAGTGCTTGGAACGTTCCATGTGGTTACGCGAATGAATTTGGGCGTGGAATTGCCTGGAGTTGTTTGCCGTTGCAGCATAAGACGGCGAAGGGACCCAGTCGACATACCTTGATCAATGGCAACATAATCCGTCGTCGCTAGTGGGACATGCTTTCCCGGCAGCGTCAAGTAGGTCTTATTCTCCCATTCTTGCCTGTCGATCTCCTGATTCTCGATTGGCGATGGAATTTGGCTAGGGTCAATGTGTGTTCTGAGACCCTTGAAAGCCTGACCGGCGCTGTGAGGAGGTTGGGGGATAGGACTGTAAGTATTCGCTGCATGGGCGTACATTATGATCGTCGTGGTCGCAGCGTGACCTGCCAGTCATGTGGCGCACGACCAGTTTGGTGATTCATTCACAAGTTATTTCAATCTCAGCGATGACTGAAATTCACTTCCCGAGTCCCGACCACAGAGCGCTTGGATGTGAATAGTTTTGGAGCAGCGGCGTCGGCGGGCAGTTGGTCTTAGAGAGGTATGGATAGCTCTCGCTCGCCGCACATCTCCAATACTATCCAGTAAAAAAAAACCATGCCCGGTGGCAAACCGGTGGCGTGCGCTCATCTCCGCTAATTAAACCACCTCTCAACAATAAACACCTGTACAGCGTCGAAGGACCTTTTCCGTTAGTCCCATCGGCGGTGCTTTGGACATTCGCCTGCAGCGCCCCCTCGATCTAGTCAAGCAGTAACTCAAGCCATAATTCTACCGGAAAGGTACGGTTAAGCTTTCGTGCAGTGATCGAAGAACATCTTATTGTTTCACTTTCCACAGTATTCACAGTGTTCACACATTGCCGAGCGATTCTTATTGTCGTATCCAGGTTGTACCCTAGAATATCACCGGCAAATAGCTCGTTCGGTTGAGCTGGAGAATGGAGTCAAGCCATGATGTAGACCAACCACATTGCAATCGTGAAAATTTGGTCGACACGGCCCGTTCTACTTGAATTCGCGTATAAATAGCAAGCAACATCTATCGGCAAGTCCCCAGGCTTAAACACCTACCTCATCGCACCCGCACTCCTCCTCTCAACAAGGTCATCCTCTACCTATCCTCTATCATCAATGGACTCTTTCGCTGTCATCGCCACCTTCTTCTCTACCGTCGCAGCGCAGGCTGAGGACACCACAATGGAGCAGCCGCCAACCAACGAGGAGGGTAGCGGAAACGGTGGAGGCGCGTACTGCGTCGTCGCCTAAACACCCTTCTCAGGGACCACGCCTTCGACTGTATGACCACCCATGACAATGTAAGCCGTTCGCTCAGAAGCTGTCATAATAAACAAGCTCACCTGCCCTAGGATCGCATTATCATTATAACACCTGCTTTCGATATTCTCTGGATGTTTATGTCCTTCTTGCCGCCGATGGGGCAAGTGGAATCTCATCGTTGATGTATCATTATATTCTCCCGACATCATTTGCGCGTCTGAAAGCGTACTGTGGTCATCCGCCAAAGTATCCTAGTACCAAACCAAGCGTGTATCATCAACTATATTTTATAGTATTGAAATGCCTATGTAAACTCCATTCTTGACACGAGTACGAGAGTAAATTACACCCTGCGATAATCGAAGAGATTTTCCCAAGGGAGTCGAAAAGACCCGATCTCAGGTTGAAGGGGCTGTCAGGGGCAAGTAGGGATTGGTGTCCTCGACGACGCAGAGAATGTCTTGTTTGCGAATCATATCATAAAATCCGATAACTTGATACCGCGGACACATACGACTTATAAGAAATATCACAGCAATAGATGCCACGCCTCCCCGCTCTTCCTAGTCGCATAGGGGGGAATGTCGATGATCAAACAGAATTTACCGTAGATGAAGTTCAAATGGGCTTCGTTCCCAAAGGAAGCAAATGGAACCTCCGTGCAAGTATGCGTCGGCTCACTGAGCCACCAAACTTCCGGCGTCTTTTGTCCTACAGTTTTTAGTCTCACTGTCTTGTCATCAGAGTCGGTGTCGGCTTTATTAGCTCTGAGCGCCTCGTCATGGCGGTAGTTACCCCGGAGGTGGTAGTAAACACGACTGCCTCCGATGGAAGCCAAGCTCGGAAGGTAATTCATCAACAACCCTAGGCCATCGACCCAAGTTACGGGTCCTGAAATGAAATGTAAGGATCCGTTCTTTACTTTAGTTGGGATGCTTGGGCGCTACGGAAAGAGGGTGGCTATTGAGATAGCCGGCTGCCGGTGATCGGGGAATCGGGATCTTATCTAAGCCATCACCAGTGAAAGTCTGTCACTTGTCGGCGCTAATGTACCCGTCTTCTTCCCTTCTAATAGTCGTTGTTGTTCGTCGACCTTTCCTTTAAGCTTTGAATCTTGGAAGCTTTCAATCTTGGATGCCTTCTGCAACCCGTCTTTCCGCACCCCCGTTGCTACATGGTAGGGCTCCCATTTATTTCCATATTGTATACATTTTACAGCGGGAAAGAGCTCTATAAAGGGATTGGGTTCGTGTCCTCCCTCCCCCCAGCTTCCTCGATCAACCACCTCATTCAAATTGAATTCGCTTTGTCTCATGCAGCCGTCAGGACAACAAAACTCCATCATTGGTCCAATGGCCAGTGCGCGAGCGAGTCCCTATGCTCAAGCAGCCCCCGACACTCATGCAATCCCCGACGCTCGTCTTGCAACCCCCGAAGCTCGTCTTGCAACCGCCGAAGCTCGTCGTGCAAACGCCAAAGCTCGTCGTGCAACCGCCGAAGCTCGTCGTGCAACCGCCGAGCCTCTTTTGACTCCCTACCAGTTGCGTCAAGTGCAACACACGGCCGCAAACGTACTAGTGGATGCATACGCCGCTGGAATGCTCCCGTACGTGCTCCGCTGCCCTTTTGTCATATCTCAGCTAACTTTATCGGTATACAGCTCGATGAACGACGAACTCCTTCGCAGGCGAGTCGAGTATTACCTCGACTGGCCGGCAAACCATCTCGACACTTGTCAAGGGCGCATGGCCATATCTCAGCTCCGATGGTTGGTTCTGGTGAGTTCCCTCACCCGTATACTGTTTCATCCTGCTCACTGTTTGCACAGCATCATCTACACGCGGCTTTGGAATCGACTAGCATCCGCTACACTATTCTGGGTCTTGCACTTGGTACATCTCTTTCTACGTCTTCGTTGCCCTTACTCATGATTCCTTAGAACACATCCGCCAATTCCTTCGAGCTGAGGACTTCTGGTGAACTCAGTAGCCTATAGATTTTCGTAGTCTAGTAACAATGAATATAATTGTCATTTTTACTCCATTGTAACGTTGTGCCAATCAGACTCCTCCAATTCCTCCCCTGCCTGATACTGAGCTGCTTCGGCCTCGATAGCCTTGGTATTTCGCGGAATCTGACCCTGTTGAACGATGTAACCACCGTAGGGGTTCTGCCGCTTGAGTCGACGTGGCGGAGGTAAGACAATTGTGTCCGCAGCAAGCGTTCGGGCCGTTGTGGCTGCCTATAGAGATTTTAGCTTTGTCATTTTGTATTTGTGGCATACGTACCGACGTAAGATGGCCGTCTAGCAATACAATGCTTCGCAGAATGAGCTTGACTGTGTAATTACCTTTGCTTGGGAGGCTTAACATGGAAGCCTGGATTTCTACTATATCGCCGATCTGGAAAACAATGGGTGTGGTCGGTTTATATCTGCTTCTTCAGTTTAGTGATATCTTTAAGTTTCGTGACGTATCGACTTGCCTGTTTTCGTCTGCATGAGGCGTTTGGATGTAATACCCTACTTCATTATCCTCCGTGTGCACCCACTTCGACGCGTCTACCTTACTGAGAACCCCGCGCGGATCGAGTTCAGCATTTATATCGACGATATCGAGCCCCGATGCTTGCTTAACTGGCGTGAAGAAGCGGGAGCTGGCCGTGATGGTGGAAGACTCGACGGTGCTGCTGTCGCCAGTACCCCGATATTTGCCAATGAACTCGGGGACTGGCTGTAGTTTTGCATTCGGTGTGTAACGGCTAAACATCGTGTACATGTGGCGGGAGTTTTGTACGATGGTGTTGAATGACTTTGAACCAAGTCCAGCGATCGTTACGCTCTGCCTCGCATGGGCCAATCGTCTCGTCTCATCGGGTCGGCTGTTTCGTATAAACTTGGTTACGGCTGGAATTCAACATGAATACAATTACGCACCTTGATTTCGGCTCAAAGGGCGGTAACAGACAGCCCGTAACAATTCCTTGAATGGCTATCAATGCTTCTTCCGCTTCGCCGGTAAGTTCGTTCACTTGAATTAATTTTGAAGCCGCATTGGTCTCTTCTTTGACAATAGTTAAACCGAATTTTTCCACTGCTTCCTGTAAATTTACTCTCTGTTAGTTTGAAGTTCATCCTCCTTGTAATGTAGTAACTCACCGAGTCCATCCCGTACATCTGCAGCCCTGGCGCCGCATCTATGCGTTCCGTGATGATCTCGTCGAGTACTCGTACTGGATGAGTGAGGGTAACGAAGGGAAACAAGTAATGCTGTAGGTACTCACCAGCTTCGGCCTTGTTGTAGAATGCGTCCATGGTGATTGTTCTCCATGCTCACCTTGCACTCTCTTTATAGGCTTCTGGCAGGACATAGTGACATCCTTGGGCGCCATCTGTTTGGTGGTAAGTCACATCTGTGACATAAGAACACATGTGTTGTTTCTGTGTCACATTCTCCCTCTTCTTTCCTTCTTCCCGCCTACCTTGACATTCATCTCGGGAGTGCTCTTCATCGTCTATATGCCCGCTTCATCATTCATCTTCTTTTAACGTTCGTCTCTCGCCGGATCTTTGTTGGAACGGGTTTCCAGGATGCCTCTGTGCCTGCACTCGAGGTATGTTGAGTCACTTCCGTTCCTCCGTTTAGTCCATGTATTCAATCGTGCTCTTCTCTCTCAGTTTGTATAGAGCATTCGCTCGGCCCATGTTGTTGGTTTCCGAATACATCGCCCCCCATCCTGCTGTCTTCTGGAATCGATCTCCAGCGCGCTCCGTTCCTTCTTTGGGCATCAGTTCGTGCATACGTGTCGCGTTACTCACCTTGGTTCGTCATGCCTTTGAGTATTTATATCGAATGTCTCAGCTCTGACTGACCCTCTACCCCGTACTAGTTAAAGTCCTTATTTCTGATCAACATCTCACTTCGTCTCTCGATGGCTCGCAAATCAACGTATGTCCCACGGATTGCTCACTCTTCCTCCGCTAATACTTGTCTGTTAGTCGCAGTCGTGCTACTCCTCGTTCGAGCAAGATTGCTGATGATCCAGCCACTCCCCCAACTTCTCCTGCGTACGTCGCACCTTTTCGCTTTTGAACTTTACCCTCATATATTTAAAGTGTCTCCATGCCGGCCACGCCTCGACCCAAGAGAATTTCCCCGAGGAAACGCGATGTTCCTCTCGACACTCCAGCTGTTCAGATGAGGTATGCTGGCCACCTTGGTCTACATCCTGTAGCTGACCTGATTACTTAACAGTGATTCAATTCATGCTCCTCCCATCTCCCACCGTTTGTCGTTCGGGACTGCAATCGATGGCGAAGTCGACACGTCTAGCTCTTCTCAGACGAACACGGAGTCTGAAGCGCAAACGGCTCTCGCCGATGGAGTAGTACTGGACTCAACGGCTCCAGTCAAAGTGTCCGCCGAAGCGGTGGCAGAGTTAACTACACAACCTGAAGATAGCAAGGCCACACCTACGCCAAAAGGGAAACGAAAGTGAGTCATTAACCTAGATCCAATCATGCCGTGAATCATTCCTTGACTTTAGACGTGCCGTCTCCACTGTCTCTCCCTCGCCTGCAGCAAATGCCTCGCCTACGCCGCAGGGGAAACGAAAACGCGCCCGCTCCACAGTCTCTCCGTCGCCTCCAGCAAAGTCAGTACATACATGTTTGCTTTGCTCGTTCCACTGGACTAACGGCTATTAGACCTCTCGTCCGGGGTGCCAAGAAGCCCATACTGGCATCTCCCGACGAACTCAGAGCTGCGCGGCAGGCGAACCCAGCAAAACGGTAAGTACTCGGCACTATATTATCATTCATTTTTCATCTGACATTCTTATTAGCATCCGGCCCATCACTCGCTTTGACTCGGATGATGAAGAGGCCAGTACCGCCCCAATTGTAGGCCGTGCAGATTCACCCGTACCCCCTGCTTTCAGGACTTCATCTGAGGGTACCCCGACACCACCCATTCCCAAGCTTGAGCTGTCATTTTTCAACGATGAGGCTGAAGAAGACAACACCGTAGAGGCAGAGAACTTGACTAAGATTGCGTGGGGCTCTCGATCTCCTTCGCCACAGCTGACGACGCCATCGAAATCGGAAGCGTCTCGCCGTGGTGATGTCAAGAAGGTGGAAGAGGAAGCGGAGTCTCTCGTTACACGGGTCAACACTCTTTTGGCGAAGAGCAAGAACATGAAAGCCAAGGGCTCTCCGAATCGGAGCGGACGCTGGTACGCTTCTTGTCTCCTTATCCCTCTGTTTGCTCAAATATAAATAGCGACGACCCCATTCTGCCGGACAGCTCTGACGACGAGGCCACTCCCAAGCATGGAACGAATAATGATGGCCCTCCCCTCTCTTTCCCTGAGATCCCCCCCGTCCTTAATGGTATCATTTCGGCGTTGGAATCATTGAAAATCTTGCCACATTTGAGGTTCGTCGTTGAGTGCGACTTCTTTCGACTTCTACTAACAACCAAATTCAGACATAGTGAGCTACTACCGAAGTATACACCCCAAACTTCGGACGACGTGCAAAACCCCGCCGTACTTCATGTCATGGGGTGTATGACTGACGAATATGCAGCAGTGTAAGTAATCCGCATCATTTTATCTTTTGTATTCGCGGTTTACTGATACACCGACTTGCAGTGCTATTTATGACGCGCTTCACTTCCAAGGACGGGGTGTATATGCCAACCCACTAATTGCAAACCCCCGTAACTTCCGAGTCGTCAACAAGACAGTTATGTTCGCTTCCGAAAGCCGCTCGCCTGCCGTCTTCGTTATGCCGATTGTCGTGCAGAGCTGTTCTTTGCTAGAACTGGCCTCTGTCAACCCATATGACCAGCATCTTCGGCTTACAGGATGGCTCTTCGATGAAGTCTTCAGCCTCTTTTCTTCTTTTGTTGGGAGTCTTCTCAAATTGGACACTGTTTACGCCTACATGAACGGTTTCTGCCTTCAATTTAGCTCTCGTCTTGCTAAGGCAGATGGTATGCCTTTTTTCTGCCCCATTTGCGTGTAAGTTGACGTACAATCTTTAGATGCCCGCTCTGCTCTTTCTGCTCCGAACACACCCCAGCGTACATCCATGGCATCCATGGCCTTCAAGCCCGCGGGTAGCGCCCAGAATCGCGCTCGCCAAACGGCACCGTCGACGGCCATGACAAGACGCTATCCATCTTCGGTCGCCTCAACTGATACTGGTAAGTTTTTTCCTCTTGCACGCATATTCTCTTCGTTTATCTTGCACATAGTTCCAATCTACGATGGGCGACTCAACCGCGGCAACTTTTGTTTCACTGATCGTGACTGGGATCAGCTGCCCTCAATGATACGCTATGGCGTACCAATGCCCGCTTCTGACGAGGCTCCCGATAACAGCCTTGCGCAGGACTTGCCTGCCAGCAAACCTCACAAATTCGTCGTCGCGCTCGTTGGGTTCACCATGACCACATTCAATCCTAAACAAAATCCTACCTCCACCGTTGCTTCGTTCAATATTCAGTTCTCTGTAGTTCTTGGTGCATTCAAGTCACTTGAGAAACCTCGCAAAGTCACGAAGGAGTACATTGATCAAGTCCGAAATAGTGTCTAGTCCCGCGCAGCTTCTTTTTTTGTTACTCGCATGTTTTACGTACTTTGAAATATGAGTGTCGTGTTCAATGTTACGTCTTATTATTGTCCTTAGGTCTGCGAACCTTGCTGTCGACTTGCGCGTGAACTTGCGCGCCTACTTTACACCATGTGACTGTGGAACTTGCCACGTCAGTTCGTTGCCATGTCACTCAAATCTGGTTCGAGTTTTTCTTGCGCAGTCACCACCATTCATGCTCAAACTCTTCAACGCGCACACCCCCTCGAGTCTTGCTTTCATTCTGTTGCCTTCAGCTTTCCGTGAGTATTGTTTTCTCAACCCTTTTTCATGTTCTGAGTCCTTCTCTCATTCAAACAGTGTCCTCCGTGGTTGTACTTGCGCAATCAGCAGAAGAGCTACCCATGTCTACGACGTGGAATAAGAGTCCCTTTGGTGAGTTCACATGCAACGGTATACATCCATCTGACATAGCCACTTCCCAAAGACGACTCTGTATTCTTCTCGCACCCCTCGTTATTCGTTCCAAACCAATGTCCGGCTGTCATGATGGGTGAGTGCACTTGTGTACATCGTTGGGTCATTACTGACAATTCTTCATTGTACTACTCTATCATACGCCCCTGCTATTCATTGTGCCACGCCCTACTCCCACATCGTTATTACTTCCTGTCCCGCAACATTTATTTATTGTCAACTGCCGCTATTGTGTCCGTTTGCCCTACTCCCGCATCGTTGACGCACCCTACTCCCGCATCGTCGACGCGCCCTACTCCCACATCGTTGACGCACCCTACTCCCGCATCGTCGATGCGCCCTACTCCCGCATCGTCGACGCGCCCTACTCCCACATCGTCGACGCACCCTACTCACGCATCGTCGACGCACCCTACTCCCGCATCGTCGTTGTGTTATCGTACTCGTTATCAAGATACTATGTTTCCCTCCATAGACAAGTCATCTATCTATAATGAATTTGTTTCTGGTGATGCTCGTGAGTGTTCCTGTTCCTTATACCTTATGTTATCTCACATGTGGCTCACAGAATATTTGTGCCGTTGGTTCTTTCTTGTTTTCCCACTATTTGACCCATGTTACTATGAACATTGTTATACTTGTTCAATGTCAATAATGAGATTCCCTGTTGGGGTTCTCTTATGTCTTTGTCTTATATGTTGTGTTGTTATCACATACATACTCATGTCTGAATTGTTAAGTTATCGAAAGGAACCAAGGCAGAGTGTGCATGGTCTTTATGGTGGACATATGGCATCCATACTGCATTATCAAGAACTTGAGAACTTCATCGTTGATGGGCCTGCAGTGCTGAAACCCAATAATGTGGGACTTGTCTTTGAGGGTGTGTACTCTGACATTGAGGTTCTTCGCTTCCCTTCCAGCACATACATTCATGTCAAGGCTGATTGATGTGACAAGTATTCTTCCTTTACTAACCGGCCGCCAGTGTATCTCTGTTGCTGGTAAGCATGGCATTGTTTGTGGTAGTAAGTGTACAAAGAGTATTGTAATTGATATGGCTCAGGGTCATTCATGTGCTATTTGCTATTCACTGACATATATCTTTACGGTCAAGCCTACGCGTAAATTTGTAGACAAAATAAAACAAGTCTCGGAAGCTAAAAACAACAATACAGACAGTCCAAATATTATTAGCACTTGTAGCAATGATATAGATGCCGACCGTGCTTCTTTTCCACCGAAGCCATTATCACAACTCGCTATCAAAAAAATTGTAACTACTTGTGCAAGAAAAATGGAATCATCTACATTAGAAGAAGGTGGATGCGCAGTATGTGGTCAACTTGTTGTAAAAAGTGACCTGTCAAGACTGAAAGCAGTGAAAAATCTTCTACATATTCTAGAAGCACCTGGAGTGACTCGTGCGCCAAGAAAGAAGATTAGTGATCCTATCAAGTGTATTCCTGGTCCGGTCATTGATCATTCTGTGGGAATGATATGCCAAACCTGCCGTACTTATTTGCGAAAAGAGAAAGTACCTAAAAATGCACTTGCTCGAGGTCTTTGGCTTGGTACAGTGCCTACTGTCTTGCAAGATTTAAGATTTGTTGAAAAACTTGTCATTGCACGTGTGCGATATAGCAACTGCTTTGTTCGTGTGTCTAGTGGCTTTAGAAAAATGACAGCAAATGCATTATCTTTTGAATCACCTGTTCCGAAAATTTACAATTTCCTACCAATCTCTAAAGCTGAACTTGATGAGGTCTTGGTTGTATTGTTTACAGGTCCAAAACAGCCAGTAAAAGATGACTTGAAACGTACACCATTTTTAATCCGCAAAAAGAACATCAAGGATGCACTTGACTGGTTAATTTTGAATCACTCTGACTATGCACAGGTGACAGTGAGTGAGGAAAATTTGGCAGAATATGACGATGATGATATACCAGTAACAATCCAGTACAAGGAGACCTTGTCTGCAAAAACGAGTGGAACACCTGCTGTTAACAATATGGAAGAAGAGGATGGCACAGAAGAAGGAGAATGTCCATTTATTATGCATGGTCTAACTGGCACACAAATGGAGGAAATGTCTAATAGTGCTTTGAAAACACTAGCACTGCAGTATTTCAACCAATCTGGCAAAGTGCTTGGAATTGGTCAGGCATCTAAATTTGAGTCCATATGGAATAACCCCCAGCTATACCCTTCAATGTTTCCCTGGTTGTTTCCATATGGCTTGGGTGGGATTGGTTCTGTTTACCGGATGTCACCAACTGCTCACAAGAAATGGCTTCTCATGTACCATGACAAGCGGTTTCAAACTGATGCTGCCTTTTCATTCATTGCTTTTAGTCATGAACAAATAATGAGAAGTTCAACTCGTGCTTTGCTATTGACAGAGAAGTCAAAGTTTGCAGCTATCACAGAGCGTATCATGAACTTGGATGAAGATGTCCTTGCCTCAATAGCAACAAGAATGGCTAATGGTGAGCAGATAAAGCCTGAAACTACAGAGGAGAAGAACTGTTTTGACATTGTTAAGGATCTTGATCATGTTGCTGCTGGTGTCAATGGTTCATCAACATCAAAGAAGTATCAACGAAATGAAATATGGTCATTAATCTACCGAATTGGAAGTCCACTGTGGTACATCACATTGTCACCAGTTGATACAAAACATCCAATTTGCATCTACTATGCTGGAACTGGGGAAGTATTTGAGCCCATCATGCCAGCAGATCAGCGAATGCGTGTTGTCACCTCCAACCCTGTGGCATGTGCTAGATTTTTCAAATTCATGGTAGACATGTTTATATCAGATATATTAGGTTTTGAAAATGAGCAGTGTGAGGGAATATATGGTGATGTTGAAGGATATTATGGCACTGTTGAACAACAAGGTAGATTGACTTTGCATCTTCATGCAATGGTATGGATCAAAGGCTCTCTGTCTCCTCAGGAAATTAGAGACAAAATTCTGGATCCAGATAGTAGTTGGAAAGAAAGATTGATTGAATGGTTGGAGGGGTGCCATACTGGAGATTTTTTGACTGGTTCACAGCAGGATGTAGCTGTATCTGCTCATCAACAAAAGGAAAATAATGAGTATGTTGATCCCACTCTGTGTGTACCTGAAGTGCCTCCTTGTATTCCAGAATGTCTGTGTTCTGATGGAACTTGTTCATCATGCATTGACTTAGACAAATGGTGGACTCAATTCTCCAAAATCACCGATGATATTGTACTACACTCAAATGTGCATGATTGTGAGCGATATCTTAAAAAAGATGGTACTCAGAATAAATCTCATGTTTACAAAGGATGCAAAGATAACAAATGGGGCAAGTGTAAGGCTCGGTTTCCTCGTCCCATAGTGAATGAAACAATAGTAGACAAAGAAACTGGTTCAATTTCTTTGAAGAAGTCAGAGTCATGGATAAACACCTTCACCCCAGTAATCTCATATATAATCAGATCAAACACAGATGTAACATCAATGCTGTCAGGAACTGCTGTCAAAGCAGTAGTGGCTTACGTCTCAGATTATATAACAAAATGTGGTTTAAAAACTCATGTTGTCTTTGAATGCATTCAGGCAGTGCTAAGTCGAAATCCAGAGATATTGAACAACACTGGAGTTGAGGCATCTACAAAAGCACGCCAAATAATGACAAAAGTTGTCAATCTGATGGGTGCAAAACTCGAGCTTGGGTCTCCCATGATATGTACATATTTGCTAGGGTATAGTGACCACTACACAAGTCATGAGTTTGTAACCTTCTACTGGTCAGTGTATGTCTCGGAGGCACGTAGCTATTGGCATCCAGATGATGCCTACAAAACTACTGAGAAGGTTACTCTCATTAAAAGAAACGGTAGACTACTTGCACTATCCCCTGTTTTTGATTATGTTTATCGTCCAGAAACTTTGAATGCCATGTGTCTATATGACTGGATTACTCGTTGTAAACGTGTGAAACAGGCACATTCAAAGAAAACCCACGAAGATGAAGGTGATGATTATGGTGATCATGTCATTGAGGATGATAACATGGAGGAAAGTGAGGATGAAGAAACTGGTACTTTCTTGGCTGCATCCAAAAAAGCAAAGCATGTTTTGCTGGACTATGTATCTGACCATCCACTTGCTTCTACACATAAATGTTCATTGCTATTGCCAAGTAATAAGAGGCTCAAACACATAGTTCCGAATTTCATGGGTATACCCCCAAGAAGAGATCAAGGAGACCGAGAATATTATTGTAGTGTTATGCTTGCTTTATTTGTACCATGGCGATCTGGAAAAGACTTGAAAACCTCTGAGGAGACATGGGATGAAGCCTTTGTCAAACATCCTTTTAGTACACTGCATTTACATGTTATGAACAACTTTAATCTACGTTATGAGTGTCTTGATGCTAAAGATGATTTTAGGTCAGAGATGAAAGCCAACTCTGATGGAGACATTCCGTTATCTTACAATAACAATGACTTCACTCCAGTGGAGCAAAGTCACAGCCTGGATGGAGTACTTCAAAATGCAGATGATATTGTACTTTCATTAGAGTCTGAGAAAATGAGCAGTGGTGCACTCAAAAGGCAAAAAGGCATTAAGGATATGAAAGCATTAATGCAAAATTCAAATTGGTCACAACCTCTTCAAATCAATGACAGCTCTTCTACCCCTATTTTGCAAGCAGAAATACCTTATAAAAGTGCACGGGAGTGGCATCGTCTTGTTCTTGAACTGCGACAGCAAGTTGTTGAGTCACGTAAAAACATTGGTTTTTCTGAGAGTTCACAAGCCACATCGGTAACACCTTATGGTGAAGATGATGTCAAAGTCATTGATAAGTCATACCTGGAGTCAGCCTATGTTCCAAGAGTACATAAACAGCTGGTTATAGACTGTTCATTAGAATTCTCATTAAATAAAGAACAAAACAGAGCATTCTCAATTGTTGCCAACCATTCACTCTCTGAAAACAGTGGCCAATTAAAAATGTATATTGGAGGTATGGGTGGCACAGGCAAGTCACAAGTTCTCAAGGCACTGGTGCGCTTGTTTGCAGCTCGCAATGAGTCTCAAAAACTCCTCATTGTTGCACCAACAGCAAGTGCAGCATGCTTATTACCTGGAGGGGTAACCTATCACTCAGCCTTTGCTATGAACATTACAGTCTCCAAAAATTCCCTGACAATAGCTAAGGAAAGACTTGAGGGTGTCTCCTATGTTTTCTTTGATGAGATTTCAATGTGTTCTGCTCGTGACTTGCATAATATTAGTGTTAGAATGTGTTTAGCACTGAATGCTCCTCCTGGCCAACCCTTTGGTGGCATTAACATGATTTTTGCTGGTGACTTTGCCCAACTGCCACCTCCTATTGGTGGTGAACATGTATCTTTATATAGCCACACCATTGGTAGGTCGCTTGGAAAGCTAAAGCAACAAGAAGAGGCATTTGGTAAAGTTCTGTGGCATCAAGTTGTGACTGTTGTCATTTTACGACAAAACATGCGGCAGAAACAACAAACCAAAGAAGATGCCCAGTTCCGCACAGCTCTGGAAAACATGAGATACAAATCTTGTACAATGGAAGATATTCAGTTCTTGCGCAGCCGTATTTCTGCTAATATTCAAGGCAGGCATTCTGTATGTGATACCAACTTTAGAAATGTCTCTATTATTACTGCCAGACATGTCAATAAAGATGCCATTAATGATTTAGGAGAACAACGATTTGCTTCAGAGCATGGCTTGCATTTAACTTCCTTTTACTGTGAAGACTCTATTGCTCCACTTGGGGATTCTGAAGAAGTCAAAGGAAAGAAGCGGGCAGCAAAGGTCAAACTGGATGAAGGGTTGCAACATATTCTGTGGGAGCAACCAACATCTTCTGTTGAGAAGAAAATACCACCAAAGCTGAATTTGTGCAAGGGTCTCCCAGTAATGCTTCGAAACAATAGTGCCACAGAGTTGTGTATGACAAATGGCCAAGAAGGTGTTGTATATGACTGGATAGCCTCTGTTGGGGCATTTGGGCAACAAGTACTTGAAGTTTTATTTGTAAAGTTGATCAATCCCCCAAATGATATAAACTTCAAAGATCTTCCTATTAATGTAGTTCCAATCACAAGAACAATAACACCAACTTGGTGTGAACTGCCTTCTGGTAAACGCTTGCATGTCTCACGTAATCAAGTAGAGATCAATGTGAACTATGCAATGACAGATTTTGCATCACAAGGAAAAACACGACTGTATAATGTAGTGCATCTAAATGATACAACAACTCACCAGGGTTATTATACAGCTTTATCAAGAAGTGCCTCTGCTGCAGGTACTTTGATTCTACAAGGGTTCAATGCTTCAATAATATCTGATCGCAAATGTTCAGGAGCTTTGAGACAAGAGTTCAGAGACTTAGAATTGTTGGATGACATTACCCGACTTCAGTTTGAAGGAAAACTGCCAGTAACTGTTCTTGGTGACACACGAAGAACATTAATACAATCCTTCAGAAAGCACAAGCCTGACTCCTACACCCCCCAGCATATGCATGCTGCAATACGGTGGAACAAGAAGCAGCCTTATATTGAGCCTGATGTTAATGATATGGACTGGAGTGTCATTCCTACTCAGCAGGTAAACCGATTTTTGCCTACAGACTATATTGATGAAATGAAGGCAAAAACTGAACAATGGAAAGTTGGTCAGTTTTCTGATATAAAAGCCAATGCTCCTACAAACTCTGTAAGCAGTATAACACACCCAAATGTACACCCCCTAGCCCATGGGAATCAGTCAACTTCCAATAACAACCACAAAAGAGAACTTGCTGTTGATGAGACTGAGAATAGAGTGCGAGCTAGCAAACGTTGCAAACTTACTGCTTCACACAATACAGGTGAGCTCACTGGCATCAACCAGTTCCTACCTGTTGGTTGCCAGTGGAGTGACAACAGCTGTGCATATGATACCATTATCAGTCTGTTGTATAACATGTGGTTGGATAGACCATCATCCTTGAAAGAGTTTCTAGAAATGACAGATCCTTTGTTTCTAATTCTTGTGAAATGCTTTGAAGATATAAAATATAGTCAAGCAAGACTTACAGACTTGAGGGAGTATATGCGTCAATGCCTGCAGATTCAGTGTCCCAATGAGTTTGAATATGGCAGATATGCCTCAATCTCATCAATCTTAAATGTTTTGTTTGCTGCAAAAGAAAATGTTGTCAAACTACAATTTGAGTGTAGTGCAGGCCACTCAAGCTCTAGATCACAAAGTACAAAAAGTAGTTTTGTCATTTCACTAGGCGTAGATACTTATGAATCTATTCAAGAATGGATCTCAAGCAAAGGTACAGCTACAAGGCGTTTGTGTTTGATATGTTCTGAGCCTATTATTTACAAACATGTCTATGACATACCTCCTTATTTCTTAGCATTTGAGTTTTCTGAGAGGGCCTTGTATTTGGATCACAAAATAAGTTTGCTTGTTAATGATCGTACAATACATTACTTCTTGAAATGTGTTGTTTATTATGGAAGATCACATTTTATTGGTAGGTACATTGACCTTAAAGGTCGCACATGGATCTATGATGGCATGTCCAATGAAGGTTTCATGGAGTATGATACACAGCATGTAGATAAGGACTTCTCAACATGTAGGTCAATGAATGCAATAGCTGCCATATATGTGAGATCACCTAAAGTACGTCTTGCTACTGGGTGAAAACATTCTCTCATATTTGTAATATTTGTAAACTTTCTCACATTTTCATAAGTACATGATTGATGAATATGGGTTCAAGAACAGGGACCCGTACATGCCATGCTCCGCAGTGGCCACAGCCCCAAGTCTCATCATCAAAATCCCTTGCCGTGTAATCGCATTCCCACATTTCCTTTAAGTCGATGTAGACTTTGATGTCGGCCTTTAGACCGAGGGATGCGCTGATCTGTGCCACCAGAGCGTCCTCTCCTTTGAGGTTCTCGGAGACGGATTTGAGAGCATCGTGCTTTCGTCTGGTAGCCATACTCACCGCATATTCGTACTTGAGCCCCAAGCCCACCAATCCACCGTCGACCAAGAAGTTCGGATCTTCTAGAAGGCTAGCCAATGTAGCCTCGAAGGGATACACAGATTTTGCAGTCTGATACACGGGGTGTGAAGAAGAAGAAGTTGTATGTGAGGGTGATCAGATTCAACCGACAAGACTTCATGTTCGATGTCGCCAAAGAAGGCAACGTAGCCGATAGATGGCTCATTTTGAAGAGCCAAGGTGGCAGCGGAATTGTAAGGGGACACTCCTATTTTCTCCTATTCCCCCTGTCCCGCCCCCTTCCTCCTCGTTCCTTTTCCCTTTCCTTCATTCCCTTTCCTTTCCTTTGTTCCCTTACCTTTCCGCTTCCCTTCCGTTCACTCCCTTCGCATCCGAGCCCCGTCCGGTGACTCCAAAGTCTTCCCGCACTTCGGACTCGCCTCGGACTCGCTCGGACGCTTCGGACTCACTCGGACTCGTAGATACACTCCGGGGCTCGTCCGGGCTACCTCTGTCCTCCTTTCCCACTCCATTACTCCTTGTCCCCACTTCCCCAGGTCGCTGGCACGACTCCTGTACATTCCCCTTCCACTTCATTATCACATGCCCCCTCGTACCTTGTGATATTTGTTTGTACCTGTGGCTGGTGTACTGTACAGTTACCCTTCATTCCTCCCACGCTACTACAGTATATACTTCGCTTCCTAGCATGGAGAATCCCCATCCTGTTCTCTTTGGATTCTCCCTCTGCTAGGTGAGCAGCTCTCTCATGTATTGCAGTTAGTCTTATTCATTTCTTTGGATTCTCCCTCTGCTAGGCCTGCGCTGTCGGCCATCTTGAGGTTGCCCTTACAGGAATCGTATGTCCATATCTCGTCTTTGGTGCGGAGAACCAGTTGGCCCCCTTTATGAGAAATTGGAAGCACAACGACAAGTGATCCAAACATTGCTTCACTTCGTGGGGTGTCTTTGTGAGCCTTGAAGAATGATCCAGGACCTACCAGAATCATCAACTCCAGTGATAGCGATGCCCCTTTCCGATGTGTGTACCGTAAACATTTAGTTTATAGAGCTCCTACCTGAACGGTCGCCCGTCCACGAGTAACTCTGAGCTAATCTTGTCGGAAATGTGCAGTTGCCCGAAATCAATGTTCATGGCAAAATTCTCGATGTCCATCTTGCCAGCTTTACGGTAAGTTTCGTCGAGCAAATCTTCCTGGTTTCGGCCAAATGTTGCGGGCTCGCATAGCTTTACAAGCAGTTGCACCTGAGCATCTTCAGGATTACGAAGATCCAGTTGCCTGTGTCTCTGAATCAGCTAGAAAGTGTGTAGAACGATAAGGGAAAAATACCCTGTAGTTCCACCACGACCGAAGAACAGTGTTGTCGACTGGGGAGGCAGGGGGACGACCCCTGAGATGTATGGGACTCTGTTTGCCACAGCGCCTTTGAGCTGTTCTAATTTTTTCGTGGTGATGGACATGTTTACCTGAGGTTTCTTTCTTCCTCTGGGCTGGAGTGGCCTGAGAGCAGTCGAGTCACCCCTAGTCACCCTAACCCCTATTCCAGTACAGGGATGAGTACATGCGGGCCGCGGGCGACGACCCTGCATTCGGCACTGGTCCACCAAATTCACCCAGTTTCGACGGTAAGTGTCCTTCCAGAGTAATCTTATGTGATCCCTTCAAAAGAGCTCACTGGATTACCAAATGTCTGCGGTTCACCACTAGATGTCCTCTCAGCCGATAGCCAGCACGAGTAGCAGTGCCCAACCAAACGCTCAGAGTTATTATCGACCCAAAGGACACAACCAGTCTCAGGACGCGAACCAGGGATCATCAATGGTCCCATCGCCGGCTATCCAGCACGGCGCAGATGTGATCTTGCAACTGATCGAATCCGAAAAAGCTGCCATCGCGAAGAACTACGAACGCGAACTATCCTCACTTCGCTATACAAACGAGCAACTTCTCCTACAGTACACGAAGGTAAAAACGGACGTCAAGCCAGAAGTTGTCTCCTCTGTTGAGCTGGAAACGAGGCTGCACCTACTACAGAAGCAATTTGATGAGTACCGCGTCAGTACAGCGAAGGAGCTGAATGCAGCCGTCACGGCGGCTAAAACGGATTCGGGAGATGTTCTGAAGGGCATCTCGAAACGCTTGGGAGAGAAGGAGGCGCAGATGAACGCGTTGAACATGGCTCTGGATCGTGCTGGGCTTTGTCAAGACCACCAGGGGTTACTGCGATTCTCTGGTGAATGGCAGAGCTTCGTCGAAGGGCTCCTCAGAATGCCAGATGGGCAAACCACGGTCCCCCCGGAGCAATACCCTCTAGACCCGTGCTCCCTGCTCCGATTCCTGCAAAACACGCACAAAACGTATCTCAGCACTATTCGACATATGCAGGAGAAGTGCACTGCAGCTGAGAAGGAGCGCGACGAGTTGCGCGTGTTGTTGGCAAATTCCCAAGTAGATCCGGCAATGCGTATGCAGAGTTTAGAAGGTACGTGCGAATCGCTGCTGTTCCTCCCCAGCCCGCTAATGTTCCACCAGTTCCTGATGGCAATGCTTTGGCCCTAGTCAAGGCCCATCCAAGTGATAGTGAAAATTAAGCATCCTCTTGTTGACATCTCCGTTCCGATATTCGAATACATCCCGGGCGAGTTCCCCTCCTTGTAGTGAGTCGTTTCATTCTGGCAGAGTCCCGTCGTTGAGAGAATTTCAGGCAATAGTATGTAGCGCCACGGACTGTACAATACATCACACAATACCAGTATACTAAGAGATAGAAGTCCGTCATGATGCCTCTGAGTTATCATAGCCCTTCTGTTACCGTCGAGGCCGCTCCCCATCCAATTACCAGTTTTTTCTCAGGAGAGATGCCCGTATCTCTTGGGCCGCTCTACCTTATAACCTGGCGGAAAGGTCATTGGGGAGTTTACTGCGTGCGGCGAGGAGGCTTCTTTTGCTGCCATCGAGGAGGGTGACATATGGTACGGGATAGAGTGTTTCGACCATTCTTGCAATACTTTCTGGGTGGCTGCCGACGCCATGGGCCAGATTTCCTTTCTTTCCTATAGGAACGGAATGAGCCGTCTCGTTTGGAAACTGAGTTCCCCCCATTGACAGGAATCGACACACTCATGCGGGAGTACGACATCCTGTTACATTTGGGAGAGGATTCCGATTTAGTCGAGATGGCACTTGAATATAAAAACTCAAGCATGCTCACCCGGAAGTCTCTGAGAGGCAACAGAATCCAAATCCTTCTAATCTCAAACTTGTGCCGTGGAGACGTGTTGCAGTAGAAATTACCGTCCCGTTTTCAGGCATACGCTGATGATTGTTGCATCCCAGCGAACCAAAGCTTTCAGCAGAAGGATAGACTCCGTTGAAAGAATAAGAGAGGTCGAACACCGAGTGCGACTGTGAGCAGAACGCAGTAAATTGAACGTTAATGATACGAGATCCACCCGATGAGAATGTATGCACCTCTATGCACATGCCGTCCGGACTTGGGGGTCAAATCCGACGAGCAGACAAGATATCTGTATTGTGGTAATCACCTCACTCATGGATCAAACCGAAGAAAAAATGTGCCAGGAACTCGTGTCATAGAAGGAGGGAACACAATTGGGTGTGACAGTCATCGCGGTTAAAATGGAGACGTGTAGCCTCGCGCCTTGCGCGCATCATCGCTCGGAGCATATACCACTTTCGCCCGGACTTGGGGTGATTTAGATCCCGATTCGTTGAGCCAGATATCGGCAAAATATTTTGGCGTCGGTCTATCGATGTTGTCCTCCGGGTTAATGTTTGGAGGGCCGAAGAGTGCTCAACATCGAGTTCATTAGAACTTTGAGCTCACACTCTCCGCCGGGCGCCTATAGATTCTGTAGGAACACCACTAAGAGGCAGCATCTGCTAGATGGCTGCCTTGGTGGATAGTTTGCATTTGACCGTTGAAAACGGCTAAACGTACCGGTGGCGCATCATCATCTATACTGCCAACGAAGCTCGCAACAATAAGCAACCTGCACGAGCGCACAGCGCATCCCCGAAATGCAGGGTGCGCTGAACAGAACAACCCCAAGACGTGACCTCATTCCGGGTACGAGGAAAGTCACCGGAGTATATACCCTGAATAAGCTGAATATTCGCTGTAAGGAAGCTTAAGGAAGGCACGTTTAGCCTTTCGTTCAGGGATCGAAGATTGACCTTATTGTTCCAATTATTGGCGCCCATCCATCTGGTCCCCCTGTTCTTATTGTTATAAGGCATCCACACCCTGGATAATCAACAAGCCCACAGCCCATTCGATATTCCGGAGGAATGGGATCAAGCCGCGATAATCCAGCCATATCGCAGACAAGAAAATTTGAAATCGTCACGGCCCACCGGGCATTGCCTGCGTGCCAGCAAAAGGTATAAATATCGGGTAAAAGTCATGGGGAAGTCCCCAGGCTTTAACACCTACCTCACCGTACTCGCACTCCTCCTCTTGCAAAGACATCCTCTTATCACATCCTCTATCATCAATGGACTCCTTCACTGCTATCATCACCTTCTTCTCGACAATCGCAGCGAAGGCTGAGGACACCACAATGGAGCAGCCTCCTACCAACGAGGAGGGTAGCGGAAACGGTGGAGGCGCATACTGCGTCGTTGCCTAAACACCCTTAGCGGGGAGCATACCATACGTTCGATTCTATGACCACCTATGACAATGTAAGCCCTCAGTTCTCTTTTCCTCGGTAACAAATAACTCACCAGAACGTTCCAGGATGCATTATCATTATAACACCTGTTTTCGATTCCTTCGGACACCTTCGTTCTTCTTTCCGATAGGGACCTTGGAGTTTCATCCATGTTGTATTACTATATTCACCCAGCACTATTTGCGCGTCTGAGGGCGTACTGCGGTCTCCGCCAAAGTATATTAGTACAAGCCAAGCGTGTATTATCAACAACTACATTCAACGATAATTTCCTTACTCACCATGAACCCCACACTGTATCGCGAATACTTCGTTGGCAGTACTTCTGTATAATGAGTGGGAAGAGAGCCGTTGGATGAGCGCTTCGAGTTAAGCCCAACATATGTGCTCGTAAATATCGTCCTACCGTGATTGGCAGCTGGTCAATGCCGGTTGTAGCGTGGCTTGGGTGAGATGAAGACACACGCTCGAGCCCTTGAGCCGTGCGCACCCGTATCAGTGACGGTGAACTTTGGTAAATGTTCAATTTCCTATCTGCGAAGATGTATAGCCTACATGCATCCGCGAGATATGTTGTGCGTAGGTATATCATAGATTGGATGTCGCGGAATACAATTCAAACTCCCAGGGAATCCTTTGGCCTAAAGCGGCCTCACTGAACCAGATTCGCCGCAGTCGACAGGTCGCATATATCTTGATATACGAGATATGGGAGTATGCGGAAGACGGCAAATCGTAGGCTGGATCTTGCTGTTCATGAGTGTCGTCCTCTGCAGCATCATCTGCAGCGGCATTTGTCGCCGCTGCAAGGATCGTCGCCTTAGATAGCAAAGATGCGAGATGAAGAGATATCGTTGACCATGTTGTCAGGGTGTGGTCCGTGGTTGCTGGAAACGACAATGGCAGGTGAAGCAAGGGCGTCGTTTGCGTTTGTGTGATCTTTGGCTGTCTCTAACGGACGAAACAAATATTTGAGCATTTCTAGTGCTCACCTCAGAATGCGCACAGGTCACACCTGGAACGTCGAGCACCGCACTCGGAGCATCTTTGAAGCACGATCAACCAATCCGACTTCAAAAGACCATTCACGACCAAGATTTCTGGCTTGAATGTGCATCCACGGATGTTTCAACCCAAGTTCTGTTGCCGCTGAAGTCTCCGGTGGACAGCGAATGAAAGTCTTGGGTATGTTGGGCGATTGGATGTGCAGAACGGTCTGCTGGAGCTCGTGCCCGCATTCAGGAAGCATAGCTTCTTGCTGGGTAAGCCGCAAAGGCCGTATCATTATCAAAGGTTCGGGAGGTAGTGGCGAAGAAGTTGAATCGTGGAGAAGGTGCACGAAGGAATCAGTGGGTAAATCGTGGTCAACCGACGAGGAGAAGAGCTGCAGCGGGTTTGAACCACTCGCAGAAAAGATGGAAACGGTGCTAGGCTGTATGGAATTCGCGAACATGGCAGAGTCCGAAGACGAAGTGACGGGCGTCTAGACGGTCTCAAGCTGCTTCAAGCGAGCGTCTAATATTACATCGCAGTCTCAGAGACATTGCCTAGGGGCTTCTCAGTTCTGAGCCTGTTCCGGAGTCCTAATCCATTTGTCTCCAGAAAATCTCTGGAGAATCTACGTGACATGAAAGCCAAGTTGAACGTAGTATGGGGTTTATGGCTAATTACCAACCCATGCCAAGGCCAGAAGGCGCACGACTCCCCGACCGAGCGCTCATCGTTGTCAAAGCAGAACACATTGAATAATGGTATGTATTTTTGAACGGCCATTTCACCGAAATTTAGCTAGACTCCTCTTAAACATCGGAATTTCGCTGACATGCCTCGTAAAATTCAGTTTTCATAAATACAAACTCAATAAAAGTTTATCTCCTTTTTTGAGTTCCTCTACTCACACATAAAGAAGAGAACAGTTACATTGTGTATCAGGAGGAGGACAGGCGACACCGCCTCTATTTCCACATTGGGTAGGATGGCGCGCCAAGACGCCGTGCCGGCGTAGGGACGCATCTGTGTCTCCACAAACATTTCTACGACACCAGCCCGCGATGGAGAGAGGTTCGACACGCCATCGCTGCATTCACGGTTTTCTCTGGAGCCTCTCTGGAGACGGGCGCTCCCCATGGATTCAGAGTTCTGCTGTTGTCGCACAGTATTGCACCCCTTTCACACCGATATTTTTGCAATCAAGAACATTAGCTATCGCGAAGTTATCTGTAAATATGCAACATACGCAGCATGGCCACCTACCCCTGGCCTAATCGTAAATCGAGCCCCACAGCCCATATTTGGAGGATCTCCATCGATTCTCCCTCCAAGATGATGACCCTTGCCAGCTTACATCTAGGCCTCATAAACATGATTGTATTCGGAACGCCCCCTTCGTACGTCAACGTGGCGATCACCCGCCGCACGACGCCTCCCCTATGAGCTTAGAGCTACTTTGCTGCTCCGAAACTGAACGCGGAGGGCCATGTTTTCGATCTGATGCCTGCGAGCTCACTAACGGTTCTATCGGATTCCAACTCTCCCAGAGATGCCATAATGTTCTCCTTGTTCTCGCTTTGTTCTACAGAACATGTTAATTACCGTGTCGTAGGTTGGTGTCGGGACCTAAATACATACGCGCGGAGGTTCAAAGTCAGCGTACTCAACCCTTCGGAGATTCAACTTACAATAAGTCATTTATCCTGGCAAGGACTTCAGATAGTTACAGCCCACATGGTCGGTCTGGCATCATTAATGGCAATTTCGCACTTACTGGGCGATCCCAGATGAGTATAGCAGCAATGCCATCAATTTGACGGGGTAACGGACCACTGGTACATATCAGGCGTCGAGGAACCTTCTCGCCAGAAGATGCACTGGAAACAGTGCACTGGTGGATCCCACCGGGAAATGAATCCACTTCGGGGCCATGATAAAATCGCCCGCTATATTTTTCATCAGAAGGCCCCAATGATCCTCGGTTTTCAGTTGATAGCCCCCAGTTCAAGTGAAAGACCTGCCCGCCTCATAAACGGTCGATCTCCGTCTGCTCGCCCAAAGTGCTCTTTTCTCGCCACCGCCTTCAAGTTACATACACGACACAAGGTTGGCCATTTCCCTGTCCGAGTTTATACAGCGATTCTGACTTTTATTCGTATGGTTGCCGGTTAAAGCCTCGGGGACACGGCGCTTTGGCTTTCACCATGGCTCACTTCGTTCCCGTTTCGGAGACGCGGCTTCCACCCAGCGCCAGCGAGGAGCGAGCGTACTTCTCAACTTCGGCCGCGAACTGGGACGGCGTGCCCTCGCGTACGTACCATCACCGACACAATGAGTGGCCTCTGCAAAGCCATACAATTCCATGGGACACCCGCCTCCAGAACGACTCGAGGGCAAGACAAATTCCTGCGCTTTCGAGGGACTACTTATCTAGCTCGCAGACATCATATTATGAGACGGCCTCGAGCGTGCAGGATACTGGTTCCATACATCAGCCAACACCGTCGCCGCCGATGGCATCGAAGGACTGGATTCGCCACGACAAGTCTCCGGAAGCATCCAGCGAAGACGTCGATCCTCCTGCCTCGTCGCCGGTGAAGGAAGAGGCGGATGGGGGTGCCGACCCGTTCATCATGGAACTCGACTGCATTGGTGAAGCTTCAGGAATGGATGCGACACCCACAACATGCCCCGCTTCCTTCACCCCGGAGGATTTCTCTCAAGTCACTATCGTCCCCACTCGAGGCAACTTTCCGAAAGAAATGAAGAAACTCATGATCACCTTGCGAATAAATTCGTTCGCCATCCACAACGGTGTCGACCGCGGCGTCATCCCGCCGTGGATGCCGGATCCGGGACCTCTTGAAGAAGAGCCTCGTGTCTTCCAGTTTCAAATCGACACTGGGTCGGGGGGTGACGAGGAGGAGCATAACACTTTGGAGATGCCAGACGACCCGGAGTTGAGAGCGTTTTCCCCCGATTTTGAGATTGAAGAGGATGAGGAGGCGGGCCGTTGGGCTTCCGATGTGGTCACCTCGAGTGCGACACCGAACCCCCCCGTACCTTCATCCCCCACTTCGTCCTGGGGCACGAATCGCTCTCAATACGACCGCAGAAGTTCTTCTTCTGCTTCCTCACTCGCAATTCCAACACAGCATGGTGAGTCATTTCTTGTCACAATAATTGCCCGACTTCATTGTTCTTCCAGTCGCGCAACCGCAACCTCCTATTCTCCAGACCCCGTATCATGTATACTCTCCGCGCGTAGTTGCGCCTAGCTACACTCCGCAGAACGATGCCCCGTACAACCACCACTTCAACTCGACGAGGACACGTTCGCCGTATCCACATCAATCCCAATCCCAATTACACTCCCACTCCCACCCCCAACCCCAATACCCGCATATCACACCAACCTTCGGACCTTACATCCACGCTAATGAACCATACATACGTCAGACCAGGATGCCATCGTCCGCGGCTATTCAACCTCCCCAGTGGACGCACGGATTCTCCCCGAATCCACCAAGATTCGGTGGGCATGCATCGTTCCCCAATACAAATACACATTACAATATAGGTATGATGTCTTAATAATTATCTTTTCCATTACGACAAAGCCTCTCCCGCGAGAGCTTCATTAGGTACTACTCATATTTTCACTGTCGTTTGATCGCGCGTTTGGTTGCAAAGGGTTTCAAAGTCGCTGTGTTGTGTCCGTTATCAATGATCATCCATCTCCGCCGAAAGGTTTATACCAACCACTAAACTGTACCACCGCTCAAATATTGTGTATACATATCTCGACGCGGAAAGTTATATTGTGATCAGACTGCGCGGGATACTGCTTCCGGAAAATATATTAATATCAAACGTCTGCCGGAAGGCCTGAGAGTCATATGCAAGTTAAGCTCGCACATGGTTACGGTCGCGGCGCGGCGCAGCTATGCTTCTTTGCTCCATTGCATGGATCCGATAGATACGAAACAACTCTGCCAGCGCAATAGGACACGCCAGTAGTTCCGACGCCCCAAGTGTATGGAAAGCCTCGGAATAATATATAATCAGACACTTCTGCATACTACTGGGCAAGCGTTCGATCCAGCATATCGGACGGACGGTAGAAATGACCGCAGCGTTATCCGCCGGTCCATTTAAATCGGATCGAAAAATAGGGATCAAGATTCATATTAATATATAATCGATGTATCGATGATACGATGGTGAATGGTTCCACGCGTGGTGTGACTTGACTGCGATGGCTAGTGGGGGCCTGCCAGGGCCTGCCAGGGAGTTGGTCATCTGATGCCAACAAACCGTGAGCAATCGTCCATTTTGACTTCTAGCGAACTAGCACCGGGCAGAAGATCAGGACTACAGGAACGTGAGTTGTTGGGCCCAAAGGTTAATGTTGATGCACGTACTACGCGAGGACTGTCGCCCGGGGAATAGCGTGATATGAGATTAATATCGAGGCTGAGTGTCACGAAAGCTCGGACGTTCCATGAGCAGGAACATAGGGGCAGAGTGGGCAGAAGCGAGACTCCATTGGGGAAGGTCAGCCCGGAGGAACGCTGGCGACGGTGCCACCGGTGTGGCGGGTGTTGCTTCCACAGCGATCAGCTCTTGCTCTTGTTGCAATGCAGAACAAGCCTCGAACGTCTCAGCCGGACGTCTGTACAATTTGCCCGTGATGAAGGATGGAAACATGGAGAATGCAACGCTGGCGTGTACACGTCGTCGACATGGGCGTGCTTCTCGTGATCAGAACCCTTCAGCCGCGAGAGGTTTATAATGCAACGGCTGATCATCGAAGGACGACGAACCAGGAGGTAATTGGAAATTCTTGTCAGAAGCCCCTGAATGATTATGCCGAGTCGTTGCGCGTGGTGCTGACTCTGATCACGTTGGCACGCAGTCTGCACCAGTGGAGGAACCTTAAAGGAGGCGAGAACGTCTGGGAGTTGTTCATTTCCTGGGTGCTGGGTGCATCGATGGAGCAGATGATGAGTGGACCCTGCTAACCCTCTTGAAGATCACCGCCGCGACTATTCCAGCCCCTATGGCCGGGGAGGAGAAATCAGCGCCAATGTGTGCCGGACTGTTTGGACTTGGGACCTTCTGTGCTGCGTATCACAATCTTCAGCACATGCCGGGGGAACCGACGTACCTTACAGAAGCATCACATCGTGTTTTTTTCAAGATATGCCTAAACATCTTGATGTTGCTGTGGTATAATCATCACTTCTATCGCAGTACCTAGGCCGTCGGATGATCCATAGTCCAAAAATCACCTCCGTAGTCGACAGCGTCGGGCGCGCGTGATGACATGGGCGCAGATCACCAGGGTACGGTGTCTTCTCCCGCAACACGTTCACAATTCTCATGTCGCCAACAAATCATGGCTCGCCTAATGATGTATAATCGAGTCAGCCAAGAAGATGAAGCGCCCTGACATTATCAGTGCTTCGAAATCATTGATTGCACTCACGCTGTAAGGTAAGGAAGGTAAATCGCCGGGCAATTCTTCCGCACTGCCCGGGAATGAGTGTAAAGTCCAACGTGAACGAGGCCATGTTCCCAACACTCGGTCAAGAAGTCGACATGGTTATCCCCACATGGTGAGGGTGCTCAGAGTACTTGCATGATGTGACATGGTTCCTGCGTGTTTGCCAGTTAGCCAGGTTCGCTTGGGCGGAGCCGGCCACGCCGAATTCATGGGTGGCACCCCCATACTGAGGTGTCGATTTCTCACCAGTGGGCTGATTAGCTATGAATAACGATTGGCCACGAGTGCATCGGGTTCTATCAGTGCAGCATGGACTCTATCCAAGCCATCCGTCTTTCCACCGTAAGAGCAGGCATAAAGTCGCTAACCAAGGTGCAATGGTTCGGATATAACTAGCTGGTAGCTGTAAGCAAACGGGCACACAAAATACGAACTTCAAGAAATCTTACCAGGCGGCGCCACCGCTCATCTTTGCAGCTTGCCGCGTGAGTGCCACGATTTCCCGCATTGCCCACGAGGATGGCGCCCGGTACCCTGAGTCGCCGACAAAGTACTGCAGAGATATCCGGGAGTGCGGCTGAGGCGAGAATGGCCATACAATAAAGTATCGCAGCATTCTGTAAGGTTCATTCAAGCAACGAACGGGCCATTGTACACGACAAATGGCTTTGCAGTGCTACATCCGGTGCTTAGCTTGTTTTGCGGGACTCGTAGTAAGACCCCGGAAATATTGTCTATAAATGGACAGCTTAGGGGCCGTTTTGCGTGATGTTGTGATTCGGGGTCCCATCGGCTGATGCTGCCGGGGCCTATTAAAGTCCCACGAGGCAAGTAAGGAGGGGTCAGCCACGCGATCGAGGAACTTTCATCCGTCTCATATCTCAATACTCTCAATCCGTCGTCGACCTCGAATCAAGCCCCAGTGTCCGACAATTTTCGCATGCCGTGTCTCGAGAGAATGCCTGGAGACTTCAGCGAGGGAATATACGGCAGGCGAAGGAGTGCTGATCTAGGGGGCCTCCTCCTTGCGACAGGCAATCCTGGGCAAGGCAAAGGCTGGTTGGGGTACGGGCAGGACGACGAATATCAATCGTGAGCTTCATATAGGCCTTATCTTCTATCTTCAGCGAAGAGTTCATCTTCTTGCTAGGACCCGATATGCAGAATTGCTGAGTGAAATGTTCGAGCAGACGAGCAACGCTGTTAACGAAAACGACCTTGATTTGTACGTCCCTTATCCCCATTTTTGCTGATTTTCGTGCAGGTCTTGACTGTTTAGCAGTGTTCCTACGACTATAACGAAGACTACCAGACGACGACTTATTGATGCTCTGGACGATTGGCACTTTGAGCCTCACAAACTCCCCGACGAAGAGGCCATTGCGTGCACGATGATAATATTCGAGACATTGTACCGCATACAGGGCATGCAAGAAACCATCGCCATCTCTCTCAGTGCGTGTCCTCCATTCTGTATAGCATTCACATCACCCCATTTATCACATGATCCGTATCAGACCAAATATCCTCCTTCGTGTTCCATCTTAGACGAATATACCGGTTGGAGAACACGTATCACAACTTCCAACATGCTCTAGATGTTCTGCAAGCAGTTCACTGCTATTTACGCTCAGCAGGCGTAGTGCCGCCGGTATCTATATTGAACGGCGACGATCGCATCTGGAGGCCAGACAAAACGTGGGACAGCGGGCCTATCGTCACGTCCTTAGGCCCCGTTGAGCTATTTGTTGTTTACATCGCCGCTATCGGCCATGACGTCGGACATCCTGGATTCACGAATTTGTTCATGGTGCGTGCTTCTCAGCCTCGCTTTATCTAATGCTAATGCACGGGATGAACGGCAGAAGAACGCTCGAACCCCTTTGTCCTTGGTATTCGACGACAAGTCAGCTCTAGAGCAGCTACACTACCAACTTCTATTACGTGTAATGCGCCATCATGGTCTCGGCGTACTTTTCGACAACACCACTCATGGTAACCGTGCGAAGAAACTGCTTTGTGAGACCGTTCTTGCAACAGATATGGGTGTCCACGATGATTTTATGCGTCGGATGGAGGCGATGGCTGCAGGAGAGGTTGGCCCGATATGCAACAGGCAAACCATAACCTGTCAGGCCTTGCTGAAGTGCGCAGACATCAGCAACCCTGTGAGTGACATGATCTGTCTTGATCTGACGGCCTTCTTATCCTCCGACAGAGCCGGCCGTATGATGTATCTCAACACTGGGCTTCTGCGCTAGCGCAAGAGTGGCTATCTCAGACGATTCTTGAAAAGCATTACGAACTCCCATGCACCATCTTACCTGTTGCAAGCCGTCTAAGCGAGGCGAAGGGTCAAATCTTTTTTATCACCAAATTTGCGAAACCATTACTTGATCTAACGGCGAAAGCCATCCCTGGTGAATTGGTTTCTACCATCAACGCCGCTCGCATTTGCTGATCTTCTGCAGAGATGCGATGCTACGCCGACCAATGCCAGGATAACCTGAACAGATGGCAAGCACGAGCGCGTGATCTCGAGAATACCCAGACGCCCGCCATATACCCACCTCATTCTCCTAAGCTCCCGCGGGATTTCTCTAACGCCTTCCCACTTACGTTACCGACCCCAGTTTGGACGACCTATACGAATCCTAACCGCAGCGCGTGCTCTAGTTCTTCGTCAGACTCCAAGCATAGTGATATGGTGCCCTCAGGGCCTTCGTCACCTACGGAGTCTGTTGCATCGAGCTTCCTCTTCTCACCGCAATCGGACGTCTCCTCAACAAATAACCGGCCGCCGTCTAGCTGTGGAAGCAATGCACCCCTTCCCTATGTCAGCGACACGGGCGCAATCTTCCGAGCAGTTTCGCAAGTAGCGAAAAGGAAGAGAAAGCTGTGTGAAAACCGGAACTCATGGAGCCCCAATCTTCCTTTCCCCAAGTGATTATGATTACTTGTTCTGCGTATCCAAATTCCTTTCTGCGACGACGTGTAGTATATCATCCAGTTATCTCATGTAGCATAGAAAAGCAGGTCCTCTTCTCCTCTCTCTCCGTTTCGATCTTCTCACTCATAGTCGTATACGTCTGGTTGGTTTGTATTGTATGATTGATCGAGTGGCCATTTGTATACCCCGGTTGGGTCGCTCTTTCGTGAAATTGAGAAATAGCCGTGCTTTGGGTGTCTGGGAAGGAAGAAGTAATCTGTGATCGAAGCGATCGAGAGTTGACACACTGACAGGAATTGTCAAAGTGCCCCTTGGACGTCTGTACGTTGGACAAGTAGTTTTCGGGGGACTGGCGGAGATGGAAGGAGACACGGATTCACCGACCTCTAGGCATCAGCGGCGAGCACTACCATAGCGCTGGTTACTTCACTTCAGTTGGTTCGTGCTGGGTAAGCCAGAGCCACCATGATGGTATACTGGGATTATGTACCGTACAACGGCGCTACATAGTATTGCCTGAAATCCTCTCAACTATGGGACTCTTTCAGAATGAAACGACTCACAACAAGGAGCAGGGACTCCCCCGGGACGTATTCGTGTATCGGAATGGAGATGTAATCAATAAAGGAAAAGCTTGCCATCAGGAGCTGGAAAAACATTTGGGAATTTGCCAACAACACGCGCAACTCGTCGCGCTCCTTCTCAGCTGCAGTGCACTTCTCCTGCAGATGTCGAACAGTGCTGAGATACGTTTTGTGCGTGTTTTGCAGGAATCGGAGCAGGGAGCACGGGTCTAGAGGGTATTGCTCCAGGGGAACCGTGGTTTGCCCATCTGGCATTCTGAGGAGCCCTTCGACGAAGGTCTGCCATTCACCAGAGAATCGCAGTAACCCCTGGTGTTCTTGACAAAGCCCAGCGCGATCCAGAGCCATGTTTAACACGTTCATCTGCGCCTCCTTCTCTCCCAAGCGTTTCGAAATGCCCTTCAGAACATCTCCCGAACCCGTTTTAGCCGCCGTGACGGCTGCATTCAGCTCCTTCGCTGTACTGACGCGGTACTCATGAAATTGCTTCTGCAGTGTAGGAGAAGTTGCTCGTTTGTATAGCGAAGTGAGGATAGTTCGCATTCGTAGTTCTTCGCGACTGCAGCTTTTTCGGATTCGATTAGTTGCAAGATCATATCTGCGCCGTGCTGGATGACCACGATGGGACCATTGATGATCCTTGGTTCGCGTCCTGAGACTGGTTGTGTCCTTTGGGTCGATAATAACTATGAGCGTTTGGTTGGGCACTGCTACTCGTGCTGGCTGTCGGCTGAGAGGACATCTGGTGGT
This sequence comes from Pleurotus ostreatus, assembly GCF_014466165.1. Taxonomy (NCBI): domain Eukaryota; kingdom Fungi; phylum Basidiomycota; class Agaricomycetes; order Agaricales; family Pleurotaceae; genus Pleurotus; species Pleurotus ostreatus. Next base: position 1,461,384 of record NW_023503161.1, on the reverse strand, counting down.
GAACTGCAGACATTTGGTAATTCAGTGAGCCCTTTTGAAGGGATCACATGAGAGTACTCTGGTGCTCTCACAAAGACACTTACCGTCGAAACTGGGTGAATTTGGTGGACCTGCAGGGTCGTCGCCCGCGGCCCGCATGTGCTCACTCCTGCACAAGAATAGGGGTTAGGGTGACTAGGGGTGACTCGACTCGAGCTCAGACCAGTATAAGGCGAGAGCGTAAACATGTCCGTAACCACGAAACAACTAGAACAGCTCCAAGGCACTGTGGCAAATAGAGTCCCAGACATCTCAGGGGTCGCCCTCCTGCCGCCCCAGTCGACAACACTGTTCTTCAGCCGTGGTGGAACTACAGGGTATTTCTCCCTTATAATTCTACACACTTTATAGCTGATTCAGAGGCACACAGGCAACTAGATCTTCGCACTCCTGAAGATACTCAGGTGCAACTGCTTGCAAAGCTATGCGAACCCGCAACATTTGGCCGAAACCAGGAAGATTTGCTCGACGAAACTTACCGCAAAGCTGGGAAGATGGACATAGAGAATTTTGCCATGAACATTGATCTCGGTGTTGAAATAAGCTGGTGAGGTCGCGCGAATTCCGAGTGAGCAAGCAGCTATGTATTGCGTTTGGCTGGGACTCCAGCAAACGCATGAAGAAAAAGTATACATGCACGCGCGAACTATCTATGTAGTCACGTGAACCCCTGTAACCCCTGTACCGCCTAGATTGTCAGAACCCAACACTCGGGCAACTGCAAATTCCCGACAAGATTAGCTCAGAGTTACTCGTGGACGGGCGACCGTTCAGATGGGAGCTCTATAAACCAAATGTTTACGGTACGCACATCGGAAAGGGGCATCGCTATCACTGGAATTGATGATTCTGTTAGGTCCTGGATCATTCTTCAAGGCTCACAAAGACACCCCACGCAGTGAATCAATGCTTGGATCACTTGTCGTTGTGCTCCCAATTTCTCATAAAGGAGGCCAACTGGTTCTCCGCACCAAGGACGAGATATGGACATACGATTCCGCCGCCACCTTGGCTCTTCAAAATGAGCCATCTATCGGCTACATTGCCTTCTTTGGCGACATTGAGCATGAGGTCTTGCCCGTTGAATCTGGCCACCGGATCACCCTCACGTACAACCTCTTCTTCGCTCAAGAGCCAGCCCCCGTGGTTCAGACTGCAACGTCCGTTGTGCATCCCTTCGAGGCTACATTGTCCAGTCTCTTGAAAGACCCTGACTTCCTGACCGACGGTGGATTAGTCGGCTGGGGGCTCAAGTACGAGTACCCGGTGAGTACTACTGCCAAACGGGAAGCCGTACAGTCTGTCTCCGAGAACCTCAAAGGAGAAGACGCTCTGGTGGCCCGGATCAGCACATCCCTCGGTCTCAAGGCCGTGATCAAAGTCTACATCGACTTGAGGGAAATGTGGGAGGATGAATATTCAGAACAGGAATTTGATGATGAAACTTGGGTCGACGGTCTAGGATTGCTGATGCGTTCCATCCCGAGTTTAGATTCCATTGGAGACGAAAGCATCTACTACTACCTCCGCTCAGCGTATGGCCGCTATGAGGTGCTGCGAGCCAATGAACCCGCGCAGCCGCACGAAGCAAATGCTTCGGACGACGACTCGGACGACGAATCTGGCGAGGAGACGGCGACACTGCAAACCTGCGGACGAAAGAAGCCGGAAGTTTGGTGGCTCAGTGAGCCGACACACGCTTGCGCGGAGGTTCCATTTGCTTCCTTTGGGAACGAAGCCCAGTTGAATTTCATCTACGGTAGCTTTTGTTTGATCATTGACATCCCCTCCTATGCGACTAGAAAGAGCGAGGAGGCGTAGCATCTATTGCTGTGATATTTCTTATGGATATTATGCGTCCGTGGTATCATCATATTATTGGACTATGTGATATGATTCGCAAACAAGACAGTCTCTGCGTCGTCGACTCGAAGGACACCAATTTCTACTCCCTGACAGCCCCCTGACAGCCCCTTCAACTTGAGATCTAGTCACCGTACACTTTGAGAGTCTTGCATCCCTGTCTCGTATATAGATCAGCCCCGCACCTTTTGGAATGATGATACCATTGTGGCCATTGGCCTGTTCAGTCATGGACGAAGAGAGGCATGTAGCGAGAAAGCGATAGCCAAGTTTGCACGCCGGAAGGCCCACACATACTGTGGTCATGGTTGGCATCCGTCCTTCGCTGTCAAGACGTCAAGCAACAAGTGGATTCCAGGTGCGCGGCCAGTTTCACCTTTCACCAAAGAGTCGAAGCATTGTGCACTCCAATCCAACCACAGCCATTTCAATCAATTGAATCTATCCAGTACGAAGCTAGCATTATACACTAATTTTCTCATTTTATTGTCCGTTCAAAATAGCAGTGAAAGCGAAACGTCCATGTGGGTGGGTATGAATCTCCAGCGAACCTCATCTACTCGACAGTCACAGACTTGGCCCTGAAGTATACAAACAAGCAGTCAGCTCATTACCCCCACGAACCAAATCAATAAGAGCACTCACAAGTTCCTCGGGAAGTCGACGTCGTAGCCGTTCTTGACGGCCAAATGGTAGCTGAGCAATTGAAGGGGAATAACGTTCAGCAAGCCTTGGAGACAATCGACAGTCTTGGGTACGCGGACGGTCTTCGCTCCCTGGGGGATGCTCTCATCGTTTTCGCAGCACATGACGATGGGCTGGGCCTTGCGTGCAGTGATCTGGGCGAATGCAGATTGCACTTTGGGGTAGAGCGAGTCTTGGGTCATGATGATGATAACCGGCATGTTTTCGTCGACCAAAGCGAGAGGGCCGTGCTTCAGTTCACCAGCAAGGATACCTTCCGAGTGCATGTAACTGATTTCCTTGATCTTGAGGGCACCTTCTAAGCAAGTCGCGTATCTAATCGAGGACTTAGACAGGCAACACAACGGGCCGAGTAGAAACAACTCACTGGTAACCTCTACCCATGATCAACAGACTCTTAGAGTTGGCCAAGACGGTGGTAGCCAACTGCTGGAGAGCGCGATCTTGCTCAAGGACGACCTTGATCTGGCCAGGGAGCTCGTGAAGACCAGCGATGATTTGGTTGCGGCGTTCTGTGAAGGAGATACGATCTTCGGAGAGCTGAAGAGCCATCATGAGGAGGGCGATATACTGAGAAGTGTATGCCTGTAATCGGAGTTTAGTAATGACTACTTAATTGCTTCAACCGTGACTCTTACCTTGGTAGAAGCAACACCGACTTCAGGTCCGGCATTGATGTGAACACCGCAGTGGGTCTCTCTGGAGATGGTGGAGCCGACAGTGTTGACAACACCAACGCAAAGAGCGCCACGCTCCAGACAGTACCTCAAGGCCAAGATAGTGTCAGCAGTCTCACCGCTCTGGCTCAAGAAGACGCAAACGTCATCTCGGAAGATAGGTGTCTTGCGATCCAAGAAATCGCTAGCGAGTTCGATGCTGACCGGAATCTCAGTGAGTTCCTCGAAGATGGCTCTAGTCGCGATGCACGAGTGGTAGCTGGTACCACATGCGATGAACACCATGCGCCTGCAGCGACGCATGATAGGAAGGTAAGCACGGAGACCACCCAAGGTGATCCGACTAGTATCGAAGTTGACACGACCACGCATGGTGTTGACGACGGACTCGGGCTGCTCATAGATTTCCTTCTGCATGAAAGTATCGAACTTGCCCTTCATAATGGCCGCGATTTCCAGTTCGAGAGTTTCGATGGTACGGGTGGTAGCAATTTGGCTGGGCGTTTGGTGACCCTCCTCCTTACGGCGGAGACGGTGGATGTGGAGTTGACCATCGGTAATGTGTGCGATGTCATCGTCTTCGAGGTAAAGGACGCGCTTCGTGTGCTCAACGATGGCGGCAGCATCGGAAGCGATGAAGAATTCGATGGGTTGGGGGAGGCCATCCTCAGACATGAATGCGCGGGATTGGGTGCGAAGGACCTTGGGGTTGGCCGATGGTGGTGCGAGCAGGGCCGTAGGTGAGTTGGGTTGATGCACTAAACGATTCTTTGGTCAAGTCTGACAACGAGGGGAAATTAACTGGGTTACTCACGAGATTCGACCTTATTCTCATCAGTTTGTCCAGCAAACTCGACATCCACGAAGTCCACTTTGAGCTTCTTGTCAGTCTTGACACCAATGAGCAAGGGTGAACCACGACGAGCAGTGACGACCTCATTGGGGTAGTGCCTCGACTTGAAGACGAACGCGAAGGAGCCTTCGAGCTCTTTCAAGACGGCCTTGACGAGATCGGTGAAGTTGATGCGCTTGTCAGGTTGAGAGTCATAAATGTACTTGGTGAGGATGGCTGCAGCTTCAGTGTCGGTCTCGGTTCTGAAAGTGTAGCCGCGCTTTTGCAGCACAAGCCTCAACTCGCCGGCGTTCGTAACGATGCCGTTGTGAACGAGGAGGAAGTCTGCCGTGGGATCGGATGCAACAGGGTGACAGTTCCTCTCCGATGGAGGACCATGGGTAGCCCATCGAGTATGGGCGATGGAAACTTGCGAAACGAAAGTCTTCTCAAAGTCAACGCTCGATGAAGCGATCTTCTTGCGCAGGCCGGCAACCTTGCCAACTTCCTTGAAGAAAAGGACCTCGCCGGGCTTGTCGCCATCGACACCGAGACCAGCCGAATCGTAACCACGGTACTCTTCGCGCTGAAGACCATTGCAGAGGACGTCCAGCACCTCTTGGCGTTTCTATATAGCGACCGAGTTAGCATACATGTACTGATTATCCAACACGCATATAGGCAACGCTTGCGCGAGCAGCCGCATCGGCCAGACGGCGTGCCCAACAATGCGCCGTTGCAAAGATGTATATGAATAGCAACTCACCTTCTCCTTCAAGAAGCTACAGTAGCCGAAGATTCCACACATGATCTAATCAAAAGTCTAAGGACAGTCACAATGAGCTTGGTATCGCGGTCGGCGACGAGCACGACGGCGACGTACTTGGGTATGACGGTTATCGGTGAAGATGGGATGGGAAATGGGGGAGAGGAACCTCGTTAATCGCGATGGTCTTTAAGTAGTTTCTGATACACCAGTGTAAAACATGTCAAAACAAACACCCTTAACATTTCGTGTCGCTTGGTCACAGCCTCCGCCGTCAAGAATATTGATATACGCGATCACTGTTATGCTCAATGGCTATCCGTCGCCGCGCCCCTGATTTCGGCGAGAAGTATCACAGTGGGTGTCCGCGGCCAGCATCGACCGACCTTGGAACAGTTCACCTTACTGCTCGACCAAGACCGCGACAAGCCTTGAGGAAACACGACCGCGACGACGCGCGTTTGGGCTTGGCTGGAGGTGGATGTGTTTCAAACTTGGCGCAGAGCTGATCTCCGACTGGCTCTACTGCGCCGAGTACGTCGCAGGAGTGCAGCAAGATGTAACTTCGCGCTCGGACTTGCCACAAACCTGCCGAGTGATGATGCTGCATCAGCACTGCCCCGTGGAAACCACGACATCGTTGGCCCGATCTTCTCTCCGCCCACATATGGGTCGTTCCTGACGCCAACGTTGATTGTTCTGCCTTGTCGTACACAGCGCTCGCGCTGGTTTCAAACGTGCGTGCTCCAGAAGACTTTGCGCGGCTCCGGGCAGCCCGTATGTGAGTGCAGAATCGCTCTCTTTCCGTATCCATTCGGATGTAGAAACATTTTCTCGCTGGTAGCATTTCCGAGTCGGTCACTGTTGCCCGCCGACGCGCTCTCCGTTTCTTATCTCCTCATGTTATGTGTTATGTAACTGATGCGCGAGTTCGTCACCCGGGAAAATCAATTGGCTTGCTCATGCTGAAGGTATGTCAAGAGGAAAGGCTACTAAATACCAACCACTCTTGCGGAAGCGGTTCGTCTACAACCATCATGGTGTTTACGTCCTACTTACCATCTACTTCGTACTAACTTCGTGCGTACTTACAGTATCTCTTCATGTTAGACATAGTAAATATCAAATGTCCTTCGATCAATACATCATTTCGCACATATGAATCGATAAGTACAATAATATTTACAAGACCTTCGTCAAGAACCTCAACACCTCTTCTATTACAGCCTCCGGTTGTTCTTGTTGAACCCAATGACCAGCCCCATCCACGAGCACAAAGTCTTCGTTTGCCATATGCCTGCAAACCTTCTCCTTCATCGCTTCCACCGCACCAGGCACTTGGTACGTCCCCCAATCCTTCCTCCCCGATATGAACATCGCCGGCACCTCGATCTGCTTTCCAGAAAAGACCAACAGATCATCCATCCATCGCACATCCGTCATGCACCGATACCAATTCAACCCCCCCTGGAACCCCGTCCTCGCGAACTCGCCCGTGTAATAAGCGAGTTCAGAATCCGGAAGCCAAGTGTTCTCGCTCGAGTTCTGCGGTGCGTGTTTCACCACGCACTCAGGCATGGTAGAGTCCAACGGCATGATGTAGTAATGGGGCATAACAGCAACAGCCTCCGCCGACATGGCAGGCAACTTATACGGGTTGTTCCCCTCCCAATCGGCGCTCTTAACATGATAATACGCACGTAAGAACGCGTGCAGCCCCCCTGGAGCGTTCATCATATCGTCATTGGCCTCGGCCGATGAGTAGTACATCGTGTAGTGCTTTCTCGGGGTCGTCAACCGGGAAAGCAGCCTATCAGCCATTTGCGGTACGGATTCTGATGACGCGCGACTACGGTTGGTGATAAGAGGGGGTGCTCCGGTGCACGGTGCACTCATCATCACCGCTGATTTGAACAGATCAGGGCGAATGATAGCACAGAACCCGGCCACGTTCGACCCAAAGTCGTGTCCTATGACGGCAGAAGCGAAGGGGTACCCCAGCGCGTGGATCAGAGCTACGATGTCCTTGACAAGGTTCAGCATGCGATACGGAGACAGGTCATCTGTATATTTGATTATCGATGGAGAGGCTGAGTCTCCGGTGCGTGCGGGGGTAGTGCGACCGTAACCCCTCTGATCTGGGGCGACGACATGGTACCCTGCTGCCGCGAGGGGGAGTATGACTTTCCGCCAGGAATACGCGAGCTCAGGGAATCCGTGAAGCAGGAGGAGCAGCGGCGGCTTCGGCGAAACACCGTTTGGTGGAAGAGCTTCTAGGATGTGCACGTCGAGCTCAGCGGTTTGCACGATCCGCGATGATATCCCAGGCGGAAACGCAGCCATCGTAGTCAGGGGTCAAGAAGGCAGGTGTACTGACGCTAACATGGATACCCGGCTACCGTCAAGGCAAGTTGCGTGAGAGTCCTCCCAAACACATAGGCGGTAGCTGGTCACGAGCCTAATATGCAGGCCACATTGGTTTGCTCTGCATTATCGCGGAGATGGACTTTGTAGTCTCACTCTTCGTGGGCTGAGCTCATGCTCACGATCGCGACCTTTGGTCGTTTGCGCCCGACTGCTTGTATACATCCTTCGGCGTTGGGCTTGCGCACTTGCCAATGCCGGAGACATCCCGTTCCCCTCTACTATACCCGTTCTCCTCTACTATACTAATCTTTGCCAAGACATCCACATGGTGCTCGTAAACGATGTACACACTAATTGTTATTTGACATGCCCAGCAACGGGCTGACTTCGCTGCTGTGTGGACCACAATACACGGTGAACTTGATCAAACCGGATGTAATCCATGGGTAGGGTTCCAGATTCAGTACTCTGCACGCCCCAGTTGTGTTGAGCAGGTACCATCGCACCGCCCGTCCACTATTTTGCCAGGTTCGCCACCAAAGGAGCCATGACGAAAATGGGCTGGTGGCTGGCAGTAGGAAACGAAGACTGGCTAGGGAACGTCACGGAGGATAAGAAACATACCTAAACAGCGATCTAGCGGTTCACACAGAATGCTCAGGATCTATAAGAAACCCGTCAGGGTTATTGTGGTGGTTGATATCAGTTACTCACAGTAAGCAAGAACGCAAGGGCATAGAAATACGTACTGGCGGCGGCAAGGTTCAACATAAATATTACTGGAGATGGGCTTGGGGGGAAAGGCAAAGTGATAGAGGAGGGTGCTGATGGGGGAAAGGGGGGGGGACGATGGGACGAAGCTGCGAAGCTGCGAAGCAACAGTCGTTAATCTAAGCACAATTGCAAACGGCTTGCAGTTCGGTCTTGTCCCCCTTGTCCAATTGCTTGCGTGTGTTCTCCACTTGAGTGTTCTTCCTTTCGTCCTATCATGCCTTACTCTCCTCATCCTGTCCGCTGACCGTATGTAATGGTGATGTCTATCACTGTTGGCGTGAGGGTAAATTACCGTAGAAAACAAGTGCAATTCGCTAAGCTTGGAGGCGATGGTTCTTGCTGTGTCCAATCTGAGAGGTCGGTCGCTTGAATAGTCATTCATGGACGTTGAACGAGGAAAGGGGCAGAGGCGTTGAGCGTCCTGAAATGGTATAAGGGCTCAGAGGAAATGTTGTGTACAAACAAGATTGATTTGCCGTATGAACGCAAAGTGTATCCTTACAACAACCGTATAGTCTATCCGCTTGTATTGAATACACCGTATCGTGGGTGGTGCAGTGGAAAGGGGGACGCGGCAAAGGTAGCATGCTCATTGACGCGTTCAGTTGACTCGAATGTGCCTCCCGAGTTGCACTTGAAAGCGAGGCCGAAGGCCGTGGAATGTGACATATAGAAACCTATCCCGACGCATTAGAAAGACCGTTTAGAGCTTATGGTAGAAACCAACCCAGGAATAATCGTACGACGCTTGTGCGTATCTTGTATTTCCAAATGGATCAACCCCAATGATTCAAGGGTGAGGAGACTCGCGACTCACAGGTTACTCTTGGACCGTGAAAACTGCATTACTGCTGATCAGTTCATGCTTCAATATGAGAATGTAAAACGTACTTCAAAGGCATGATGGTGGTTGAGGTTCAAGCTGTCTCGAAAAGGAGCTGCAGCCTAACTCAATACACCAACCCCTATCCCATTTATGACAGCCTCCGAATATAGCAAGGACAATCACTGCTATTTCCGGATTTGGCTACTACATAACCAACATATCCCCTTCGCGACTGTTAGAGGACGACATATCCTTCAAACTCTCTGATTAGACCACAAATTCTATCTTAACTGTACGCGGTGCGAAATCTATGGCTGTATCCGCCAATGATACTACTTTTGCTATCGTCGTCGCCGCGAAAGGCGTCACTAGCCAGTCTTTTGCCAACTGACCTCTGAGATCTGATAATCTGAAGTGCAGGACACGTTGATGACCGGAAGGGACTTGTTGGGACGACGGCACGCTGAGGCCGAAAGGCCGACCAGCATCTGAAATCATTACGATGAGGTTCATGGCGTTAGGCTTGCGTTGAATGGGAACCGATCAGCCAAACGAGCAAGGCAACAGTGCGAAATCTAATATCAGATGTTACGTTCGTCACTTCCCTGTAGGTCATCTTTTCATCTATAGTTGCAGGAACACTCTTGACGCACGCGTTTCAAATAAAGGCATGGCGACCACAGTGTCATGTAACAGGAAGTTTCTGTGGAATCATCGGTGGGGCAATTAAAAGTTCGCGCCTTTTTCCAACGCTCAGTCTTGCGGTAGGGATGAAGACGAGTGGGACATCTTGCAAGTAAGCACACCGTGCTTTGAATACGTTCTAGATATAACTTGGCTGATTGACAGTTCATGTCGTCAGCTACTAGGAAACCGAGGGGTGTCTTCAGATAAAATACCATGATTACTGGCGCCCTTAGGTTACCGACTGACAACTGAGCAACGGCAACCCTTCGAGACCATGAAGAGCCATTGACAGAATCAGAACAGAGTACGCAAATGTTATAAAAAGGCGGACGAACCCTCCCATCGTTCCTCACCTCCTCTTTCATTTTCTCTTTCTACCGGAGTTCCTCTTTTCTTGATTTACCTTTCTCAAGGACCGGTTCCTTCTCCTTCCTCGGTCCTTTAATTTCTCCTTCAAGTGGCTGCGTCCCTTCGTGCTTCTTCGACACCTTCACATCGACACCTTCTACGACTTTCTAATCATGCACTTCACCTCATTCGTCGCCACCTCTATCGTCATCGCAGGCCTGTCCGCCTCCGCGTACGGCCATGCTGCTGCGCATCCCGCATTGGGAATCAAGGAACCCATGCAGCGCAGGGATGTCAGACGCCCTAATGCCCAAAATCCTTGCGGTGCAGGAGTAAACATCGCACAAAATTTGGATACAACTCCCGCTATTCCTGTCAACGCCGATGGGTCTTTCTCTGTCGTCGTAGAAAATTACAACGCGTACGCTGCTTCATCGACATACTCATACTCTTCGCAATCTTACTAATTGACGTCATTGATAGAGGACTTGACGGGTCTCGCCAGTTCACTATGTCTGTGGACGCGACAGCGACCGGCAGCAACTTCGTTCAAGGTACCATTACCAAGAACGGTGTTAGAGTGAGTATCGCCCCCGTCCTTGTCATCACTCTCACTAACGACTTCACGGACAGGTTACTAAAGAGAGGCAGGCCAAGGAGACTATTCAAGCTCAACTCCCAGCCGGTACTACATGCACTGGCGGTTCCACAGGCAACAAATGTATCGCGCAATTCTTGAACGCTGCAAGTCAGAAATTTGGTAATTGTGTCGTGGTACGTTTCTTCCATCTGCTACAAAGCTAGTTTCTTGTGCTTACAGCTTCTCGTAGCTTCAACAAGGGGGCGCCAATGCGAACGCAAACGCAAATGCCAACGCAAATGCCAACGCCAACGCTTCTGCAGGTGCTGCTGCAGGCGGTGCCGCCGCAAACAGCAACGCCCAGGCCAACGCTGCTGCTACGGCTAGAGTCGCTACCGTCAATACCAACAACCGCAACAAGTCGGCGACAAATCGTATGGGCACCGCACAGCGAACGAAGACGAACACCAACAATAGGACGGCCAATAACAAGAATCGCGTCGCCAAAACCAGGGTTCAGGCCAATGCCAACGCCAACGCCAACGCGAGTGCTCAAGCCAAAGCCAACGCTGGGGCCAACGCTCAGGCCAACGCCAACGCCAACGCCAACGCCCAGGCCCAGGCGAATGCTCGAGCAAAGGCAACCGCCCAGGCCAATGCCAACGCCCGAGCAAAAGCTAGTGCTCAGGCCAACGCCAACGCCCGCGCCAAAGCATCCGCCCAAGCTAGCGCAAATGCCAGAGCAAAATCCGCTGCTCAAGCCAACGCCAACGCTCGCGCCAAAGCTACTGCTCAGGCCAATGCCAACTCTCGCGCAAAGGCTTCTTCCAATGCCCAGGCCAACGCCCACGCCCAAGCGAATGCGAATGCCCGTGCTAAAGCTACCGCTCAAGCCAATGCAAACGCTCGCGCCAAGGCCAATGCTCAGGCCAATGCCCGCGCCAAATCCACCGCCCAAGCCAACGCCAACGCTCGTGCTAAGTCTACTGCTCAGGCCAATGCCAATGCCCGCGCCAAATCCGCCGCTCAGTCCAACGCTAATGCCAATGCTCGCGCCAAAGCTTCTGCTCAAGCAAGCGCCAACGCCCGTGCCTCCGCCAATGCTGCCGCCAACTCAAGAGCTCGCGCCGGTGCTTCTGCTCAAGCCAGTGCTAAATCGTCTGCCTCAGCCAATGCTGGTGGCCGCAACCGCAACACGAACTTCGTTTCCGCTTCGTCTTCAGCCGTCTCTGCAGGTGGCCGCACGACGCTGAGGACTGCCGTTAATAACAATGGCAACCGTGTCGCCGCAGTCAAGAGCTTCGGTCGCGCCCGACGATCCTATGTACGCATTTTTATCCCTCTCACAGAATTTATTGATGTTCATTGCATTACCAGGGCGCTCGTGCCCCTCGCGCTTTGCTTGAGGAGGTTGATTCTGTCACCCGCGATGTTACCGAGGATGGCTCTGAAGAATGGGTTGATGTTGATGACCAAGAAAACACCCTCCTTGCCCGCGCTGAGAATCTAGGCCTCGAGGATTGCGGCGAAGACATCGCCGCCGTCCCTGCGCAACCCCGCTCCCTTCCTGAGGACGACGATGACGACTGCGGCGAGGAAGTTGCTGACGTCCCCAACCAACCCCGCGCCCTCGCTGAAGACGATGGCGAGGATTGTGGTGAGGAAGTCGCGGATGTCCCTAACCAGCCGCGCTCCCTCTCAGAAGATGAGGATGACAGCTATGTCGATATTGATGATGATGATGCCAAACTTGCTTCCCGTGCTGAAGCAGATGTCGAAGAGGCCGTCGAAGAGGCCGTCGAAGTTGTCCGCCGCTCTTTGTTGAGTTGGATGTGGGCTTGAACGATACCACCTCTTAGGATTAACTGGTCACTTGCCTGTAACCGTAGGAAGGGCACGAACTTGGTCATTCATTTACGTAGTAGTTGATTATAACTTTCATTAATTGTTTAACGTATGATCTCTAATTCATCATTGTTCTATCATTTCAGCATGCACTGGAGATTCCCATCATCTCTTGGTGTATCAAGCTAGCTCGTCGTCAGACGTGTCTGCCTCTTGGGAAAACTCTACCGTCCTCCCATAGAAGGAAACTGCGAGTATGTTCAAATATTTTGCATGCGCCATGTTCGAGATATACAGCACATTGCTCGCAGGCACTTCCCCATAGGTATGGAGTAGAACACTGCTGACTTCTGGGATTAGCCCAGTCCCGGGTAGCAGTGTGATTTCATAACGCAACCTTTTGAGTAAGTTGTACGGCAAGGGAATCGCAGAAGGAATTAAGGCTAGGCCACTGTCTACAGGTATTACTAGTCTGAGTGTTGTTCGTCGTGCGACGGGAGTAAGGAGCGCTCCCTCCTTACTTACGTCGATGCTATCAAGTTCTTTGAAATGATTTGAAGGGATACTATCATACAAGCATGATCCAATCAGCCTAACGAGACAAACGCTTTCAATGTGCAATCAGAACTCTTCGCACAACCCAGACATCACACATCCTAACTCTCTACAACTTCTCCTCGGCTGTTCTAAGTGCATGGAGGAGCGCACGAGGAGCCCGAGTGCCCTGTAATACAAAGACTGGGTGAGAATGGTTACGTTCATGTGTCAGACAAATAACTCACGGCGGCGGCGGCGGCATTACGGCCTCGCCCACGTCCGCCTTGAGGACGTCTTCCGCGTCCGGTTCCAGCTGCAGATGCAGCAGCAGCAGCAGCGGCACCCCCAGCAGCTCCAGCACCAATGGCTCCAGCAACAGCGTTACCGGCCGCAGCGTTACCAGCGGTAGCAGCAGCGTTACCAGCAGCAGCAGCAGCGCCTTGTTGAATCTGTGAAGATGATTGTTACAGTTATTCTACAAAACAAAATAAAGGACAAGGACGACATACCACAGCGCAGTTACCAAAGCCGGCAGAAGACTTGAATTGAGCGAGGCAGAGGTTGCCTGCCTGACCACCAGTGCAAGTAGTTCCAGCAGGTAGTTGTCCGACCAATTGCTCAGTACCAACCGCGGCCGGTGCCTGTGTAGCATGTAAGTTTGGTCTAGAGTGCCAATTGGTTGAGGAGAGACTAACGGGGTCACCATTTTTTGTAACGGTAGCTGGTACGAAATTCGTTCCCGCAGCTGCAGCGTCGATTGCCACCGTAAATTGGCGAGAGCCATCTCTTCCACTACAATAAGAATAGACCGTTAAACTTCGCCAGGATGGAACATAAGACGCTGTTCATTTACCCATTGAAGTTTTGGACAGTGGCGGTGAAAGTTCCGTCAGCGGCCGCAACAATCGGTGTCGCTGTATTCAAGTTCTGCGCAATGTTGACCTCTCCACATGGGTTGGCAGTGGAAGGCCGTTCAACATCCCCTCGAGTGATCTGTCCGGCTACTCCGAGGGCGGGTGTGGCGCCTGCATGAGCTGAAACTTGGACAGAAAAGGCCAAAGCCAGGATGGCACCGAAGACAGACTTAGTAGAGAACATATTTAAGCCGAGTAGATTGAGAGGATAAGCGATAGAAGGAGTGAAGATGAAGTGGAATAAATGTCGAGGGAAGGTTAGAAAGAGTGTTGAACAAGGACCCAGTCCTAGAAGAAAAGTGTTTATCGCGCTGCGTTGAAGGCTGCAAGCTTGAAAGAAAGACTCGCATGGCAGTCAGCCTTTATACAAATCAATTGTCGGCCCCGTTACAGGGCTGCATTGTATCCCGCGTGGCATAGATATTCGCACCAATTGGCCACTGCCTTGGAAACAGCCTGTTGTTCGTCCGTCCATCGAATTTGTTCAACAGGACCTGAACAGATATAGGAACGTGCGACTCCGGGTGTGATTGGTTGTCGCCGGTTGACCATGAGCAGGCTATGATCGTTCGGCTATGATCGTTCGTTGGATGAATCGTCAATATACAGTCGAATCCCCGATTCTTAGGATGCAGTATCATGGCCTCAGATGAATCAGAGGGAATCAATGTCTGAATTCATTTTGATACGGGAATGCTAAGAAAAGTAACCCTTCCTGCTGCGGTTACAAAGTTAATGTCGAGATCAAGAATAAGGATGGAGTTTACCAATTTGGTTTGCTGGGCCGGGTATACATAGCAACCATCCACTGAGGCATTTACTCAGTCTGATGGCCTCTACCCGCGTTCCGACGCTTGATGAAGTCTATGAGTTGGCCCTCCTCGCGACCGTCGACCGATCATGAGAGTTTCTGATCAAGTGCGAGCGGCTAATCGCTAAAGGCAGCTCCTGGACAGGTAGTTGGCGCTTCTCACGAGTCTTAGGGGCTAGGCCTATGCACACTTAAATACCCATACGAGTAACGTCCGCCTCGTGGCCTAAGGCCTGAAGAAGATTATTGTCGGTAAGGGCAGGTAAGGGCCAGTGAAGTCGGCGCATTTAATGAGTATGGATACATGTGAATAAATACATGGAATTGGAAGATCGTCCAAGTTGATCAATTTCTCTACTTAACGGAGCTGGATACGGATTGGCCAGTTTAACTGAGCATTAAGCAAGGGTAACATGCAAGGGAAGTAGGCCCCCCTTCCCGTCAGTAACTGGCTGGAGTGTTGGCGCAATCTTTTGATGGATGACGGCGGAGGTATCATGGAACTCAAAGGAGCGAATCAGTGAAGCCAGGATCACTTTGAACTCAAACACCGCTAAAACACGTAGTAAGCACGAGCCTTGATCTCCTGCAACAATGACCATGAACTCACCAAGTCTCCACCCAATGCAATTCCTTGGTCCGTCGCAGAATGTGACCAAGCCGCTCCATCCGTGAGGAAGTTCGTTAGGCGCAGGTAGCCCGTCCTTCTCGATCCATCGGGACGGGTTGAAGCTGCCTGCATCTGGGCCCCAAACTTGTGGATTGGTCTGCATAACTGTGAACGGAATATGCAAGACCTAGTCAAGCATTGACATAAATTATTTGTAAGGGATATCAATTTGTGGAGGACGAATCGTTAGTACGTTCTAGCTCTCAGGGAAAAGCACCTCACCTGGCCTTTTGATACTTTGAGGGCGCGAATCATTCTACCGTCCTTGCCTCGAATTGGTTTAGTGAGCGGGATCACATCGTCTTTGAGGGCGACACGTTCAGTCTGCGGCGAAGCAGGATACAGACGCAGACTGTAGGTTCGAAAGGTCAGCTTAGGTTACCAACAAATTGATGGTTGAGACAAGTAACGAATGGGTGCTGCATACAGGTTTCCCCACGTTGCAGGGTAAACTTGAAAGACAAGGAACAGAACGAATTCGACACAACCTTGGGGCCGCAAACCCAAATGGACAGGCTCACGACGACGTGAGATTCAGAAGTAGGAGCTTCCACCAATCGGAAGAGCGCCACGGGCAGAAAGATTAACGGAGAAAGAGAAGTCATCACAGGGATCCCGATCAAGCTTCTTTGTGTACACTGTGGGGCGACAAAGGCCACGTCCAACTGAAGCAAGCGATGCGACGGGATGCTGGGAAAGGAACGACTCACCCTTCCTTGACAACGGCATCCAAGTATGTGAGTTTCTGCAAGTCATCGTAACTCGAATCACGACCATGTGCAAGGATTTCTTCGCGTAGTCTTGTCTGTAAATAACAGGGAAGGAACAACTCATTAGTGACTTATTTTCACATGGGACAGTTTGCATACCTGGATGTGGGGGTGTCTAGCAAGGGCGAGAAGTGTGAAGTTGAGGGATCCAGCCGTGGTCTCGTGCCCCACCATGCTGTGGGCGCATCACATAACGTCAGACTCCCACTCGACGACTGAGGGTAGCAAATGGTACGTACGTGAAGGTACTGATCTTAAGCGGCCGGTCAGTATACCCCGCATGTCAACCGGAGTAAGAAGACTCACGTTATCTAAAATTTGGTCGTCCGTTAAAGAGTGCTCTCGCCTTGCCGTCCGTCGAGCATTGAGCAGCAAACTCATGATGTCCTTGCTCTTGCCGATATGAACAGATTCGCCAGCGTTAAGAGCACCAGCTTCTTCCTCGCGTTCTAAGATTCGACCCGCGAGTCGACGTACGACGCCACGGACGACACCAGGAGGAAGAGGAAGCTTCGCGATCCATTCGGCAGGGAACATGCGGAAGATGAGAGGCACGACGAAGGCGATGGGACTCAGTGTCATGTTAGTGTGCTTTGTCCAAGATGCTCGGATAAGGCTGGCGTCCGTGACGGGTTCGCTAACTGCCTCTGAGTAGCCAGTTGTCGAGATGGCCTTGAAGTCGTATCCGAAAGCTACGCGGCCGATGATATCTAGGCTGTTGTCATCGTTGTAACGAATGAGGTGAATTTCTACCAATCAGACATGCCGACAGCAGAAAGGAGAACCTCTCTTACGTGCACGGACTGGTCCAGTCACCGATGTTGACCGTCAAACCAGCTTCATCTCCAGAGTGAGATAAGATGTAATTCGTTAATTTAGTTTCCATTTTCTCTGCACATTCGTAGATGTCGGAGGCCATCTGCTTCACGGACTCCTGACTGCAAAACATCGATTTTAGCATATAAACTCAAACTTGGGAAATGTCGAAAGCGCCACTTACGAGAAGGCGGGAGCTAGGATCTTTCTCATTTTGGCATGGTCTTCGCCTTCTGCCCATACGAGACCTCTGCCCAAAACGTTCGCAGCTGGGGGTCGGAAAGCTGGCGACTTGACATAGTTTGTTGTATCTGCGAAGATGTACTGCACAGCAGCGTGATCTGTCGCGACAATCTATATCATATGGAGGGAACGTTAAAGAGGATATGTCACTCATTCCGACTCCAACCCACAATATCAGAATGAAAGAGAGCTGCTTTGATTCGGAACATGGGCCCAAAGGAGCGAGCCCACGCCGTATACATTTCTTCTGCTTCATGTTGGAATGCAAGGAGCTCATGACCCCATATCCAACTGGCAATACTGGACGACTATCAATATCAAATTAATTAACATTGTCCATCTATTCTAGCCTGCTGCGACTCACCGGGCCAGGAAGACGATGAACGTCTGTGCGCTTTAGCAAGGGCCAAATATAAGTACGCACACCGTATGCGACCAGGAAGGTGAGAACAAATGTGCTGAGTGACATATTAGATGAAGAAAGTGAACCCGCGAACTATGCGGTGTCAGAAGAGAGAAATAGTCGGTTTAAAGAGCGTGGTATGACCGTCGATTGCGGTAGGCCTGATAATGGATTTGAAGTAGAACGCCGTCGAAGCTTGGTCCACGAGCGTAGTTATTCGCTCGCGAATATTATCGGGATGGCTGCTTCCTAACTTGTGTCGGTGAAAGTTGTTGACACTGCTGTCCAGATTGCATCCCTTATATAAAGTATGTCGACCCTATGTGCGGCCCACGGAAGGGCCAAGTAGCCCAACTTAGCAGGAGGGTGCCGGCATTTCCATCAAGGTACTGAGAGAAGTGGTGAGAAAAAATGAGATAATCAAGAAAAACCTTCGCAGCGCGCGTTGGAGTTTGTGACAAGGCTGAGACTTTCCGCACTTTTGATGATTCCGTCCTTCTTCTTACATTCTTTCGTACAATCACAATTTTAGCCGATGAAGCTCGAAGAAGAGCATCGGCTAACATCACAGAAAATTGTCAGCGCCATGAGCGCTATCTGCTTGCCGGCTAAATATTTCATCCAAGGCAAGTCACTCAACACTGAAATAAGACGGTTTTACTATAGCTAGTGCAACTGTTCTGGAAACATACGGATTCTCATTAGCCCGGGGGGAGTGTGCAGGATACATTGATGATGAAGTCTATATCAGCGATAGTACATTAATGTTACCAAACTCGTAAGTAACACCGGGTCAGGGCTGTTCTCATGGTCGACGGAAGAGGACTCTGCAAGTCCATAAACCCATGGCGACGGCGGAGTACTTGCGTGCAGCCTAAGTAGGGCTGCCCACGCCCCTTGTCTTCGCATTTTCCCTACCGGCGTCTCTTCCGTTAATACTTTGTATTTAACCCTTACGATGGGAAACATTTTTTCGACTTCACCTTCCCTTCCTGTCGTCCATTCTTCGTCCCCCACTTAGACGTTCGCTACATTATGCCGGATTGGAAGTCACCAGAAGTCGTGGCGCAGAATGCTGCAGCTTTCACCCAGCTCATGCACGCACTATTCGGAGTCTATGTGTTCGTGCTTCTCGAACATCTATTATGTGGAATGCTATACTTACCGATAAATCCATGCAGGTGGGAGTGGGCCCTTACATTGGACTTCGATTGGCAATATCTTAGCGGCAAGAGGAAGTTTCGTTGGCCTCTGGTAATTTGCATCGCGATCCTCTTGAGTGTTCATCTACAACTAATGTCTTCCCTACAGATTTTCTACTTCACGGGCCGGTACTTACTCCTGTTTGCCTTGATCGGAATGTGCGTACTTCAGTGTTACAGCAATCGCAGCGGATAATCGAAATACTGATTGCACATTAGCCTCATCGCTCTCGATACCGTGATGTACGTATTTCTATTATAGTCTCTGTCCTGCATCTGAATCCCCATCCAACACAGACCTATAAACTGCCAAGCCCTTTATACATTCAATCAACTAGCAGGCGATGCAGCGGTTGGACTTGCCTCAATCAATTTATCTATCCGAACGTATGTAAACTACAATATGATGGCCCGTACAATTTTGGTTTCTGAATTCGTTCGATTATAGAATTGCCGTATGGTCACGAAATAAATGGATTATCGCTATATTAGTCCTGATCATCCTCGGTCACTGGTCACTCATTCTACAAGGTAAATATCACAACTATCGTAGCGTCCTTGAGAGGGACTCATTCCTTTGATACAGGCGTTCTTCTCGACGCCATGTGGTCGGACGAAATGAAAACCTGCGTTATCCTCTCGACCAACAACACAGTTCTTGCTGCCACCTTCATATATTCCATGGCTTTTGACTTCATTGTCTTGTTGCTCAACGGCTACAAACTCGTGGGTCTGGGGACTCGAATCAACAGCGGCTCTTCACGCTCCGCTCCGATGTCCACTACGAGTAGACTTGGGAAAATGATCTTCGCCGACGGTCTTATTTACTTCTTCATCGCGTTCGTAGCCAATACCCTTGCAAGCGTCTTCATGATCCTCGATCTCAATCCGATTATGAGCGTCGTTTTCAATGTCCCAGCAGCCGTTGCTTCTACTGTAAGCCTTCCCTTCGTCATTAACGGCTTCTTGCGTTGACATCGATGTAGATTGTCGCATGTCGTGCCGTTCGTCGCCTCACGAACTTTAACAACCCCGGTGCAGAGATCTATGGTGCATCATCCGCGCAGACAGGGTCCAACTTGGGCTTCCGAAGTGGGGCAGCACCACAGGGAACTATCCCAAGAGGCACGATGCCCACCAAGTCAGGGGTCCATGTTCAGGTATGAGATTTGCCACCGATCATCAGGCATGTTTCTAACTCAAACTAGATGGAGACTTTTACTCGTCACCCTGACGAGCCTAGTGACAAGAGCGACTACGTTGAAGGAAATAAGAGACAAACTGTCATCTTCATGCCCGATGTGTTGGAAAGCGATAAGCATTCAGATATCGACATTGAGGCCAAGGGCGTCCTATAAAATATTGAAGACGAATTGCAATGCGGAGAAATGGAGATCAAGACCTTAGAGGTACTATACATACAATCATTACATCCTCCCTCACTTATAGGAACCCGAAATATACCCCGGAGCATATTAGATTCAATTGTCATAGACACATTCGTTGTGGGTTTAGTTTAACTGTATTGTATCTTCGGATGATTATTACTTTAGCGAATTGAAGGTGAAGTTGCGGCTCGTATGTATATTGGGTGAAGTTGAAGCAGTCGTACATCCCCGTGCCGCCATTGTCAGGCGCCAATACCGTTTGTCACTAGCGTGACTCAGAGTGTGTCAGCTCACCTATGTTGCTCACCAACATGTTCTCTGAGAAATCATCTCCGTCGACGATAATGAAGGTGTCTTCAAATGCTTTGGGTCTCACACCTGAGCAGCGCCGCATGTATGCTACCGAGAAGATGATGAACTTCAGGCGAATCTCAAAGATTATGGCTACCCGGTCGCCTTACATCCTCTCTTCCAAGGATCTGGCGTCTCCGGAGCTCCACGTTGAGCTCTCCGAACTGGGTTCGTGATATATCGTATTACTTGTATTCATGATTCAACTGTGTTTAGGTCAGTTCGCTGAGATCGTATACAGCGCTGTGCCAGTCGAAGTCATCTTCTCCATGCTGGACAGATTGGTACAGCCCTTGTTCCCCCTTGAGGGATACAGCGCCGTCGCGAACTCCAAACTCCTCTCTGCCTTTAAGGGGAAGGTGGCCAACCTACCAGGTTACGTTGCTTATCGCCCGGAAACGAAACAGCTAATCCTTGCTTTCTCGGGGACGTCAAGCTTCATGCATGCATTGCATGATTTGCGTACTCTTACCCATCGACACAAAAGTGGTCGCGGAGCGGTGCATAGCGGATTCTGGGGGCTGTATAAGGGCATTAAGGCTTCTGCCATCGAGGCCGTGCGCAAAGCTCTGGAATCAGAAGACGTCGACGAGATCGTAGTCACTGGCCATAGCATGGGTGGTGCCGTGTCATGTCTGTTGATGCTCGATATTTTACGAGATGACACTGTCTTTGATAGACCCACCGTGCCGTTGAAACTCGTAACTTTTGGACCGCCTAGATGCGGCGATAGCAAGATGGGGGAATATTGGCGTGAACTGACAGCTTTGCGTCACTCAAAGTATGGGGAGAATTCCTTCAAAGAATACCTCGTCAAAGGTTACAACGACGGTACGTGTCCTAGCATCCCTTCAGACTCCACTGACTAATTTGCATCGTAATCCTTATGCCGTAGGGGTGCCTTCTCTCCCTCCATACAGTATTGGCTATCGGCACTTCACACCAAACCCCCTCTATTTCCTTTGGGGACACCTTTATCATATACCGCCGTCGGAATCCGAGCACACTTTATTCGATTTGCAGCAAGAAGACGCAGCAGAAAATTATCTTCTGGACCACCCCCGCGGCGGGCACAATTACTACAGCGGTCGTGATCTGGAGAAGTTCGTTCGGCGAATGCGATGGCTGGATAACGCCATGTCTGGCGATGGCGACTGGGAAAGTAGGTACAAGAAACATGTTAGAAAGCATGAGCAATGATTCCGCGTTCCAATTGTTTGGAGCGGAAGATACTTCCCACTTGTGAAAGGTGGCGCCCCTTCTGAATCCATGACTCATTCATTAATGTGCTTGCGACGACCACATGCGTATGTTTTGCTCACCATTGACACCGAGTTGAATCACTCTACAATTGATTCCTCGTGCATCCTCCTAATAGACCTCAAAGTCGTCGAGCCTTCGTGGGCGCATCATTGTTGCTTATATTGGAGACCTCAGCTGGCAGGCAGCTGGGCGCTGTTGTCCCATAAATCCACCTATCTACCTTTCAACATACGAAACTCCCCCTCCGCTCGACTCGTGGTCCTCGATTCGAAGAAGCGTAGCGTGCGTGAACTCCCAAGGTCCTTTTGTTCTGAAAGCATATCGTCACATATTAAGGAAAGCAAGGTACCTTCTTATATGAAGGTGCGACCATTACACGTTGAGCATAACTCAGCGTAATGCGCGGCCTTCTAGTCACCTTCCCTTCTGCATCCGACCCCAGAAGACATGAGATCTTCATAGATTTGCACACCTCCAACGAGGGCCAGCCTCAGTGATTCTAGTCAGTGGACTCATGATCCCCCACCCTCCGCCGGAGACTGCCTTCGTCCGTCGGAGTGCAAGAAGTGTGAAGCATCGGTGGTAAGCTCCGCACCAGGCCAATGGTGGGGTTGAGCGGAACGACAATACCTTGGACACCACGGGCAGAAGGACATTTCCCCTCAACCAGCCATCGATCAGATAACCTCTCGTCTCATAGTGATGCTACCGTGGACTACTATCCTACTCGCGCTAGTTCTCCGACAGAAAGGGCGGATTTCTGCGGATAACATTACACTCCTATCTATTCTAGGGCTTCAAGCTTCCCCTTATGAAGACCGTGGTATCAATCAGATAATCCGTACGATGTCTTTACACTGACTACAATTGTCGGAATCAATGCCCTCCGTTCATATCAACCATTCTGCCTTCGACCTGCTTAACGCTCGATGTACGTACCTAAGGTTCCATAACTTGGATGAAGTATCAGTCGCAATGAGACGTTACTCGCCCGCCTCGGAAGTTTCCTTAGGCCGAACACGATTACGACTCGCCGCGTCAAGAAGAAAGTCGATGGGAACGAACTCTCTGTAGAGGTTAAAGGCAGCGGAAGGGGCCTGGGTGGAGGAGAAGCAATGCTTAAAATATCCTTTGCCCTGCAAAGCAAGCTTCAAACTTCAATATGCAATATGCAATCAAGACTATGATATTTTGAGTAGGACTCTCAGCGTCTTGCGAATGCACACTTACGAGTTACGTTACAGAGATCTTGAGACATCGTGCATCATTCCCAAACCCCGGCGTGATGTACCCAAATCGTCTCCACAATTCCGGGCAGTATATCATTTTCTCTCCGGATGATTGACTGCTTGTAAGGATGTGGGTGTACGTTTGTCTCCCAAAGGAGTATTGGCGTCTCTGCATCGTAATGATCGCAGATGTTGCGGCCGCGCTGGTGTCTCCACAGGGCTTTGGTCAGTCGCTCTCAGAGTTGTCATGCAGCCGACGGTAAGCAGGAGAGTCGGCGGCGGTAGTTGAGCGTCGCCAGCCATGTCGATCGATTGTATGACATCGCTAGCGAGTATGTTCGGAGGGCATCCGTCGTTGTGAAGCTGGCCCCCGTGGGCGATTTCGATGTCCGTAAACAGAAAACACCGGTTGGAGAGATTCTCTATAAATCACCCGGCAACACGAACACAAACTTAAGTTGCTTCTATGTAGGCTCCATTAAATCCACACGGAACGCATGTTTGCATGTTAAGCGGAGAAGCGGTCACAGTCAAGAAGTTCACCGTCTCCAGATCGTCACATCGTGGGCATTCTTTGATGGCCTACTGTTTCCTGAAATTCTGGTAGAACGACTTTTGATCTCAAAGCACAGTGTTGGGTGAGTAAGGCTCACAGAGGAATGGAGCAGAAATTTTAACGGACAGATGGGGTGTACGCTGTTTGTGTCCACTTTCCATCAGACTCATCACGCATCAGCGCTTGGTTGCAAAACATAGCCATCACTCTTTGCAGGCTCGGCGTGCTGTAATGAAAGACCCTGTGCTTGAGTGTTTCCTCCGAGTCCGCTCGAGGCTCAAGATTGCCAGTTCGGTCTGGATGCAAATTGAATTAACATGCAGAAAGTCCAAACGCTGCAAAGCTTGCCAGAGAAATACATACCGGTGCTGGTTAAATAAACCAGAGAATCCATGAAAAGCCATGACATCGAGAAGGCATGGTGGTGCCTTGTGGTCTGTTTGCCCCGATTAATCGGAGACAGGTGGGAATTCGATGTCTTGTCCAGCTGAAAAGCTTCCGTTTGCAGTCTGGCACGCATTTCGGATTCACGGCGAGAGTGGCTCTGCCGCCCTTGATATGGACCATTCTGACAATCACCTCCATTCGTTTCCTGTCATGAATATCGCTTCGAGCAGTTATTACAGAATTTCCCAGCGTCAATGGTCGTTCAGATTCTGGGATATTGACCAATGCTGTTAGAAAAGGCAGTCAAAAGCTAGTAAAAATCCTTCAAAAGCCACAAAATCAGGATCGAAGATGTCGTGAATGGTGTGCTTCGAGAAAGGGCAGCTATGAAGGGTCGATTCTGCAGTGGTGGCCGAGAAGGGAAGGAGGACTGAAGAGAAGCAAGAATTCTCCCAGGTACCACTTCTCTGCCAGATGGCTCATTTCCATATAAGATCCTTTCCCGGTCGTCCACTCCCTTCACCCTCCCGGGCCCACTCTCCCTCGCACACTCTTTCCCGTTCCCCACCCACCACCAACCAAAATGGTCGACTGGAATGCACCAGAGACGATCGCACAGAATGGTGGTACGTGCCCTGGTACTTTGCCATGCTGGCACCGCGTTGACTTGCATGCAGTGTCGTTCAGCAGATTCATGCATTGTCTGCTGGGGTTGTACATGTAAATATTCCGTTGCGCGCGATGGACAGGCATACTTACCACCCCACCTCACAGCTGGGAGTGGTTCACCTCGCTGGACTTTGACTGGCAGTTCATCACTGGCAAGCGCAAGTTCAGATGGCCGATGGTGAGCACGAATCGTTGAGGCCTCCCCGGCGTGGATTGATATAACAGCGACCCCAAGATCTTCTATTTCGCCAATCGATACATTCTACTGTTTGCCTTGGTTGGGATGTGAGTCGCGTTTGGCTTCGTCGCGTTATACGGTAGCTCACCTTACCCACAGAGCGATTGCGCTGAATGTCACAAGGTACTGTTTCGATGGGCTCGTCTTCGGAGCTGTTGTTCATGAGCAATAACAGCGAGATCGACTGTCAGGCGTTGTATACATTCAATCAAGTAAGTTATATGCATCTCGATCACTCTAACCATCGAATCTGACTCGCAACACAGCTTTTCGGCAACGCCGCCATCGGTTTGGCTAGTATCAACCTTTCTCTACGCACGTAGGTACCACTCGTATGAGCAGAGTAGTTGTATGCTCAGTGTCTTTGCAGAATAGCGGTGTGGTCGCAGAAATGGTACATTGTACTGCCTCTTGTTGCGATTATTCTGGCACATTGGTCGCTCCTGTTACACGGTGCGTTCTACCCTCGTGAATGTTGCTAATGTACTGAATCTCGTATAGGTGTATTGCTCAAGGCAGCATGGATCCCTGGCATGGGTTGCGTTATCACCGAGACGAATAGCAACCTCCTTGCTATCACGTTCATTTATTCCATGTCGTTCGACTTCCTCGTCCTGATATTGACTGGATGGAAGCTTGCCTTCCCGGGTAACGTCGCACCTCGGTCGCGGCTCGTCAACTTGATCTTCAACGACGGTCTGATTTACTTTGTCATTGCGTATGTTGCTCCTTGCAATGGGCGCTGCATTTGTTGACACCCCTTCTAGCTTCCTGTCCAACTTGATTGCGACGGTAAGCGACACCGCCATGAATCGTGCATGGAATCCACCTACTAAAAGGTTAATTAGATCTTCATGAAGTTGAACCTCAACCCAGTCATGTCGATCATTGCGAACGTTCCTGCTGCCATTGCCTCTACAGTACGCTCCTCCTCCATCCCGACATGCACCGCTCCTGACATTGTCTCCTTCCAGATCGTGGCCTGCCGTGCTGTGCGCCGTCTGACCAACTACACCAACACTGGCCCAGAAGTCTTCCAGTCCGTCGTTGTCCTACTTAATCCAACACTTCGCTGACCTCTCTGGTTCCACAGATCAACCACACATGGGACGACTCTCGCATTCCGCAGTGGCGCACAATCCGTGAACCGTCCTAAGGTCGACACCTCCAAGTCCAACAACGAAGGTGTCCACGTCCAGATGGAGACTTTTGAAAGCCCCTCAACATACGTTGAGTACGACGCTGCCGGCAAAGTCGTCAAGGGCGACGTCTATGACCCCGAAGCACAAATCATCAGTGACGAGTTCAAGCGTCCTCCGTACTAAACACCCCGTCGTCGTCCCCTCGCTTCGATCAAAAGTATTTGCGCATCAACTCTTATTGCATTGCATTGTTCTCCAGCATCCACCGTCGTATCGCATATCGTCACCCCCTTTGCTTTCACCTTCCTTCTCACCCCCTTTCGATCCATGGTCCTCGATAGAAATTTTGCGCGTCTGTATCATACTCCTCGGTTTGCGCTTATTGCTCTACATTCTTTCCCATCCACACGCGCCATTCCACTGGTTCTCACACCGTCGTTTTCCGTTCGACTTCCTTTCTTCGTTTTTCTCGGAACTTCCGCAGTGACTTCTCTGTATTCTTGCACCAGCTTCACGGAAACAGCCTTTGATTCTTGTGAACCAAATGCGGTCTGACGTGGATTTGGTGTGTGAGCACGCGTGTGTGGATTCTGGGATTGTGGATTTCTTTGGTATTGCCTTTCTCCGGTCCTCTCGCCAGAGAGCGCCGAGGGGCTTGCTTCTTTGCAGTTGTGATCACTCCGGGTTTGATGCCCTTTCTTGTGGGCACCATTCGCCAGTTGGAGGAGAAGATAAAATTAGAAAACGCCGAAGAAGTGTTCTTTCTATGTAACTTTAGTAGCGCCTATTCAGCCCTTATACCTTCGCGCTTGCAATAGATTATTGGATTTTGGATATGTTGTATTCCAGAAATTGTGCGGAGCCGTTCGGGCTTTAGCCTCTGTAAGGCTTGCCCTTGTTCGCCTTCCATCCACAAGGGAAGTGCAATCTTGTCAGAAGCAATAAGTGGAGATGTCCTTGAGCAGTGGGCGCCCGAACAGGAACGGACATAGAACAATCTTCCAGACACATCACGGCCGTCTGTCCGTACCTTCTGACCTCTTCTGACCTTCTGTCTAAATGCCTTTTCAGCGTAGATTGCCGCACGGTGGGTCCGGGCTTAGGCGTAAGCACCGGTATTGCAGGCTCTGATGCACGATGGCGGGCTTCTTTTCTACATTATAACAGTCGATGTTTGTTCATCATTCGACATGCCGCGTCTCTCAGCTTCCCTCCGGCGAGCATCATATGTACATGGTCGAAATAGTGTGCGAAGGCCTGTCTGCGCGCACGTCGAACATACGAAATTTTCGAGCGGACGAGAAAGCTCCGGGTCGCAGCTCGATCCCAGCCTGGGCAAGAGATATGAATATCCTCAACACGTTCTTGTTGCTCCATTTGTTTGAGTGAGCATGATACGAGGGTAGATGTCCCAGTATGCCATGTTGTTTGTTCAATTTCGCTGTACCCTGCTGTACTTCGATATAAGCTACCTTGAGAGATAAAGATACAGAAGGGGATTGCTTTGTGGATAATGTCGTCTGGGCAACATATAGACTCTTCCTTTGACAAACCCTAGGAAACAGCATGGAACTTGTAGTGACCATCATCAGTGCGACTAGTCGCGGTCGCCTAAGGCTAAGGCATGACTGCAACCATGGGAAGATTGCTGCGCTAAATACTCGCACTCCAAGGATCCAGGGCATATTTCAGCGCTAGGACGACCGGAGGAAAAGCTTGAGCATAAGTCCACAGAGATACTTTGGGCGTCGAATTGGAATGGATTTCTCATCTCGAGGCACAACTACGGCCGGATTATCATCGTACAGTAGAAGACTAGGGATGATGATGATAGCTCCTCAGTTTAGATTACGCGTGAACCTGCGCTTGGGCGTTCGGTGGTGATCGTGTACGTGGGAAGTTAACGGCGTTGGGTATTTGAATGCAGTAGAATTGCAATAGGATGTCAGCTGTCTGAGGGTCCATTGACAGCCAGGCTAGAAGACACACGGAAGCGATCCAGAGCGTATAGCAGTATACAGCGTGCACTCTGTGCTGGTCTCCCGTTGGAAGGGCATGCTCGAAGAGAACTATATCGGGGAAGGTTGGTGTTTCCACCGTCTCCGAAGAGGGCATGGACCGGAAAGAAAGCCTATAAGTACATGGCATGCGGCACTCTAAACGAAGAATATATCAATCACTTCCCTCAAGAGAATTATGGAAGAATGGAAGACATCACTTAGAGTAACTATTTATGTATCGAGTCGGTGGCGTCCCCTGCAGAGCGCGACGTTATTCTGGGACGAAGATGTCTCACCTGGTGCAGCAGCCGTCATGCTCGACGACGTCGATGAGCCTGCGGACTGGGCTCGGATCGCGTTGACATTGAGAGCGTTCGTCGGTCCATCAGAGGCATTGGTTGATGAGGAGCTTTCCAAGGGCAATCAGTTCGATGAATCCAGCAGTCCATCCGGGTGATATCCATACGGACTTGAGCCGGGGGCCGGCGAACAACTATGATTCGTATGAACGACGCTGAACCCGCCATGATGCTTAAAATGAATAGGAGGAAGCCTATAGGGGACAGGAGTATGTCTCGCGTTCCCGATATATCTGGCGTTCTAGAGAAGGTGGGTCGTGTCGTTCGAATCCAGAGCCGGCAGGAGGCCATGTAAGCTGTCCAACTCCGTATATTGAGTCCATTAGACTTCAGCGTTCCGAGTAAAAGATGGTGATGAGATGATGATGGATCAGACTTCATGATCTTTTATCACAGGCTAAAACGAAAAGCGTGGTTAGCGCATAGAGGCGAGGGGGCGAATTGCTGATCACATACCGACGTATGCGTTCAAATTATGTATGTGCTTAATCAAGCAGAGACACCCATCAAGAAAAGATTGAGCGATCACCTGCGTTGAACGCACTCTTTGGGATTTATACTGCGATACTTACCAGGCGGAATAGACCCGAATTGCAGTGGCCAATGTCGACGACCAAAATGATTCCAACAGCTCCTAGGTACGCCCTGAATGATCAGGAGACGTTATCGGACATTATCCTGGAGGCTCAATTACGGACTCGCAGCGTCTACTGAGGCCTTGAAATGAGGGATACAGATTGAAGAATAATATGCGCAAGCGAAGCGGCGTAGTCACCTCTTTCTGGGGGGGGAGTCATCAAGGTCAGACTTTAGGCTGCTGCACGACTCCGGGAAGCGTCTGCGAGTCAGGGGAGTGCCCAAGCGTGCGGCGGTCACCTCTGGGAAGATGAAAGGGCACAGGGACCTACTCGGGATACGACTTCGAAATAACCGATGGTGGCATGCTTCAGCGATTGTGTTTTTCAGAAGCTTTTGAATTTGACCTTGACACGGTCACTCAGCAACAACCACGGGAACAAAGACCATTCTTCGGGGGTATCGGCTGTATCGGTGAATGCTGCCTTTAGCCGCTAGCGAACCCCTTCGCGTTTCTGTTCGCGAAACGACACGATATTGCACCCTGTGAGCAGAAAATCCGCAAAACGCTTTTCACGACGCAAGCATGGGTCAACTTCGATGTAGCACACGAGAGAAATTTGAAACCCGTACCAGGATTTCAGCGGACGTAGCGAGCAGGTGTGGGCTGTGAGTTTAGTGCGTTACAGCTCTTGTTCCGTGCAGCAGAGGAGAAGAATTGCGCTGTGGTTGCTTACCTAGTCAGGGGATCGCCGACGACACCAAGAATGACAGTGACAGAGGCTTGGCAGGCGGTAGTTTGGTTGGGGCGTCTATACCAAATAAACTGGCAGTCGCGTACTCCGCAGCGCGGCGCTGCTCAAGACTTCTTGACCTGGGGGTGGCTGCTTGGCGGACCACTTCCCTCTAAGAACGACCATCGAAGCAGAATTAAGCTTGCTTTTTAAGCATCCTTCCGCCCCAAGTCTGCCTCGCAGATCAATGTTTCGCGGGCGGTCTAGAACTCAACCCGAGCGTACGGTAAGCCAAAGGCAAGGCGGTACCTGGAGACTACAGCCTGTTTTAAACCCGGTTTTAGCTGCGGTTCATTTTTGGTTTTGATCTCGTTTTGACGAGTATCATGATCGTTGATGCGCATCAGAGTTGGGTCAGAATGCTCAACTGCTGGTTCGGTGAGTGCATTCTCTTTGCGACAGCTTTGGGGCGACGGTTGCAGCGGGGTGTTGAACTATTGAGCCTCTGATGGAAGCATCAACAATTCGGGCTCGCAGGAGGTGCGTGCGGTCGGCGTCCCATTGGTTAGGCACAGTACATCACCTCTAATTTCTTTCCCAAGTATCGGGTCGTTACCGTGCCAATCAAAACATTTAACCGCTAAGAAGTTCCGATGCGACATTTGCACGGCCGGCCAGCTGCGACACCACCGCGACATTGCAGCTTGCTTGTAATAGACATGCTCGCCGCCCAAAATATGCACTCGAAACCTAACGCTCTCGACATGTACCAGAATGAGGAGGAGAGGGTATGGACGAAGCTTGTTTAGCACGTCCGACACCAATGATCTCCATCAATATATAGCCATATCGATCGCTTCGTACGAGTGTTGTCTCCGCCAAGTTTTGCCAAGGCAGGGCTTAGCAGATGTAATTCAAGACGAATGCTATATAACTTACAGACCGCCCTTCTAGACCGTTCACCTCCTCATCCTCTTTCTCTTTCCTCTCCTTGCCTCTCTTTCTTTTGGCGCTAGTCCGCCCTTCATCGACGCTTCACTTCAGGTTGATCCTACTTTCTAATTTCCCTTTCGACTTCAACCCTTCGCACCTTCGCCTCATTCGTTCAACGGTCTGCGACCATGTTTGCTCGGCAATTTCTCGTCTTGATCGTATCGCTCTCCGTGGCTCTGGCCCACCCGCTGGCGTTCCATAAGCAGGCGCGCGATACTGTGCCTGGAATCCAGACACGCGAAATCGCTTCAGAATTCCAAGCGCTGTTCGACGGAAATCAGCAGTTCCGTACCTCCATCGCGTCATCACAGCAGCCTAATCTGCTCAAGGTACTAACGGATGAAGGTCAAGGTAACTCAAAATGTTACAAGTCTCAATTGGGTAGTTCACTTACCATATTTACTTTCGCAGAGCCACCGTTTATGTTCTTGGGGTGCTCAGATAGTAGAGTCAGCGAAGGCACGGTCTTCAGCGCCAAGCCTGGAACTCTGTTCAGTCAACGCAACATTGCGAACCAGTTCCACCACACGGATGCTAACACGTAGGTCAACCTATCATATGAATTGTCGGTACAGGTTGCTTACCTTGTACTTGCAGCCACTCGGTCTACTCCTATGCCATCGCCGAGTTGAAAGTCAAGCACGTCATAATAATGGGCCACTACGGCTGTGGTGGTGTCGCCGCGGCCATCGCAACACCTCCCAAGGCGCCCATTGATGCAGCTAACGGTGCCGTACAAAACTGGATTGCCCCAATCCGTGAAATCTTTGCTACCTCGACGCGGTAAGAATTGTGCTAAGATTCTTTTTCTTTGGTGACTTACGTGCTCTTTACAGACCAGAGATCGTCGAACTCCGTGAGCGAATCAAAGGCCAGGAGGAGGTTGAGGAACCAGAGCCTCAAGAGCGTGAGTCCGATGTGTTTCACTAAGTCATTCGACATTTGATGCCTAATCAGTGTCCTACAGCCGGTTTCCGTGCGCTCGTTGAGGAGAACGTCAAAGCCGGCGTTCGTGCCATGGTAGCTGATAGCGTTCTATCCAACGTAGGTCCATTCACACCCCTATCCCCTATCCCCCTTCAACTTACCACTTCACTTTGTCCTTTACAGCACTACGCGGCGCTGGCAGGTAACGGCACAGAGGGCATCAAGGGGCGCTCCGTTGAGGGCCCCCTCTCCGACGTCTTCGTCCACGGCTTGGTCTACGACATCGAGAACGGTGAGATCAGGGATCTTGGCATCTCAGTCGGGCCCCCAGGCAAGCCCATCCCCGAGCTCCCCTTCCCGAAGGTCAACTCGACCGCATCCGTTGAACCCATTAATAACGCCGTCGGCCACGTGGCGACCACATCGACGACGACAGAGCACTCCGCCCGCGAAGCCTGCATACAGGGCTGCAAAGCGAAGCGCGGGCTTTTCAGTTCGCATTGAGCGTTACGTTAAACGCCAAGCCACATTCCTTTTCCTTTAGACGATACGGGAGGTTAGTTGGTAACACACTTGAACATTGAACACTGTAGTGAAGCATACCCACCGTCGATGTACTTCTTACGTATATAATATTATTTGGGGCTGAGAGGACTAGCAATTCCGTAGGGAAGTTCTTGAGTATCGTTCGATTGATGCTTAGCAGTCGCGGCTTCATATAGTTTGCCTGTATGGCTGCATGCTGACACCGGAATCCTCATATGTGGACAACCATAGAACACAGCCTATTCATAGAATTCAATAATCACTGCTTTACCAAGACGATATCAAACGTGAGTAACTTGAACGTATTGCCCTTCGGGAATCCCCTGCGCCTCGTCTCCTTCTCGTCCGTAACTTCAACCAGTTTCTAGATATCAATGATCATCAGTGTATCTCAGTATACCAGCGCCACGCTTCACAAAAAGAAACCACGAACAACAACAAGAGACTCCTTGACGCCAAACACGCAGTCGCTTCTGAGGTACACGTTCCCCTCTGGATACAGAGCCGTCGTGAGCTTGCGGTACCCCGGGGCATCGACGGTGATGTGAATATGGGCGGGGCGCATGCTATTTCAATGTTTCGTGTTTTCGTTATTGTTATAAGGATCATGTAAGAAGTAACGATGATTCGTAGCTGGAGAAGAGTGAGGGAGTAAACATACTTATGTCTGTTTAGCGTCACAAGAAGCTCGCCGACAGGCCCATCCCCCGGGATGGGGTACGCTTCTGGGACGACCGCCCGATACCCGTACTTGCCGTCCTTGTCCGTCTTTAAGAGCCCCCGAAGGTCGGGACCATCGCGATCGGCATACTGCGTATCGTAAAGACCTGCCAAAACCAGTCATCAAGACAGCAAACGTCTATAAATTGCCCGTATACCAACCGGTCTCGTCGGCCTGCCATGTCTCTATCAAGGCGTCTGGGACGGGGTTACCGTCGGTGTCCAGCACCCTTCCCTCGATGTACAGGTATTTGCCTCTGCCTTCAGATGCGATGGACTCTCCGTTCTCAACTGGAGGATAATTGTGGATGAAGAAGATCTCGTGACAGCCAATATTCAGAGCACTTACTTAGGGGAGCGTCGTCCGTGTGGAACGGCCCGAGGACGCTGTTAGCGGTCGCACCTGGGATGGCAGGAGTGTTCAGCAAGTCGACCAAGGCGGATACACCTAGAACGTCGGACAATAGGATGAATTCCTGGCGGATCGGCGTGGACGTCTGCCCCACTTGCGTGAGGAACTGGATCGAGTTCATCCATTCCTCGGTGGTGATGCTGAATAATAAGCCTTCAGCACTGGAATAAAGAACAAAGCCCAATCGGTAGTAATTACGTGCCTCGTTTCTTTGATGTACTGGTGCAAGTGCTCAACCAGCTTCGTGAACAGGAATTTATGGCGACTGCGACACCTAGTAGGTCATGCTGTACCATTCGGTGTGATCGGCGGCGACATACGTGTTTGGTATGGTTCCTCCCAGCTTGAGCAGGTTCTCGGTGATCGTCTCAGGGGTCTCGGGGTACTACAGCAAGACGTAGTCAGTACGGACGTGATTTGGACTGTCAAAACACACCGGTAAATCAAACGATGGAGGTGGGATACCATTGGAGACATTGACAGTCTGTTCAGTGGAGGGTGCAGCCATGCTGGATGTGAGAGCAAGTAGAAATGTTGACGAGGAATATATAGTTCGCGCTGATTCATGGTATAACTGGTTTTGGAGATAAACCACCACGGGATCCCAGGCGATCTCACACTACCCACATATAACCCACGGTAGATTTGTCACTGGCTGGTCAAACTGTTTAAGACGAGATGTCGCAAGTGACTGTGCTGGATTGCCCTGCCGTGGGCTCTGAAGCGGTAACTTTTTGATATTTTTTACCTTGCATCATATTGTTGGGTTGAAACGCAGCCTAGACATTCGTCCTTCAATCCCAATGATCTAGTCCGTACAGGGAACTTTAGGGGACACGTGACTCTTCCATTAGACTACGCGCACCCGCGTTTCTTTTCTTCATGCGTTCGCTGGAAGACAAGTCAAACACAATACTGCCTACTTGATCTACCGTAACATTGTGCACATATAAAAGCTGTTCACTTCAACGGGAGATCTTAGTAACGGTGTGAAATCATTGCCACCCTCAAAGACAGGGGGTCAAGCACAACCAAACAACGCGCTACGCGCTGCTCCTGGAACAGAGTCTTTCTGATCGCCTTCTCATTTTCCGAAGCTCAAACGCCTACTCATGGCGCCCAAAGCCAAAGCATCGTCGGACTCCATGAAGCAAAAGAGTCTTATGTCTTTCTTTGCGAAGGGAGACTCGAAACTACCCCCTGAGAGTACTAAGCACTCCCAGAAGTCGCTAGAAAAGCATCCACGCACGCCCGATGCGAAAATCCAGTCTTCGCCGGTATCGTCGAGCTCACCGTTGTCGTCACACCGAGGAAGCACGAAGGAGTCTCCCCCCACCAGCGACCCTCCAATAGATGTAGACATGATGTCCGACATCGAGGTACCCGAGAAGCCCAGCACCTCTGTGAGTTGGGTTACGAAAAGTCTATGTCAAAGAGTCTAACGGGCTTTGCTAGGTTCGTATGAAGCGCAAGGTCATCGTTGAAGACTCGGACTCGGATGCACCTCGCGCCATGCCTCCCGCTAGTTCTTCTCCCGGCGAACCACTTGGGGGACGTAGTGAGTATCGTAAGATATACAACTCTCTTGGTTCTACTGACCTGTGGACTAGTCCAACGCAAAAAGCAGCGCGTATCTGAGCCACCATCAGACGAGGAAGAGAGTGTGGCTGTGAAGACTCTCGACCC
Organism: Pleurotus ostreatus; assembly: GCF_014466165.1. Taxonomy (NCBI): domain Eukaryota; kingdom Fungi; phylum Basidiomycota; class Agaricomycetes; order Agaricales; family Pleurotaceae; genus Pleurotus; species Pleurotus ostreatus. The sequence goes on along the minus strand of NW_023503161.1, from coordinate 1,426,533 downwards.
GTCTCGCTTCACATCAACCAAGAAGCGTATAATTCGTAAATCATCTACTGCATCAGATGACGACGACTTTATCGTCCCCTCTGACTCTGAATCTGACGGACAATCTGTCAAATCTTCGTCATCGCGTTTGTCTAGACGATCTGGTATTTCTTCAGAAGATGACTTTGACGATGAGGACGATGAGGATAGTGTACCAAAGAAGAAGAGCAAGCCACCAAAGAAAACTGCTTCGAAGAAAGGCGCATCAAAGGAAACCTCGTCCTCCACACCAAGTATGACCGGCGGTGGTTCGTTCCTGACTGCCGCAGAGCAACGAGAGCGCGGTAAGAAAGACGAGAAGAAGGCCGCTGAAGAGCCATATGCTTTCTTGCAGACTGTGATGGACGTATGTGTTGTAGCCCTGGCTTTTGCTAACCATTCTAAATAACAATGAACGACAATAGAAAGACAAGAATAAGCCTGGCGATCCTGGGTACGACCCCAGAACATTGTATGTCCCCCCAAATGCATGGAAAGAATTTACACCATTCGAGAAGCAGGTACTCCTCATGCTAATCTGAAGCCTGATTTTATACTAATCCTCCGTCGAATGCAGTTTTGGGAGGTATGTATAACGGATAGATCCGTTTGTCTTGCACATGCTTAAAGTCTTCCCCTAGATCAAGCAAAATCACTACGATACAGTGCGTCACCTGATCTATCACTAGTAATAAGTATCAACTTGCTTTGTAGGTCTTATTCTTCCAGAAAGGGTGAGTTACTCGAATGCCCTTTTGGTATTCAGCGTCTTATACCTCAAATACGCTAGAAAATTCTTTGAGGTTAGTAGTTATTATGTCTCTAATTGCTGGCACTCATGTTCCCTAGTTATACGAGGACGATGCTCGCATTGGACACCAGGAATTTGATCTCAAGCTCACGCAGCGCGTCAAAATGTGTATGGTCGGGGTGCCAGAAATGTCCTTCAATTTCTGGGCCGCGAAATTCCTCGGCAAAGGCATGTCTTCCCATGTCTTCTATCTATTGCTAACTATAGCATGGCCTTTCCTCAGGGTACAAGGTTGGTCGCGTTGACCAGGCTGAGACCGCTCTTGGCGCGGAGATGCGATTGACCGCCGAGAAGAAGTCTTCCTCGAAATCCAAAGCCAAATCTACGGAAGAGAAAGCGAAAGATAAAATTGTTCGCCGCGAGCTGAATAAAGTGTATACCAACGGTACGCTTGTCGATCCGGGGCTTTTGCACGATGATCTGGCTGGGCACTGTGTGTCGATAAAGGAGGATGTCGACAGTGAGGGCACGGAAGAGCGGCCAAGGTTTGGAGTATGCGTACTGGACTGCGCGACTTCTGAGTTCAATATGAGTGCGTTTGAGGATGACGTGTGCCGGACGAAGTTAGAAACACTGCTGAGGCAGCTTAGACCAAAGGAAATGATATTCACCAAGGTGGCGCGTTTTCTCTATTTTTTGCGGGCAATCGGGCGATGCTGACAATACCCTTTCGGATGATGAAATCCTAGGGCACATTGTCAGTCACTACGACACGTCTTCTGAAGTCGATTTTGCCCGCGGCATGTCTATGGACGAGTCTCCGCAAAGTCGAAGGGTTCTCATATGAGGAAACAATTGAACAGTTGAAGGAGATATATAAGTCCGATGGAGAGGATGACACGATGGAAGAGGACACCAACCATGGATTACCCAGCACCGTTCCGCCGTCGATACGTGAGATGGTCGATTTCAAGACGGCTATCGAGGCTCTCGGTTCGATGATATGGTTAGTTCGATTTCATACCTTATACACTTGCAATGATGTAGGTGATTGGTAGGTACCTTCGAACATTGAACATCGACAAGGAGATCCTGACCATGAAGAACTTCAACGTGTACGATCCAATGACCAGGGGCCAGGGACTCGTTTTGGATGGCCAGACTTTGGCGCATTTGGAGGTCCGTTACTCTTGTCCCTTTTTGCAAGACGTCAATAACCCATTATTTCGTAGATCTTACTTAACAATGAGGGCACAGATGAAGGTTCTCTGCTGAAATTGTTGAATCGGTGTGCTACACCCTTTGGTACGTTCGTTGATTATACTGGGTTGGTCTCCTCTCTTCAATCGAATGTCTAGGCAAGAGATTGTTTCGTATCTGGCTTTGCATGCCTCTCCGCGAGATCTCCGATATCAATGCAAGGTCAGTGCCCCTTCTTTCCCATATATCTTGACTTCTCAATACGGCTATATGGTTAGGTTGGACGCTGTGCAAGATCTCATGGAGAATCCAGCCTTTGAGGAGGATTTTCTCAAGATTGCGAAAGGCTTACCTGACTTGGAACGCGCAGTATCCCGTATACATGCCAAGAGCTGCAAGGTCAAGGACTTTCTCAAGGTGTTGACTGTGCGTGCAGTATGATTTTCTATGAACTAGTGCTGATCTTGTTGCTTGAAATAGTCCTTCCAGAGACTTAGCAACGGGTTCAGTAGCCTGACGGAGGCAACAGCCTCTTTCAACTCGAAGACTATCTTGGGGTTGCTTCGAGGGGCCCCAGATCTGACAGCAAATATCAAGAACGTCGAGTCCATGTATATGCCCACAGACAAGGGTGAGTTACGCTTGTCATTAAGATGGATTACATTTTTAGCTAGCCTCGGTTTGGGGTTCCAGATGCGGATGAGCTGACACCGAGAAGCGGGAAGGATGAGGATTACGATGCCGTTGTGACTGAGATCGAAGAGCTGGAAAGTGGACTAGATGACGAGCTCAAGAAGCTGGAGAAAAAGCTTGGGTAGGCTGATCGTCTTCGTCCCGTCGCTAACGGAGCACTAACTTCTCCATAGGTGCAATTTGACTTACTGGCATAGTGCGCAAGGAAACAAGGTGTGTGCGAAGCAATTGATTCATGTACTGACCCGTGACTATCATATGCGTAGGAGATCTACCTAGTGCAGACCAAACCTACTCAGAAGAATATACCGAAGGACTGGACAAAGAGTGGATCAACAAAGGTAGTTAGCATATATCCAGAACCCGTTTACTAACGTTGACTTGGTACCAATAGGCTGCAATACGATGGGTCGTTCCTTCTCTCCAAGGAACTGTACGTGCCCTCAAAGAAGCCAGAGAAACTCGAAATACGACCATTAAATCCTTCCGAAACCGCGTCTATGCAGAATTCGATACCGACCGCTCCCTTTGGCTCAGAGCCATTCGCGTCTTCGCTGAATTAGATTGTCTCATTAGTCTTGCGAAGTCGTCGCTAGCGATAGATGAACCATCATGTAGGCCTGAATTTGTGAAAGGGGATATGGGGTTGGTAGACTTCGAGGAGTTGAGGCATCCAACGCTGTCTATGAGTGCAAACGTGCGGGACTTCATACCGAATGATATCAAGCTGGGTGGAGACTACGGAAGAATTGCGTTACTAACAGGTGCGTTGATATTGCCCCATGTCCTTTTGCACGTCGCTGAACATCTGTATCAGGCCCAAACATGGCGTAAGAATCTCCTCCCAATTTGTGTGCCTCTGCTCATTAATTTCTGCGCTCAATGTAGTGGCAAATCGACGGTACAGTTCTTCGTTCCCCGTGGAATGCAGTACTAAGAATGGCCTTCATAGGTAATGCGAATGACGGCGACTGGTGTTGTACGTTGTTTAAGTGTACGCTTTCTTTGTTGTATTATAGCCTTATCTTGTCTAGATCATGGCGCAACTCGGTATGATGGTTCCGGCGAGCAGAGCCAGGTGAGTATTGTCCATTATGAGAGATCACGCCTTTTATGTTGGTCTTGTCTAGGATATGTCCCGTGGATAGTATCCTCACACGGATGGGAGCATATGACAATATGTTTTCCAATGCGAGTACCTTCAAGGTGGAACTAGACGAATGGTCAGTGTATCGCCGATTCAGTGGACAGATTGATTACTCCTACTACTTCTACTAGCTGCAAGATCCTTCGTGATGCAACGCCCAAATCTCTTGTCATTCTTGATGGTTAGTGATGGCTTGTCTAGTTTGCTCATACCTGCTAATTCAACGATGGTCAGAGTTGGGAAGAGGGACTTCAACATATGTGAGCACGAATCATCTATCAGATATCATTCTACTCACATATTCCCATAGGACGGCATGGCTATTGCAGGGGTTTGTCCCATATTTTCGAACACAAACTAGACCGCTGACATGTCGTAAACCAGGCGGTTCTTCACCAACTCGCGACTCACACCTTACCATTGTCTTTCTTTGCGACCCATTATGGCTCATTGACGGATGACTACGCGTGGCATCCCAACATTCGTCAGATGCATATGTCAACCATCGTCGACAACGACAAGCGCGATGTAAGGCGGTTATCTCCCTCTTCAATCAGCTCTGGTATTGAATCTTGGTAGATTGTTTTCCTGTACAAATTGGTGGAAGGCGCTGCTACGTCGTCATTCGGAACCCACGTCGCCAACCTTGCTGGCGTCCCTCTGCCTGTGGTTGAGCGGGCCGATGTGGTGTCCAAGCAGTTTGCCCAGCAGTTCAAGGAAAGACTGGAGGATAAACGGAATAGATCTGCTGCATCTCGTCTACCTCTCCCACTTCAGGCAGACTTCGCATACCTTGTTAGCCTCGCCACTGGGAAGGCAGAGCTTCCGGCCGACTCTGTGCGAAAACATGAGGTTCTCGCCGGCATCAAGGCGACGATGAAGAACTTTTTCAAATAGATGTCATGCTTCTTCGGTTTTTCTTTCGCTCCCCGCGGGTTCGTAGACATTGCTTTGAGTGCTTTCATACTTGCTCTGTAACGTTGACATCTTGCTCTTTATATACGGCCCTTCAGAGTGGTTCCTATCGAACCTCCCGGTTGACCCCATTTATGACCCCCCTCCTGACACTCTAAACCCAACGTCGCGTTGTCTCTCTTCCGAACTTACTTGCAGAAGGTCCAAAGAAGTCACATTCTCTTCCTGATCCAACATTACTCCTGGCCCCTGGTTTCTGCCCCTTGAAAAGCTCCTTCTCTCGGCAGATTTTTTCGGGAGGCAAGGCACAAAATTTAGAACCGGTAACCATGTGCTTCGAATTCGAAGTGCCCTGGCACCTTTATAACCTACCACCACCACACTCGTTGCATATACCACTCATTTTCTATAGCTCTTGGACTCAGATACCACGGAAATTCCTCTTTGTACCATCTCCAAGTTTGCTGTCATTACATCAAGTCTACGGTGTCATCTCTAGGTTTCTTCCATGCATCGTCATCATACGATACTCGTTGGCATGGTCGCCGCATTGGCGTTGACGGTGAACGCAACAACTTGGTGAGTACACCAATCTTTGGAAGATGCTCGGGATGCTCAGGCGGGAAACAGTAATTCAACAAACCCATGTCCAGCTTCCGCGCCATGCTGCAGTGAGTGAAGCCAGAATACTGGGCCACTAGCAATTGACCGTCAATCAGGCGAGTTTGGATTCTGTGGATCGGACGATGTAAGGAATACCATTAGCCGTCCGTGGACTGAGTTTTTACGGTTCAATAGTTCTGCCTCGGTGGTTGCAACCCCCTAGCTTCCAAATCTCTCGATTCCTGCATGCCCGCCCCCATGTGCCAAGATGCTACGGTCAGTCCACGCCGCTCTTTCATCAAAATCTGCCAGTGCTGAGAAATCACGATGCGCAGCATACCTTTGCCGACAACTCACGCATTTTGACCAAAGCAGCCTTCTTTGATGGCAACGCGTCGGCATATGGTAAGTAGGGCATCACGGTCCCTCGTGGCTCTCGACATCTAACTATGCGCAGATTTTGTGGTCGACAAGGGCACGATCATGAACACCAATTCTTCCGGCGGTGAACTTGCGTTACTGCTTACGAAAGACAACGGTGGTACCCGCATCTCCTCAACGCGACATGTTCACTACGGAACCATCACGGCCCGACGTGAGTCTTCACCCGTTGGCCACGCATTCGAATACGTCTCATGTAGAACCCTGTAGTTAAGACAGGGCGTTGGGGTGGTGTGGTGACTGCGTTCATTACCATGAGTGGGATTAAAGATGAGGTAGACTGGGAGTTCCCTGGCTCGACTGTCACCGAGGGTCAAAGTAACTTCTTCTGGCAGGGTGTCATCCGTGAGTCCCCTCCCCTTCATTTATCATAGTACATACTGAGGCTGGACTGGTCATAGCCGATGGCCACAACAACGGCGAGACCCATAAAGGAATCTCCGACACCTTTGCAAACTATCATGATTACACTGTACGTCCATCATAGCCTCTAGCCGCGCAACAAATGTTGACTTGAGTGCTTAGATCGACTGGCAACCAGACGCTCTGACATTTGGCATTGATGGCAAGACTGTGCGCACGGTTCGTGCGTCTGACACGACAGACGGGGGTGTTGTGAAGTATCCTACCACACCCGCCCGTGTGCAACTGAGCATCTGGCCCGCTGGCATCGAGAGTAGCCCTCCCGGTACAGTTGAGTGGGCTGGAGGAATGATCAACTGGGACGATCCCGATTACAAGGCCGCCGGTAAATACCCATCCCATCCTGTCCGTCGTATATCCTGAGGATTTTCACAGGGCAATTCTATACGCTTGTCAAGTCCATCTCGATCAAATGCGCAGACCCAACGAAAGCAGGGAAGAACATCACCTCGTACGTCTACGGGGGTAACTCAACAAAGGACACCCCCTCGGTTGCGTTTAGCAACCAAACCACTTTGCTGAATGGTGCCTTGAGTGTTGGGCCCGCTGGTACCACTGTTAACGCTGGGGTGGCTCTCGCGATAGCAGTCAGCCTGTTAGCGACCCTCACTATCCTTTAACGTCGAATGTGTTGTGCTGGACTGTTGATCAGATTTGCAGCACACAAGCCTACAATTGCCGGTTGAGTAATATCGATAAATACTATATCGTAAGATACCACATATGTAATACATGCGTCTATGAGATGTGTTAGGGTGAATTCACATGTTGGAGGCGGGTGTTTCTCTTAATTCTGTCCGCTGTTCGAGGATCTATGGGCGCCTGAGGTTCGATCATGATCGATCGAGCCAGCGCCGTGAATTATCGCTGGATTCTAGCACAAATAATATTTTTGCTTGTATTGTCACGCCCTAAGACTATTAAAATTGTGGTTGAGTCAAGTTTGTCTCAAATCCTCCCTTGAGTAGATTCAACCCGAGGACATTGCCAATACGATGGCAACCCACTGCAATACCCTGGACGTACCGCCCTTAGGGCGGTTTAGCCGTAGCGAGTATCAACCCCTCTGAAACACTGAGGTTTCTACTTTTATCGTAGGTACATTTGACGGGACCTTGGAGTCTCTTCATTGTTGAGGAGTGAACTAGCCCCTTTACTGTGCACAGGGTCCCTGGCAGTGCAGTTTGAACGGACTCGATTACTCTGGTCCGTGGACGGTAGCGCTCGACTCCTGCGACACTACCGCCAAATATCCAAACGGCCATCATGATTACTTCTGCCTTGAAGAGCCAGAAAAGAAGTTTGAGAAGAACCGTGTCTTCACTCCTGACGACTCTCACGCCGCATGACATCCAATCCCAATGTACTTGTTTCCTTCTTCCTCTGCTATGTCTTAGTAACCCATAATATGTCTATGTCTCGAGCATAGCCAGAGCCATTGCCAAGAACGTCGAGTCATTGCTCCCTTTCCGACAGTGCCGGGCTGTCAGCTGTTACTTGAGTATGCCTTCCGGTGAGGTCGACACTTCGTTTATTGTATCAAGCGTCTTGGCCTCTGGTGAGTCGCCGTGTACAAATCGCTCGTTCCGTATTTCTGATTTATGCATCCGATAGGGAAGTCACTATATGTGCCGAAGATCGACAAGCTGACGCCGGGGAGGATGGACATTCTGCGGGTCTACGATTCCGATGACCTGAGCTCTCTACCACCGGGTACATGGGGGATCAGGGAGCCCGATGTCAGCAGAAATGGCGAGCTTCGACAAAGTGGTGCGTTCTTCATACAGAGTATACACGGCGTACTGCTTCTCATCACAAAGCGCGGCCTAGTTCTTGACGACGATTGCGACGACCTGGACGTTATCTTGGTTCCCGGTACGTCCACATACCATGCGACGGTGTCAATAATGAAATGTCCTTCCCCTGCCAGGTGTTGCCTTCGATCATGCTCTGTCTCGACTGGGGCACGGCAAAGGCTACTATGACCGGTTTATCTCGTCGTACGTCGCGTCGGGGCGGAAGCGACCAGTGCTAGGTATGCATGCTTAGATCTTCAAGTAACATATCATGACCATCCACAGTCGCCCTGGCCCTCCGCGAGCAGATCCTCGCATCAGAAATCGTACCAATGGGAGAACATGATTGGGCAATGGATTACATTGTGGGGCCTGACGGTGTTATTACTCGGGGGGATGTATGACATTGCGGTAGTCGTCGTTTCGTTTTCGTTTCCGTCCAACAAGTATTTTGAAGTCACCGTCGCTTGCATCGTAGTTGGTACCGTCGTTGTTCAATGCTAATGTTGGGATTTGAAAGTGAGACAATATAACGGCAAGCATGTTGGAATATCTAATGTAGAGTCCTCTATGTGAAATAACTTCCTTCCGAACGCGCCTCGCTCCGGGTCCTGAGTCCTGTTGTTGGCCAACGACCTCCTCTGCAGGGGACGCGTCTCATATAGGTCACATGATGATATTCGCCCAACGCCAGAGTCGGTGCCCGCTGAACAAGTCTGCTACACCAACTTCTTGCGCTGATTCTAGATGTCTAAAGGGGAGCGCTCTGGGAAGAGGAGCATACCGCGCCGACTTTTATCCTTTGACTCTGCGAGGACCCTTGACACCAACCCAGCTGGACCTCCCGTGGATAGTGTACCACCAACGTGGACGAACGTGGGTTTGACGGAATCACCCCAGGACGAAGATACACCCCAACTCAATAAGCCGGAAACCAAGGCAGCAAGCAAGGCCAGGATAAGGAAGCTGCCATCTCTACCACTGCGACCCGGAACACCAGAGTCTGCGAATCTGCCTGCTTCCCCATCGGTCGCTCGTTGGGAGACGCTGCGACGCCATGTTGTTCAAACGACACCAACGGAGGGCCGCCCTCAGTCACCGCAACCGAGCGTCATATCCTCTACGTCTACTGTCGTCCCCCCGCGCTCTGCAACACCGAAGCCTTCGCGGTTCGCTCGCCTCGGATTCAGGCAGGTGGTCGACCAGGCGAGAGAAGTAGCGGTGGACGACACGCGCAGACTCGCGCAGGACATCCAGAAAGCTTGCTTGGTCGCACACTATGGGGACCAAGCGACTAGCAAGCGCGAACCCTTCTCTGCCGCAAGCTCTACGCTCCATCTTCCCTTCATGATGAATTACTCGCACTCTCTGCCATCGTCATCGAACCCCAGCGTCGTCAACCTCAATCTGACCAAGGGAAAAGAACTTCGCAGGCCCATGTCAATACAGTCGCTATCTACCGCCGGTCGCGCCGTTCCTTCTGTTAAACCGCTTCACCAACTGCTCGTCCATGTCAATCCCGTAAATCCGCTGCCCCGCGAGAACATGGTGATTTCCGCGCTTCTGACTCCGTTTCTAGCGCAGGAGGCTAGTTCCCGGACCTTGGAAGAACGCAAGGTCGCTATCGACGTCTTCGAGCTGATTCTCAAGGGGTGGGACCCTTCTGACCAAGTCAGCATTGAGCAACTGCTAGTAGCTGTACTGACCAAGCTTTTACATTAGTCTGCTGCCCTCGAACGGTGTCTATGGTGCTGCAAAGCTGCATTACAACCCTCCGTCAGTCGCCGTCAAATCATAAGCCTGTTGCGACGGATGTTACCACACGAGCCTTCGTATGTGCCGAAAACGGCGCAGGCCTTCGTTTGCATTATCGAGGCTATATTCTCGCTCCTTCCGACGTATCACGCTTCTCCGTTCGCCGATCCTGCGGCGGAGGACACGCTATTGCTCCAAGAAATTGTATTTGGGCTATCGAGTAATCTACAGTTGGATTTAAAATCTGTCGAAGAGGAGTATAAGGCGTTGTCCAGTTCGAAAGAGAAGATCGGGCAGGCTTTAGTTGTTGAGGCGCTCGCAAGGTGTCTTGAGCGCAGTAGTTCGTCGAACCAAAGATGGATCCTTGTTCATTTATTCAAGGTAGGAGAGAATGCCCTCGACGGTCCACGTTCTGAATAGGGTGCAACAGGAGTATTGGGAACCTTCCAAAGAGGATGTCCAGTTCCAGCCGCTGACTGGTTCTATCCGCGCACGCGCCATCCGCTCATTCTGCCATGCAACCCTTGCCTTGTTGAAGAAGACGGCCGAGCACGCCATACGCGTATCAGACAGCCGGCTTGTCGTCCAAATCCTGCGGACGAGAGTCCTCACTGAGGTTCAGGCTCTTGACGGGCCAGGGTCACATTATGCGAAGGAGGCGGTTTGTCACCTGATTCTAGAGGTCATGATGTTGGAGGATTCCTCAGAGACTTCGCAATGGAGTGTGGGTGTTGTCTCACGCTGGTACCGTGGATCGTCGGACATGGTTGGGAGCTTCGAGAACTTATTGAGGCGGGTTGTAAGTCGGAATATCCTGCTCTCGCCCGCTCGAGGATGCTCACTTGCATTCAAGTCTGTAGAGCAAGAATGGCGGGATGTGCTTCGCTGGCTCTCGCGTCTCCTTGAAGTGCTACCTCATGATGTCTGCCAGAAGTTCCTTCTCTCGATGATACCCTCCTTCAACGAGGTAGGACGCGGTTCTCCACTTGATTTACAGTTTTGCTCACGAACCGACAGCATTTGGCGGACAACACGCCGCCTTCGCCCAACCTGGTGCTAACTACTCTGCTGCAACAATTGGCCTCCGTATTCCCTCGCATCTTCTACAAGCCCTTTTTCTCTTGCGCCGCTTCCAACAAGGACGTGGTGGTTTTGAACCACCTGCGTGTACTCACGGCCATCTCCAAGTTCCTCCCAGACCTTTGGATGCGTGATGCGGAGATGGTAGCGGTTGCGTTACTGAGCGATCCCGGTGCGAAGGCCAATAACGGGACTACAGCTACTCCTGCTTGGGGCGTTCCTCGGCTAGGCCAATCAGTAATCCTCATGGAAATCATTTCTAGTTTACAAACGGTGAGACACCGAAAGGAAGGGGCTCCGGTAAGACTGCACAGCAAAGTATAACTTCGATTTGATTATCATCCTATTAGTCTGCCGACCATGCGCTAGTCGACGCCGTGAAGTTCGCCTTGTCGCTCGAGGCTCGGTTGGCAGCCGGGCTAGACGTGAAGGTACGTCTCCTTCGGCACCGTCAGGTTTCTTTGTCTGTAAGTCCATCTAGGAACAAACACTGTTGGTTCCGGCCTTCCATCGATCGCTATACTGCGTCCTCTTCAGAGAAATACGCCTACTCACGAAGTCCCTGAAGCCGTGAGTAACATCTCACGCAACGACTCTGGGTTGACCTTCTTTCAGTGCCCCTTGGTTATCACGAACGATCACTTGGTTTGTTGACGCCCACGGTGACGAAGACAACGCCGGAAGAGATCGTTTCAATGACGAGATCCATGTTTGTGTTGATCAGGTCAGTGTAGTCTACGAGCTTGCGCAGGAGAGCTCTCAGTCAGGGAATCAGGTATCTATCCAATATCTGTCTATCCTATTCAATGCTTTTATAACAATTCGTAGCGCAGAAGCACGTTGTTGTTGTCTCCCACGACCAAAGATACATTTGGTGGAGTGTCTACTACCGCGGAAGGGGGAATAGCTTCACTATTGGAGAAGAAGAAACCCTTGCTGGAGTCATTGGCTAAGGGATTTACCCCTAAGGTGCTGAAGCTTCTCGTAGCAGTGTCCGCTCTGTTGTCTGGAGACGATCTTCGGTGTATCTCTCGTATCCTATGGGTCGGCCATCTGGAGGACGATCAGCGGACCATAGCACCTGTGAGTCAAAGCTCTCTTTAAATGTTTACGGAAGCTAACGATTACTATTCCTCAGGCCTGTTTTCTTATCATGCAATGCGCCGAAAAGGAACCGTTGGAAATCTCAGCTACCGTTGAAGTGGACCTTCGCAGGCTCGTATGTTGAATCCACCTGGAGGTCACCGCTAACGTACATTGTGATTGTAGCTCGAGTCCAAATACGAAGCTCGGTGCCATACGCAAACTCAGTATCCTTTCCCACTGGCGCTTCCAGCTCCTGTCGCAGCGGATCAATACCGACCGGGCCCATCGACCTTTCAAGCTGGCGCGTGGTCCTCTTCCTTTCATCGGGACCGACATGGGCTCTAGCCAGTTTGAGGTGCAGGAAGATCCCAACGAGTTGAAGGACAAGCTACCGCTAGAGTTGCGAAAACAGCTAGCTGAAATTGGCTGGGCTTCCGAAGACGACGAGGTTGACCAACGGATGCAGCTCATAAAGACTCCGCTATCCATTCTGCCGTCGCACTACATCGATCGTCTTGACGTTATGCAGGAACAATTGCCAGCGTCCCCTTCATCGCCTAGCCTAAGTCCAGGTTCTTCTCCCGGCTTGTCTCCTGTTGACAAGTCGGACGAAGGCGGGCTGCTTCGACGGAATTCTAGCACCGGGGGTCCGCTTTATGGCGTCAAGCGCAAAGCCGTTTTCGTACCTGCCCTGGCGTCGCTCATACCCCGACTTGCGCTTGTAGTCCACGATCCCGATCTGAATGTTGTCAGCGCTGCCCGAGGTCTTCTAATGGACTTCATGCGAAATGACCCAGGGCTTCTCATTCGACCAATCCTCGACATGCTCTCTGGAGATCAGAAAGATACCTCAGCGGCCGTCTCTTGCATGCAGGCACTGCTTCATCTCCGCAACATACTCCCACCCCCTGCAACTCATCATCTCTTCAACCACTTGGTCGGTTTCCTAAAGTTCGTTTCGCGGCAAGCGGCGGATGCTCCGGATGCTCTGCATGACTACGCCTACGTGGTTTCCGTCATATCTACTCTGGCGCCCCAGGTCCATAGCCTCGCCATACGTGATTTTCGTCGAGCCAAAGTAGAGACCCTACTAGTTCCGACAGGCCACTTGTGGTTCCCTCCCTCGGCTCCCTCAGCCACACTATTTCCTCGCTCCATAAGAGAAACCAGAAATCCCTTCGAGGATAAACTGTCCTCAGCTGTTGGTGGCTTAGTCTATATCACAATGGTCCGCGTTTCGCAGAACCTCCTGTACTTGGAGATGCTCAAGAAAAACCCACAAGATGTCCAGCATATTCGAAAGAACATTACCCGAATAGCTCTACCGTCCATGGACGAATACCCTGATGTGTTTCCACTTGAACTCAAAGACTATTTCCCTTCCAAGGAACGCCCGCCCGGACGCAAAGTCCCTCCAGCCACCAAAACATTACTGACCAATCTCTCGCTCATGTTATCCCGTAGTTACCTCCTCCTGATAGCGCAAGTATTCCGCTCGCTTCCTCGCACCCTCAGTGATCGAAGTGACCTCTCTGTCCTTGTTGATGGTTTGAACCGAGTGCTACTGAAGCACGGCGATGATATAGGTATAGTTGGACATGCGATGATTGGTTAGTCACCTTTTTCCTGGTGGACTCGGATTCTCCTCATACTGCGGCTTGAATGATACCTTCCTCAGCCCTCATGGTTGCTAGTACTCGATTCAGGCGTTTGTTCGTTTCTGGAGGGTATATCTTGTTCATGCCAGCGGTAATCAAGGTCTATGTCCAAGCCGAAGGTCACCAAGGTATTCGATCCGCAATTGAATACGCCACCAACCGATTCCATGCACTTCATCAAGAAGCCTTTGTTTTCCAAAGCTTGGAAGCTGCGGCACATTTGATGAAATCGCCAACAATTGACTGTGAATGGTTCGCTCAAGGCATCTTTACCCTGTTCTCGAGCTTGAAGCGGGCATCCTCGGCTGCGTTCAACGACGCAGCAGGCATACACGATGCCAACAAGGTGCAAGAACGGGAAGCCCTTCTCATGAAGACGGCGGAGGAACAACCACAGGCTATCTTCAAATTTCTTCGCCCCGACGCTTCCAAAGGGCGTACCTCGATAGACGATGCCCTTCCGGAGGAATATGAAGCAAAGCCGATGTCTGTGGATAACTTTGTTCGGTTATTGCTCACGGTCATTGCCCACGACCCAGCAACTATGCGCGCAGAATTATTCCTCCATTTATTTCGCTTCCTCGTTGGACATTTTTATCATGCATCGTCCTCAGCCAGAAATGTCCTCAGCGAAGGCGTATTGGCCCTCCCGATGCTCCTCTTACGCGCGCAAAGTAAATCAAAAAACGTTGATCCCGCTAATGTGGATCATAGTGCCGACAATGTGACCCTCCACTCACTGTCATCGGAGTCATTCTTCCGAAACGAGTTGTTTGATAAATCCAAATCACCAAGTGATGTTTTTGCCATGCGTCAAGACTACCTTCAATTGATCGTTTCCTACTGTCGCTCCGGCGGTGATCCTGGGCGTTCGATGGCGTTCGTCTTTGGAATGGTTGATCAAATGTTGAAAGACACAAGTCTGGCGAGTCGGTCGTACGTTGCAACCTTTCTATCTGACTTCACACGCGCCGCCCTACTCCGCGATCCTCCCGTACCCATTCACCACGCCACCGCTTTCCTCCAAAGTCTACAGCCGGTTATTGCTTTGCATGCTGGCTCTGTCGACCTGGCCTCTGTCGTGGAAGTAATCATCGAGTTGATGGCCGATGGGACTTACGGCAGTGATATCAATTTCGTGCGCTGCATTCTGACTCAAGTATGCGCACCGGCACTGGCCGTCTGTGAAACCGAGAAGAAATCTAAATCAGCCTTCACCGAAAAACTCTCGCGTCTTATCGCGCATTGCGTGCCTATCCGTGGTGCAGATGTAATGGCCCTTTTTGAAAAGAAGATTAACCCATCCTACGAGTTTCTAGTGAGCATCGTTCTCCCCTTTGCCCTGACTGTAGAAACCAGCTCCGACGTGGGGCCCGAGGGAAGATGGTCGGAGACCGACCACCGGCAAACCTTGAAGAACGTGTGGGTGCGCCTGGTTGCGTATGCTATGGGAGCTTGTCGAGGGCCTCCCAATGCAACCAAAGGCTCGGAATCATTGCTTTCTAGGTTACGCGGAAAACCAACGGCCTCGGAAACGCAACTTACCACCCTCGTTGTTGGACTCCAGATAATCAAGGTTGCCCTAGTGCGGGCGCAGGACGAACTCCATTCATCTCTCCCAAGCATCTGGATGCGGCTGGGTACCTTACTGCGGTCTTTAGTTAACGATGGGAGCGCACGTTTCGCACTAGCGGGGGGAGATACCTCCGTGAATGCTTCCCCTATGCATTCGCCAAGGTCGAGCGGTCAATTTGACAACGTCAATCTGTCGATTGTCACCGATTTGCATATGAAGAGCCCGTCCCTGTATTCAAGAGCCTTCCAGCGCCCTCGAATGGTCGATTATGTTACGTGGTCTTTGTTGGAGTTCATCTGCCTCTACCGCACCCCTCTCGTACTCCAGATGCGTATGTCCCTACGGGAAAAGATGGTTGGCCTGGAGCGCGATTTACAGGCACAGCAAGCCACGATGCCATCTAGCCCAGGCAACAAACGGATATCTTCTACGATGTTCTCTAAACCTCGTCGACGGTTATCCGGCTTACCATCACCTGGATCATCCCCGAAGCTCAGCCCCGTATCATCCTCTCCTCATTTAATGCGGTCGCCTCAAATAATCACTCCCCCACCTGCCTCTCCTTCGCCAGCAACACTCGCTCCACACATCATTCATTTAGGGCCTGCGGAGGTCAACGCACGCCGGCCCTTCTCTTCTCCCGGGGAAGTTAGCGAGACGGGGAGGTTATCGTTGAAGAGCGTACGCGTCAAATCGTTGCCGCTGATCCAACAGACGTACAGACGAATACGGGCTGTGCAAACATTTATGGGATATGGTCACACCTTGCTCCCAATGCCCCGGACAAGTAAATGGGGCGAGGACATCGAGCCTGACGAGTCGGAAGTTAGAGTGTGGTCGACAAGGGATGCTTTGCACGCTATTACACAGGAGATGAGGGATTTGATGGAAGAATTCGAGGACTCGAACGATATTCTTGTGGAAGCGATCTCGGATCCTACACTCCCTCAACCTTCCAGCCCGTTTATCCTTACTTGATGGACTCCCACCCGCTATCGTCCCGATATTCATGTTTATTGTGCCTTTATTTCCCCGTGACTGTTGTGTAAATCTGCATTTATAAATTGTTGCAAGAAGTATGCTACAAGACGCGTTGTGGGTTGACTGCAAGTTGGCAAGCTGGTTTCAGGCCGCTGGAAACATAGAAAGGGCATAGCAAAAGGGCACACAAGAAGTTTATAGATAGTTCTTCGAGAACTCGGAGGGCGTGAACATTCTCTTTAAGCGAGTCCGTGGGGGTGTTCAAGAGAGCGGCCTGACACGTGACTTGGTGTGATTCATTGTCAAACTTCCACCGAGGCCTTCAGCAACCGGTCCCGACTCTTTCTCCCGCATCGTCAAAACATGTATACTCAGACAGCAGCCGTTCGGGTATCGTTGGAATGCCTGATGATTATCCTGCCTATCAACTTCAATGCCAATGCCGCGGAGACCATCCCGTATACATACCTCGTCGACACGACCGAACTGTTTGGAAGGAAGTTTGCACATCATACGAAAACCTAAACGACTTAACAAAGATGCTCTTCTCACTTCAGCATGCTATTACCGGTACGTCTGTTATAATCTTCTTTTTGCATAATACCTGAAGCTTTGTAGCCCTTTACGCCATGTGGGAGGGTTCGAAAGCCATTCATCGAGACTTGAGTAGTGGGAACGTATACTACGACGATACGACAAACTCTGGTCGCCTTGGCGATCTGGAGTTTGTTACATTCTACACGGACGATGCGGTATCCAAGGGAAACAGCCACTCATTGAGTATTAAAATCCTAAAGCCTTCTCCATTCCTTCCTTAGCTGCAATTCACAACATTCCAGGGCACCCTCCAATTCATGGCTTGCAAGGTCTCCACCAGCTATTATCTAATGTGACCACGAACTCCTTTGATGACGCTAGCCCGGCGTTTGTTTTCTTTATCTAATCCTCAAACCAGTTCTCCGGCACTGCTAGACCAGTGTTTGGCTGTTTTGCCTGATACATTGGATATTCCTGATACGTCTGATACCAACTTGCATTCTACGGAGGTTTACGACGATATCGACGAAACTCCTACCTTCCTACATAATCCAATCCATGACCTAGAGTCAGTTTGGTGGCTTCTGATCTGGACCTTGCTTCGCTTCCATCCGAAGTCAACTGCTCCTCTTGCTCCTCTTCACCACAACACACTTCGAGATCAGCTCGGAGTTTTTCTCTCCCTCTTCCCTGGAACACAGGCGCAACACATGTCCACACTCCAGTCAATCAACCTCAAGCACACCTCTACTAAAATCTCGCTCATCGGGACCGCTCAAATCTCCGAGCACGTTAAGTATCTGTCAGCTGTGTTGGTCAACATGTATACGACTGTCGAGAAATCTTTCCCCATTCCCAATACTGCTTTTCACGGATTTCACGGGGCAGTCCTGGAAACTCTCAATCTCATTTCTAGCAAAGTTGCCTATATCTCTGTTGGCAAGCTGATCCCCATCCAAGACACATTAATAGTTCTTGAGCAAGAAAGGAGAGGTGAAGTTGGTGAAATTCATGGTGAAGTTCATGGTGAAGTTGATGATAAAGTTAATGATTAAGCATGTCGCTTTGTAGATATTATATTCGCCTGTGCAAATTGTTCCCGTTAGTCTCGGCTCCAGTCCTTGTGGTCCGCGCGAGACCGTCGGCGTTTCAAATTCGCGACTGACTCTTGCTCTACAAGGTCTGGTGCAACTCGTAGAGGAGGGGGGGGTTGATGTCACGCTGTAGAAACATATGATAAATTTTGTAGATTAGTCACCATCCTGAGCCACAGAATGGGGCACGATTGCCTTGTATATCCACAGCGCGTCCACGCCGCCGCCTCCTAATGCGAACTCGAGAAGAAGAGCACAAAGAACACACACAACAATCAGCGTGACTATTATGCAAAGCTGTTTTACTTGCGACGAGAAGAAGGAAATATGATTCGGCGTTGACGCGAGCCAAGATACATGAAGAGTTTACACGAAAAAATCCGGGCAAGTCGCCCTATCCCTGGCAGATTAACATCGCGGAAGCCATCTTGCTTGGACTTGATTGCACTGTCATTGCGGGAACCGGTGCTGGTAAAACGATGCCGTTCATCATGCCGTTGTTCGTTCAACCCCAACAAGTGGTTCTGGTCATATCACCCCTTAACGCGCTGGAAGAGGATCAGGTCAGTGGCAGACAAGTTTGGCGACTGCAACCACTCACATATGTAGGCCGAGTGATTCCGCGGGATGGGGCTCA
Organism: Pleurotus ostreatus; assembly: GCF_014466165.1. Taxonomy (NCBI): domain Eukaryota; kingdom Fungi; phylum Basidiomycota; class Agaricomycetes; order Agaricales; family Pleurotaceae; genus Pleurotus; species Pleurotus ostreatus. The sequence continues at coordinate 1,408,142 of NW_023503161.1, read as the reverse complement.
AAGCACTAGCAGTTAATGGGGAAACATATAATGATAAAATGCATGTCGTAAGCATGGCACGTTCTCGAAGCGATGAACTCACTGTCAATATCATGTTAAGGAGATGAAGAAGGGCCGAGTTCAAGTCATCGTGACATCCCCGGAGATGTGCCTCCAGCATGCAAAATTCAGGGAGCTTCTGAGTTCTCCGGATTTTGCAGCAAAGATTTGCAGCATTGTCATTGACGAAGCACATTGCATTTCACAGTGGGGCAAGGACTTTCGGCCGGAGTACGCTAAACTGGGTACACTGCGATCCTTTGTCCCAGTCCAAGTCCCGTTCTTGGTCACATCTGCAACGCTGCCTTTGCCTATCCTATCAGAAGTTCGCCACAATGTCCACTTAGAGAAGGAGTACACGTACCATGTTCATTTAGGAACCGACCACCCAAATATTGCCTGGTTCACACGGACAATGAAAGGCGGCAAGAAGGACCTGGAGTCCTTAGGTTCACTCCTGCTGGCAGAGAACATGACGGTGCTCGATGTTCCGCAGACACTTGTGTTCTTCGACGAAATCAATGTTGCAATTGAGGCATTGAAGCACCTAAGAAAGAGGTCAAGCCATGTGTCTCATCCGTATATCCAGGTGTACCACTCACGGAGGAGTCCTCGAGCCAAGAAGAAGCTTCTCAGTGTAAGGGCAACCTCAAGATGGCCGACAGCGCAGGCCTAGCAGAGGGAGAATCCAAAGAGATGAATAAGACTAACTACAATACATGAGAGAGCTGCTCACCTAGCAGAGGGAGAATCCAAAGAGAACAGGATGGGGATTCTCCATGCTAGGAAGCGAAGTATATACTGTAGTAGCGTGGGAGGAATGAAGGGTAACTGTACAGTACACCAGCCACAGGTACGAACGAATATCACAAGGTACGAGGGGGCATGTGATAATGAAGTGGAAGGGGAATGTACAGGAGTCGTGCCAGCGACCTGGGGAAGTGGGGACAAGGAGTAATGAAGTGGGAAAGGAGGATAGAGGTAGCCCGGACGAGCCCCGGAGTGTATCTACGAGTCCGAGCGAGTCCGAGGCGTCCGAAGCGCGGGAAGACTTCGGAGTCACCGGACGAGGCTCGGATGCAAAGGGAGTGAACGGAAGGGAAGCGGAAAGGAAAGGGAATGAAAGAAAGAGGAAAGGGACGAGGAGGAAGGGGATGGGACAGGGGGAAAAGGGGAAAATAGGGGTGTCCCCTTACACTCAGGAGGTTTCGGAACGAAAAATCAGGATTCTGCTGAGCACCGAGGCGGCAGGAATGGTAAGTTCTCTGAGTACAGCCGGCACGTCACAATACTGATGAAGTTTCCAGGGATGCGATATTCCCAATATTGTACAGGTAATCCAGTTCATGGTCCCTGAGTCCTTGGCCATTTGGATGCAGAGAGCTGGCCGCGCAGGGCTGACATCCCGCGTGATCCCTTCTTACACAGCGTGCAGGATAACATATTGTTGCTAACATTACATATCCAATATGTGGAGTAAATGTGCAATAATCCTTCAATATAGAGCCGTGTGATATGTGATAAATATTTACTCACAATGAGAGGTTTAAGTCAGTTGAGGATAATACTGCCGTTGCTATCTCATACTCATTACATATTGGTCACACTCGAGATAACTGGGTATGACATGCTTAACTGAGATATTCTTCAGATAGCAATCAAAATAATACCGCAGATAATATCTGATCCTGCACCCAGTGTTAGCCGTTCGTGGAGGTGCATACCAGTTCCGGAGGATCATTGGGAGCTCCACACTTCTCAGCAATGCTGTACGTGCGTAACACACATCATGATCAACACGACAAGCAGGATCACCCCAACTTAGTGCAAGTAGGAAAAGAGGCAAGTCAATTCCTAACGACTTCCACAGATCAAGGGTCTGCGTAACAATAGGAAGTAGTTGTTCGGGTTTCAATTGAGCTCGTAGGATAGCCGTGCGATGTCTCCACCTATCCGAGTCCGGCCCTTCGTCTTCTTCATCCTCCATGTCTTCATCATTCCCAATTGGCTCATTGTCGTCATCATCATCGGCTGCTGGTGTGGTGATTTCGTGATATCTGTTACTGCCGTAGTCTGTATCTTCGGCGTCAAGGATATTACTCAGTACAGAGTCCATAGTGCGATAATGATAAGGATAGGCAACGGTGTGCGGTAGGCTGATGGATTCCATATATAGAAATAAGTGTGACCGATGTGACTCACCCCCCCCTCTCTACCAAGTTACACCAGATGTCCTACAGAGAGCTCAACGAGACTTCTGTTCAAAAACTTTGACTCCGACTTTCAAGTCCGCCCGGGTCTTTCCCGAAGGCTCCTCTCTGTAGACATCTGGGAACGAGATTATGTTCCCGTATCAGCCAGTATTTGTATGTACACAAATGAAGAATGTGTGATCGCAATTGGCCCCTGACAAACGCGATCAGGTGATCCTTCCAATCTAATAGACGCCTGTAGACGAGAACACGCTCACACTCACCTCCTTCCTCCTCCCATTCTTTCATATTCCCCTACTTTCTTATACTACCTTTGACTTTTTCTATGTCTTTAGCTTGAGTGATGGGGATCTCAGGCCTCCTACCATTATTGAAATCTATTCAAGTCAGCAAGCATCTATCCGAGTTCTCCGGACGAACTCTAGCAGTCGACGCATATGTTTGGCTGCATCGTGGGGTATACTCTTGCGCAACAGAGCTGGCAACAGGCAAACGAACTCACAAGTGAGTATGGTGCCACCCGAGTACAGGAGAGATTGACAGCTGTTGCACGCAGGTATGTTGACTATGCGATGCACCGCGTACGCCTTTTGCGACACCATGGAATCGAACCTTACATTGTCTTCGACGGCGGTCCTTTACCTGCGAAGAGAGGAACGGAAAGTGAGAGGAAACAGCGGCGTGAGGAGAACTTGGCTCGGGGACACGCGCTCGCCGCCCAAGGTAAACATTCTCAAGCGCGGGACTACTACGTCAAGTGCGTGGATGTAACACCTCAGATGGCGTATCAACTCATAAAGGTGCGCTTTCATTTCATCCGTTGAGCGATAGCCACCTACGCGTGTCTTTAGGCCCTCAAGGCAGAGTCTGTATCCTACGTTGTGGCACCCTACGAAGCCGACGCCCAGCTCGCATATCTGGAACGCATTGGTCTGGTTGATGGCATTATCACGGAAGACTCGGACTTGCTCGTGTTTGGATGCCGCAATGTATTGTTCAAACTAGACGACGTCGCGAGTGTCATCACCTCCATTTCCCGAGCCGACTTTTCCTCAGTATCTGACCCCGCTGGCGGAGTTTCCTTCATTGGCTGGTCCGACGCGCAATTCCGGTCAATGGCGATATTGAGCGGGTGCGATTACCTACCGAGTATACCAGGCGTTGGGCTGAAGACTGCGTGGTCGATGTTGAAGAAACACAAGACAGCTGAGAAGGTGGTTCAAGTTCTGAGGTTAGAAGGGAAGAAGACGGTACCGACTGGATATATGAAGCGCTTCCGGCTCGCTGAGAAGTGCTTCCTGCATCAGAGAGTCTATGACCCACTCCAGGGCAAATTGGTGCATTTGACGGACGTGGGGGACGATTGGGACGATGAGGCAGATGAATATGTTGGGGAGTGCGTAATCATCACGGTTTTGGTCAACTAAAACGTTCAACATTCTGGATGTAGGGATATGGAACCTGGTCTAGCGCAACGAATTGCTGAAGGCGACGCTGACCCCGTTTCACATGAATCGATGGAAGATATCAATCCCGCCTACATCCCACGTGTTCTGAAGCAGATAGACGTCAATAGAAAAGCGAAGGGCAAGGCGAGGCGCGTTGAAACACCTACGAGCAAGCCCAAGACGCCCTCGAAGTCGGGGGGGATTCTGAATTTCTTCGGTACATTGAAACACTTGGTTTGAGAGTCACTAATCATTGGCTAAATATTACGCAGGTTCGAATGCAATCATACCACCTTCTGCAAAAGTAACCAAGACGCCTTCACTCCGGCCCACCCAGCATAGTCCTAAGAAAATGATTGTTGGTCGGCAAAGCGGTAAACGAACATTGGTCGAGGTCATGGACCAAGACCTTTCGGCGAAGCGTGCGCGACGGGAACCTGTTCCCAAGTCCAAGAAAGCCAATAACACTGACGATATGACCCTTTCCAAATTCTTCGCTCCGCAAGCTGGCCCATCGAGAAACCTACTAGACAAGGAGAACGTATGCATAGTGGTCGAGGATTCAGACTGCGAAGAGATTGACTCTCAATGCGATTTCTCAACTGTGGCGAAGGGCCATGTTGATGCAGAGATGTACATGTCGGTATCGAATGGAGTGGTAGACGACCCTGTTGAACAAGAGGATGGCTATATCTCCCCTTCGCCATCACGTTCGCACGATTTCCCCGACCTGTCCTCTCCCGCGGGTCCTACATCCCAGCGGAAGGACAGCGCTGACTTTGGGGTGGACCCCGTTTCGAGCCCGTTCTCTCCATCGGCTCCCAAGCAGAAGAAGGCGAGGCGTCGGTCGTGGAGTTACGGGCCAAACGTGGAGACCCCAACGGCGGTACGATTGAAACGCGTGTCCCGGCCTACGGATGATGGAGATAACGATGGTATTGGAATGCCCAAAGTGTTCCTGGGTCCCGACCTCAGGAGTGCATTGTGCGGCGACGACAGCGAGATAGACGGGTTCGACGATGATGATGAGTCTGAATGTTTTGGAGGCGAAGCTGACACCTCTGGCTCGACGTCGCCGCCTAGCCCTTCCCCTCCAACACCAATCGATTCCTCTCAGGTAGTTTTAAATGTTCGCGTCAGGGACGTTTCACTGGTGCTTGGCGCAGACGATATCTGTGACAATCTTGATGAAGATGCATTGGAGGCCAAAGCTCGGCGCGAACGCGTTGAGGTGGTAGCACAGGGGTGGAAAGAGCGATGGTCATTTGCGGGGAAGGCCGGTCTTCGGCGGTCGGAAACAAATGTTACGCCGATGGGAAGGCATACTCCGCTGGTGGATCGCAGTGACAGGAGGAAGGGAGGTTTGGGGCGACATCTTGCCAGTGCAAAACCTATTCCGGCCTTGGGATTAAAGCAGAGGCAGCGAAGAAGTTTGACTTTTGTCAAGCAAGGCGAAGAGCACTAGAAGGCATCAATGCAGCGATACCGACGGACATCCACACTCCCGGCAGATACATGATTGACACGCTCCCTCTTCACCACAAGGATATCTGTGCACGTGGTGGGCTTTTGTATAATATGATTATTTGAGCTGAGGCTTCCATGATAGTAAATTGGGTGAACCACGATAATCCCTTTCGGGGAAGTAAGCCACTGTCGCGGGGTTCGAAATGCACCTGTGACTCTGAGTGTATGTCATGCCCCACCAAAAAGCTACCGACGACGTGTTTTTATATTTAAATTTCCTGGAATCTCCACAGATGACGCTACGACCCAGTCTTCGAACATTCCTCTGGGCCCATGGGCCTTGAGCACTACTACTGATTGGTCTCGACTCGCCGACATGGTAAGCGCTCTGCCCCAAGAATCTCACATTCGTGCTGGTGTTGCTGCGAAGGCTGACTGCAATGTATTCATAGCGCACCAAAGGGCCAACGGACTTGTGAAATATCCCTGTATTGGATACCATCATCTCTCAAAACTAAAGCCCGAGCTCAGCCTAATCAAAGGTACGTCTATTGGAGGCAAAGACATTGATTTTTACATCGCATTCTCGTAGGGAAGACTCGAGAGGTTGAAACCACCGCATGATAACGGCTGCTAGACAGGCCTCATGGTCGTTTTCTTGATCCACCATTCAAGCAAATTAGTACCCTAAATTCCCCAATCAAGCACTTCGGTATCCTCTTTTGAACGCTTCGCGCGACAGACGTGGCCTGCCATCACAATTATGTATCCAGATGACCACCGACGAACGTGGGAAACATGTCCTGTAGTCTATATCAACCAACCACGATGGGTGGCACAAGACGAATCGACTCCAACTTTTTCTTCGATACTACCACCTGGACGTTCCGTCGCTCCCATCGAGTATAACAGCGGCGGAAAGGATTTTTGTCGACCGATGGAGGTTGCCCCGTATCAACAGCCTTGTAACCTGGCCTCGATGGGCTATCCCGAGTCGTCGCAGCGAAGCTCTCTGGATGACTTTGATGAATTCGTGGGGACTTCACTGGAGCGATCTGCAAGGAGGGGGACATATGGACACCACCCATTTCCCAGTCTTTACCTCCCCCCAGCGCAGGAATACGGCGACGTATATCCTTCGCTCCCCGAGTCGAGGGACCAAGTGCACGACCTTTCTGGTCGCCTCGTTCATAGACGACCGTCTGTCTTCGACTTCGAGCCTGAGACATACAGAAGCCAGCTAGGAGACGACGAAACGCAACCACCAGTCGGGGAAGACATATATCTTTCGCCACTCTCTGAGCCGGTGACGCAGCCAGTGACATCAAGGAATTCACTTTTCCCTGAATGTCTTCCATCCGAAGGGCCGATGGATGTCGAAAACCGCCCTCACTTGGCCATGACAGGTCTACCTCATCCAGATATTTTTGCACTCGGACCCCCGGGCGCTTCCGTCCGCCGGAGAAACACATCGCCCCCGCTGCACACCATGGACACAGAGACCAGCGTGACATATCTGCCCCATCCGTCTCTACCGAGTCCCGAGCGTGATCTCAGCATCCCATCCCGAGGTAGCCGCTTGTCGAGAGAAAGATCAATGTCGACCCCCGTCTCACACCGTCCCAAGAAAAAGTCGAAGATGCACGAGTGCGAGATTTGCCACAAACTCTTCCCAAGGCCAAGTGGGCTGCAGACACATATGAACACTCACACTGACTCTAAACGTACGTGTTTGGGGCATGTACGATGATGGATCTAATAGCGTGATACCATCTAGCGTTTCCGTGTACCGTCCAGGGATGTAACAAGCGTTTTGCTGTTCGTTCCAATGCCAAGCGTCATCTACGTACACATGGCATCATCCCATCCCCTCCCACGAATGACCCAGAGCCTACGCCATATATTGTCGATTTCAACGATCCGGTAGTCTTGCCGCCGTCGTATTCGCCGCAATCGCAATCGCTGAAAGGCCCCACCAAACTGCACTGGGTGCCACCCAGCCTCGCCACTCGAACAAACGTCAAATCCCTCAGGACTTGTTCCGAAGTCGATTCGGAGTCAGATGACGGTGGCGAGTGCTTCGACCGTCAGAATGGGGTGGGATCGTTCGCCCCTGCTTTACCCATGCCTCTGCGAACGGTTGTGCCGACGATGCCTGTTGGCCCTCACGACGAGTTCTTTGAGGAGCGAGATTCATATTTGCCTGCCGGCTCACATCCCTATCATCCGACACAGGTGCGTCCCCCAGCGGATACAGCAGAGGAACCCTCGCTTAGTAGTCTTCGTTGTCCACCGTCTGCAGTTTAGGGGATTACCTGGCCCTGCGCCTCCAATGCTCCAAGCTGCCGTGTATTGAGAGGTTGGTGATCATGCAGCCCGAAGGGTAGACATTGTAGCCGTGGATCAGAGTGTTGATCTAGGCGTGTATTAAAGTAGCCAGGCGGGCGACGACGTAATTCTTCTGTATCTTGTCGACATGTATTACTTGTAGGATCGGTCGAGGCGCGGACCTTTAATGCTTCAGGCCGCTACATATCGAAGTCCGGCCTTAGCGTCGTATACCTCCGCCGAAGGATGGATGATCCTTCTTCTGAGAGTACAACAAGCGATTAACCACTCCTATGGGCATATCATATAATTCTGGGAGTGCGCTAGCCGACGCATATCCTTCGTGTATGTCCGTATCAGCGGTAGGAAAGAAATGCGTGTATGAATCTATTGGAAGCGCGTGAGCAGTGCCCATTCTCTCACAGAAAATAGAAGTCTGACCAGTGATTGAACTCATTTCAGAGAACGATGGCGTCGCGCGGATTGCGAGCGCAAAATACGTGAAATACGTTAGTAGAACGAGGAGGACGGTGTAAGACGGAAGTAGCAGCGTCCATTCCCTATCGTTGTGTTAATCAGAGAGGTGGTATCGTTTGTGCACAATACGCTGCGTACCGGTTCGGATACCACTCGATTCCAAGCCAGACAATCCATTCATCTGGGAGAACTGCCCACAATATAAATACGATGAATAGAAGCAATGTAGACGTCCATGCAACGAATCCATAGAATTCCGGTGCTCGACTGTGATGTGCTGGCGAAGGAAGAGGCGGGAAAGGTGCCACTGGGAAGACGGGGGATGTGGGACTTTGCATTTCCCCCCTGGACATTCTTCGACGGGCCATAGCCATGGAAATCTAGTTTGTGGGCGTAGCTGACGATGAGATGAGGCGTGACGATGTGACGACGTGACGGTCTTTCACTACATTTTTGATCGTTTGAAACGACAAGACCGACCCGCTGGAGTGAATGTTCAGGATGCTATCTCATGACAAGCCATTTATATAAAAGAATGAACACTTGGGGGTTACTCCACATGCTAGTAGCGCATCCGGGCTTAGCTTAGGTTGAAGTTGGCGGCTAGGTGTTCCCCATCGACAGTGCATAGCATCTCTTACGGTCGGCGGCGGGCCAAAGAACCTCTATCAACTCGGAGTTGGCAAAGCGGGCCGTCTAATCTTCGCGTGCATCGTTCAATATGTGAAGAGCTGCAGCTTTTTAATGATCCAGTCACTTTAAGGTGGTTCAATTCTCTATCCTTAATGCCGGCGGTAAATCCTACTTTCTGGATTTGTTTATACAGCTAGTTCACATCTGTAGTTTTAAAGTTGCTCGTAGAATTCTACGGCCTCACGGACACCGTCATCCCACTGAAGATCATTCTGAAGGTGATGTCCAGCACCTGCCACCATCCAGAACCTAACCCCACTCACATCGTCCCCCAAGAGACCACTCGATTCTGAATCCAACTTCTTTGCCTTGATCAGATCCACAACGCTACCACGATAATGCTCAGCAGCACCTCTCAGTTGCTTGATAGACATTACCCTACCCTTCTCAGCCGCCAAAATCATAATCCTGCAGCTACACGGCTTCCATCGGCCGCTTGGGATGATGCTGGAAGGCTGGTCGACGTGCGGAATGTAGTCAGGCGTATATCTGGTTGAAGGCTTTCATAGTGCGACATGTTCTTAGCGAACGCATCGAATTCGCTATCCGGCTTAGTGTCGCAGAAGAAGGCGCGTTTGACCCAATAGGTGTTGGATAATGGCGACTGTGGGTGTAAGAAGTGTTTCCACATTCGAAGAGTGAACCAAGGAAGGAGGCTCACGAGCCGTAGCAAGGATTCGAGGCAGCCATAACGAGCCCTGCGACAATCACATCTCCCGCGTCAAGGATTTGGGATAGACCTCCCCCACTGGAGTGACCAACAAGGACAACTTCGGTCTTCTCCTTTTCCTCGACGTATTCGATGCCCGCCGCGAGATGGTTTGCTCGTGCCCGCTTCGTGGTAAACCACACCATCGATATTAAGCTGGGGTACCAGCTCAATCCATGCCCGCGAAGAGACAGCGCGTAACACGGAATGTTGTGCACCTGCGAAAGGTAGGACATCCATTCGATCCAGACTCCCATCCCACCATGCTGAGCGTCTGCGGGGTCCAACGTATGACGCTGGAGGTTCGGCAGCTATGAGTTCAAGTCTCCCATTTTCGGTGTCCACGAATATACGAGAGAGTCCCGATGGGTGAGAGCATGGCCCTGCGGCCGGTTTCGTCCACCGGAGATAGAACATTGGGTGAAACGAACGACCTGCGTCACTGGGGATTATATACCTGCTTTCAAGATCGCACCCGATGCATTCCGTGCCCGCAACTGACTCCAACGGGACGGCGTACACACCTTCCATTGCGGTATGAACCCACTTCTGGAGGGCACGACATGCCTCGGGAATGTCTGTCAATTGAACCTGTCTGGATAAAGCGTGAACTACGCTCTGGATTCAGCCGGGAGACGTTTAACATACAATCAATCGCCTTGGCTAGTTGAACGTTTGAACCTAGGAACTGCTAGGTTACAAATCCGAGTTATATTGTCCCAATGAACCGAATGCATAATGTACAATGAATAATGGGCGAGGGATCCAACCTATGTTAATGATGCTATTCAAGACAACTCTGCGTGGACGCGCCGAGGCACTAGAGAATGAGAATCGACCAAAGACGATCGCGATGTAGAGAGGCAAAATGGGCATTGCAGCACGAAAGACAGGAGGAGCAGAGCACGAAGACGGGGGTCTCGAAGGTCGAGCCCAACATCCGTCATTTTGGTTTTGGTTTCGGAACGAATTCACTGGGTAGCACGAAGAGTTTTAGAAAGGATTGAAAGAGGGTGGCGCGGAGAGATGGTTGGATACATCAAAGACGTGGCCAGAGGGCGAGTAGTGGGAGTCCAGACTGAGCCTAATCCAGGACGATTATAGAGTAGAAATCACCGTCGGGCGATAAACATACCGAGAGTCCAATGAGCTTGTCCGGGAATCTAAGCGAGGCCAGCCAGAAGGTCGGGCATAGGGGTTATGTATCGCGTAGGGAGGGTTGGCGTAATGGCCAGAGGAATGTCCAGTACAGATAGGCGGGACAAAAGCCAGGCTATAAGGCGCAGGAGTGGCATAGTAGGGCAGTCCACTGACGTGAGATCCATAAAATACAGGCCGATGGGCGTAGTGAGGAGATCCATAAACAAAGGGAGGGCTCGGATCCAAAAAATAGCCTGGCAATCCGTGATATGTTTCAGTAGTCGCAAAATGGTCGTTCGCGGGTACAGGTCGGCCCAGGAAATATACAGCGACGACGAGATTGGCGTAAATCTGACCGTGGAGAGACAATTTGGCGTCCTCAGCATTAGAAAGAGATGTAAATTCGACGATAGCAGAGGCAGTATCCACAGAATCAGGGAGCATGTCCGTAGAAGGCCGAAGAGTATCCGAGCTGTTTAGCGGCCCGTTTCCCGAGGCTGATAGTAGTTTGAGCTGCTTGATTGGACCAAAGGGATAGAAAAGCGGCTTCAAATCGGAAATCTGCGAGAATAGGAAGGTCGGGAGATTTTTCACGAGAAGGATGTTGGTTGGAAACAAAGCTACGGAGAGGCAGTGAGCATCGGGTAGTCCGCCGAGCGTGGACGCAGCAGTCATGGGAGCTTCGGGAATAGGAGCGTCAGAACCTAATGAACCGTCCGAAATGCTGGCATCTAGGCCGACATTGCGATCACCGCCGTCAAGAAAGCCTGCGGTGAGAATGAGTGACAAAGCGAAAAAAGAGTAATGTATATTGACCTTGGGAACGTTGAACCACAGCCCATGAAATATCGAGCGTATGCCCTCTGCAGCGAGTTAGTAAGAGATGAAGTGAGAGCACAAGCTAGTACGTACTTCAGCTGAGTCTGTGAGAGCTTACTTATAGCGAGCTTTGCTTCTTCGTGAGTAGACATTACGACGAAGCCCCGACGGCGAGATGCATTGTCAACTGTTGCCAGGATAACACAATGAGATACCTTCCCACATGTGCTAAAAGCTTCAGCTAGCTCATTTCTGGTGGGCAGCGTCAAATAACGAGCATCATGTCGGGAGAAGACATAACCTTACTTGGTCAGATCGAAAGGGAGCCCAAGGACATATAGGTTACGCTTTTGATCAAGTCGCCTTTCGCCGTTGCTTTGGGATTGAAGCGATGTCACTGAACTAAGTGCGGCATATATAGCAGCGTATGTCAGAGCTCACAGTTCATATACGCACATTTGATTTCCACCAAGCATATATCCGGCTAAGCAGAGGGCTCTCCTGTTGAAGTTACCCATGAGAAATACGGTGAAGATCCCGAACATGTATATGCTAGATACCTGGATGCATCCCGCGAGTAGAAGCACAGTTCCAACGATCGACAGTCGTTGCTGTCAGACTCGCAAAATTCTCGTATGGGGCCTGTCTAACGCGTTAAATGATGTTGGTAGAGATTGAAACCATGCAGTCTACCAATCTGGGATGAGAACAACGAGACAACCTGCTGACTGGAGACTGGTTCGCGTCAGATGTAGAGAGCAGAGGACTCATAAAGTGGAAGAAGTACCGTTATCCGCAAGATTTGCAACTCGAATGCTCAACGCCGTATTGGATTTTCGTATTGGCGGGTGACCAGGAGTTACAACTCCCGAGGCCATGATCTGAGTGCAGCGCGATTAGTTCTCAGTGATGGCCAAGGATAAGCAATAGAATTGACTTGCCTGCAGGATAGAACGACGAGCAAGCAGGAAGTTGGAGGACAACAAGCCCATCGGCTTTGACGAGGTTGGAGGTTATTATACCAGGAGCGTGGGAGTATCTCTAGATCATGTGATCGCAATCAAAGGATCACGCTACCCCATCTGCAGCTTTCTGCGAGGTGAGCGCGACCTCGACGGCGGCTATAATCTGGCATAATAGGACTGCATTATTCCGACCCGTCGCCACATTTTCCTCTACGATATTGAACGAAGAAGCGTATAATGTCGTTAGACTCCCAGCCATTGGTGTCGCTGCCCCTCCCACCGGCGACGCTCTCTTCCCTTGCGAAAGCCGGATATGAAACGGTAGATGACTTGCTGTCCAGCACGGTAGAAGACCTAGCTAAAGGTTCGTATCTAACTTCTAATAAATACACATACTGAGGTCGGGGGAAGAGTTACATGTACCTAACGACACAGCTCAGAAGATCTTTGCATTGGTTGAGAAAAGAAACGAACGCGTTCCGTTGAGTCAGCCCGTGTCCGTGCTTGCTTCGAAAGCGACGGGACGGGTGGTTTCTACGACATGCGCGCCGCTGGACCATATCCTGGGCGGAGGAATCTCTCGCGCCCATGTTCTAGAACTCTCAGGCCCGCCTGGGACAGTGAAGGAAGATATGGCCATTGGAATAGTCAAGGCATTCAGCGACCTCAACGAGCGTACCATCTTCGTTGGTAGGTAAACCATTGCTGGGAAATACCGCCTAGCTGATATATTTATGGTAAGATTGTCAAAACATGACAAGTCCTGCGAAGATATACAAAAATCTAGCAAACGGCGCCACGGACTTAATCCAATACATCCGCATACACACTATAACAGAGCTGATGATCTTCCTACATGCTTTAGACGTCCATCTGAACACCCAATCAAAGGTTTGATATGCAATGCCTAGTGTCCTCAGTGCTCTCATATACGTCCCCCAGCCTTCGCTTCTTGTCATAAATTCAATATCCTTTCCCTTCCATTCCGCCTCTTCGCTTTCTAGGCAAACTAGAAATTCTCTCCTTGATCGAATCAAACAGGCACTGACAAAAGCGTGTGCTGCACACAATCTGACCGTACGTATCTCTCGATGTATCGCTACCCTGATGGCTTATTGCGTAGGTAGTCACCACGACACAAATGGCTACGAAATTCGTCGGATTAGATGGACTCCCCGCGAATTTCGATGCAGCTGGTTCCCGGGGAGTTATGCTTCCGCAATTAGGGCCTTCGTACCTACCTGATCGTCGCACAACTCGTGTGGTCGTTGCGCCATCCAGCCAAACTAGCGGGTCCGTATTCCCTAGCTTCTCTGATCGTCCCTAACATCGTTCGACAGCGTGCTCCGAACATTATCTCGCCCGCTTCATCAAAGTGCGGCGTTGCCTGGTCCGGTCGAATATATCTTGGTAGGTCTGACGGGATCGCTCAAACTATGGCTAAGCCTCTGCCTAGCCCTCTACATCCAGAATCCCGTGTCACGTAGATGGCTAGTTCATATTTGTTTCTAGGACAAAAATGGTTGCTCTAGTCGCTCTAAATAGGTAGAGGTGAGTCGCAAGCGACGGCCGGTCGAGATCGAGTGAGCGCACCGTGAATCAATCGATATGCAGACTCTATCTTTTGCTGAATACTTTCTTGACTGTCCTCTACCCATTCCGTCTGCCAAACACGAATATGTATGTCCTGATAAACTTCTACCAAAGCCACGTTATCATCTATCCATTTCCGGACCTTGCAGAGCGTTTCAGAGTACTCGAGCACTTTCTCCTTGTCCTCCATCCAAACGTCTATGAGGGTTATCAACAGATGCAAGTACCTCGAGACGATACTGAGGGCCAAATCCTCGTCGGCATCTCCCCAATTCCGCGACGCACAAGCCTTGCGAAGAAACTTGACGCAGAGGCCCAAGCCATCCGTGCAAGCAGGCTTGACCACGCTAAGAAGGACCAGCATTAGGTTTCGAGTCCGCCGGGACCCGCGTGAAAAGAACGATGGAGGTAGCTCTGCAATCATATCTGAGATAGCTTGCAATATTCCTTTGCTGGATGAAATCCAACGGACCAACCTCGAGAGTGCCACCTGATGATCCCCGTACGATTCTTGTTTATGCGTATATCTGAGTAAGAGATCCTTGCCTCCACTAGGTTTGTCGATGAGGGATTTGATCAGTGCTATAGCCTGGTGGGGATCCAACGTCGAGCGTCCGAAAATTTGATGGATAGCACCATCGACTACAGCGCTCGGCAATAAGGTCAGTTTGACCTGAAGCTTTGCTCTGTCGGTTAATTCGGTGACCAGTAGCTTGAAGGCGTGCATCGACGTTTCTTTGTGAGCATCGACGAGCGTTACGGAGGGTGGTTCATTCGGCTCGAAGTAATTGGCGCTTAGCAGGCTCAACAAGGGATGGGGCCATGCATCGGGGCTTGGGTAGTTGACCAAGAACGACATGGCTTTGATGAACGGCGAATTCGTAGACAAGTCCCGTTGACCGACATTCCCATGGTTCGTAGCGCGCACCAGCGCTCTGAGAAGGGCCGCCCTCTGGTTAGGATCAACACCCATCCGGTTGTGCGAAGTATCCCAATCTATACAGGGAATCAGCAGTGCTCGTACCAGCGTGCGGTCAATCTTACAGTAGTACAGGACGCCTGACTCCCCAATGATTGACGCAGCAGCCAGATTGCTTTGTATACTAGCTTCTGGGGAGAGCAAGTGGAGCAAAGTCTGCAGCTCCAGCTCAGGTAGGGGCGTGTAACTGAGGAACCTGCTTCTCAGCCGGAAAGAATCTACCATCATGTTCGAGACTGCGGTGGCGGCACCATTCAAGTACTGATCATCGTGGGTCTCCTGGATGACCTTGTGAAAGACCTCGCAATTGACAAGCGACAAATCGTGATCGGGGGACTGTTCTCCCTCGGCTTGTATCGGTCTGAATATGTTTGTTAATTTGGATTTCAAGAATATCAGGAAGGTGGACTGGAAGGGAGATGTAAGAGGGTGCAGGAGAGCGTGGCAAAAGGCAGCAAGCATCGCGAGGCCTAGGAGAGTGACGCAAGTACACGATATTATCGCTGCGGCTAGTAGACCTGAGGAAACCTTGGGTAGTTGGATGGCGCTCGAGAAGAGCTTGTCCAGTAATCCGAGAGCAAATACTACGACCGGAATAATCAGCAGTTGAGGGATAGTCTCGACGACAGGTCCAAGCAGGGATTTGGCGCCAGACCACCGGTGGTACCGATCCGTCAGCTGCGCAACGGAGTCGCCATGCGAATGGGTCAGAGAAGATATAAACGAGTGGCCTGCGACGGCGGCAGCAGCTGTAGATATCTGTGTAGCAAAGGGATGAGCTAAATCCCCTCTACCGGAGTTCTACTGCGCGTACACTGAGGATAAGAGCGAGAGCGCAATAAAAGCTGAAACGGACTTCGTCGGGATTGGGCGTGAAAGGAGGGGCTGGCTCAAAAACGGGTAACCCAGTGGCGCCATTTCTACTCAAGATGATTACAATCTCTGTTAGGTTGGCTATCAAAGCGTTTGTTCGCGAGGCTTCGTCTGGAGGTAACGCGTTGAGCGACTCCACGAAAAATGCAGTAATGATAGCTGAGAACAAGCCGACCTAGACGAGGCTCAACCATCATGACATGGAAAACAGAGTTAGGGTGGGGAGACATACAAAAATGAGCGTGGTGTCCAAGTTACGACGCCAGCGATCTATAAGTGGCCGAGCATTGCCAGCAAAGGAACGGAGCAAAGGCTTCCACGCGCTGGTGCTCCGTGAGGGTACACTCGGCAGTGATGCGATTTCTGATCTCAGTCACCGTATATTAGAAAAATGCATTACTACGGAAATACGATTACCTACCGTTAACTCCAGGTGCCCTATTATCTGACCGCTGGCCCCAGCTATTCATTTCACGCAGAATTGAATTCTGTTCCTCAATGAGACTGACGAGCCTGGATAATCTGAATATGAAAATTTGGCTGAGCCAATCAGCATGCTTGAATGTATACCCACTCGAAATCGAGGCCATGGGATCCATTCGACATGAATCTGTCAGCTTGAAGTCGGAACGAGTTCTACAAATCAAGGCGTCTTCGCAAGATGACGAAAAGTGGCACAAAATACAGCCTCAATTCCCACGAAATAGCACAGTGGGAGTCATCACGATCTCAATTTTTCCTCGGGCAGGATGAGGCTTGAGAGGCTCGAGAAGTCGAATTTTAGACAGGTGAATGAAAGGTAACGATAAGCGTTGTCGTAACCATGGAGCAGAATATGCAAATTGCAAGCAGACTTGTTGATCGTAGATGATGGAGAGGATCGATGAATGGCCCTTTAAGCAGCACACTAGCACCGGGCATTACCTTCAAAATGAGAGGACGGCGCGTTGCACAAGATCTTCATTTTGAAGTAGTCAATGAGGACCCCTGCCCCTGAAATTCACCCTGTGACTGTATACTGTTTCAAATGGCTTCGATACTGCGCCAATGGAAGTTTATTTTAACATCTTGGAAGTGCGTGGAAGTGCGGTCAATGAAGTAGATGTTATTCGGAATTGCGGTTGACTAGTTATACAGATTCGTTACTTTAAACGATTAAGATTGTAATATCTTCTTTAGCATCGTAGCTGGTTAATATTAATAACGTGTTGCACCACCAAGGTGTTGATGTTCCGGCGAGGCACCTGTAGCGATTGAGCCTTAATTTCAGGGCGGATGTGTCGAATACGTACCATGAGCGACTGCTCTCTCCCTTCGTGTGCGAGCTTCAGCCTCCAAGCGCTCAGCTTCAGCCAGCTCCTGGCTTTGTAATTTCATGGAATTAGCTTCCCTACAATGGGTTATTTGAGCATCAAGATCGGATTCTGGAAACAATTAAACTCACTGCTCCTTCTGCAAGCCTTTGGCCTTCAGAGCGCTGCTGCCTATCACGGATCCAACAGCGTGTTCAACCTTGCCCGACATCCGCTTACCAGCGCCATCTTGGTGTCTTTCGTTATGGCCGTGGCTCAAGACATTCGCGGGAGGAATATTGGATGATCCATATCCAGCACCCGTCCCTGTCCCAGATGAATAGGGATCGTTAACACCTTGGCCAGCGCCAACACCTCCGTGGTGGTGATTCGGCGTATTCTGAATGAAGTCATTAGTTTCGGACACTTCTTCTGGTGGTAGCGGACAAACATTGTTGTTGTAGGCGTTGTCGTGCAGCCCTGAGCTAAGTGGTCCAGCACCAGTGCCGGGCGCAGACACATAGCCAGTGGCAGCGGTACCAGGACCGGCGAAGCCAGTGGCACCACCGGTGTGCGCGGCCTGATCATGGTGGCGACCGTGTGTCGTCGTCTATATAAGACAACATTTAGAAAAGGCACTTCTGTGGTTAGGGCCAACCTACATCATTATGAGATTTTCCGAAGAGAGGCATTGTATATGAGTGTTCTGTGAATTTTTAGTTGGTAGTGAAGTGTAAGATGAACTTGGGGAGGCTGGGGTTTATATACACTTGTGTAGTGGTGCTATTGACGTACCTATGAAGGTGGAGTGGAGGGATACCCTGAGGTCCCCTGTACCCCTGATGACGACTCGAGGAGCGACAACCACTGAAGGAGTCTCGAAGCCACGCAAGAATAGCCGGGCTTTTACCGTTGTACTGGGAGGACCTGGACCTGGCTGCAGTGCTTGGGCGTTCTGCTCCATACACATTGCGCTTGGGGAAATGGTGACGTTTTGCAGGTCTCGTGTAAACGCCCGCAGCCAACCCCAATCTTGCGATTTCACCACGAGCTCAGTTGGGATTTGGTTGGGACTCAGCTCCACCATGGATAGTAAGAATAGCACAAGTCGCACAAAGAAATTATATTCGAGGGACGAACTTGATCTGCTCATTAACCACCAAGCCTAGTCCTTTAACGCCGTTCCACCATTCCCTCGCAGGAAGCAATGACTTATTCTCTTGTTTTACTCGAGGAACATGGAGGAGGGAACCTTCGGCGCAGCGGATCAACAATCCCCCGCTACGAAAGTGAGGGTCGAACACGGCGGTGCCGGCCGGTGCATCATCTATTTTGGTAGGTAATTCGGCGAGGGGAGTGAGAACGGATGGAGAGTGGAGCTGAAGCTTAACACCAGGACCGTAGAACGTGATGAGAGGTCGCTATACGATATCGGCGGTTAAGAACATACGAGATGTGTAGAAATAGACCACAAACCTGTGCTGAGATTGCGCGATATCGCCAACATATGACTTCAGCAGACATTTTGTCGAAGTCCACAAGGGAATCTTCGAAAGTAATAGCCGATGCACGAGGAAGGTCATCGTCCGACAGAACGTCTTGCGGTGTCGCAACTGCCTACAGAGAGGGGAAATATGAGGTACAATGTCGGCCACTCTTGGATAACCGTACCGTATTATTCAGCATATCCCGCAACACGGAAACCAATACTTTGCCTCCCTCTATAGCTAGAGCGTCTCGCAACGAAGTAAAGTCGGCGCTTTGTGGTATTGGCTGTAAGGGAAACTAGTTAGCGGGCATAGCTGGAGACGAACGATAGATAACGCAACTATTTTAGAGGAGCCCCAGATAGGGCCAGCATCTATGCCTTTTGAACGCTCCATCATTTCAATAACACAAACCCCGGTCTCTGAACGGCCATTCATCAGTGCATGTTGAATGGGCGCAGGTCCTCGGTACAGTGGTAGGAGCGACGGGTGGACGTTCAATCGTCGTGAAGCATCGAAACGACGCAACAGCGCGGCAGGTAGTATTCTCCCAAATGATGCCGTTATAACGACGTGATCCAGCGGCAAAGGACTTCCTGTTGGGAGATCGAATGGATGCGGGGGCTACGATAATGTGTTTGGAAGGTGCTTTGCAAGTGAATTAATGAACGAACCTTCCATGACTTGAAAGCCGGCTTCATGTGTGGTATCTCAGAGACGGGTATATCGCGTTCGGTCGCTAGTATCTTCAAAGGTGCTGCACAGCGCTTTCGGTCTCGGGGGACACCAAAGTTCGGACGAGAACTCACAGATGGACAACTGCGCGCGGTTCCTTCCTTTCCACTCGTCTGGATGGGTAGCAACGTGAATTCGACTCCAGACATCTATGTGGCCAGTCGTCAAGCTCGTGGTAGCCTCAGTCGCGTTCTACGACGCGTCCGACATAGAGCAGACTCACCAGTTGCTTTCCACAATTCTTCGAGGACCAAGCAGGAGAATTCACTTCTTCCGAGGAAAAGGATTTTGAAGGCCTCGTTGGTCGATGAGTACCATCTCACAGATTTGAGGGCTTTTGACGAAGGAGCGATCACTCGTGGCCTTTGCAGACCGACGAGCATTTCACCATAGAACGGAACGGAAGATAGAAAAGCGCCCGATTCTTGTGACCTTCCATAATTTAGGCGCCGACCCTTTGATCTCTCAGACATTCAAGCTTTCCTCCTCGCCTCCGCTGGCTCTAGCGAATCTTTGTGCTTCTGACACCCCAAATAATTAACAATGGTATATACAAGTGCATTCTGATGGCCGTCCAGTGTTGGATTTCAGCAATCTTGGCGGTACAGGGGTATAGGGGATGCACGTGACTACTGTAATATAGTGTCGCGCTCATGTATTATTTTCTTTATGCGTTTGCTGGAGTCCCAGCCAAACGCAATATATCCACTTGCTCACTCGGAACTCGCGCGATTTCACCGGCTTATTTCAACATCCAGTACTTGAGAGAACTTGAACCTGCCTAGCTGTGCGTTATGCATTAAGCAAGGGTCAAGAAATTCGCCAATGCCAGCAAAGTAACTGAAGTCTGAGGGTAACTCGTGCATGCTCTTCCGAATCGTATGGAAGGGAACTGAATAATCTCAATTGAGCAGTGCTCATGTCTTTTGGCCACCAAACACACACATATATATCGATGATTAGGAAGCATAAAGGATGTATTAAGTCATTCAGCGAAACAATAGTGATCCGTAAATACTGTTAACTACATAAAAACGTTCAAGCGTCGTACTGCGAAAAGAGATGGTCTAAGCATCGACATCGAACCAAGATAAATAATAATAGACGCACCTGCACGTAAAGGGAGCCCGGCCATGGACCAGTCGTGCCATCGCGGTTGACATAGATGTTAGTCTCAGTTTCACGGATGATATCGTGGTATCCAGCAAGCACTCCGGCATCTCCAGCAGCTCGGCGCAAGTTCTTCAGACTGAATATCGGTTTGATCATCTCAGTGATAGCTACTTGCGCGTAGGTGGTGCCCGGACAGTTGTGGAAGCCTGTACCGTTCAGGTTGTAGGAAGCCTTTGGTCGGCGTGGGTCAACGACTTGGGGATTGGGGAAGTCATCGGGCTATCCAAAAGAAATACGTGAGAATGCAAATGAAAACATCCGATTCGAATGGCGCACATTGAGATGGGCAGTCCTGAAGCTACCCCAGATGCGGTCGCCAGCCTTGACCTTGATGGGAGGGAGATTTCCGCCTTGTGGGATGGTAGCGTCGACGGCGACGTCACGCCAGAGGCCAGTGAATTGCGGGTTGAATCCTAATATTGTAACTAAGCGTCTGTCCAAGAAATGCCAACGGAAGACCCACTCATAGCCTCCCGGACATAGCCTTGCAGAAGCTCGGTGCTCTGAGCGTCGTCCTTCTGCGCCAATCGGATGATCTCGTTGCGTTCCTTTGCTCGAGCATCATCAAGGTAGAAATCAACGACATGAACGGCCCCTAGTATCAGGATGTTTAGGCGTGCGGCCGAAGGAAGCCAAATGTATGAATGTACCTTGGGCGAAGTTCACAGAGGAACCGACAGCGAGACCGATGATATTTCCAACAAGAGCATCCAATGAACGGCCGGTAGAGGCGAGATCCGAAAGGAATGGATACCAGGGCTTATCAGATTCGGGCCAAATGTATGACTTGGCCCCGGCGAGGAGTCTTCCAACTGCGTTCTACCAACCAAAAGGTCAGAAACATGTAAAGGCACGTCAACATCACTTACGGGCACAGTCGAAGGAGCCACTTCGGTGACAGCCTTGGTAGCCAAGAGCCCGATGATACCACCCGCGCTTGACGCCGCCTCATTCAAAGCAAACTTCGACTCAGGCTCGTCAAATGCGAGGAAGGTAATTCTAAACAAGGACATTAGGTAGGGCCCTGCCCGAGTATGTTCACAACTCACTGGAACTATAAAGAAGTCAGATATATCCGAGCAGGCAGAATGATCAGTTCACTCACTAGCATAGCCAACATCGCGTACAGTTCTCGCTCCGTGTGGAGACCACGGGGATTAGATTTCGTCTTCAACTCTATTCCGAGCTACGGCACGTCGCCTCAGACAGAGCGATGGACAAAACAAAAGAACACCCACAATCTTTTCAGCCGCGAAATGAATAGCAACATTGTTGACGACACCATTGACAATATCGACGTAGGTTCCTGGTGCACCATCATAACTGCACAAGCGAGTCAGCGTCATTGCGATTGGATCAGAAGGGGTACGTACTTCCACGAACGCTCTTGGATTAGCTTCACAGTCTCGGCACGGCACCAAGCAGCATATTGATTGATGGAATCCTGGGTGGGGAACAGCGCGTGGAGGACCTGCGGCGGGAATAGGAATAAGCATGGCGAATCTAGGAAGCGGTGATGTCCATACCAAGGCTCTGTCAGCGTCGTGCTGCTTGGCGTCATCGAAGAACAGCATTGCTAGATTTACGTGAGTGGGTTATTCCGCTGAACTCGGTGCAAGGGATACATACATCCGTAGCCTTTCTTTTCGTAGATAACCTTGAATCGCGAAGGGTCGTTCCAGACGGCTTTGATCGCCGCGAAGGTCTTCAAGACGACGGGGACAGGCTGGGCAATGGGTCTGTCGAAGGTGTATTTCTCAGAGATTCCTTGCCTCGTAAGCGATTGATTCATGTGGTCCGGGGTGAAGAATGGCCATAGCGAGTACGTGGAATTCTGACGAAAGCCATAAGACAAGTATTCCACAAGGCGAACATTATTACTTACCCATGGGTAGTGACGAGGCAAGTTACGCATCAAGAGCTTCGGCACTACATGCTTTCATTAGCAGGTGATCAGTGAAGAAGACGAGGGTTACTAACTTTGACCTCCTCCGCCTCCATTGTCAAGGTGGCGTTGGCAATCATGGAAACCCCAAGTGGTAAGATTGTAGGCTGCAGAAACTTCAGCATCGCTTAAGATGCAGATGAACAATTTGAAGACGTACGGGTGAAGTCGGTAGTGTAGAACCTATCACCGCGGACGAGCGCAATCGCGTCACCAAGAACGGCCCTGGTAGTCTAAGAAGGAATAAGACAGAATTCCCTCTAAGATGAAACGTATAGGCGTACCGTATACCCGCATGCCTAAGAGAACTCAGTAAGAAGATGAGGTCGACTGATAGGTAAACTCACAAATCTCATGCCGTCCACAACAGGTATCGTCGGCTCTGCTTGAAGGCCGGGCTGCATATGGGTAAGACGCTACTCGCAAAGGTATAAAGTGAGGTCTTACATAGAGCTCAAGGTTGTCGATATGGCCGTACAAGCGACGAGCAGCATCCTGTGAGAGCCGTTCGATTTCAGCTCACGTTAGACCACATTGGCCAGAGATGCACGCACAGCAATTTCTGGATCGGGATTCCACTCCTCAAAGGACTCGAATTCTAGTGACCTAGTGAGCTTGGCGGCCAGAGATCACACTTAGCCACGTACGCTTTAGTCCCAGGAACTTCCTGAACTCGTTCATCGTGCAAACACCCCACCGGCGGGCCTGCTCCATGCCCATGATCTCGACTAATCGCAGAACGGGGGGAGTGCCACGAGCTCTGAAAGTTCCCGCAGGGTTTGAAGTGGCGGAATGTAGAATGTTAGCTAGGTCATCATCAGAGAACTTGCCATCTGGACCGCGCTTCAATCTGTTCTCTGAATGTGAGCATATGGACGGAGTACGCGAACCGGGTTATCCTTACCCGGCGAATGTCCGTTTGGAAGGATCGGCAGGCACATCAGCGAAGATCTTCCCGATCGTACTGAGATCCCTCAAGGATAGCTGCAACCGAACATTAACCAGAGCGCTGGAATAAAGTTCAAAACGCACTTGATCGAATGGCTTACCGCCAAAGGCGCTATTGAAGATGTCTTCGGTCCACTTCTCGTCAACTGCAGACGTCGTCGCGTGCCACTAGACGCCATGGTTATTAGTGGGGGACTCGGTGACCATGGAGTGACGACAAACCCTGTATAAGACGTTGAACTCAACGCTGCAATGGTTCCCACGGCCTCTATCGACGACAAGGTCGTCTCTCTTGATAGGCTGTTAGACGTCGAGCTAATAATCAGATATCGTTGTGATTCCAATGCTACTTGAACGCACGTCGAAGGGATTCATGTTCCAGTTGCAGTTTTCCGAAGAACCCAGGAAACTAGCTGCGTAGTCTCCAGTAATCATAGCTGCAAAGAATGCTCAGTTACCACTTGGTAGTGCCGTAGTCACGAAAAGAACTGACTCATAAAATGTCCGCCATTGATTAGACGAGCAGTCTGGAAGATTTCCTCGTCTTGGAGAGCACGAGCAGCGGGGTCAGTGGGCGGAGGGTTGGTCCACCTCTTGCGCTCGTTGATTTTCAAAATCTTATCGGCAATATACTGAGGGGAAATAAGCAGCCGAACAGTAAGGCATTATGATAACACGTACGTTATGGTTTCGGCTGAAAAGGACCAATAAGGCACTAGTGGCTGGGGGCAAGAAAAGAAGTCGCTCCTCGTGGAATGTATCCGGGTATAACAATCCACGACCCTGGTCCTTGTCTCGAACCTTGTCCTGGTCTGCTTGGTCTTCAAGGGAGTGTCAGTGCGGAACATCGTTTAATGACACTATTTCACTCACTGTCTCCATACAAGGGGCTAAGATCGAGATACGAACTGGCATTGTTGATGGTCCAGTCCTTGAAGTCCGTACGGAATAAGGAGTGCGTGACGATAGATGCAAATGCAAATATCATGCTTGACATCCCGCCAGGGTGGGTCTTGTGCTACAGCAATGAATGAGTCTACGAAGCGGCGAAATGAAGTTCAGGAGCGACGCACGTCACGCTTCCTGAGAAGGGTATCGAAGACAAGACCCGGGTCTGGCAAGGATGTTACTGGCAAGTTGCTTCGAGCCTGGACGCTACGAGCGTAAGGACGTCCAGAACGCCCACAGTCAGGGTCTTGGAGGCTGTTGTTCGAGCCATCTGCCTGTCTCCAAGCGTACTTGGGACCAAGATAGGCAGCAGGAGGATGGGGTACCGTATCATATAGCCCTCCAATGATTGTGTCGTTGAGCTTCATGGCAACATCAGTAGTCGGATCCACGCGGGCCATGATACCAAGCGCAGTCTCGAACTGGAGAATAGCGTGAGTCGGAAAGCACACATCCACTAGGTATTAGTACGCACAACACCCTTCCTGTCATCGACTGCGTCTGGGTGGAGAAAGCTGTCGGTGACGCCAGCCTTGCGAGGGAGGTTAACGAAGGCACTGAATGCACGTCAAGCAGATACACTTACCAACACCTTAGGATCCGGCTTGAACTGCCCTTTGGACACCAACGTCTCAGCCTATGCGGGGGACACTTTCAGTCTGCGAGCTATTGATCCCGGTCAGTCACTTACACGATTGATAAAGTTCGACGTCGTTGAATGGCCCTCCTTTTGGTCGGCGGCATCTGAGGAAACTTGCCAGTCGTAGAGGCCGTCTGGCGCATCCGGAGGGGGTCTCGCAATGAGATAGGCCGCGTCGGCGCCGAGGGAAACAGCCTTTGAAGCAGAGAGACTTGCCATTATCGGTGGGGAATATTGCAATGAATGCTGAGTTACTCAACTTTCATACAAGTATCATTTATACCACAATTTGCATAATTAGACAGTGGTTGTTCGCATCCGTTTCAGGTCCGATCCTGCAATGAATGACATTACTGAATAGTTTGGGAATAAATCGCATCTGCCTCGACCTCAACCGAGTTCTACGCGGTCGGTCGATTTACATCAACGAATTGGAAGTCCATTTAGAAGGAGGCCTCCAAGGGGTGAGAGGCATCCGACAAGATACGTTGATAGGTACCTATCATATGCCGAACAGTGGTGATATTCCGCCCGTAGCACTTCTGCAGGCGGAGAATCAGAAAAGAACTTTGACGTCATGAAGATTTGTATCTGACTTCACCTGGCAGTGGGTACTGGATAATCATAAATCATAACATGTTGCAAGCCTCGAGAGACAGCTATTTCATGTCCAATCTCACAAGAACACGCTGCATTTCCTCGACGCTCACAATTGACCCTATTTCATGGAAGTATTTCAGGGAAGTGTCTGAAACCCGGCTGGACCCATGCAGCCAATCATGCTTTCGGTGTTTGAGGGTATCGTAATGTCGATGAACTTACCCTCACTTTGGGTCGTACTGCCCTTTCTGGTTGTACAATGTCGGGTTCGTGGTGTTAATTTAGGACCTGTGCGGCCAAACGTTCAGTCTCGTCAAGTCGTGAGTTTTTTATCGCCGGTTCTGATGCACATGTTCATCGTCCTTGTGGTTCCGCCGAGCGCACTGCATTTAGAGAGAAGACATGGAACTTGCGAGCTCAAGTCATTGGGCTTGCGGAAGTTCGATATCGGTGGCCATGCAATTAATAGAATAGTGTCTCATCGGTGTGAACCTGGAAGTTCCGAACAATGTCGACGCGACAATTGCATGCTTCTATTCGCTTCAGTATTCGCTTCGCAAGCAACAAACGGAGACTTACTCAATGAATCTTTTCGAATTAACTCCGACCAATGCTTAGTTCAAATCCAAACGGGCTCTGCTGCTCTACCCAAGTTAATCATCGTTGAGGTTGTTTCTCGTGGTACGCGGTGGTCTGGGACGTTCCCAACCTTTGATGAAGGTTGGTCCTCATCATGCAAAACACTGCGCAGCGCAGGGAGGTAGGGAACATTAGTGAAACGTATTTCGGAATGGAGAGGTAGTGTCAAGACTCCTCACTGCTCCAAGTTAAATTCTCACGAATTTTAGTTTAGTTCAAAAGCGGTTGAAAAGACTCAAGTAGCTACTTGATGCCAGCGTCTTGGACTTCAGATCTTCAAAATGACCGGCCTGAGAAATGCAGAAGAATCCAACGCCAAGATCCAGCAAACAGCATGTCGGGCGTCCGAACAAGATGCTATCATCAATCAAGCTGAAGCTGAAGTACCGAACCTGATGAACTGGTGTCAAACCCGTACAGCCATTTATAAGAACGAGGCCCGTCTGTTGTGCGGAAATCCCAGAACCCCATCGAACTCGCCCACTGTTTACTGAACATGTCCGAGTCTTCTGAATGGCTGAATGGACATGGTCAACAAGAGAGTGTGGCTACGCTCGTGGACGCCGGTCCCGCTGAGCAGGTCAGGGAATCCAAAGCCCAACTGCCACCGTTGTCTCCGTCGTCTCCCATCATTGTGGAAGGGGACCCGTTAGTGATCCCTCCGGAACACCCGTTTCGCACATTGGTTCTTTGGAAAGTATTATCATTCATATATTACCCAAATACTGACTCGCCTTTCACTTTGTAGTTTTGATGGAACCGGCGATCAGTTCGATGGAGATGTACGTACGCTGCTGGATTTTTTCTTTCTGATTCTCATAACATGCCACCAATAGAACTCGAACATTGTCCAGCTCTTCACTCTGCTGAAGAAGGATGATAGGGATGTGCAAATGGTGTACTACCAGGTAATTGACTCCTGGAAGCCTCTAATCCCAAATATTCATCAGCACATAGGCGGGAATTGGCACATACACATCGCCCAATATTGCGACGCCCCTCATGGCAAAGGTGTCTAAGGTAGATTATTATGTTGATAGCTCGTGGACGCTGCTTAACCTCGGTTGCAGACTCTGGACGAGATGATTGCGTGGAATCTGGGTAGACATGTCATGGGTAAGTTGGACATTACTTGCGACTCATCTCGGTGCCTGATAATGCACATGACACTAGATGGATACGAGTTCTTGATGCAGAACTGTAAGTTTTGCGATACTCATTGATAAACGGGCCGTCGTCACCGGCCACCCTCAATTCCACGGCCGAGTTCTGAACACAATTTCTGACATTCGCTTCTCCAGACAAGGCAGGCGATCGTATCTGTATCTTCGGATTCTCCCGTGGTGCCTACACCGCCAGAGCCCTCGCAGGAATGATTCACAAGGCACGTCACGCTTTCCTGGAGTCTTGATTTCACGCTGACAATGTTTATCCACCGTAGGTGGGGTTGCTTCCGGCATGCAATCATCAACAGGTCCCCTTTGCGTACAAAATGTTCAAACGAGCGGATGAGACGGGCTGGAAGCAATCCAATGCTTTCAAGAAAGCCTTCTCAGTCGATGTCGACATCGAATTCATCGGTGTTTGGTAGGTTTCGTCATTTCCATTTGGAAGCAGCGATCCATATCACACGTTCAATAATGGATTCCCTGACAGGGACACTGTGAGCTCGGTCGGCCTGATCCCGCGAAAGCTACCATTCACCACCTCCAACACCATTGTCCGCACGTTCCGGCATGCGATCGCATTGGACGAGCGCCGAGCGAAATTCAAAGCCAACCACTGGAATCGCCCAAATACCAAGGAACAAACGCTCAGCATATCTGACCACCACCGCAAGGCGCACAAGAACCATCCCCATGCTACTGACCCACGTCTGAAGGCGCTTGAAAGGAAATATACGAAGGACCACAGCAAGCAAACAGATATCGAGGAGGTATGCATTCGGCGTTCCCATCAAATGGTATCTAATGACTTTGCGTGCTAGGTGTGGTTTGCCGGCTGCCATTGCGGTTAGTCCGTCACCTTGGCTTCGTATCATTTGACTCACACGTACACGCAGACGTCGGCGGTGGGTCGGTGCCTAACGAGACGCAGCACTCGCTCGCTCGTATTCCTTTGCGCTGGATGATTCGCGAGTGCTTCAAGACCAACACCGGGATCATGTTCGACTGCGAGGGCCTGCAGGCCCTTGGCCTTGACCCGGGGGCATTGTTCCCAGAAGTCCTTCCACGTCCCCCGATGGCGACAGACTTCGGCACGCTGCGCATCCAGGACATCCCCAAATCCATCTCCGGGCCCCCCGACGACACCCAGCTGCCCAACTTCGCGGATGCGGGCGACTTCTCTGCGCTGTACAAGTCGGAGGAAGATCACGATCTGCTCGACCTGCTGTCGCCCGTGTACGACCAGCTTTCGCTTGCGCCATACTGGTGGGTGCTTGAGGTCTGGCCGGTCAAGCAGCGGTACCAGAAGTCAGATAACTCGTGGGCGTCGTATTTGGGGTTCAATATGGGCGCAGGGAGGATCGTTCCGAAGCAAAAGCGCGGGGTCAAGGTGCACCGGAGTGTGAAGGTGAGAATGGAGGCATTGCACTCGAACGGTACCCCTTATATCCCGCGAGCATCGTTTGAGAAAGCGCTCGCAGCTGGAAAGGTTGAATGGGTTGATTGATTGATTTATAAGCCATCGTAGCTGTCTACTACTACCGTATATTGTACGCTGTTTATGTTGTTGTGATATAATCTCATCTTGTAAGCGACTGAGTAAATGCAGAGACGACATTCGACACCATTCGTGACTTTCGTTACTCCACTTGGCGCACCGCCCAATAAAACTCCCATCGGCTTTGCTGTGTGTACATATACGTCGGTGCAGACAAGTATGCATTTCCCAAGAAACTGATAATGACCCTCGACGACGCTCCCGCCCTTACCCCCGGCCACTCTCCTTCCCTTATCGCCGCCACAGAGAAAGTCCGGGACGTAAAGATCAGCCCAAACGGAAAATACATCATATACCAAGTCCAGCCTTTCTACAAGTCCTCGAACAAGTCAACGTCGAGACTCTGGCTGGCTGAAACGGACGTTTCGAACAGTGCGAAGCCTGTGACAGACGGTTTGTTCAACGACCGCGCCGCTGTCTTTCACCCGGACGGAGGGCGGATCTATTTCCTATCCAATAGGCACAACGGGAAGGGCGCACATATATTTTCCTTAGAGGTTGGGAACGAAGGTGGGGGACGCCTCATCGACGTCACAGCGAATCTCGGCCAGAAAGGTGCACAGGCGTTTGAGATTTCACCAGATGGCGCCTCCGTGGCCTTTACTTGCGTAGATGATGGCGAGCACCTCAAGACTACCGACGCTAGGTTATACCACGAGAAGACGGGCCTCTCCAAACTGAAGATTTGTGATATCCAATCGGGGGACATATGGACCATAGACGGCATCAGAAAGGACAAGCATGTAGAAAGCTTCTCTTGGTTACCGAACAGCAAGGAGTTACTGTACAGGCTACGCGATAATAAAGGGGTAGAGTACGCTGAAGGGAATATCATCGTGGAGAGGATTTCGGTTGATAGAAGTGAAGTGCCGCGAATCATAGATTCTTACGAGCGTTCGCCTTCTAGCCCAACTCTGTGGCTCCCGTCCGGGCACATCGTCGAACTACAAAGCTTCGAACCACGAAATACTCTAGACGCTAGGACACTCTTCATACATGACCCTACCTACGACTCTACCCACGACCGTTATTCCCAGTCGGCGAGGCGGCTCTATGGACAGAAGGATGACGCCGTACGAATGGTCAATGCTCGGCCAACGGCTGATGACTCTGAAGTTGGCGAAGTCGCGATCGAAGTTTCCGTTGGTGTCGATACGAACATCGATATCGCACGCTTCAAAAGTGGGAAGAGCGATTCTCCAGAAATATTCACTCTTTTCAAGACCAACGCTGATGCCGTTTGGTTTGGTGCTTGGGACGCAAGACGAGTTACTGATGAAGACGGAAATTCATCATATGTAGCAGCGGTGGTTCTCAGTTCCGGCGAAAGGCATCAACCTCCGAACATCTGGGCAGGGAGAAGCCAACTCGGAGCCACCATCCACGAGATGAGGCAACTTTCGTCCCATCTTCAGTGGCTGAAGGATGCGCCTATCATTCGTACGGAAAGGATTGTTTGGAAGGCCGACGATGGTATGGAGTTGGATGGGATGGTGCGATATCCACCTGGTTATGAGAAGGATGTTAGGCCATTGCCTACTGTGCTTTTCATCCACGGAGGTCCATATAGGTAACATCAAGAGATCCCATCACGGCTGGGATAGCGCTAAAGCATTTCTAGACGCGACATCATGGATTACATGCCCTACTTCTGCAATTGGCGAGAGATGCTGGCGTCGGCGGGGTACCTGGTCGTCTCCCCGAATTACAGAGGAAGTCAGTGACATGTTCCACACCGGCCTCGACCCACGCACATCACTGAATCCTCTGTGAATAGGTCAAGGACGAGGCCACGATTTCGCACATGCTGCTAACCTTGGCATCGGAATGCGCGATTGGCCGGATTGCGAAAGCATGGTCGACGAGGTGATCAGACTCGGGCTCGCTGACCCTGATCGACTGGCCGTTGCGGGGTGGAGCCACGGCGGGTCGCTGGCGGCGTGGGGTGTCACGCAGACAAAAACCCGGTTCAAAGCCGCTGTCGTTGGGGCCGGTGTGTCCAACTGGGAGGGAATGGTGATGGAGTCTGGATCTCCCGAGCTTGAGGTGAGGAATCCCACTCGCTGGGATGTCGTTAGGATCTGACGGAGCATTCTTGATGTTTAGGCCGCTATCGGGCAGCGTGTCCCATGGGACGAAGAAGCCAACGCGAAGGTTGTGGGGAATAGGAGGTTAAGCCCCATTCATTCAGTGATCGACGTAACAACAGCAGTGCTCATTCTTCACGGCGAAAAGGATGAACGTGTCCCTGTTGGGCAAGGAATAGGTCTGTGGCGAGGGTTAAGGAGGAAAGCTGCGCAACGTGGGCGTGAAGGAGCACGACTAGTTGTGTATCCTAGAGAGCCCCATGGGTGAGTTCCGGGAGCCCTATCAACGATTTGACGCTCAAACTGGCCTTCAGATTTGTTGAGCGTGACCATGCCGAAGATGTAATGAATAGAGTGCTTACGCACTTCAGAACATGGATGTAGATAGCGCAAGCAAACCATTATCCCTATACTTAATACAATATGATTACAACATGAATATAGATACCGGCGTGGCAATAGCAACAGATTGGATGGCTCATCCGTATCATGCCATGTGCGAGTCGTCTAAACGCGCAAGATCTTCTTTAGCACCTAGAAGTACTTCCTATGCCCACGATCAAAAATAGTCAATGGTCAGAAAGGTATAACACTCACCGTCACAATAGTCTGTCGGGCTTCGTCCTTGATCTCCTTCCACCGATTCTCATAAGCCCTCAAGAGTCCGTCGTATTCGTCTCGCCATCGCCGATCTGCTGTACGAATAACCGCTCGGAGAATACATATTCCTGCAACCCATTCAACCTCATCTTGTTCCCAAACAGCATCCCTAGCGACCATTTCTGAGAAGGCACGTCCGGTGGAAAAGTTCGAGGACTCTGGCTCTAATGTTAAGAGACCTAGCTCTAGAGCCGCGGCGTGTATTTTAGCCCACTGTATATAGTCCTTCCTTCTCTGTCGATCGACGGCTATGCGCTGCATTTCGTCGGCGATGGAGGTCGAGGATTGTGTCCCGGGATGCTGGCCAGAAGATATCCCGCTTGCTGACGAGAAATGTGGTGATGGACTCGGCGTCCAAGTGGAGTGTTTCCGAATGCGCATTTGGAGGGCACGTGGACCTGCGAAAGGACCTGCGATACCTGCATGGACGACCGTTGACGGGAAGAACGTCGAAGCGTCGTAGAACTTTTGGAGAAATGAGGTAGCATCCCGGCCGTTGTTGTAACCATTTCGCGAGGAAGACTGGGATTCAGCGGTGGCAATTGCATCAAAAAGTGCATCCACTACCGGCGTTAGCGGTGTTGCAGATGGATTCGCCATTACGTAGGATTGTATCAGGCCTGAAATAGTCGAAGGATCTACACCCAAAAAACATGCGAATGAGTATCAGGTCCCTCATTATGTACATAAGAGATATCGAATCCCGCAAATCATCATCCGAGGGATAGTGGTACATCAACGTCGATAAATTGCTATATATTTGCTCACCATATCCATTGAGAAGCGCGTCCCTTATGTTAGGAATCGTCGGAGGCAGGTTCAGGCTCATAGCTTGTTGTGTATTTACCGGAACCACGCCGACGGATGTTGTGATATTGGCAGCTAACGACGATGAGCTGGGTTGCAACGAGCTGTATGGCAACGGCGCCAATGCTTGCGCTGCATTGACTGGACTCTCATGCTCTGTCTGGGTGTATGATATAATTGCGGGTGACACACTGGCGTTCCAGGTCACTTCACCGTGATCATTCGTCCCCTGGTGAGCTGCTGCCGCTGCATGAAGAACAAACGATCATGAAGGTGATTCGAAACTGGATCCCCGAGGAACGCACCCTTCTCCGCCACCTTCTTGGCAGACCTTGGCCGGCCTTCAAGTTTACGTCTAGTTCGGCCAACGGTGTTCTTGAACCAGTTGTAAATCTGTTCACGAAATCGCGGTTCCGACTCGTCGACGCCGACGTAATCAGATGGCAGGCCGAATCGTGTTATGAAATCTTGAGCACGCTCCAGGGCAAACTTCTTTGCATCGCCGCGTATAGAGCCTTGAGATCGTCTTTCGAACTCTGAGAGGTGACTGTGTGTGGTGAGGTGGCACACAAACAAGGGCACGACGAGGAAGCATGGTGAGCGCTGTGTACAACGATGGTGGTGGTTAAGAACAGACCTTCGGAGAAACGTAAGTTGTTCATCGCTGTATGCCTTGGGTACTCTGGGTTTATGCACCCTAGGATCGCTCGACATTTTGGACGGAATTGGTCCTGGCGGAAAGCGAAAATCCAGGAATTCAGGTCCCGGGATATGCCGGCTGGGGTACGACGTGCATCCCGACTGCCAAAAGAAGAAGGCTCCTTTGGATTTCACTGCAGAAAACAGGGGCGCTTCAACTTGAATCGAGGATTTTTAGCAAGCCGCAGCCAAGGAATTTTAAAAACTTTGTGCAATCCACTATCTGAGTCCGTGCCGGAGGGCTGCTTTGCAAGAAGCATGTTGCCCAGTAATCTAACGGTGAGACATAACGATAGTGGGTCCAAACTCTATGATTGCGAACTTATGTAAACGAAGGGTATGGTAAGTATGTAGTAAGTATGTGAGGCAAGATAATAATATATAAGAGGAGCGACTAATTTGACGGTTTCCGGCTGACGACGAGGTACATTGGTGTGAAGAGCTGGACGACGCATTAGCGAACTGAGCATCACACACACGACGTAAGAATCTCACCTTCTGTTGACCACCTTCCACCAACGAATCACCGGCAACCTTCAAAGCCTCGCCAACGTCGCATGTACCTTTGGGGATGACACCAAAGAGTTCCATTACACGCATGGCATTGTGTGTAACGAGCTTGCCACTCCAGCTCATTCTCCAAACGGTGAAGTAATCCCAAACGGTTTGTGCCTTCCATATATCACCCTCGAGAGGGTAGTACCATGGAACCTCATCTGGACGGGCAGCGAGGTCCTCTTCGTGCTCAATCTCGAAACCGACGTTCTTGAGGGCATCGCGTGCAACACTGAGCTTGCGCATTTCGGGGATACCGTTACCGAACTCAATCCTGTGGGCAAGTTCCTTGTGCTTCGGAATGGAAGGGTCCCAATCCTCAGTCATAACCCATTCGTATACACCGAACTGCGTAACCGGCGTTAGACTTTGGATGTGACGATCAAGAGCGACGAAACACTCACAACTCCTCCGGGCTTCAAGATTCGCTTGATTTGCTCATACACCCCCTCGAAACTAGGGGCATGGACGGTGGCCTCAATGGCGTACACTAGGAAGCGATGAGCCAAGAGCACCAAACAATCCGGACAATACTAACCAGCGTCAAACGAGTTCTCTCCAAACTGTTCAGCAAGCTTCATGAAGTCACCCTTGACAAATGAGACTTGGTTTTGCAGGCCCATCTT
Organism: Pleurotus ostreatus; assembly: GCF_014466165.1. Taxonomy (NCBI): domain Eukaryota; kingdom Fungi; phylum Basidiomycota; class Agaricomycetes; order Agaricales; family Pleurotaceae; genus Pleurotus; species Pleurotus ostreatus. The sequence goes on along the minus strand of NW_023503161.1, from coordinate 1,373,834 downwards.
CTGAGTATATTTGCGAGCGCGGCCGATCTGGAAGTCGTTGTTGTTCAAGCCGACGACTTGAGCATCCGTGAACTGCGCTATCTCGCGTGCTGGACCACCAACACCACAGCCAACGTCAAGGACACGCATGCCGGCCTTGATGCCCATTTTGTGGGCAAGGTAATGTTCATGGCGAGCAAGCGAGGCGTGGAAGGACTCCCCCTTGTAGAAGCGAGAGAAATGGAAAGAGGTACCCCATCCATACTCATAGAGCTCGGTGGCACCGTCGTAATACCCTATACAGGTTTTAGTGTACTTTCCTCTCCTGAAAGTTATCAAGCTCACCATTGACGACGTCGGTGTAACTGTCGATTCGGTTTTCCGTATCAACATTGGCCTCCTTCCCCATGTCTTTCTGCCAGAACTTGGTGTAGTTCTCGATACGGTCGTTGACACGACCGTCGGGAAGGTTCTGTCCATTGACTGTAGCGGTGGCGGCCATTGAGATATCTAGAGGCTAATGAACACAGGATAGACGGACAAAAAGCAAAGTCGAACGTACAGGGGAAATGGGAAGGAGGAAGGAAAGGTCTAACAAAAAATCGAAGGAGTGGAAGAGACCTTTTGAACTCTCAGGATTTTTTTGGAATCAGGTCATTAGCGAAATGGTGTAACCGTGCGAAGCTCGATCAAAATACCACGTGATGGCGTCTCTCTCCCCTGTCAGGGCTTCCCCTAGCTCCTGGCTGTCCTTCCTGGAATCGCGGTGTATGTTGAAGTTAGGAGACTCTGAATCTACTAGACAGTATATATTACAAGTAAATGGCGTAGTAGCGAGCAATTCGAAATGACATCAAGCAAAAAGGACATTGGTCAATCTTCCACAAAGAAAAGGAACCAGATATAAAAGTGATGTAAGACAAGCTATTGATGAATGCCAGTATTTCATCTCCAGCATCTGTATCAGAACGGCAGGTCAGCTTAAAAACATATGCCCGTACAATTCCAACTTACAAAATCTTGTGTTCATATCTCCAATTCTCTGTGTCGTTGTACGGAGCGTCTGCTCCCCCTCTATCTCCCTGTTAACAAATTAGTTGATTTCAGCAAATGGCAGGCGTCAACGAGAACGTACAAGATGGGGCGCAGCCTTCCCGGGTACCATAACACCATTAATATCGACGAGAGCATGATAAAGCGGCTTTCCATCTTCGTATCCGCCTAGGACCACTCGTCTACCCGCAGGTATCTGCCCTCCTTGCGTATCCACAAACTCCATAAGTTCCGTCGAGAAAGGCAACAGCTCATACCTCCCTTGATGTACAACCTCGGCTCCTCCGTAGGAAACTCTGCAGTGCCCAGGTCGAAGATGGGGTGCAACTTTACAAGGGTGGACCCCACCTTTGAAGTCAAGTGCCGATGCGAGATATACAGGTTGACCTTCGGGGTCTGCACAAGGCGGATTGTGCAAGATATTTAAAGCGGGGATGGCGTCGTCGGTGGCGAGAGATATACGAGGACCGGCGTCTGAGTCGTTGCGATACATGTGGCACAATATCGCATCAAGCTCGCGCACCCCTAGAGGGTTCTCCCCGGACGCCTGCTCATTCCAGAAAATCTGGCCGTCTTCAATCTCATCCCAGGATCCACTTGGCCTCTGAACGATAAGCTTCCCTTGGTCGGACCGATCAAATGAGTGTACAGGCTGCGCAGAAGCCATAGCGCGTTTATAAAAATCGTCCTGAAGATCCTTCGAAACGAGCGTCTCGGGGTACCACTCTGCTGGTGATTCTTCATCGAACCTGACGAGATATTCGTAGTGCTCGGAGACATCAGGAGGACTCTCTTCAGTAGCTGCCGTGATCGTCTTGACATGACGACAGTGCGCCACAACCAGAGGAGCGACATCTTCGCTAGAAACCTCCTCCGTAGTTATGTTAAGGACATCCCGGATGGGTACCCGACCATGAAGAACTGCACCTGCCGCCACCGGCGCGTATTTGAACGTGCGTATCTTGCCAAAAGCCACAGGATGTTCATTGATCAGTTTGAGGAGTGTCGTGGGAAGATGCCTGATCCAGAGTGGCTCCGAGCGGAAGGTGTCTTTGATGACTTTGCTGAAAATTGGCGTGTAGCGGTTGCTGGTAAGACCATACTGCCTGGGGGCTTTCAGGTCAACGTTAAGTACGCCGCGATAGGAATCGGGATTTTGCTGCTTTTGTCTTTCGGTTATGGCGTCTTTCTCGATTTGGTCGAGGTCGCGAGTAAGTACCTGTTAAAATGATGTCAACCTCTGCCTTTGCTCGACACAGCGGAGTTGTGGCACTGGCCTCAAACGACTTGACGCGTATATCATGAGCTTTCTCGGTCACGTTGCTAGGCACGTCACCGTGGTACAATTCCTTATACTTCTTCACCAAATCCCGATGATCGAGCAACTTCTGTGCATAATACGCATACATCCTGTCCTCTTCTCCAAAATTCAGAAATATCATTTTCCCGTTGTCGTCAAAGAAGTCCGGGGCAAAACGTAGGAAGAAATTTGGTCTGTCGATGATGTCCCCACCTTTGAAAGGACCTCCAGGGCGAGGCTCAGGTTCGAGGGGGATGTGGGCAGTAGGTAAGGATTCCGCTGTCGATGGGGGAGGTAGGCGTTCTCGAGGGGCGATTTCACCGTTGTGATAGAATATGCGCTGGTTATCACCAGCGATGAAGTGACCTAGTCGAGAGCCGTCGCCTTGACGTATGAGACTCTTCCCCTCAACACGGAATATCTAACATCAAGGGTGCGTCAAGGTGATAGTGAAGGGATATCTTTGAGAACCATAACTTACTCTTGTCGTCGCACCAGCTCTGACTTTCACTCCACCCTTTCCAATTAGCCCGTCGCTAGCTGCGATAACGACACCATCAAAGACGTCGCCCCCGAGTCTGTCCTCTCTCCTTTGGGAGAAGTCCTTGACGACATTTGTTCCTACACCGATCATGCCCTGAGGATCGTACTTATGATGCCGAGCACTCTCGATCCCTATGCAGAAGGGTCAGCAACTTGTCTGGTAAAATATAGCAGAGCCGAAAGAGCGACACACCGGTCAATATTCCATCTGCAGCGACGCCTGCCACGACAGCAGCTAAAACAGGGAGAGCAGCTCCACCTGTGGCACCAGCTAACGCTGCGGCGCCGATAACAGCGAGGCTGCGGGTTGCCGATTCTTCGGCCTCAATCCCCTCTTCGGTGTCGCCCATGGCGAAGTGGACGATGCCTATAAAACAAGGCAATGTTTTAAACGATCCAATATGTCAAACCGTGGTGGCAGGTACCTTTGATGTGTCCAACGACTGGAATGCCATCCACTATGTCTCCAATAGTCTTGCCCGGGTGGTGAGTCCAAGCATCGGTGAACTCGTTCCATGTCTTCCTAGCACCATCGACGTTGCCGGTGCAAACTTGTACGAGTGACTTTATCTGGGAAATGAAAGGGAGAGTGGACATTGCGAAATGAAGCGAAGCGGTCAGGCTCGTTGGGGGGACTCCCAGAGCTAAAACACCGTGTCTCTGGGTATTCTGTGCGCTTAGGTTCTGCCCTTTATATACTTTCAGCCTGGGCTTGTTCCAACGAGGAAGCCAGCCTCAGGATGGAGTTCATAACACCTTACGTAGAAATGAGTTTGAAGCAAGCGAGCAAGCCAACAATGTGGAACACACCTTGTCAGCTTCGTGTCATTCACATTCCCTGTAAGTACAAAAGTCAGAACGCCACTCCCACACCGAATGTGAAGACAAAAGCAAGCTGTCGGATGTAGTATGTCGCCGAACCGCCAGTTGCTTCGTAAGTTAGAAGTTCTAATGAGTTGGTGTTCCTAAATGTGACCTTCGCGGTTATGTTGCTTGATATCGCCGAAGTTGAAATCCATAGGCGTGGCTATCGTCATACTCGTAGGGAGGCGGGGGAACATATACAGATGCTACCGCTCCATCCAACTTTCCAAGTGGTCTAACACAGTCATTTCACAGCGTGCGATGCATAGTTGAAACAAGAAATAATACAAGACTCAACGACTGCGATAATCAATGTCTAGGTCGCTTTACATCGCCTTCCACTCCGATATCCAAGTTGCCCAATATTTCTCTCTTCACACCCCTCTGCATCGTGTTTGCATCGGATTGACGACGGTCGATGGGTAGCTGGAAGGATGGTTTTGCTGATCCGTCCCCACCTGGAGGATTTAACCTTTGGTTCTGATTACCAAGGCCCATACCTGCCGTCATTCTTCTTTGGGGAGGTCTGTGATCGGGAGAACGGATAAACATAGATCAGAAGCAAGATATAAATAGATGACTGAACTGGTCTTTGTTGAGCCCCAAGATCCCAGAGCCGAGAGTGAGGCGCTGCCCGTTTCGTGCTGGTAACTGGGGATTTTCTTGGGTAGGATTCTGGATGAACCAACGTGAGGCGCAAGACACACAGAGATCTAAACATAACCGACCACGCCTGCAGGGAAATGGAACCCTCCCATGGAAGGTGTTCCAGACCTCAGCTGATGTGAGTTCGCTGATGAGCCCGGCGTCGCAGCTCGAAATTGCTCCGCCCCAACAGTTGCTCGCTGGCCGACCCCCGACTCGGTTCGCACAGACGGCCTCGTTGCACCAGAAAGCGTTCCGCGTTCTTGGTGTGATGCCTCTTGGAAACGAACATGTTGCGCTTGCTCTGAAACGTGCCTATTTGTGTCCAAGATTTCACTTTCGCTTTGGACGGAATTAGCACTAAGTGCGGGGCCGCCCAAACCTTCGTCGGGATCAATTGGTCTGCCGAGATCACCTTCACCGAGATCTACAGCAGCAAGGAAAGCATCATCATCTGAAAGAAAGCCGAAAGATTCGTCCGGGTCGATTTCTGCTTCTTCAGGTAGCCCGGGGTCGATGTTGTGGCTGACCCGTGGTTCTACAGATACTGGTTCGACATTGGGACCACGAGAAAGCGCTGAAGGAGGTCGTGGGGGCATCTTCGGTTGATTTATCCCTGTGGATGCAGAGCCAGTGGCTCTGGGTTCAGGTAGGCGCTGCACACTTCCATTTGAAACGGATGAATTGAATGCTTTGCCAAATGCCGGGGGTGGGGGCATTGTACCACGATTCGCGTTGGGGCGTCCAGCAGGGTTCGCGGGTGTCGTGACTGGCGTGTTTAAACCAATGTTTGCACCCGGTACCGCCCTACCCTTTCCCTTTATATCTGCGACGGGAGTTGAAGTTGAAGTCGTGGCAACGGCCGCGGAAGTTCTTTGAAGATTGGCTGGATTAGTGGAGGGTCTGTTCATCGATGAACTGGAAGAACTGCAGGCTTGCTGTGGTGCATGAGATGTTGATGCAATCCCACTAGTCGACAAACCCGCCTCCAATTGACGAATATCCGGCTTCGTCTCCTCGAACTCTGGCCGGCGGTGAAGGTCCGACTTATCAAATTTGGGCTAGATGTGTCTCAGCATATATAATCAAATCCAATCACCAATACTCACAGGTGGGACCTTGATCTTCACGATTTCCTGCGTGTATGCTTTATCATACAGGCAGTTTCCAAGCAGGTTTCCGAAATTTCGCAACGCACGCTTGATAGCGTCTGTTACCGCCTCTTTCTTACACTGAGAAGTGATAGTCAATGGATGCGAAAATAGCAGAGCGGTCATTTCGTACGCACCTTGTCTAGAGCAGCCCCTTTGCTCTTTGCGTTCTCTATCACCCCATATCCAACATCTTCATGGAAGACACCATCGCGAAGGGTAACTCTGACTATAGCGGTAACGCCGACGTTATGCCTTCTGCCTTCCTCGTGCGTATCTATGTAGTCTGTCGTGAGAGACACTATGTTGGACGACCATCCGTTAAAACCGAACACTTCGTTTGCAAGATTAATTATCTTCCACCCCTGGCAAGCTCCGTTTAGTTCATCTTTCGCTATTAAGGAGGGGCATACGAACTTCTGCATATGTCAGTTTGGGACCGCCACCAGGTCCTGGACGCTGCGATATATATTCAGGACCAAGCTTCTTATTCAATTTGGCCTGCAATGTGGCAATCTTTGCGGCCGTAGCTTGAGATAGATCCATGTATGAAGGAGTTGGGTCGTTTATCATTGACAGAGCGTCCATTCCGTAGTAAGAACTCGACACTGAAGAAGTATTGAAGGACATTGATTGATCCATTTCTGAGCGACCGTGCATAGAAGCATTAAATGAAGCTCTCCCAAAAGTGATTATATTGTCGTTTCCTGGTTGCGAAGAATGTCTGGGCTGCCCGACGAGCGAATTATCGACGAATTGATGGAAGGGTAGATGTGATTGTGGCGGCCTTGCGCTTTGATAGAAGGAGTCCACAAGATGAGCCGATAACGAGACTGGCATAAATATGAGGTTATGAAAGACTCATGTGTGGGAGGATGCAGTGAGTGGATGCGACTCAAGCGTGTGGCATTGTTGGTGCTAGCCGTTTAATTGAGCGCGTCACACACGTGACCGTGATGTGACGGACAGGGGTCCCACATATATTCCCACGTACGGCCTATCATTACATAAACAATGTGGACTTGAAATTTCCTGCCTGAAATCAAGCGTGTTGTGTTTTTCGCTCCCCCCATCACCTGTGCGCCGCGAGGCGTCGGCGAGACGACGAAATCAGGACAAGAGTCCCCCATTCCCTTCTCTGATTGATTACTTCTGCGGTTCTGCCGATACTCAAGATCTACGATGGCCAACTATGAGGAACCTCAGCCACACCCTTACCTCCATGAGCCATTGCTCTATATCACCAATGTCCCGACTTACGTTTCCGACGAGAGTATTGTCATGGCTTTCGCTTCTTGCGGCCCTTTCAGGCCCAACATCCCCCGCGACATACCTGGCTCTGTCTTGTCGGGAACCGTAGAATTCCGCTTTCTTGAGAAAGGTTCGGTTTCCCCGATCTTAATGAGATAATGGAAATTCATGAATATTGGGCACTGCAGCCGAGAAAGCGTTAGCGACGTTGCAGGCGCGACCTATCCCGGGCTTAACACAACATGTACCCCTCGTGCTATCACCCTATCCACCGACCAATCCACCGACACCCCTTCCTCCCCCTTCCGCGTCGCCGCGTTTGGTTAAGCATCTCCCCCCTGGTTACACAGATTCTCAGCTCTACGATCTTTTCAGGCCTTATGGCGCGTTGGCATCAACTCGTGCCCAAACGCAGTTCGGGCCGGACACAGGCATGGTAGAGTTTTGGAGGGAGGAAGACGCGAAGCGTGCGGAAGAAGAGTTACACTGTGCAGAGCTTGATGGGCAGAATATTGCGGTGCAGGTTTATCAACCCCGGCGAGCGAGTGCAGCTACGGAATTCAACACAAACGCACCCGCCTTCGTGCCATCGGCACCCTACCCTTACACCTACTCGCCTCCCCGTGCTAGTCCCTATCGATCGCCTGTGCAGCCTCCATTCATCCATGGCCCTGGTCAGCAAGTGCAGCTGGCGCCAATGAGCGGTCCCGGCTCAAGTAGTCACAGTGGCCTGATCGATCCCTGCAATTTGTTTTGCAAGAATCTTGATCCTACGCTAGATTCAAACTCTCTATTCTCCCTTTTCCGTGAAGTAAGTTACTCGGTTGCTTGGTACTCCCGGATCACATGAACTGATTTGTATGTTAGTTTGGACAAATCGTGAGCGCTCGCGTCATGCGTAATGAGAATGGGGAAAGTCGTGGATTTGGCTTTGTCTCCTACCATACTCCAGATCAAGGTGAGCAACACATACAAGCACCAGCGAGTTTGCGCCGTATTGACTGACTCTCCGAAGCCGCTGCTGCTATGCACGCAATGAATGGCAAGCAGATCGGGAGCAAACAGATGGTCGTACGACTCCACGAGCCTAAGCAACTTCGGCAAGAAAAATTAGCTCAACGCTTCGGGCATAATGGGCACCCACGCAGCGCTAGTGGTGCAACAAGTCCTACTCTCAGTGAGGGAGGCGAGAGCTATGTCGGCGGCTGGGCGAGCCCACGCCATCACGCCTCTCCTCTTGGTTCACCTCGTGCCAGTCACTACGAACGACCAGATCGCGGTAGGCGAGGATCTGGTAGTTACTATAATGTAAGAACGACGTTTCTTTTGCGAATACTTGACTCATTTATGTTCACGCAGGCGGCGTTATCTGGCACATTAAGCCTACCTATGCGTTATGACGACCTCTCGGCCTTGTCGCCTGTTGTGCGCAAGGAAGTCCTCACCGGAGAGTTCAGTCGCCGGGTGAAAAATCTAGGAACAGTCCCAGCGGATGATGTAGATGCCATTGTTGAGTCTCTTATCAACGTTTCCCTCAGTGAAGCAGTTCAGTGCATAGAGAGCCCAGACAAGTTAGCTGAACACGTCGAGCATATCAAAGACAAGTTGAAGCCAACAAGATCTTTCCACGACAAATCTCCGTCTCCATCTGCTTCTCAAGATTCGCAGCTCCTCAATCCGAACGTAACTGCCTCGGTTACTGCCAGTGCCCCAGAACATCCGTCGACTCCGATTTCCGTCAATGCATCATTATCAACACCCCCTCGGACATCTTCGCCGTCTGGCTCTGTTCCTCCCACCTCCGAACGCGATCGCATGGCTGCCGCTATCAACAAGCTAGAGTCTTCTCGTCAAAATGAGTTGACTGACCTCTTGATGAGTCTGCCAAAACGGGAGCGGGCTATGTGTCTCTTCAATGCCGAGGTTCTTCGCGCCAAACTGGCTGACGCTAAGATGGTTTTGGAGAGCGACGATGACGAAGAAGAGAAGGCTGATGCGCAATCGACAAAGTCGGCTCCTCCTGTAACACCCCAGGCGAAGAAGACGGCCGTTTCCAAAGTAGCCGAATCTCCTCAGACGCCTGATCTCTCTTCTCGCGGACCAAGTGCCGCATCCTCTCCATTGCCTGGCACACCCGGCAGCATTGGGAGCATCTCATATACCATTCCATCGCTGGCCAAGTTGCCAGCTGCAGAGATTATCAGAATGGCGACGTCCACTTCTGGTGCGAACCTACCGAAAGCCGATCCACTCGTCGTCCAGGCTACCGACGAGTTCATTGATGGTCTTCTCGACAAGCCAGTTCAAGCGCAGAAGCAGCAACTCGGTGACAAGCTGTACGTCATCTCTTGGGTTTTCGTCGATCATCAACTACTGGGCGCTGATCTTCCTTCTTTACATAGCTTCAAGGTTGTCAAGTCCTTCGGTATCAAAGGAGCCGTATGTTCAGCCTACCATTCATCTCGTTACATCCCGCTCACACCTCTTACAGCCCAAGATCACCATTGCCCTTCTGGATCAAGAAGACCTACGCGCCCTCGCGCATCTAATGAACAGCTATCCCAGCGTCTTGAAGGAAAAGGTCCAACTTCTTGCACCAGCAAAATAATCGTCTTCCAGTAATAATCTATACCGCTCCTCTTCTCCATCAGCTTCCTTTTCCTAGCAACATAGCAATCTCATATTTGGCTACTCAATTACGTTCATTACATATCTCGAGGGAGGAATCTATACATTTTCACTTTTCCCATCGCATTCTATCTTAGCCCAACGCCGATTTTGGCCATATATACAAGCATCACCCCCTCATTCGCCTACGCGTCGCTTCAAACTACACTCGCTATCCCTTACCTTTCATGCGTACATCCTGGCTTTTACGACTTTTATGACTGTTTTCAAACGCGTTTGCGCATCTGATGCTTGTTTTCAAGCTTCATCTACTTCATCTCAGACGAGCGATATACATAATACCATGTGGTCTCTGCGCTCCTTCCTACCTCACTACCTCGTTGAATCCTGAGGTCGTACCTCCTTAATGCTAAACCAAGCGGACTGTCTCAGTCAAGCAGTGTACGTTGATAAACACTATATACTGGTACAGCTTGAGTACAGGCACAATCGATAGAGCACAATAAGAATGACATCCGCGTATAAGCCGAGATGCGACCGTAACGCAAACATAGGCACAACTGGGGCTTGCAATCACAAAGCAGGACAACCCGTTGACTACCTAATACGTCGATCCGATTTCCCCGTACTTGATATTTGAGAATTGAATCCGTGAGGTTGGGTATTCCGCTTGCAAGTCTGAGGGAACACCGGAGCCTGGAGCGCAAGGTCCATGAGGTGGGGTATCAAGCCATTCCATATGCCGCTCATCATCATCAGATATGCTGAATGCCAGAACAAGTCCATCGTGTGACCAGTGGGGCAAGACGGTATGCTGTAATCCACCGTAAGCATCTGTCATATCCACGTCGTTGAATACAGTTTTGATATCATGGCAATATTGGTCGGTGATTGTGTCGTATGGCCCGAAAGTGGTCAAACCAGTCGACGGAGCAGGGACGATGTTGCTTGGGGGTGCAGGTATGACAACGCCATTCTGCTTGTATAGTCGACGAACTTCGACAACAATGCTGTTATCGTCACCGTTTTCAGTGATGAACTGTGTGGTCACGGTGAACGGGAGGTCGGTATTTATAACGGCATTGGGACCGTAGAAAGAAGGATTTCCAAGGCGATACGCGTTGAACTCGCAACCATCCTTATCGCCAATGCCATCGTAGGTATAATATGGCCTGTCGCCGCATTCGACCACATCCGCGCAACGGCTGGGACCGGGGCCGTGGCTAGCATGCGTCGCCCAGATAGACGAGTGCGCATTACCCTGTAACAAATCCACCTCTGCACAACAGCCGCCATAGTGCCCTTTGCCCTTCGAGTCGGTATACGGGGTCCAATTGAGAGAGTTTGCCTTAGATATCAGAGGTGAGTATGATAATATGTAGTTAATACGATGTCTTCCTTACCTCTCCGTCAATCCACTTGAGGTCGCGCGAGCACTGTGAGTCACAATATCCGGTCCCATAGCGGGCCCCAGCACGATTATCTGGGAAAGCGCTGAGACCTCCGTCGCGGTGCATGTCGACGAAATACAGTGCCCCATTCGTTCCGCACGGCATTTGTGAGAGATCCACATCAAACGTGAACTCCCTGTTTGCAAGGCGGAATTGCATGTAGTTGTTATTGTCGTCTAAGAGGAATACCCTCGATCCAACGTTCCTCTGATACTGGCCCTCCGTGACATATCGAAGACTGATGCTCGTCCCAGCGGTGGTAATTCCATAGGTAGCAGGATAATCAGCACCATCGACGGCGCAGCTTTGAGCACAGAGTACCGGATTATTGTCGCACAGCACCGGGTCCCATGTGTTACCCGTGTAGCAGTCTGTGTATCCGTCGGTGCGGTGGGTCCACCGCAAGTTAGCGTCGAGGACAACCGATTTTTGTATCGTTTGACAACCTTGAGCGAGGGTACATTGTTGGATCGCCAACGATGGATGGACCTCCGCCGTAAGAGTGCCAATATGTTGTGCGTATATTTCAAGCACGAGAGAGAGTAAAGCGAGCGTCGTAGTTGGACCCATATAGTAGATGGTGCAGTGGCCGTAATCTAGGTCGAATTTATACGGAGTCATCGATCAGATGAACCACCAAGAGGTACCCGGTGATAATCCGCGACAGGGTTAGAGGAGATATCCAGACCTACAGAGGCACCGATGATTTGTTCCCAACTCGCGATTACCGGTCTGAGGTCAAGAATCGCACCCGGAACGATTGGACCAGCACCCGACGATAATCCAGATTTTGGCATCAGAGTCAGTCCAGAGGGACCGTATATCTCGGAGATACACGCATACCTCCCCCTGTTATTCTTGGTGGGTACCAAGCGTCGTAGGGTGCAACGTAAACGAATAGAAAAGCATATTTGGAGCATTGAGAACGTTCAGTGGCGAGCGGCGTCCGTATTGTTCTCGTGAAGAAGAGGCCGAATTAGTTCGTAGCCTTGCAAACCAAGCTGGCAAACGCAGTGCTACTGTCGGACGAAGTGGGAGGAATTGTTGAAGAATTAGCACATGCATCTAGGAAAACAACATGTGTTCGACGACTTCAGCCTGGAAGTCCTCGTAGGCTTGAACTTGAGTATTAGACAACACATAAGTTAGATACGGTGAATCTTGCACCATCAAAATCGCCTGAGCACATCCCTCGTCTTCTTGATGGTTGATTGAGGCATTGCGGCACCCAGAGCTGGTTCAAGCCGTCCAGGATTCCGTTCTTGAAAGGATTGCAGACCCTTTTGAATTCTTCCCTTTTCACTCCGATCCTCGTCCAAGTACCGTGGCACACTCAAAGTCCCGTTATGACAATGATGACCAGTCATAATCCTACCAGCGGAGGTAGTTGTGAACAGTCACTTTTCATGAGAATTGCGTGACTGACCGTGGATGGCTCAAGCACAAGGATCCTGGCCGTATTCCCTCGAAGCGACACTTTGTATCTGAAAGGGCAAATCGACGTCCGTAAGAAGATAACTCAGTCGTAGAAGCGGTTAAGAGGCCTTCCGTGTCCGTACCACCATGTTTGACTCAAGTAGCTCGTACGGGGCCACCACCGTCGTGCCTGTGCATGGCGGCGACGCACAGCACGGCGAGCACTTCGACAACGTCCCGCATTCGAAGAGGAAGCTCGGGACTACTAGCGTCGTATTCCTTATCTTCAACCGTATCATTGGTACTGGTATATACGCGACCCCGTCGACGATCCTGCTCTCCGCCCGTTCCCCCGCCCTCGCGCTCCTCATGTGGCTCGTCGGGGCTTCCATCGCCGCGATGGGGTTGGCCGTGTACATCGAGTTTGGGACTGTGAGTCGTCTACGCTGTCCACGACGAGCTCACTGTGAGTCCCCCGTTCAATAGACCCTTCCCCGCTCAGGGGGCGAGAAAAACTACATTGAGCACATCTACCTCCGGCCCCGCTTCCTCGCAACCTGCATCTACGCATTCTATGGCGTGATGGCTGTACGTCCCTTATCCCTACCCCTAAGAACCCCCCGAGACGAATGTCGATAGAACCTAAGTGCTGCGAACAGCCTCGTATTCGGCGAATGTGTGTATTCCCTCACCGTATAGAGATATCTAGTGTTGATGGGATAACGACAGACGCAGCGCACGCGGGCTCCCTGCCCTCGTCCCTTCCACTCCCCTTGCTTCCCTCGTTGCCAACCCCCCTGATCCTCGCTCTCCTCGCCCTATCTTTCAACCTCCTCCTCCATGCCTTCTCCGTCCGCCTCGGCCTCGGCCTCTCCAACGTCCTTGGCCTCGGCAAACTCGCATTTCTGTGCTTCATCGTTATCGCTGGTGTCGTCGGGATGTTCGTCGTTAAAGATTCCCCGTGCACTGGTAATGCGGGTACGTATAACAGCGGTTGTTGGAGACATAAATACCCTCGTTCCACCAGTTTGGACTCGTGGCATAACTTTTGGGAAGGGAGCAGCGAGATTGGGGTGAACTCATTCGTGACGGGGTTGTATAACGTCATTTGGTGCGTCCACTGCCGTCTGTTTCCACTTAGACTAACATTTACAAGGTCCTTCATCGGCTACTCAAATGCCAACTACGCCCTCTCTGAAATCTCCCATCCTATCCGTACTATCAAGCGCGCCGCCCCGCTCGCTCTCCTCAGCGTGACCCTCCTCTACCTCGCCGTGAACACCGTGTATTTGGGTGTGGTGGAGAAGGGAGAAATGATGGGGAGCGGGGAGATCGTTGCGTGAGTGATATATCATCCTATTCGATTCTATCATCCAAGGGACACCGATCCAAATGGCTATTGAACGTGAACAGGGCGCTATTCTTCAGGAATCTATTCGGTGAAGCAACTGGGAAGGTGCGTACTCCCTTCCCTTCCCCTCTTCCTTTCCGACATCGACACCGACCCACCCAATAGATCCTAAGCGCACTCATCGCGCTCTCGACCCTAGGCAACCTACTAGCGGGGCAATTTACCCAAGGACGAAGTGCGTTGTTATCCCCTCCACTCTTCTTCCCGTTCGTCTACTAACCTCGCCCGTCCCCCCATAGTAATCCAGGAACTCGGGCGCGAAGGGATCCTCCCCTTCTCTCCATTCTTTGCCTCTAACAAACCGTTCAACACGCCCCTCCCTGGCCTCTTCACGCAATACGCCGTCTCTTGTGCGGTGTTGCTCATACCACCTGCCGGAGACGCGTATCTGTTCTTGGTTAACAGTAAGTGTCGTCTATTCAAATATAGATATAAACGCTGATCCGCTATCTCGTCGCACCAGTGTCATCGTACTGCAACACCCTCATCAACACAGTCGTCGCACTCGGCCTCATCCTGCTGTACTACTCTCCCTCTGTGTCCTCATTCTTCTCCTCTCATTCTCCCTCCCTACCCCCCTCCTCAATGCCATCATCATCAACACCGCTGATATCTCCCTACCCCCGAACCGCACCGTTCCCATGGATCGCCCCTCTCTCACAATGGTATCCCCCATTCCGCGCGCCGAAAATCCTCCTCATCGGGTTCTTCATCTCCAACCTCCTGCTCATCGTCGTCCCTCTCGTCCCGCCCGCACCACGGCCCGACGGCGGGCGCGGGGGCGTGTACAAGAGTCTGCCGTACTGGGTGAGATCATGAATGGATTTCTTCCCAACTCCGAATACGGTGCTGACTTGTTGTTGTTGTTAGTCCCATGTTGTCGCGGCGCTGTCGATATCGCTCGTAGGGATGTCGTACTGGTATGTATGGTCGAGGTGGCTGCCGAGGAAATATGGTTATAGATTGGAGAGGCGGGTAGTTTACGGCGATGCGAAGGATGGGGATGATGGAAGCGGGGGAGTTAATGGCGACTTGCCGATTGGGGGAGAGGGCGGGGAGGAAGTAGACGGAGGAAGACCGGCTGTCGGCGCCGTCAAGAGCAAGACGAAGACAAAAGGTGTATCGAGATACGTGTTTCGGAAAGTGAGAGCGGACGGATCGGTGGCTTCAAGTTGATGCCTGACAGACAAGTCGGCGCTGTCAGCTTTTCTTAGACAATTCTTAGATATCTATCAGGTCGAACTACGGTGTAGAATTGAGTTTGTCGACTAGTCATGCAATAGAAGGCTTCCGTGAGGTAGAGACTCGGACCACTCACTGTATCATGTGACTGACGCGTCCGGCTTGCGTCCGGCGCGACCAAAATCCGAGCTCAAGATTGGACCTGGGTTTCGAAGACATTGCTAGCCATCGTAACGTTGGCGAGCGCCACTTCAGTGAATCCCATCAGTTCACCATCCAAACACAGTTACTCCGTTGACTGTGTTGTCTGATTCTTACCTACCCATGCGTTCACAGAAAGGCATTTCTCGAAATTTCTTCGTTCAAGACTCAATACAGAAAGTCACTGGTGGTGTAGGTCATCCAGCAAGTGAATTCCGCAATGCTGACCATTTTAACAGTGTATACTTTACGGCTTGGAAGTCGCACCCTTATGAGACTGATTCTTCTCAATCCAACTCTTTTCGCCGATGCTCACCATAATGTGCAGTACATCGTGATTCTTTCATTTGAGAGCGCACTACCTGCACTGCGTGGTGCCTCAACCACCATGGACATAGGCCATTCTTCCCATCGGAACATCAGGCTTCGCTCGATGTACAACCAGTTGCCCTGGATTCTCACATTCTCGAAGCCAGCTGACCAGCAAAGTTATCCCAGTCGACGAGTATGAGAAATCTCAAGGTCTATCTTTGGCTCACGCCCGTGTGCTTGCGGATAAAAGCATTGCGGACTGGCTTCGAGTGGAGCCCGAGGCAGTTCTACTGTTTCACGGCCAATACATCGATCCAACCTCCACCTTCGCACTATGACAATTAGCAGCCACGACTCAAAGCACAACGAGGATGTGAAGATTGAAATACAAGAGAGTCTACCCTCACCACTTCTGGAAGGGTCTGCTGAAGAGCAGGCACTCGTTCGCAAGTTGGACAAACGCATCATGCCCATCGCTTGCGCTCTTTACCTCTTTTCATGTTCGCCCTTTTTTTCTCTCAGAGTGGTCATATATCTTGACTACGTTCTTAGATTTGGATCGCAGTAATTTAGGGAACGCACGTCTACAGGGATTGCCCGAAGATGTGTTGGGCGGCGACCCTACTGGTGTGCTGTTTGACTGGATAACGTCTGCATTCTTCCTCGCATATGTACGCAGTCGCAGGTACTCATCTTCAGAGCTTGATGCTGATGGACACGGTATTGTGTAGATCTTGTGTCAGATCCCAGCGACTCTGTTGTCCAAGCTGTTTCGCCCCCGCCTGTGGGTGGCAGCCGCAGGCCTGGGATGGGGTACTTGCGCGACATTGATGGTAAGCTGCCTTCGATCATGTCTTGTATGGGTCTGTTATGCTCAACCCATTGACCTCGTGAACCTGACAGTCTACGGGCTTCAACTTCGGCAGCCTGCTCGCCGCTCGGGCGTGCATAGGGGTCTTCGAGTCTGGGTTCGGCCCAGCGATTCCCTTGTATTTTTGTACGATGAGTTTGCCGACACTTTAAACCTGCATACTCATTGAACGGGCCCGTATGTCAAGCCTTCTTTTATACGAGGAAGGAAATTGGCCTTCGCATGGCTTGTTGGTTTGGTTTCGCCACAGTAGGCGGCGCGTTTGGGGGCTTGATAGCATTCGGCATCCAGAACGCCAGCCTACCATTTCAACCGTGGAGGCTGTTGTTTATCGTCGAGGTTTGTAAGCTTCGTTCTTACAAGAAAGGTGTGGTTCTAAAGTATGACGAAGGGTCTTCCACCCGTCGTGTTAGCGATATTTACTGCTTTCTTATTTCCCGATCGTCCAGAGTCAACAACCTTTTTGAACGAAGATGAGAGAAGGATTGCTATAGCCCGCATGAACAGAGCTACCAGCGGAGATGTCGGTGCTTCCGTCAACAAAGGTAATGTACTTGCTTATCTGTCATCAATCTTGGGCCTTGCTAAAACCACACGCAGCGCATATTTGGGCCGCATTCCGCGACTGGAGGGTGAGTCATAGGTTCATCAATCCTCCTCGGGTTGCAAATGCTAATTGGATTTCTGGAATAGATTTACGTCGGTGGTGTGATATACTTCGGGTTAAATTGTGCGCTTGCGTCGATTGGTGCATTCCTACCAACAATTATCCAGACATTTGGCAATTGTATGCCTCGTTTTTTGCGTCAGTGGAGGCTTATCGAGCTGACCCTACTTCTTCTAGCTGCTGCTGTAACGCAGCTGTTAACCGTCCCCCCTTACGCCGTCGCGTTCGTCATCTTGGTCTCTTTCTCGTTCGCATCGGATAGGCTACAGAGCCGTGGTGTTTTCATGGGAGTCGCGAGTGTAATCGGCGCAATAGGATATCTGTAAGTGCAGCAATCATATTGCTGTGCTACTCGGCTGATCATGTTGTTTCTAGACTCTTGTTGGTCGTCCACGACAATGTACGCGTGCGCTATTTTGCCACCTTCTGTATAACAAGCGGCACGTACACAACTATCGGGCTTATCATGGCTTGGTGTAAGCCTCTCGATGCTTGCAGCTGTCATGAACTGAAGACCCATTCAGTTGCACACAATCTCGGATCAGAAACCAAGCGAGCTGCAGGCATACCTATGTTTATGTCCATGGGTCAATGCGGTAGTGTCTTGGGTTCGCACATCTTCCCACAAAGCGAAGGTCCTAGATATATGTAAGCCTTGTCATCCTTGGTCCCCCGCGGCCCATAACTTATCGTCCCCGCCTTACAGCAAAGGTTTCGCAAGTAAGTAGCCGATGTCTAGCTTAAGGCCCTGCTGAAATCATACCTGCTCAGTCTCTTGTGCGCTGGAGCTTTTAGCTGCCGTTTGTGCTGCCATATTGTCGGTGGGTGTAACATGAACTACTCAACATCCATTCAACTGACTTCCTTCAATCCCAGATTTCTTATCGCCTAGACAATGCTAGAAGAGATCGTGTGTACGGTCGACCAATTCCTGGTGCTAGGGTAGATACACAGATTCTAGCCGACAAGGTAAACCCGCATGGCTACTTTAGTTGATACCCACCTGATGATGAATCGTTAAGGCCCCAGCGTTTAGATATCTTCCTTAGCCGAGTGCCACCTTCTCTAATCCTGCTATCGTTCGCGAATATATACGTCAGTCCCCTGCGACCCCCTGATTGATTCAATATATGATCCCCCACCTCGAAGAAGTTCGTCGAAGCATCATACCAAGCTTAAGCTTAAGGTCTCTTAGGGAGTGTGCGAGCGCAGATGCCGAGGTCCTGGCAGGCTGGTGCCAAGCCACCAAGCATCTCGAACAGTCGGCGTCATTTGGGACGTTGATTAGTTATGTAGCCTTCTTGCTCTCCTACTCTTGGCACCTTCCTCGACTCGAAGCCAGTCGAAACCTCGCTTCTGCGAGCCAAAATCTCTCCACCTCACCCATTTTGTCTGCTGTATTGCCGACTACATTTCACCCGATAATCGACACATTGACCACGTGGCGCTGGGCCGAACAGCGCCAAACATAGCTTTAAGCTATTTTGAGGCTGATTTGTCCAAAGTTGGAAGGTGAAACTACCTAAACGGGGATAGTCGGAGCAAGTGGCTGCAGAAAGTGGCCGAAACTGTCGTCATTTTCAACAAAAACTCGTTAAAAGGTTCTCGTCATCCATTTCTTCCCAACGACGACCTCCCCTCCTCCTCGTACCGTGCCAGAACGTGGCCCGACGGCCTCCCTTCTGCTTGCAGCGCCGTGAAATAAGCTGCAGATATGGCCCATAACCCCCCTTCGCGACGGCGGCCACTTTCAACTGCTTTCTTCCCTCCAACGGCCAAGTTGCCGCTCGACCCATTTGCCCATATGGCACCTGCAACGTGGGATGTGCATGTATCTTCTCTCAAGTCATTGGAGTCCGCAATGCAGAACGTTGTCTTGATTGTCGGAGGTGCGTTGGTCGAGTTCCACGTTTCGGGCAATTTTGCTGATCTGTGAGTTATTTATGATCCAATACACTTACGATGGCACATCGGTCGACGGCCACATTTAGACCCCGAGCCGCTCAGTCTACGACCTGTCTTATCGTCTCCGGTGCTCTCCCAGTCCCTCGTTATCCTCATTTCTCACAAACCCCCATCTGTGGACGACATCCACAATGCTCTCCAGCAATCACCGACGCCCGGCGTACAATACCCGACACTATACTTGGTCAAAATAGCCACGCCGGCTATCCTTCTCGGTGCTCTCCGGCTCGTACGCGTGCTGGAACGTGCACAAGTGCTGGCACGAGCATGGAGGAAGAATACGACAGCGTTTGCGTTTGCCGAGAGAGCTCGTCGATATCATTACGCCAAGGGACACGCAGCGCAACCTTCTACTGCGTCTGGTTCATCCTCTGCGTCGCATTCTCCGCCGCCGCCATCAACGATCATTCGGATCGTTCTTTTCGCCGAACAACCCCCATTGGATTCGAGCGAATTTATCCCTGTGAACGAGTATGGGATTGAGATCGTCCCCGCCGCCAGTTCTCGATCTTCGACTTTATTCAACGGGTGGTTGGGTGGCCGCCGCCAGCGGTATAACAGTGGCATCTATGGCATACATACTCAGGGTGGAAGTGAAGTGGTAATGAGCAAGCCGAACGTAAGACACCCACTAGGATATCATTGTGAGTGCTGAATGTTTGTTAGACGTCCAAACTGTCGCTGGCGCTCTCGTTACCTGTTCGCATGCCTCGTATGGGTCGCCGGCTCTCGAAGATGGGAGCACCATCATCAGATCGACCAATGACGTCCCCGACTTCACTACCATCCCAAAAACACGACCCAACACACCGACCGTTCGACGTGGTCATGTCGTTTCTCCCGCCCCCCGAAACTCAATACACAGTCTCCTCCTCACCACCCCCAACCTCCTCCACTCTGAGCCTCCCATTCAGAAAAACACCGAAATCCGGATCTCAAAAACAAACCACCGAAGTTGTAGCAATTAGCGAGAAGGTGCTGCTGAAACATACAATATTAATGACGACGTTGGTTAGCCCATTTATTGTCGATGCGGTGTTGACGAGTGGGATGTCGATGAGGCAGCTGGGGAATGCACTCCCAAGCGTGCAAGTGCCGGATGTTGGAACAGGAGCTTCTCCAGTAAGCACAAAGAAAGAGAGACATCGAACTTGGAACCCTGAGCAGGAGAGCACTGGCACCAACCATAGCCCCCCTGCTACGTTTGGCAGTCTTGCAACCGGTAGCTTCGGGAGAGTGAAGGGTCGAATTCTACACGTATTGCCATCTGGATCCAACGACACCGGGGAGAAAACTAAGTTAGCCAGCAGCATGGAACAATTCATCATCGGATATGGGATGAGCGCAGGAGCTGGTGCAAACGCCGGATGTGCGTTCTTATTATATAATTTTTATCCGCTTCGAACTCATCTATGTTCTTGGTTTTCATTAGCGTCCGCACCTAACTTGCATACTTCGAGCCCGCCCCCCTCTCGCGGCTCAACAAGTTCCGCCTCTACATCCGCTTCGAATTCTCCTCTTCAGCGGGGGCTGAATTCACGATCACCTTTCTCGTCTATGTTGCCTACTCCGTCTACATCTCGGACCTCTACAGCGAGTTCCGTTCATCAGGTTACCATTGCTACCACCTCCGCATCGGGCGACCTCACGAAGCCAATATCATATGTGTTACCTGCGTCGGCTCTGGGCGAAGTGGTATATACTCTTAAGGCAGATGATCATGAGGAACATAGGGAGGACGGATGGGATGTCGTACCTTCTCTTTCGCATCAGTCGCGAGCAGGATCACACGGCAAAGCGGCCACTGTTCTGGATTGCGTAGTTAGTGGCGTCTTGGATGATGCTGCACATACATTCCCTACCGGGTTGGGTGGGTCCGGTGCTAGGGCGTGGATTGGGGGGAAGAAAGATTTCTCTGTGGAGGGTGCGCCGATCGAGAGTGATTCTTTGGACGGTATCGACGTAGACGCTGAGTTACAAGGGCGGACGAGGAAGAGGAGTGAAATGGATAGGGCAAGGGATAGGGAGAAGGGCAAAGAAAGAGAAAGGGAGAAAGCTTTACCCGCCCCTCCCGCCACGACTCCTCCGAAGACACGTTCCCACACAGCACTACCACAGCAGGCAGAGAGTTCGTCTTCAAAGACACAGTCGCCGTCCATGCTCGTGCCGCCTCCTATGGTTCGCCAGCGCGCTCAAAGCCAGGATCACTCGACTCCCCGCTCCTCTCATTCTCATCGCTCGCCCCAGCATCTCGCCCCGCCTACAACAGGCACTTCCCTACTCCCAATGGATGCTTTCCAAGCCGGGTACCAGGGAGGATTTCAAGCGGGTTATCAAGCTGTTAAGACGAACGCATCACATTCGCCGCTCGGGGAGGGTCGGGCAAGTAAAAGACATTCACACCAGCCTCAGCAGGCGTCAAGGTCTACCTCACACCCCCACCCCAAATCCCAGCTTCAGCCTCAACCTCAACCTCAGTACTACCCTCAACCTTCGCCTGCCGAAGCGCCTCATAGCCGCCAAGCCAACAGAAGTCGAGCTCAAAGTCAAAGTACTGGTGAAAGTTACTCGCAGCCACTTGCGATGCCGTCAATAAATAGCGTGATTGCATTTCCTACCACTGCGTCACCTATGAAGCCTTTAGGCGCTGCAACGTGGGGTACGGGAACGAGCTCGCCTTTGCGTGTCCCTTCAACAGGCCAGTATGTGGCCTCTGCGCCCCCTCCTACGCCTTTGGCCGGCGTCGAAGCCTTTCTTCAGCCCCAGCCCCCACCCCAGGCATACGTGTCGCAGCCGCCACAACCACCAACCGACATAAAGGGGCACACTGAGTCACGCCCAGCTCACCGGCCGCCCCTCGTAAGCGGAGATACAGGACTCTCCGATACTAGTGCGACGACGGGGCCATCATCGACGTCTGCGAGTGCCAGTGGTCATGGAAGCCGACATGCTCACTCTGACGCTGATAGAGGCAGGGCCGGGTATACGCATTCACAGAGTCGTGGTGAAAGTGGCTCGGCGATATACGTATCCTCGTCGACACATAAACACGGGCGTGGTGATGTTCGTGATGGCTCAAGGGACCGCAGGACTCGGGAAGAGGAACGGCGACGTGGCTGGGAGGGCGAGCATCGTCATCATCGGCCCGAAGAGCCCAAGTACCATAGCAGTCGAAGAAGCCACGAGGAACACAGCAGGCGGCGAGAAAGCGAGAGGGATAAGGACAAGGATTGGGAGAAGAGGAGGGAGGAGAAAGAGATCCGAAGAGAAGAACGCAGGAGGCGCGAAGACAAGGAGAAGAGAAGGGAAGAAAGAGACAAAGAGAGCCGCCATGAACACCGCCGCTCAGATAAGGAGAGGGTAGAGAAAGACAGACATATGGAAGCTACACGCAGGAGACATCGCTCAGCATCACATTCGCATTCGCACTCGCATTCCGTGTCACAAACAAGGTCGACATCACATCATCATCATCATCATCCCTCAGAAGCGGAAGTTTATTCCTCTTCGCGGAGAAAGGAAGAACGTGAAGGCAAACGGAGCCCGTCTCGTCCCACGAGCACTCGAGACGTAGGGAGCGGGGGCGGATTGGGTCTGCCTACTCCCCCGGACTCATCGAGTTCCACATCTAGCTGCGAGGCTGGTCTACCTAACGGGGCAGTGGCTCGCGCTGAATGCTAACCCAAGATGGGGTTCTATGGAAGGAATCGGTTGGATGTATAATTTAACTATGGCCTTTGCCATACAGGATCTCGCCTGCCAGGTCCCTGGACTCACTCTCCTTTACATTTTGGATTTGAATCGTCCTCTTTCCGTTCGTTCTCGACACGACTGAGCAAGAACGTCAGCAAACCAAATATAGTACGCTTCTACATCTGTTCAAATTGCTAAAGCTTCACTAGCTACCTTTCATGTTCACGACTTACCGCTTCGCTTTCGCTTTTATATTCACTTGCCAAATTTTGCGACCATGAACTCATCTGCTCTACTCACTGTTACCACACTCAATGACATTGCATTAATTTTCGAATAACCCCAATTTTATGTATCTTTAGCGATGTAATGATCATGTCTTCATTTACTGTACACTCTGACGTATGTAGTTCACAACATGATTTCCATATCGGCCAGTGGAAGCCAGTGGACACGGTGACAAAGACCCCTATGACACGTGTTCGTAAATTTCCATCCTGGTTCAACTTGTTGACAAGCGTCGACTCGAGGGACTCCTTCAAAGCTCAAGCGCTCAACGCCCCACCGACTTGACGTGACACCAATCCCGCTAACCTCCTCAGGCAGTTTCTCTACCGCAAATAATAACGACAATAACTCAAGGCAGACCCAAAGGTAATACAAAGGCAGAGCACCCTGTTACAGCCTAAACTCCGGGCGTGCGGGTCCTACCCGAACTTCTGGGCTCGTTCCTCCTTCAGCCACATCTGATCCAATATATTCGTCTCTGTGGACTCACGAGAGCTTCTCCCCGAAAGACTCGCCGAGTTGCGTAGACGAGGCTAGGCCAATCCCATTCTCGAAGTGTTGTACCGGCACACACGACGTATGTCACATTTTCCTTGGAGGCTTGAAACACGAACAGAAGACTAAAGACTGAATGTCAACTTGGTCTTCAGGACCTGGACCTTCTCATTTCCGTTTCATCCCCGGGTGGCCTTACGACACATCAACGGCTACGTTGTTTTGTATCCAAGAGGGCGCCGCGTACCAGCCCAAAGTATTTTGATCTTGGGATACCAGAGGCGGTAGAAGCTTCGTAATCGTATCACGACTCCTTAAGCACCCCAATTGCGGACGGTTTGATGCAACACACGCAATCATTTCTTGGGGTTCGAACGACCATTGGGAAATAGCGGGACCTACGAGAACCCACGAGGACCTACGCTTTTGACGGTATCAGCATCTATCGACGCCCACAACATACTCAATTGAATACCCCCGATGTGCATGGTGTCAGCGCTGCGCCCACGTTGATGGCTGAAAGGTAGTACTAGGCCAGTGTATCCACTGCTGGCTTAAATACTATATACTACTTGCTCAACAAGCCTCCTCAATCCTCAACCGTCTCCCTACATCTCCCAGACATGCCCCAAGTCTTCTCGTATAAATTCACCGGGGAACTCTGGCAGGGAGAGACTGAACTCAACACCGGCCTCTTCATCGATGGCAAATTTATCGATGGATGCCACGGCACAACGATTGAGTGAGACATCTGTTGGCACTTAAATTACCCATTCGTTGTCTGACTGTTTCAGTGTTCTCAACCCAAGTAACCATTAATGATCCTCGATACAACCGGATCATCTGATTATGTCACCTAGCTACTGGCAAATTGATCACCAAGGTCGCTGAAGGGACCGCGCAGGACGTCGATGTTGCCGTCAAGGCAGCCCAAAAGGCCTTCGACACCACCTGGGGCCTCAACGCTAGCGGCGCGGCGCGGGCTGCTTTGCTTCGGAAGCTTGCCGATCTAATGGACTTTCACAAGGAAGAACTGGCTGCGATAGAGGCGCTCGACAATGGCAAGTGGACAGTTGGCATTGCTGCGTTGAAAAACACCATAGCGCTAATATACAAACAGGTAAAGCATTCACTTGGGCTCTACATGTAGACGTCGCAGTGGCCATCGAAACTATCAAGTACTACTCTGGCTGGGCAGACAAGATCACCGGACAAACCCTGGAGACTAATGAAAGCAAGCTTACCTACACGCGGCACGAACCCATCGGTGTCGTGGTACGTCACGAACGGTCAGATCAGCATTGACCCCACTAATTTCGAAATTCAAAAGGGCCAAATCATCCCTTGGAATTTCCCATGTGGGTTATGCTTTTATCGGCTGGCTGACATGTTGCTGACGCTGCAACTTTTCTGGAGTGCTCTTGATGACATGGAAAATCGCTCCAGCCCTCGCCACAGGAAATTGCATAATCTTAAAGCCTTCGGAATTTACTCCCCTCACAGCCCTCCGCATGGCTGCATTGATCAAGGAAGCAGGATTCCCCGATGGCGTCGTGAATGTCATTCCTGGTTACGGAGAAGTAGCTGGCGCTGCAATCGCCGCCCATTTGGACATCGAAAAGGTTGCATTCACTGGTTCAACCCTGGTTGGCCGCAAGATCATGCAAGCCGCCTCCCAGAGCAACATCAAAGGTGTTGCGTTGGAGCTCGGGGGAAAATCTCCAAATATCATATTCGACGACGCGGATCTTGATCAGGCGGTCGCTGCTGCTGCCTTGGGCATCTTGTGCGTTGCTTCGTATTGCTCAAGCTTCTGATACGACTCACATCAATGATTTCAAAAGTTGGAATAACGGCCAAGTCTGTGCTGCTGGATCGCGAATCTTCGTTCAGGCGGGTGTCTATGACGAATTCCTGAAACGATTCACTGCCCGGGCGAAATCGATGGTAATTGGGGACCCGTTCGCCAAAGGCGTCGACGAGGGGCCGCTCGTTTCGAAGCCCCATTTCGACGTACGCCATCTCAATCCCAGTTTTACTTTCCACTTTGGACTAACTTCCGCTTTCGATAGCGCGTCATGGGCTATATCAAATCAGGCATCGAGCAAGGGGCAACGGTGCACTACAGCGGCGAAGAGCACAGTGGCGACGGCTACTTCATCAAGCCCACCATATTCACCGATACCACCCCCGACATGCGAATTGTGCAAGAAGAGATCTTCGGCCCCGTCGTCGTCGTCATCAAGTTCACGGATGAAGACGATGTGATCCGACAGGCCAACAATACCATCTACGGACTCGCTGCGCTTGTGTTCAGCCAAAACACCAATAGGGCCTTGGACACTGCACACCGTCTGAAGGCTGGTACAGTCTGGGTGAGTGCCCGCGCCACTGCCCATTCATTTTTCCGTTGGATCTGACAAACCGTGGCTTGTTTGCCATACGTTGCGATTTAGGTCAACTGTGCAGGCCAGCTCCATGCAAACGTGCCGTTCGGCGGGTTCAAGCAATCGGGCTTTGGTCGTGATTTAGGCGAGTATGCCCTTCACAAGTAAGTTTGCTAACTATCCGTAAACGGGACGTTGATGTAGACCGGTGGTTCGTCCAGTTATACGAACATCAAAGCTGTTCAGGTGGGCTTGCAGCGCAGGAAGTAGTGTAGCCGCCTCCAACCTTGTGTACTGTCTTCTCCACCCTGTAGTAGACAAGTACTTAACTTGCATGTTAACGTAGTCATCAAATTTCGGGACAAGCCCCTTTGTTTCTATCTTCATTGCAGCCTGCTGCGATCGCCGAGAAGACAAGGTCCCCTCGTTGCATCAAAGACAGGTCACATAAAGCCCATCCACATTCAATGGTCATAAGCATAAAAAGTCGAACCAACAAACAAGAAATTTCAAGAGAACGAACTTTAGCCATGTTGCTCAGGGGAGAAGCCCTGATAAGCCCTGGTACACTTCCACTTCACTACACTTTACCCATCACTAACTCACGGTCCGACCGTCTCTTCTTCTTCCAAGCTCTTCTAAGGCACATAGCGAAACGAGGGGGCCTTGAAAGTTGGGTTTCGTGTGATCAGCAACCATATAAAACAAGTACAATTCCACATATCGAGAATCCAATCTCTATTGATATCATCTGATTCTCACCTTGTCTGCTAACTCCCTTGTATCGACCTTGCCGCCCGGCTCAGGCCTCCCATATGTCCGATCTCTGGCCTTATTGTCCATCCTGTACGAGACCTTTGGGAAACACTGTTAGATGCACTGCATTTCCTAATGCCCGTGAGGGGAGAAGCTGACCGAAAGTACGATTGCACAGAAGGCCGCGAGGAACTCGAGCGCACACGAAACTACACAGCTAAAGTCAGCAACTACAAATGAATTATCCGTCGTGGGTTGACACTCACTCGCAAATCCTTTGCTACAATTTCAAAGACGGGAGCAATGATCAGCTATCATCGAAAACCATTGAAAAAACTTGGGATAGGATCTGTGCTCACATATATCGTGGGCCCTCCCTCTTCGGGAATACATGCGAGCCCAGTATGCTCCCGCACTGGCCGATCGCCATGAACATCGGTATGCCCGCGGCCTTCTTCGTCTCGGAGCCGAGATTATGCGCAACTACACACATATACATACCATACATATTCGATTGTCAGCCACCTAGAGGATAATTTGAAAGAATATGAAGACGGTGTACGTACACCACGCGATGATGATACCAATCGTCGCATACGTGCCGCTCGTGATGCAGAAGCTCGCAAAGTACCGCACGCGCTGGTTCGACGGGACCGTCAATAGTAGCCTGCGAGTCTTTTGTTAATTACATACAGCTTGTGCGCAGTACGGAGTGGAAGGTGGAAGGACACACTCACAGATAACCGATGCCCCCAATACAACTCGCGATGCACATGAACACGCCCCGGCTCTGCATCCTGTCTGAAGCGATAGCGAAGCAGACGAGGACGACCGCTGCCACAGCGTACGGAGGGACAGTCAGCAGCTGGGATGCCGCGGGGGCTAGTTATAGTAGGTTAGTCGCGGTAAATTGGCATTATTATTGTTGAGATATAGTATTGGGCATTGTTGAATTGTTGAGTTGCGGATTTTGGTTGGTTGGGTTAGTTGGAAGACTCACTGTTTCCGAATGTCTGGATGATGGTGGGGAGGAAGGCGGAGATGGACGCAAGCGCGCAATTCAGGCCGAAATAGATGACCCCGGCGACGTAAATCTACGTACGATCGGAATCGATAGCGGTGATGATCATCAACTATTAGGGTGATTGAAACATTAGCATTGTGACTTACCCTCCAATCTCGAAACGCAGCAGCAATATGAGCTAAACGAACAGACATCAACCAGAACCAGTTACCAAATGTTAACAGTTAGGGTATCCTTCATGTTCATAGTCCAGGAAAGCACGCACCTTTATTGACTACAGCCCCCGTATCGCCGCTCGCCGCCCTGTTCATACGCTCCAACGCTATCTGCCTCTCTCTCTCGTCGAAGAAGTGCGTCGACTCCGGGCGATCGGGGAGCAGGAACAAGGTGAACAGGCCGAGCAACATCGCAGGAATTCCCTATCACAATAAAAGCTCGGACATGATTATCGCCCCTAAGTTCTAAGCTGACCTCGACCAAGAACAACAGCCTCCAGTTCGCGATGGCAGCATGGGCGTGTTGGATCCCGAACGCGAGTAGCCCCCCAAACGCGCCAGCGACCGCCGCGAACCCGAACCAATACGCCATGCGCGTCCCCATCTCAGTTTTCGTATAGAACAAAGCTAGAAGCGCATCTCCCTTAGAAACGAAACCTACACCAGAGAAAGGCGGGTTACGAAATGTTTACTTACAGAAGTACAAGGGTATTGCAGGACCGAAGCACGCCTCGAAGATGCCGAGGAACAAGCGGGCAGTCACCAAGCCGCCGATGTTGAAGCCGGTTGCCTGGGTATTTAGGTTGAGTAAGTGTTGGGCTGTGTTAGGGACCTACCATCAGAGTTGACGATAGACCCCAGCCTATGGCTGCCCCAGCCATCCAGAAACGGGGGCGGAAGAGCTTCGATGTGATCGTCGCTGGTACTTGGAATAGAATCTAGAATCGTTTAGCATCAATATCGAGTCCTCAACATTCAACCTTAAGGCACATGGTACTCACGTAGGAGAAGAAGAACGCAGAGTTGACCCAGTCGAATAAGATACCCGTGGGGTCGCCGGCCAGTACATCCTCTGGCAATCCTTGTAGACGAGCGTTCCCTAGATTGCTGCGATCCAAGTCTATCAGGGGAATCAGAATTTAAAACTCGGTGGTGCACACGAAGCAAAGGGTCACTTACATGCAAATAAGTAGAGCAGACATGCTAGGGGCAGTATCCGCCTATCTAGCTTGCGAACAAGAGCCTTTTCGTCCTTCGATGGGAAGGGGGTTGTGGGTTTGTATTCTTCTTCAATGCCGACGCGCTCAAGCTCCTTCTCCATGCTCCCTGCCGGCTGGCTTTTGGACATCGACATTATCCTGCGAGTATGCTAGGAGACGTGGGGGCTGGTAAAGAAGTTGAGCAAGTAATTCAAGATTAGAGCATGAGAATAAAGCATACCATAAGATGGCGCATCCTTGCTTCTTCTGCCCCAGAAGGGCACAGGTACGTACGTTGGTCGAAGGGAAGGGAGTGCAGCTAGACGCGCCGGACATGTGATCTTCATCTGCAGGATCGATTTTGTTATCTAATCGGGTTAACGACGACAACAACCGCAGCCTGAACTTGTCCTACAGCCATAATGTCTTTCAAACGTGCTGGAATCTTCTCGCCAAACCCATTGACTACCAGAGGGGTCTCAACTAAGCTCAGCGCGCAGAAGGATAAAATCGTCTACACGAATGGAAAGGTCGTAATTGTACGCGCCGAATCTTAGCCTCATCGTGTTGTGTCGTTTGACGACGCGTCTAGATACGCGATTTGAATGTTAGAGCTACGATTTTGTCCAGCGGCTTGGTTTGACATCGGTGTCGCTTTACTACAGAACCCCGCTTCGTCGACGGCGTACACTGAGCACGTTAAGGATCCCACTGTAGCCCGAATTTCACCTTCAGGGTATTACTGCGCGTCCGCCGACATCAGTGGCACAGGTGAGATCCATAGCCTATTCATTATCAAGGCTAATGCGTATATTTGTAGTCAGAGTATGGGACACGGTGGGGGAAGATCGAACCTTGAAAGGAGAATACAAGGTTATCGGAGGGCGGATGTCAGTTCTTGTACCATGCGAGAGGGGACCTCTTGACTGACTGACGCCTCGAAGTAATGATATTGCCTGGGACGGTGAGAGTAAGCGAATCATCGCTGTGGGCGATGGTAAAGAGAAGTAGGATTGATCCTCCAGCTATACGTTATTGGCTCATTCGTGGGGGTAGATTCGGACACGCCTTCATGATGGATACGGGGACATCGAGCGGCGAGATCATAGGCCATTCCAAGGCAGTCAACGCTGTCTCAATTCGCCAGCAGCGCCCCTTCCGTGCCGCCACGGCAGGAGATGACAGTTCGATCATATTCCACCAAGGTGTGGTCTAGTTTTACTCAATGATTCTATGGCTCAGTCACGGCCAAATAGGTGTTCCGTATAAATATGATAAGGTGTGTCAAACACGATCGAATACATCCCCTTCAATCAATCATCCTAATAAAAGGTCATCAAAACGCACACGAAATTCGTTCAAGACGTTAGATATGATAATACCGGCGACCGATTTGCTAGTGTTGGCTCGGACTCGAAGGTATTCTTGTATGATGGCAAGACTGGGGATACACTAGGCGAAATAACAGATAGCCCCCATAAAGGATCCATCGTTAGCGTCCTAAACCTTCTCTTGTTGTGTATAAAACTCACTGTACGACATATGGTAGATGGCCTGTTCGTGGAGCCCGGATAGTTCAAGCCTCGTTACCTCCTCCGCGGATTGCACTGTCAAACTATGTGAGTGATCTTCCCTGTACCACCTCTTTGGTACTGAACAGGAACCAGGGGACGTGGAAACCAAGAAGGGGATTACAACATGGACAATAGGTTCTGGCGTCAGCCATCAACAAGTTGGGAATGTTTGGAGTGGCAGCGAAAACATCGTGTCACTTTCCATGTCAAGCGACCTAAATATTTTCGATAGACGAGCAAATAGCGATAAACCCACGCGTGTCATTCAGGCGAGTCCCAATTCATGACTCCATGACAGGCGATGCCATAACCTGGTTATTTGCTAGGGCCCACAAAAGTCCATCACTTCCATCACGCCGTCTAAGGACTCTGGAACGTTCCTGGCTGGTTCCACGGATGGCCGCATCCTTTCGTTCTCGACAGCAACGTCTGAATCCGACAGCGTTGATGGGGAAGGCCACACCAACCTAGTGTCGGGTTTAGCCACATCTCCCGACGGCACAGTATACTCCATCGCGTACGATGACAAAGTGAAGGAGATCGTGGCTACTGGCCAGTCTTTTACGTGAGTAATCATGGAAGGAACAAATATTCCACGCAAATGGTCTCATCCATTCCATAGAGACGCATCCGCGACCTTGAGTTCCCAGCCTCGCTCAGTAGCCGTTGCCAGCGACTCCACAGTCTTCGTAACTGAGATAAAGAGCATCGAGGCATTCAGATCTAACCAGAAGATACACACACATCAACCTAAATATTCACCACATGCCGTTGCTGCAAGTGGCGTCCTTGTGGCTATCGGCGGTGATGTACGACCACCGCTGCGCACCGATATCTGATTGGAGCTAATTTGTTATCTATCAGGACCAGAAAGTACATCTATACCAGTGGGACGGAAAGGCACTGAAGGAGACAACCGTCTTAGATGGTAATAAAGGCACTGTTTCCGCGCTTGCCTTTTCGCCAGACTCCAAATACATTGCCTCTGGTGATGTATGTCTTCCTATTTCCACTTGATAACTGATTTCCCAATATCCTCTCCACAGTCTACTGGTCGTGTTTGCTTATTTGACGTTCAGGAGAAGAAGGCGGGGCAATTTATTTGATCAACATGTGACATGTGGTCCTCATTCATTTTTCATTTTAGCTCGTCACTTCTCGCTGGTCGTTCCACTCGGCTCGCGTTAATTCTCTATCTTGGACCAGCGAATCCAGACACTGCGCTTCTGGATCTCTCGACACCCATGTGTATGTGTGGAGCGTGGAGCGTCCCATGAAGAATATCGCCATCAAGAATGCTGGCCCAGGCGGCGTCAATGTCGTCCTGTGGACGTCGGAGGACGCCAAGACGAGTAAGCTTGTAAGCGGTGGTGCAGATGGGTGCCTCCGGGTATGGGAGGTGACATTCCACGCTTGAACTCGTCGTCCCAAGGTATAATTATAGTCAAAGGCCATGCCACATAAGGAAGGAATCAATGATAATGTACAACGTTGGATTGTGTCTATATGCAAATATATATATCGCTGGAGGGATCGTGTCTACTTCGTTGAATGAATGCTATCATCCGTCATTATTGATACTGGGCGCACGGACTTGGCAACTGTGACCCTGACGTGAACTGGTAAGTAACCCGAGTCCCTGTGGACCATCGAGTATGCATGGGCCTTTGCCAATGCTCCAGGACCATACACGCTGAGTGGTTGCTTGTACGAAATGCGCCGACATATGGAAAACGATCGTCGTTCACTAGGGGAAGGGTTCAATCACTTGTAACTTCTCATGGAACTTTAAACGCGTACGGGATGGCGACTCCTGAAAAGATGATTTAATCATGAAGTCGAACAGAATGTTTAGATGCACACTAACCTCAGAAGTTTTCGTTGATGGAGTCTAACATGTCTATTATGGGGTGCTTTAGTAACTAGAAGCTTTAATCGAAGTCGGCTTCACTTACGATGCCTTGGGTCCGAAATGAAACCTCAACTTGACGCTGAATTTCTGTACAGCCCTAATTGATAACCTCACTGTTAGCGCCATTTGTTAGTGTAGCGATTACAAAGGCTTACCCTGAGAGGTTGCAACTCCACGTCTTGAGTATATCTCCGATGGTAGCGGACGGCGAAGAACTACTGGGCTCGGGAACCGGCTTCTCACCCAGCATGACCTGAGCACCGGCAGGCGGCAGCATATGGCTCGCGTGCTCCGAGTCCGAGTCCAAGCCTCCGTGCAGCTGAGGGCGAGCCATTTCATGATGTTGGTCTACCACATTCATGGCAGACACTATGGACGATCCCCCAGTGATAATCCCTCCTACACGCAACGTCACCCTCATGGGCGCCGCAGCAACGAACGACGCCAAAAACAACACCAGGACGGTTTGGAAATACATCGCTGATTCGTCAAGGATAGATGGACTAAGACTCGTCGGCTAAGGGCAGCGGGACAAGTATGTCAGGTGGGTCCGGGGAGAGAGGAGGAGCGAAACCGTCTAGAGGATGTGATGCCGATATTTATATGGAATACTTATGGGCGAGGGGCGACACGTTGACTATGAATGCTGCTAGTGAGACTAATGGAGAGCTAGAGGCATGCTAGTAGAAGCCGAGGTGCAGACCAAGATGCTAATACAAAGGTGGCCCTCGGACGGGAGGGCGAGGACTTGGCGCATAAGTTTATGTATTGTCTAGTCCCTTCTATGATTGAGCTAGGTAGGATTGTATCCCCTAGGGGAGAGTTGCGTATAAATCTGTTCCGAACGGAGTTTCTAGAATACAGTATGAATTGTGGAAGTCAGCGAGATGCACCGACAGAAGGCATGAACCCAAATAAACTCGCCGAAATGCGGTAGTCGCCGAACAGGCGCCGTTTAGCGCCCAATCTCGGAAAACAGGTTGCAATTGCCAACAGCAGGACACAAGCATCACGCACGAACAGGCGTCCGATCTAGCATGACTACACGGATGTTGTAGGAGTCCGTGTCGCTGCCCTCGAACTCGACGGCGCGATGGGAAGTCCGAGGCCCACTTTGTTCTCCAGAGAACCTCTTGAAGAAGGAAACGCGGATGAAGAATACTTGCGGCATCCATACTGAGGGGCACCTCTTCTTGGGCGAAATCGAAGGGCTAATCCTGGCCTCCCGGCCAATTATTACCTCAGAGAAGAGCGTATCAACAGCGGACCATTGCGAATCGGCGAGTGAATTGATATGCGGTGGTGCGGCTTTCAAGAATGGCGGTGTGTGGCGCCGTCGGCAAGTAAGATGTGATGGTAGCCCATCGGCGATGGGGAGGGATCGTGGATGCGGGATATAGAAAGCATGAACCCGCGCTATTCTGCACCTGTAGAGCCCAACAACCTGCGAGGTTTGTGCGATGGTCGCCGAGTAGCACGTCAGAAAGCTATTCTGAGCCCAAGTCCACGTCATGTTTGATGATGTCCATGTAGTAGGGGTGTATCAGTGTTAGTCCCGATGTTTCTAGGTAAGCTGTGGAGTGCACGAGGCGAATCGAATCATCGTATAGTCCGAGTCGTCACTTGTTACTTTCAGTGGTTAACAGTCCGAAGGATTACAGTGTTGGAACGACAAACCGTAATGCGAGAGCCGATCGCCTGTCGAGCTCAAACCCAATCTCGGCCTGGTGTATGGACCACCACCCCGACATCTGTACATATGTTCCATGGACCCTAGTGACCGATTCTGTTCCCCCTTTTATCCCACTCTTGAGTTCCGCTACCTCAACAATACATATGATACTCCTCATTACTTAGCCTTTTTCGTACTTATAGTTGAATACTCGTTCGTTCTCACTTCATCTTTTGCCCGCGCAAACGTGAAGTGAGTATCTTACATTATCCTTCCATACACCTTATACTTACTTCCGCGCGTAGCCTAAGTTTGCTACTCTTATAGGTATTGACTAATCCATCTTTTGCCCGCGCAAACGTGAACCTAAGTTTGCTACTCTTATAGGTTATGGGCCCTGCCTTGCTGTAACCTCAAAGATCAATTTCGCACACCCTCTGCTTACACCGCTTGCCCCTACTATGTCTACCACTGCTCTATCCGACTCTCTACCCTCCTCTGTGCCTAAGCTTGACTCGTCAGGGTTGAATTGGGCTGTGTTCTCGTTGCGCTTCCAGGATGCCGTTGAAGCGAAGGGCTTCTGGGGCCACTTTGATGGAAGCGATGCCCGACCTGAGGAGCCAACAGTTACGGTGACCCCGCCTGCGGATGGTGCTACCACGACGACGACGGTGGCAAAGTCTGAGAAGCTAGAAAAGTGGGAAAAGGATGAGCGCTCGGCGAAGTCCCTCCTCACACAGAAGCTACCCGATTCCGCTCTCATGCTTGTCCGGAACAAGCCCACGGTGCGTGAGCGTTGGAGCGTCATTGTTCGCGAGTATACGGACCGTGGTACCTTCGCTCGAACGGAGCTACGCACAGCCTTTCTTCAGTCCAGGTGCCAAGGGGGCGAGAGTATGAAAGATTTCCTCGACAAGCTTCGGGCGCGTCGAGAAGAACTTGCGGCTATGGGAGTCGACATCAGCGTCAACGATTACCGATCCACAATTGTGTCCTCCTTACCTCACTCCTTGTCTACGTTTGCCTCCAGCCTCATCGCCGCAACTCGTTACATGAGCAAGGAAGAAGTGGATCCAGATGCTCTGATCCATCTCATCTCCGAAGAGAATACCCGCCAACTCACTCAGAGGTTACGTTACGGCCGCCGCAATCAGGACTCGCGCACCAATGGTAACGACGAGGCACTTGCAGCTACATCCTCATCGTCAGGAATCAGCAAACCGTCTGAATTGAGGAAGCGCACAGGTGCCTGCCACTATTGCAAACAGGATGGCCACTGGAAGAGAGAATGCCCTGAGCTAAATGGGAAGGGTTCTGCATCGGCAAATGTGGCTGAAGAGTCTGATGATGATTCTGACATTGGTGGCGCGTTTGCCGTGGTCGCAAATGAAGATGACACCATTCCCGATCTTGAGCCAGTCTCCGACGATTCTGATGATGAAGAAAATGGGAGTGACGCAGACATGATGTTTGGCGAAGAGCTCACTGTGGAAGGGTTGCTTGGTTCGCTCGGACTGGATGGAATCGTTCCTGGCTTCGAGACAGACTCTGAGGAGGAAGAGGAATCAGTTGCGGCGGCCACAGAACCCACAGATAATCAAGATGATGTACGAACAGATTTATACGACTCTGGTTGCAGCCGCCATATCACCCCATATAAGGACGAGCTGAAGGATTACGTAGAGATCCCCCCGAAATCGTTTAAAGCCGCAAACAAGGAGGCGTTCAAGGCAAATGGCGTTGGCTCCCTTACTCTCGAAGTCCCTAATGGCAGTTCGGTATCTCAGCTGCAGTTGCTGGAGGTGCTTTACTCACCGGAAGTTGGCTATACCCTCGTTTCGGTTGGGTGTCTTGATAACAATGGATTCTCAGCAACCTTCTCGGATGGGAGATGCACCATTACAGGACCCGATGGCATAACCGTTGGAGTCGTCCCAAAAACGACTGGGGGCCTATATAAGGTGATGAGAGAAACAGAGAGTGCCATGGCCGCTGGAGAACGTGTCGGACTGGAAGAGCTTCATCGTCGGCTTGGGCATATTTCACCGGATGCAGCTCGCCGTCTGATCACACATGGTTTCGTGACAGGCCTAACTTTGGAGCCGGGTAGTAATGGTGATTTCTTTTGCGATTCTTGCGTACACTCCAAAGCAACTCGCAAACCGATCCCAAAGGTTCGACAAGGCGAACGGGCGGCGAACTTCGGCGACGAGATCCATAGTGATTTGTGGGGTCCGGCTCCGGTTAAGACGATTGGCGGTCGACGATACTACGTTACATTTACGGATGACAACACTCGGTATACGCATCTTAAACTCCTGCGTTCAAAGGACGAAACCTTCGAAGCATATCGTGAGTTTGAAGCCTGGTGCTCGACTCAGTTGGACGCACCTGTGAAGACCCTTCACTCCGACCGTGGCGGCGAGTACTCTGGGAAGGAATTCGTCATGCACCTCAAGTCCAAAGGGACGACACAGAAGCTTACCGTTCATGACACCCCCCAGCAGAATGGCGTTGCTGAGCGTCGTAACCGCACCATCCTCGAGCGTATCCGTGCAATGCTTCATGACAGCGCTTTGCCCAGAAGTCTTTGGGGTGAAGCCGCTCACCACGCCATATACCTCATGAACCGGACGGCGACGAAGGCCGTCAAGGGCATGACTCCCTACGAAGCGGTTTTCGGCAAGAAACCTGATTTAGCAGATTTGCGAGTCTGGGGCGAGTTGGTGTATGTTCGCACAGAAGGTGGAGATAAGTTGGGAGGCCGCGTTAAGGAGGGACGTTGGGTCGGTTTTGATGACTCGAGCAAAGGTCACCGTATCTATTGGCCTGACCGCCACGCTGTCACCACTGAACGGAACATCTACTTCGACAATACTTCCAGTGGTCCTCGAGCTGAGGGGGAGGAAGAAATATCTGTCACGATACCTGCTATCAGCTCAAGCCCATCCAGTACTCCTCACGACTTGCCTGCTGGTCCTCAACACACCACCTCCATTGATCCCCCGTCTACACCAGTCATCCCTCCCGTCGAGGATCCCCCCGCAAAACGTGCTCGGAAACCTTCTAGAGTGATACAAGATCTACTTGAAGGACGCGGTCGCACATCGAACCGACCCAGTGATCCGCTCGTTGCGAAAGGTGTTCAAGTTCCAGAGCCATCTGATCCAAACCCCAATGGACTTCTGCTTGAGGGGGAGGGTACAGCAGATTGGATGATGATGGTGGATGAAGAATTGGCGTTGGCAGCACAAATCGCAGATGCGGAAGGCCTTGAGCCAAGGAACTTGGAGGAAGCTCGCCGCCGACCAGACTGGCCACTATGGGAAGAAGCTATACAAGAAGAACTACGCACCTTAGAATCTGCTGGCACCTGGGTCCTCGTGGCTCGCCCCGAGAACGTGAACATTGTGGGCTCCAAATGGGTTTTTCGAATCAAGAAGGACGCAGCTGGGAACATCATCCGACGCAAGGCTCGCCTCGTTGCGCAAGGTTTCTCCCAAGTACCAGGAGTTGACTACTTTGACACGTTCGCGCCCGTTGCAAAGCTGGCCGCAATCCGTGCTGTACTAGCCATTGCCGCATCTGAGGACATGGAACTACATCAAATCGATGTCAAAGGCGCATATTTGAATGGTAAACTCACCGAAGACGAACGTATTTATATGCGTCAACCGCCTGGCTACCCATCCCCAAACTCCTCCGGAAAGGTTTGTCTTCTCGTGAAAACCTTGTATGGGCTGAAGCAAGCCGGACGACGCTGGTACCAGAGATTGTGCGAGGTGATGGAGAAACTGGGTTTTCGGCGATGTGACGTGGATCAAGCTGTGTTTTACAAACATGATGTACGTGGGATCACCATCATCCTTGTTCACGTGGACGATTGTACAATTGCGGCGACGTCCACGGACCTTGTTCACGAGTTCAAGGACTCTGTCAGGAAGCACTTCGAGATTTCGGACTTAGGAGAACTCCATTGGCTCCTCGGCATCGAGATCAAGCGCCAGCGTGAACAGCGCACTCTCCATATCTCTCAACGTTCCTACATTGATTCCCTCGTACGCCGTTACAACCTTGAAGACGCGAAACCCGTTTCAATTCCGCTAGAGACGAATCACAATCTCTCCTCCTCACAGTCACCTTCCACGCCACACGAACATGCTCAAATGCGCGATGTGCCATACCGTGAGGCCGTCGGCTCGCTAATGTATGCCTCTCTTGGAACACGTCCTGATATCTCCTTCGCCGTCCAAACTCTCTCGCGTTTTGCTCACAACCCTGGCCTGCCTCATTGGAATGCTGTTAAGCGTATCATCCGATACCTTGTTGGAACCCGGGAGTACTGGTTGACGTATGGAGGTGATAAGCAGGAGTTGGTTGGATATGGCGATGCGGATGGAAGTATGGCAGAGGATCGCAAGGCCATTACTGGGTATGCCTTCTTACTCAACGGGGGTGCTGTCTCGTGGTCCGCTAAACGACAGGAAATAATTTCGCTCTCCACTACCGAAAGTGAACTTGTTGCTGCAACGCACACTGCTAAAGAAGCCATCTGGCTACGCTCCCTCCTTTCTCAACTCTTCGACATGTCTCTCTTCCCTACCACCATCTATTCTGACAACCAGTCTGCCATTGCGCTTACCAAGGACCATCGTTACCACGCACGTACGAAGCACATTGATATTCGCTTTCATTTCGTTCGCTGGGTCGTTGAACGCGGCTCCATTACCCTTGTCTATTGTCCCACCGATGATATGGTTGCCGACACTCTCACCAAAGCTCTCCCTTCCTCGAAGGTCAAACATTTCGCTTCCCGCCTCGGTCTCGCTTTAGTTTGAGGGGGAGTGTTGGAACGACAAACCGTAATGCGAGAGCCGATCGCCTGTCGAGCTCAAACCCAATCTCGGCCTGGTGTATGGACCACCACCCCGACATCTGTACATATGTTCCATGGACCCTAGTGACCGATTCTGTTCCCCCTTTTATCCCACTCTTGAGTTCCGCTACCTCAACAATACATATGATACTCCTCATTACTTAGCCTTTTTCGTACTTATAGTTGAATACTCGTTCGTTCTCACTTCATCTTTTGCCCGCGCAAACGTGAAGTGAGTATCTTACATTATCCTTCCATACACCTTATACTTACTTCCGCGCGTAGCCTAAGTTTGCTACTCTTATAGGTATTGACTAATCCATCTTTTGCCCGCGCAAACGTGAACCTAAGTTTGCTACTCTTATATACAGTGCTATATTGGGGCTTAGTACGATATCTTCGAAGAACTTTGCCGAACTCTGGCCCGTCGCCGCGCCTGCCGTATCAACAATGAAATGCCATCATCGACGGTCCGATGCTGTAGAACGCAAGCAATCAGCGAGGTATTCTTCATGTACTAACCAATTTCACCCACCGCAGTTGTAATCTGGGAGCACACGGGGTAAAAATATAGAAGCAAAAAATAGAGCCCAGTCTAAATGGAGTGTCTTGCCGGCGGATAGTATTTTTGGAGGGAATGATTGCCCTTTGGACAGACAAACAAAAAAAGAAACAGGCCAC
Source organism: Pleurotus ostreatus (assembly GCF_014466165.1). NCBI lineage: Eukaryota > Fungi > Basidiomycota > Agaricomycetes > Agaricales > Pleurotaceae > Pleurotus > Pleurotus ostreatus. Next base: position 1,334,391 of record NW_023503161.1, on the reverse strand, counting down.
TCGGTGCTCCGCCAAATGCCACAAATCAGTTAAATAACATCGCAGCAATGAACCCCACCCCAAGACGCGCAGACGTTATCCAGAGGCAGGCCAATTGATTTGGTTAAGGACAAGCAGTCGTTCCTCTCGACCACCTTCAGTCAACGAATGGTCCAGGGCCTTGTAGGCGAAGTTTAAACGGACATGAACCGTCAACATGTCTCGCTTTGCTTCACAGCTTTCGGCTGGGCTTCGCGACAAATGATGGTGGCAGTAAACTGAAGAGAAGCCGTGCGAAAGTCGCGTTCAGAAACAAATAATCTTATCTGATATTCTTCTCTCAGGGGCCTTCTGAGAACGCTGAACCTTCATATCCTTCTAGACGTATGGCCCACAGAGCTGCGGCGACCCACCGAACCTTGGGATGATCACATTGGATGTACACGTCTTCGCGGCGGCGTTACTTGGAGCAAGCACGTCAACCATATACGTATCTTCCAAGGTCGCGTACTCAAATTCCACGCAAGCGACGTGACCTGAGGATTCCGACGAAGGGAGAACCAGACCATATATACTCTAATATGGGCAGAGAAGAAGTATAAAGACCCCTGTATTCTGTGCAAGCTTAAACTCCAGAGCTCCTCGCCCCGCCCACCTGTCCGCTTCTTTTCTCTATCATCCTTCTCCCATTCTACGCACCAGACATGGCTCGCATGTTGTCGCTTTCTCTCGCAATGGTGCTTCTGGCCCGTTTGACGGTGGCGGCGCCCACACCAGACGACTCTATCATGCCTCCAACAGACTCCTTCATCAGCCCCGATCCAAATCCAGTTCTATGGTCGGAAGGGACTGATAGCATTCCAACAGCAGTGAGGGGCAAGATGGGCGCATCGATACTAGGCCCCCAAAACAGACTGTTGGATCTAATGAATCCGGATCTGCTGGCGCCTCCTTCGACTGATAGCGGTCAAGTTCCTAACGTCAAATGGCCGTTTTCCATGAGCCACAATAGGCTCGCAAATGGTGGTTGGGCGCGCCAACAGAACGGTGCGCCAATAAAATAGCTGAATTGTGTTTTTATTCAGACACTTATCAATGGTGCTCTAGTGAACGCGATGCCAGCAGCTACGGCAATTGCTGGTGTGAATATGAGGCTTGAACCTGGAGTCGCACGGTAAGTTAGCAAGGCTGTTGCATCGTTTAATATTCGCTGACTTGCAATCTGATTCCAGGGAAATGCATTGGCACACTTCTGCAGAGGTACGCAACGACAATCCATATCTCTGTCCACGGAAAGTGGCTCACCGCTATCAACGAATCACAGTGGGCGTATATGATTGCAGTATGTATCTATATCTTGAAGCTTGAAGGATGATGCCGATCACTCATTTTATCCTATTTTAGGGCGATGTCCGAATCTCTGTGCTTACCCCCGAGGGTCAGATGTACCTCGCTGATGTCGTAAGTAATAACACTTGCTTTCATCTACGCATAATCTCCAATGCACGTTGTTCACTGTTTGCTCGCAGACACAAGGCGATCTATGGTACTTCCCCTCAGGCTACCCCCACTCCATCCAAGCGAAGAACACCACGGCCGACGGCGCCGAGTTCCTGCTCATCTTCGACGAAGGGAACTTCTCTGAGGACGCGACGTTCCTGCTGACCGACTGGCTCGCGCACACGCCCAAGGACGTTATCGCTAAGAACTTTGGCATGTCGAACAACCTTGCTGCGTTCGACCACATTCCAGAGCGGGAGCTCTACATCTTCCCGTGTAGGTTACCTTCTGCGGGTGCTACGCCAACGATACTCATGGAAGCCCTTCGTTCATATCTTCAGCTGCTCCGATGCCAGAGAACGTGGAAGACGATATGGTCGTGCCTAACAACACGCCTCTTCCATTCACCTTCCCCCTTTCGCGAGTGAACGCTACCAGCACCCCAGGAGGGAGCGTCAAGGTCGTCGACTCCCGTACGTTCAATGTGTCCAAGACCATCAGCGCCGTTGAAGTGACGGTAAACCCCGGTGGGATGAGGGAACTACATGTGAGTATCGTAAACTTGCGAAGTGTGCGTTGGCTTAATTCTTGTCGTGACAAGTGGCATCCTACACAACCCGAGTGGAGCTACTTCCTGTATGTCGTGGGCTGCTCTGCCTGTCTATCTGATAAAGCTGACTGATATCGCAGTGAGGGTCAAGCGCGAGTAACAGTGTTCGCCTCAGAAGGACACGCTCAGACCTACAACTTCATGGTAATTGATCGATCGCCTATACTACATCAAGTTAGGCTAAAGCACACACACTAGCCTGGTGACGTCGGATACATACCGCCTTCTTTCGGTGGGCATCACTCTTCTGCTTCTCGCTGCTTTGATTGATCTAACGGATTTACTCAGGTCATTACGTCGAGAATACCGGCAACACCACACTCAAATTCTTGGAGATATTTAAAGCAGGTACGTGCCGTGGCATTCGGCGTGCAATGCTGTGGTTAATGCGCAGTCGGTAGATATCTTCCAAGATATCTCGCTGAACCAGTGGCTTGCTCTGACTCCGCCAGAGCTGGTCAAATCACATCTGGGGTTCGACGACGACACTATCTCTAGGCTGAGCAAGGTCAAACAAGAGGTAGTTTAGAGTAGGAACGACCATGTTTATCGCTCGTGGTTACCTTTATTTTCAAATATGGACTTGTGGAATGTTTTAGATGTTTTAGACTTATGAATGTTACGAATGAACACGAATAGAAACATTTTACATTGCTTTCGAAAGCTACAAATACAAGACACTTTATGTACAATTTTCATTCAAATCTTGACGCAACAAGGGCATTTTAGGCGACGGTGATTTTCTTAGGGGCCAACTCAGGAGTTGTCTTGGGGAATGTCACATTCAACACTCCATTCTCCATCGTGGCTTTGATATCTTCGTCCTAATTCGATAGCAGTCAGTACCTCGTTTCCAGCCTGGAGGGACCTATAGAATGTCTTACCTTGATGCCCTGAGGCAACTGCAGCGTTCTAGAGAACTTGCCGTAGCGCCTCTCGCGCACGGCGTAGCCGTCCTCGTTCTTCTCCGAAGATGCATTGCTCTCGGCGGACACGGTCAAGCGACCGTTGTGGAAGTCGATATTGACATCTTCTTTCTTGAGACCAGGGAATTCGAACGATGCAGTGACGGCGTTCTTTTCGGCGTCCTCGTGGAGGTCCATCCTAAAGAGCATGTTAGCACCTCGCTGTACGAGTTGTTGGTGAGGTAATACTCACCTTGGCCTGAGGACAGTGGGGGTGGTTGATTGCCTCTGGCGAGACACAGTCCCGTTGCCAGCGCGGGCATTGAACGCCTCATCGAAGAGGCGGTCGAAATCAGCGAAAGGCTCGTAGAACCAGAGAGACATGTTTAGCGAGGAGGGTGGTTAAGATGAGATTAGTGGATGTTTTGGGGTGCTTTGTTTCTTATTTTTCTGAGGTCCATTGTAGCGAGGATCGCCCTCCTTATATACACCCCAGGCCAAGCAACGAAATTTCTGGAACCGATGTTAATTTGAGCCGGCGAAATTTCCAGAAAGCGCATTTTGTGGGGGGAGGAACGAGGACTTTCGGGGAGACATATGACGCCTCTGTACCTGCGCTGGAACCTTCTCGCCTGTGCTCCAATGTGTCTAGAGTCCATATCGTGGTATGTTTTGGGTATGTTGCGATGATCTCCGAGTCGAAGTGGCGCGGAATACCACGTGACACAACCACTAAGAATCTATCCAACTTGTTCTTGTGTTGAGATAGCCTACCGAGTGTTACAAGTGATCAGATGGTTTTATTGTGTTTGTCTGCGACTCTAGCAAACGCACGAAGAGAAGAATACAAGACATGGCAACGCGAATGTGTGAATTCATGGCCGCCAAGCGCTCTCTCGCTTGGGCTGCCAGAAATGCGAAGGAGATGCCCAAAAGACGGAAGCCAAAAGCGATGTATGGCAGCCGAAACACGAGAATGCAACATATTAAAAGGGGAACATGAATAGGAAGCCCTGGGGAGAAAGCTGACCGTGATGAACGGAAGACGGAGTAGATCACCATAGGCCCGGGATAAGGAGTAGAGATGGGAGGCCAATGGAGTCTGTGGGAAAGGTTGATGAGACGTTCCTTGGGAGGGTCTATGCATAACGTGTATATATTGCTTCGCCAGCAGCCAAGTAGTAGTTGGATTTTGTGATAAGCAAGTCCCGCGGCAGCGGCTTCAGTAGCCGCATCACGTCTGAGGCTGCAGCTGTAATATAACTCAGTTTTTAACCCACAAACGGTAAATGGAGCCGTAAGCATGGAGAGCCGTCTTGGTTAGGGAAATAGGGATCAGAGGGGGCTGGGTATTGTTGATGTATAAGAGTTGGAAGGCTAGGCCACAGGTGCTGCAGCAATGTGAGTGGTAACTCACTTTTACAATGTATCAGTTTGAATGAGGGGAATTTCCATGATACAGCACGTAGTAATATAGGTGAAGTCGAGCGAGAGGACACAGGGGTGCTTCACCTGATAGACCCTATCAGCTCCTATCAGTCCCTATCCATCCCAACTCGATCACGTGAGCACAACCAACAACTACTCAGGGGGTTTGCATGTTTGTGTCCGCGAAGTCCATTCTTTCTTCACGTTTCCACCCACTATCAACTACCTTCTGGATCAGCCCTGTGCACTGAATCTACAAGGGGAAGCTCACGAACCATCTTCCAAAGATCGCACCCCACGAAGGGACCAGAATGGCTGAAATCGTTGATGATATCTTTCAGGACAGCACTCCGACCATCGTCGATTGCGACATCCTTGAGGCAGCAAAGGAAAATGTTCAGCCACTGGCATCTGGACGACGCGTTACTTCCCTCTCAGCTATACTTGCTACTCCCCACGCCGCTCGCGAAGCAAAGCTCTCCGCCACGCGAAATCGCCTTAGGGTCAATGTCGAACTCGCCTTAGAAGATCCCGAAGACGATCCACTTGAAGCTTATTGCCGTTTTGTATATTGGACTGTCGACAACTATCCTCAAGGCCAAAGCGCTGAATCTGGTCTGCTCGAATTGCTTGAAGAAGCCACAAGGGTGCTCAAAGACGACAGAGATGGCGTGTGGAGAGGGGAGCTCAAGTACTTGAAATTATGGGTGCTATACGCTAGCTTCGTCGAGAAGCCAAGTGTAGTATACAAGTTCATGTTGGTCAATGATATCGGGACGAACCACGCGCTATTTTACGAAGAGTACGCGTTGGTATTGGAAAGAGATGGAAGGTGAGTGGCAAATATTTTGCCCGTCCGACGGCTTGTAATGCATTTGGTCCTAGACGGAATGCTGCGGATGAGATATACATACTGGGCGTGGCTCGACAGGCTGAACCATTGGATCGACTGCTTATTCGATATCGAGAATTCCAGAAACGAATGATGACCGCTGCCCCTTTGCCAAGCATACCGACCCCACCTCCCACAACCATCCCTGCACCGAAACGCGTCGCTTTGCGAACGACAGTCATGACCGCGTCGACTCCCGCATCGAGACCACCGCCTGCGCCATCTTCATCTCGTCCCAATGGAAAATTACAAGTATTTGTTGATCCCACCGGCGAAGAACCTGAGGCAGCAGAAGGAAACGCTTGGTCAGACCTCGGAACTCGAAAGACTCGCATCAAAGAGAATGCGCCTGAGACGCAGAAGATGACTGGGACAAAGATAAAGCAATCAGGCAAGACGCAACGATTGGCCACCGCTGCGTCTGCAACATCGTCTACTAAATTCGTTCCCTTCCGTGACCCAGCGCCTGGTGATTCTGGAAACATGCCCCCGCCTCCAACCATCCCCCCGGCGAAATCAAAGGGCAAGGGCAAAGAGGTCAAACTATCATCGAAAGGTGGCTTTGTACCGTATAAAGACGAACCCAGTGCACCATCCAAAGATGTGTCCAAAGGAAAATTTGTACCCTTCAAGGACGATGAACCTCAGGCATTGCCACAAACACCAGCAAAGCCATCATTTGTCCCTTTCAAAGATGACGACGGTGGAGGATCATTCACTCCTTTCCGTGATGAGGTACGCGCAGATACAGTTTCGTCGCAAGGCCACTAATAACCCCTTCGCAGCCGGCTTCGACAGCACGTCCAGCTGCCCCTGATACAGTGATGAAGGTGAAGAAGGCTGGACCAGAGGGTTCATCTATCAGTAGCGAAGCTGAAGCACTACGGAGGGACCCTCTCAAGAATTATGGGTCTGTAGCCGATCTGAGCGACGACTGATTTCTCCTTTGACTCTGACGACCCCTCCATTGATGACACCCCCCTCCTTCTAATTTTACTGATGTGCATTCACTATTGGATATTGACGGCAAAATAATGAAAACAATGATCTTTGTATGCCATTTCGGACAGATTCAAAAACAGACAGGCGCTTCACGGGCGCTACGCCCGCTGTTTACTTGCAGCCTCGTGTTCAAGCATCGCGCTCAACTCCGTTTGCTTCTCCGACCTCTTGGCCTCAGTCCATCTCCCATTCACGTCCGTATCCCCTTCAACTTTCTTTGAACCTCCCCTCAAACCGTGCAACACTTTTTGGAAGATGGTGAACTTCCGAGGACGCAGCAAGCCCCACTCCGTTAGTGCCCTGGTATGATCTGAGAGCCGACGTTGGACTGACTAACTTTCTTTTGCAGCGAACACCTGCAGATGGACAGTGGCTCCACGACAAAGCACCTACGGGTCGCAGTCGAGATGTCTCACCAAAAGGAAGCATCAATTCTTCACCAGGGTCAAGACTGGTCGTCGCAGGATTGCATTATGAGATTACCCCAAAGGACTTGAATGTGCGTGCTTCTTTGGTGTGGTTCTCGTCGAATATTGACCTCATCACTGTACAGGCCATATTTGGGCAAGTTGGCACGCTTATTAGTGAGCCTTTCATCAGGGTACGATAAAACCTTCCCGACTACGCCCTCGCGATATGAAATTATTTGCGCATCTCGCGGTTTGGGGGACCTCCTCTCTGGCGATTGGCTTACCATCGATTCCTTTTGCTTGCTTGGGCTCTACGACAATTCAACATTTCAATAGTACGACCGAAGCGGGCGATCGACGGGCGTTGCAATTGTCACATACGAAACAACCGAGGAGGCTTCGAAGGCTTTGAAGCAGTTCAATGGACTACTCGCCAAAGGTACCATTCAGGGCGGTCGAGAATTTATCCGTGGCAATAGTAATACTTGTCCATAGGTCAACCGATGGACATCTCGTTCGATACTTCTGCACCTCGGCCTTCAAGAAAATCGACGACGACCGCTCTTCTCAATCGCATTCAAAAGCAACCTCTCCTGAGTCGACTCGCTGCTGACTCTGAGGATGCTGAGATGTCTACTAAGGAGTATGTGCTCTTTGATCAGCCGTTTTGAATGATAACAAATGGTTCCCCTGGCAGTTCTGATAGGAGACGAACTGGCTCGCTGCGCTCACGCGGTCGGCGGATTGGGAGAGGTGCCCAAGGTGGCGGACGTAGAGGAGGGAAAGCGGAGAGGAAGCCCCAGACAGCCGAAGATTTGGACAAAGAGCTAGAAGCTTTCATGGGAGATACAGCACCCCCACAGACAACCACCGCCACGGAGAAAGTTGGCGAGGTTGCTGCCCCAACCCAAGATATAGATATGGCTTAAATCTACCGTACTTCGCTCGCTGCCTATTTTTACATTTACTTCTTTCAGCTAAACGTTTCGCCGTATGCTACTCATCGATATGTGTATTTGAACCCCCCCACCCCCACTCACCACCGTTCATATATCCTGTAATAGCCATGCTGCTTTACTTCCAGGATTCATCATGCCGGACTTATCAGCTCGCTTGACCGGAAAAGGTCGGTTCTCGCCATGTCCACTCCTCAGTTGGCTGTGCAGACTAGCTACACTCACGATTGTCAAGGACTTGCCGTCTATGATGCATACGTAGAGTCGGACTGTAGACTTGGTATATATTGAGACCACATGCACACGTCAAGTATCTTCGTACTTAACAAGCGGCCTTCACAGATGGTAGAATCTCATCATCTTGTGGTGGCTTCTTTCACCCACACCAATTTTTCTCAGCCCCGGGTGGAGCGGCTGAACTTTGGGCCATCACCTGTGCGTCCAGGTCAAGGATGAGGGCATGATTTCATTAATTTACCAGGGTTTGACTGGGTTCTCGAATGAGAAACTGGCCATGATTAATTAGCCATCGGCACATGGATGCTGTGGCCGGAGGGCCAGTGAAGCCATCTTGAATACAGCCAAATGAGTGTTAATTCGTCGGAACGCGGCATCCACTTCAGCCTGAGGACTACACAGCAAACTGATGGTCAAGATCATTGATACTTGGATATATACCCGTTTAGCACCAAAACGTAGAATCGTCTCTTGACCTCGGCCTTCTTGGTCCCCATGTCCGAGTCGTAAGTAGACACTAGAGCAAACGCTCAGTCAATCACAGAGGGTTAGTCGAGCCAAAATCAAACGGCGGCTATGGAACGTTGACAGTGAAGATGCTATGCAAGGTGGCACCAGGTACCTCCGGGTCTCCACCTTCTCAAGGATGTTTGGCTGACGTCTGAACTTGAGGATCATAGGAAGAAAGTTCGGCTAGGCCGAAGATGCTGTTGCAGCCGGTCAAGCATGTCAAGAAGCCTAGACATAGCCACGATTGAAAGACTGCGCCCAGAATAGTGACAGAATCCTTCATATCTGTACCACTGCCAGTTGCGGCCCTGCTCCCCAAGATCCACACGGTGCAACATAGAGCCTGTTTCTAATAGGAAATATTGAGCTTCGTAACACGAGATAGTTATGTCATTTGTTGTTCAAGCCTGCGGACAACTGATAGAAGATCCGTGCAGGAACTGCTGCTAAAGAACCGTAATAACATTCTAACAAGACAGATCATGATATGAGGAATTCCGTAGGGGAGAACCTACCTAGTCTAGAAAAGAACCACTTTGTATTGGACTTGATGTGCGTCTAACGTCGCTGTGTCTGCTACAATCTAGAAAATGGAAACGGTGGTAACGGTTGTCAAATACAAAGATTGTGCGGGGAAGGTGGCTTTGCTTTACTTCTTCTCGTTAATCCATTCGCTATGCCTCCGTGCTAATTCAAAGACGATGTCTTCTTCTATCTCTTTCTGAGACACGGCCGAGGGAGTCGACGGGATATCAACTCGTAGCCAGGTCTCCGTAAAAGCAGAATCTTCATCCACCGAGTCATCTAGAATGGAAGTATGCGAGGATGGGGTGACGAAGAGGACCTGGTATTTTCGCGTGTGTAGCTCGTTGCCAATGACGAGTTGGTGGCCGTAGCGTTTGAGTGCCGCTCGCGCCTTCGGTATCAGGAGGGCTGGATCCGTCTCTAACTGATGAATGGTCAGGGGCGTGTAAGGCTAAAGGCTGATAAGAGAGTTACCTTGAACGAGACTATGAAGCCGTCTTTCGTCCACTCATCCACCATGGACTTGAGGATCTTTGGGACTTGATCCATCTCGATATGTAGGCTTCCCTTGCCGGATTGGATCTTGTGTTCCGACTAAATCGTATATGTGTTAATTGTGCGCGGAACTATCGGCTAGATACGCCAACAAGGGATCATGACGCCCATACGCACCATCTTCTGTCGGGGTAGGAAAAAGTCACTGACTGCGGCGGCGAGGTAGTACAGGGCCCTACGGCGCAAGGCAGAGAGCTCTTGGCTAACGGCACGGAGTAACCATAGATAATCGTTGACAGTTACAAACGCCAACGTGTGCAGAGTCCCGGAAGCTTGTACCGATTTGTACGCCGTAAGTACAGACATCAAGTCTTCTCGCTTTTCCTTCGCTACACAGATCTGAGGTGTGGAATCCGGAGAGGCAACTGGTGGCGTTTCTATCTCCAAGAAGTCAAGAAAAGGATTGGTCGAATGCGAATAATGTCGACTGAACGGCTGGAGGCTAAATTGGCGATGCATGAAAATAACGGCATATCCCGCTTTCAGGAAGTATTCGGCAGACGTTGCGCCTCGAGTTCCTAGCAAACAGGTAAGAGAACATCAACCTCGTGTCTGAACTCATGTTGGCAACAACACAGATAAATCATACCTGCACTGAAGTTGTCCAGGAAACGCACTCTGATAGAATTGATCAGAACAAGATAACATACACGATCCCTGGCGTCACCTCACACATTAAGCTCCAATGGGACAGTCGTCCCACCGCTCTGACATCGAGAAGGCCATATCGTTACCACGAACGTAAATTCCTGGCGGTAGCATGACTCACGGTCACCAGAACCACATTCCTGTCCTTCTTCAGCTGCTGCTGAACAAATTCCCGAACGCCCAAGATGTCGTGTTCCAAGGAAGCCGGCGGCGGTTGGGTTGCAAAATATGAGTCCGCAGAAAAGGGCGCAGATTCTGACATTCCGTATATGTAAGGCCAGGTCCTGTTACAGGCGTCAGAAAGTCGAGCCAAATTCCTCGATGGTGGTGACCTGTAGTGACAGGCTCGGCGAATTCGAGTTGCCTGGGTGTCAGCGCCGATAAGATAATCGTCGCCCACGTGACCCACCGTTTTTGATTTCGATCACCGCGTTTCCTGTTCGGCCACTGAACCAGCTTGAACCGTTATGTTGGAAATTCTCCGCCACCCCAGGAGGTGCCTTCCCAGATCGCAATAGGGTAGATGGTATGTTAGTTGGGCATGCGTGTGGCCCACCGTTAATTTAACAGAAAAGTCAACCAACGTCATCCCTGCTTCGATGTCAGCAAGTCATCTAGAATGTTAAACGTCGGTTTCTGTATTGACAGATTTATCCCGGGCCTCACTGGCCTGAAGGTCGCATTTAATCCTCCTTGACAGGTCATGGGATACAAAAGCTGTCCATACCGCTAATGTCGAGAGCTTAAACGCACCCAGGGCCAGAGGTACATTCACCCTTATAGCAGTCGCAGTCGTGCCTCGGATCGTGCAGCTGCCATGTACTCCAACGCCCCCGCCCCCACTCGAGTGTTCCTGAAATGTTACAAGTTTGCTATGCTGGGTGTCTATGGTGTTGGAAAGACATCGTTGGCCACACAAGTGAGTGAACAGACCTGGTTTTTAGTGCAGATCTAACTATTGCCCTTAGTTTGCTACGGAATCTTTTTTTGATGGTACGAATCTTCTATCACAGACCCCAATAATACTCGTGCTGAACGAACTCATTGGACAGTGGTATGCCCCGCTGCGTTGGCTTCATCGCTTTAAAACCAACTGTTACACGCAGAACTACGCTCAGAACATAGAAGACAGCTTCAGAAAGCAAATACTAGTGGACGAGATATTATGCTTAGTAGAAACGCTGGATTGCGAAGACGGCGAAGGTACTGATCGTTGCCTATTTGCGTAATTTTGACGGCTCTGATATCGAAGCTATTTACAGAGTATCTGGGCCTCAGAGACGCCTACATACGGTGAGAACATCATCGGGGCCTTCTCAAGAGCGCTCCCGACTGACTGTTAGTTTGATAGCAACAGCCATGGCTTCGTTTTCGTATATTCAATAACATCCAGGGCATCCTTCGAGAAGATCGAGCACTTCTACAACTCTGTTCTACGGCTAAAAGGGGAGCATCCTGTGGGTATAATCGTCGGCAACAAGCGGGACAAATCGAATCAGCGCGTAGTGGGGATAGAAGAAGGCGCGGAGCTCGCTGCGCGACTAGGTTGCGAGTTTGTGGAGACATCCGCGAAGACGGCCGATAACGTCGACAAGCTCTTCCCCGACCTCGTTCGAGTCATTCGTCATCTCTCCGGACATGAGTCTCCAGAATCGTCTGATCCCTCGCAGTCACATCGAAGTGGAGATAGGAGACCTGATAGAAATGTCATTTCGGCCCTATTTGGCCGACTACGGCGTCGATAGAATATATGGACACATTCGAGACTTATCTTCCTGCTGATCATTCCATGTTTTGCTCAATTCAGTTATATTGCGATGTGTTACAGCTCCGCCCCACACGACCTTTCTATGTACAACATTCACTCACAACACGCCTCCATCACTATTTGTTTGTCTTCGTGTTTGTTTTGACGTCGTCTCTGAAGGTAAGTAATGGCGGCCTCGTGGTGTGGTTGGAACGTTCAATCACTGTTGATCAACTTTTCGCAGCCCCGTCCATCCTTTTGGTATGTATCCTTAGTGCCATCTTTCTTCAAGTCAGCGGCAGTTATTCACCAATCTCATATTTTTAGATTAGCCTTGGACCAGGGGAGCCAGGGGAGCCAGGGGCCGCGGTTACTGTGCGTAACGTGACTCCATATTCCACGATTCCACTGATCATCGCGGCAGCCACAAAGATGTAATTTGAAGTCTGCCTTCTCGTATCCAACAACCGTTGGCCGCGATCGACGCGTCACATCGTGGTTCGAATGTCTCGCTCCGATGCCCTCGATGGCTTTCCAGGACGCGCAGTGGGAAAGTTCTGCCCAGACGGCATGCATGCCCATTCGTGCGTAACGATTTCTCAAGCGAATTATGAGGCGGACCTTCAGTCTTCGGCCAAGTCATCGCGGGTTTCTACCCATGGCCGATCACCCTATGTGGCGCTTCAGCGGGTGCAGACAGCGCCAGACAGCTCATGCGTATTCGGGTCAAGGGAAGCATAGTCAAGGTTACCCCATTGCCCATCGCAGCTAGCGCCAACTAGTGCCCGGTCCTGGATACTCACTCGATACATGATCCTATAGGTCCGTTCCCGCAGCGAATTTGGGTCAATCAGATGCAGAGGGAATTAATCTCGGGCTCTCTGCTCGGACTCTCTCTGATCAATCTTGCGCCGAACATACCGGTCTATAGTATTCGTATGGCCAGCCAGCGGCGAGCCCCATTCCAATCAATTTAAGCCCAGTTCGCCGATCATTCGACAGAGTGCAAGGAATGAACCTCCAGAATACGACCTAGCCCTGAGGCCATGACAAAAGTTGTTCCTTGATGAATTCATCGGACACCTAGGTGAACAAAGTGGGATGGAATCTACCTTTCTCGACCGTCCTGAGCGTGTTTGTTTTCCTTGATTTCATTGATGTCGAGACAGCTTCTCGGGTCCCTTATCTCCTTTGAATATTTCAACTTCCGTTGTATTGCCAGGCCACAAAGTATTATCCGTCCATCCTTCCCAAGATTCGGTACTTTGCGCTCCCCGATCGGACATAACGGCTTCCTGTCCAAGCGCGTAAATACATTCTCTCAAGTCCTCCAGAGTCCTCCCCGTGCACTTCAGTCCCAACAGGCCGACCGTGCCGTGTCATAATTCATTACCACGTCGTCGACCAGCCACCCGGCAATGCTTCCCATCGGCCAGTAATTTAAATATTCCAGTGACAGATATCGGGCAATAGCCTACGCCGCTGCTGCATGATAGCCATGCCATGATGCCTTCAATATATCTATATTCTGTAGCAACCCAGGGTATCTGTTCTAATGTTCAATCCATCATCCTCAAGGCCCCAAAGCCAAGACATCGGGTGTCTGATACGCCTTTCATCGACATTGCATTTGCTCGCGGGCTTTGAAGCCAAATTTGCGTTGTCTTATTTGCCGGAACGGACGTTCATGCAGGGATCATCGGGACAGGTAACAGGAGGTAACAGGTAAGAGTAAAAGCCACTGAAAGAATTATAAACACCGCAGTGGTGCTTGACGTCGACGACGGCGCAGAGCTGTGACGACTCGACTCGTCATTCAGTCGGTTTCCAAGTCTCGGATAACGTCGATTCCTCCCCAGCATCCTAATACATACATAGAGCATCAATTCGATCACGAAGCAGGATACCACTGCTTCCGTCACAGCCTCGAGGAAGGAAGCCCGCACCGAAGCTCTACCCGCGATTGGTATGCTCGACCAATATAAATCTGATCTATATGGCTCAACAGGAAATGTACTGAATAGGCCAGCGAATCCAGCCGTGCACACGAGCTAAATTTATGTTGCCTGTCTCACGAAAAACTGCTGCCAATACAATGGATACATACATACACTGCGTGCGCACAGAACTACAAACACTTCTCCCACCGCGTTTCCGTGCCGCGTCCACTGACCGGCCATATCTTCCCAGTGTCCTGCAACAGGGTCAGTGCTTCATGGACCCACCACTCTCCGATCTTCGCCCATCGGGAATCCTTACGCTGGAGGAAGGATGTGATTTGCGCTTGCGTGGGCCCAGGATGGCAGTGGATTGTGGGTTCGCGACGGGTGTTTCCATTGGCTAAAGTATGAATGTTAATTCATATTCCATGTCCGCTCCGTCGATTCATGGAAAAGACTAGAGTACCCACCGGTATTAGCTGACTTCGTCCTGCTCATCAATACCTCGATAGCTTCCTCAACCAATGGGGCGAGATACGTTGGGGTGAGGGGAATATACGCTTCTTCATCTTCCCCAGGATCGGAAAGTTCACCCTCAATTTCGCGAAGGCAAAGGTCCATATCAGGTATCGCAGAGCAAGACATCGAAGCCGAGTCGCGAGTCGTGCTGAAAGTCGCAGACAACGACAGGCTGTCACTGAGCATTTGCGTCGAGGCAGCACTCTTGCTTGAGACCTTCCACAGCCGATCATTGGGTGGGATAAACCCATACTTGCTAGCATATGGATGCGTGGGTCCGTCCCACAACACGATGCTGCCCTCGTCGTACAGCTTTCGGATCGCGAACGTGAACAGACGCTTCATCTTCGGGCCAGGGTTATCTTTCAATGCCATGTCCTTCGGGCACGTGGCTGCTTCTCTGACGCGAGGATCCCTGCCGCGATCCTGCACGGCGTTCTCCTTGTCTTGACTCCCTTGTCGTGTTAACTTCGCAGTCCGGTATTGGGTGGGGGCGGAAGAAGCACTCGTCGACTGGCTGACCCCGCGATCGCCGTTTGGCCTGATACCTGTCGAACCCGCCGTCTTAGCTGATCGCGTCTTACCTCGCTCCTCCTTCGCTCGTCGCTTTGCTTCTGCTTCAACGACTCGCCTTGCGAGAAAAGCGAGTTCCGGTATCCGCCGAAGAAATGACATCGTAAAGCCCTTCTTAGTGAAGTCGCCGTTGGGGTTTGATCTTCTGTCTTGTGCAAGCATCGTGCGGGGCTGTATCTTCGACGGCCTCGGCGTTTCTTCACCCCATGTAGGGGGTAATACAGCATGCTTGCGAAGTGTATTCACATCTTGGAAAAATGCCGAGTGCGAGATATTATCGAGCTCGTCCATGTAGTACTTGAGATATATCTTGAAAGTATTTGCTGTGAGGTCTCGCGAGTGAGCCCGCGATGGGTGGCGCAGTTTCAAGCTGGCTACAGGCATCTTCTGGGTCTGTCAGATTATCAGCAATTATGCGAAGGGGAAGAGAAGAGCCGTACCTTTCTGGGACTACATTCGCTGTACTCTGATTCCGAACATTCTGTCCCTGAGAGATACGACGACTCCGTAGCATTGGATTTCACCGGGGTCTGGCGCTGCCTCGACTTCTGCTTGGGCGTGGACGGTGAGGCGTCAGCGTCGGCAGTCCGATTCGGGAACCGTGGTCGAGTGGGAGTGGTCGGTAGCTTGCTCGGCGTCGCGGCGTCGACAATAGGAGGGATGAATGGCCCCAGACTAGGGTTGTATCGAGTACGATGAAGCATGCGCACCGTGTTCCGATGAAGTATTTCGTGGTTTGCGGAGACCGCTTCTGCAAATGGATACTCAGCAGCTATACGACACCCTTGGACACGTCCTCACCAATGTCCTGGACGACTATTTGGCGACCACGATGCAGCTTGCTGACGCGCCCGTGAACTCGAACAAAAGCCCCCACAGATATGCGTTTAGGGAGTGTGGCTGGTTGGTATTTAGCCAAGGTCGGCGGTACGTTGATGAATGGATCGTCGGTGGTGTTGGTTGAGCATAGAGGTTTGAACGCAAATAGTGAATATGATGGGTTTGGTATATCCTTGGTCACCTGAGATGGCGGGTGCTTGAGCTTGAGCTTTTGCGAGGAAGCGCTTGGTTTAACCGACGGATTAGGGGCACGAGGACCAACAGCCCGATGAGAACAGTCGACGACACCTGTGCCATCATCCACTTTGACCAATGAGTGCCAGACAACGAGTAGAAGACGAGCTGTACCTGTGTACACGGTCCTCTTCTCGAAGACATTTACGCCGACTACAATCCCAGCGATCATGGCCGTCCGACATGGGACACGTCCCAACCAGAAGTAATCCACATCTGATTATATGCATATAGTAGCACAAACGAAGACAGTTCTCAAACGTACCCTTCTGTGGCTGACATTCTCGCATCAGTAGAACATCCTGAACGAAACACGGCGCGATCGCGTCGTTCGTCAATGTCCATTTCCACATGTCAAGACTTGAGACTTCAGGTACAGAAGGAGAGCGTCGCCGTTTAAGAGGTGAGTTCGCCATCGTAATCGTACTATGAGGCAGTAATTCGAATTGATTGGTGATTTTCCGAGTTCTTGGGTTGGACACTAGCTGTAACTTGTCATGGTTGACTTCAGTCCGACGAGTCGTAGGCACCTATGGAACCGATAGTCACGTGATGGTGGCGCACGGCCGTGACTCGGAGCGCCCGCCTGGAGACTCTCCGGAGTCCGGACCAAGACTTCTTCATAGATTATGAAGAAGTTCCTACTTGTTGCGCCTTACGATGCAAACTGCTAGTATCCTCGCCCCATCTTACTCTTGCTCGGGTTTCAGCGCGCTGTCTGACGGTTTCACGTTGTAAGTGACCACTGCTTGGGATGTGCGTGTTTTGATACTTGTGTATGTGGGTGTCGCTATAGCGGTACTCGATCATGTAGATCATTCGGTAGCAACGTAGCGCTAGACCAAATGGTACCTTAACGACTCTGGCCCTCTCCCACACAGAGTCTACATATCCCCTTGGACGTTCGAAAACTGCACCTATGTGGGTGCTGCAGTAGAATGAGCGCTGATTTCACTGCCAGCCAAATTCGCGTCGTGTGGATGTGTGGCCATTCTTGATATTTGTGGTGGTGAATTGATCCTGCTTCACAGATGTTTGCGTGCATCACGCCATATAAAAGCAGGTACACGAGACCTCTAAGTTCTTCAGACCGGTTCTCATCTTCCAACCAATCCATTCTTTTTTCGCGGTGCTGGTCATCTCGAATCTCTCCCAATTCTCCACGCTTTACCCTCTACATTAAATCATGGTTTACTCCACATATACCGTTGCTTTGGCTGGCTTCTTGCTGCAGGCCATGACTGTGATGTCCACACCCCTCCAGTAGGTTTCACTGCTCGAGCGAAAGGCAGTACATCTGCTCACGATGTCACCCATTTATGTCCAGGCTGTCACCCCGTCCAGTAGAATCTGCCACACCGGATAGCATCGGATCCTTTGGTGCAGGCTGGAGCACAAGTCCTATGCGAGGCCCACTCCCAATCCAGCAGCCTTCATCTCGTCCACCGTTCCGAATAGGCACTACGCAGCTAGGCCCGCTATTTCCAAAGTACACATATCAGGGAATGGACTCGGATCTACACGCTCGATCAGACATTGCCTCCGATGTCGCCGACCTGGCCAAGCTTCTCAATAGTCGAGATGTCGAGATGCTTGATGCCCGTGGCTTTGGAGATATCCTGGGGAAGATATTCGGCAAGCTCGGGCCCCTCCTCCTTCAGCGGCGGGAAGTAGACGACGAGGCGATGGCACAGTTAGAGCATCCTCTGCAATCTCGCGAGCTCGCAAATGAACTCGAGGCTCGCGGGTTGTTCGGCTTCATCCCCAAGCTATTCAACATGATTTCAAAGGGAAGAAATGCGGCAGACACCATACTCTCACCCGCAACACCCCCATCGCTGCCCACACCCACTGCCAGCAACGCGCCTGCGCCACAAAAGAGAAGTGATGACCCAGACACCCAAGCATTAAATCGGTTGTTCTCTCGCTACTTAGCGGAAGATGAACGCCAGGGCATCCACGGAATGCTCGACAGCCTAGTTCATTTCCCTATGAACACTAATGGACATAGCCTCGTCAACAGTCGACCTCTTGTTGAAGGTCTCCAACTTACTCCCTCCTCCGCACCGCAGAGGAGAGCGATGGAAGATGATTTCAAGGAGCTCGAGCGACTACTTGGCCGCGAAATGACAGATGTTGAGCGTCGTGGCCTGGGCACCAAACTAGGACAAGCCGCCCCGTTCGCCCCACTCCTGTTCCAGGGCTTTGACTGGATTAAAGACCACATTGGAAACCATGATTCGCCTGCACAGCCTGTTGAATCTGCAGCTCCGCAGTAGGTTACTTGTAGGGTAGATAAATCTAAGTTCGACTTAGTTTGCTAGCTGCATGTATTCCTCAGGGTGTAAACAATGCGTAGAGTCATCGCGTGTAAATTCCGTCACCTTCAATACCGTGACAGCTGGGACAGTACGCGATCAAATTAGCATACACTCAAGTGGCAAGCACACCACTCTGGATGCGGTTCGCGAAACTTTCTCAGGAATAAAGTCGTGGGCTCCCATCTTTCACTGCGCGTTCACCCAATGCCCCCCAATCTGACGACACGCCTGCTCGAATCCCCGAATACGCAGGGTCTCTACCACGCTGCGACGACTGCACACCCGTTCCTAGTGGCAGCTGCCAACGGAACCCTATCTCATCGCCTCCTTAGATTCTACCTAGCGCAGGATAAAGTATACGCAGGATATGCCTATCCGAAATTCATCGGAGGGCTTTTCAGGCGCATAGATGCTTATCGCAATGCATCTCAACCCAGCCAGCCGCAGACTCTCCTGCCGGTCCTCGCAGCATCGATAACGGGGGTGGTCAGAGAAGTTAAATTCTTCGATAGCTTGGCTGCCCAATACGGCTTGGATTTTGGGGATTCAACCACCGAATCACCTCCTCACACCAAGCGACCGGCAACCTTGAACTATGTGGCGGAGATGGCGTATGTTGCAGAGTGGTCGGAAACCTGGGAGGAGGGGATTATATTCCTCTGGGCCATGGAGAAGGTGTCCCATTTACCACCACCTCTCTTGTATCATGTCGTCTGAAATTCATATCGGCAGGTTTATCTGGACGCATGGTCTCGTGTCTATGCGTCTCTCTCCAGCGTGGAGGATAACCATAGCCAAAATGTTAGGGCACTGAAGACGCTGTCTGCCAACTGGTCATCCGATGATTTTACAGCCTTTGTCAACGACATCGGGAAGTTGGTAGATGAAATCAGCACACCGGAGCTAGATGCGAAGGCGGAAGGCATCTGGAGGCGGGTCTTAGAACTTGAAACTGCGTTCTGGCCGTTGGAAACTGAGCTAGAGACGGAGGCTTAAGATGTTGAATTACAAAAGTTGTATACGCATGCCCTCTTTTCGCTGGTGTTAGCCTTCAGATTTATTATGACTAGAACTGGCGCCAGAGCTTTTTACGTGCCCCTGGACCCCTGTCCCAGTTTCGCTCCTAACTGACTTGGGCTCTGTTCTTTTCCACAGTACCTGTAGCGACTGCAAGGTCAACCAGTAATCGGCGTAATAGTTTTCGCATTTTCATAAACGTCTGCAGCAGATGCCGCCACCTTACGACCTTTGCGCGTGTACGAAAACACATCTCGTGCACCACACCATAAAATTGCGCTCGACCACAACACACAGAGCCATCCTCTCATCCACCTTGATTGTCTCTGGACACCGTGGTCGTTGTGATGATCCCTGAAACTACGTGCTGTGGATGATACAACTAGCTCAAATCAAGTGGGAGGGTCAGCATACCGACGAGATGCTGGCATGGGAACACTGCTGGGCTAGGGCGGAAGTCTTCAAAAGGGAGTTCCCGATTGGTTGATAAACTTACAGAAAAGGTCATCTCATGGCTACTAAGGCTTTCGGGCTCTCTCGAAGAGTTCGCTTGTGTGGTGTTTGCTTGTCCAGTGCTGATATTGCGGCCCCGGGATATATCTGCCCAAAAAATAGGTCCTTCCGGAGTCTCGGAGAAAGCCTCCAAGCCACGCAGCCTGGTTGAGAACTGCCGTGAATTCAGGGAGGCAAGCAATACATTGGCGTAACTGCGCCGTCTTTTAGCCAAACCCATCGTAGATGCCCAACTTAACTTACAGTCTTCCGAGGACGATACAACTGCAGCACGTTAGCATCAGGAGGTGTCGGTAGACAAGAGGCCTACAGGATGAAATGGAGTCGATTGTATGGCATTGCGCGCCAAAGAGTGAACTCGACTATGGCACCGATAGTTGTTAACAGATTGGTCTCTATTGTGAACTTGATGGTTTTGTGAAGAAGTTGATCAGTTCGTTGGAGAGACATCTTTGACGTTGACTGGATAAACTACAGAAAACCTATAAGCGATCCACAGGATGATAGACAGGACACGATGTGGACTGACTTACAATGATGACAAAGGACACAGTAATTATAACATCACAAATCGCGCCACAGACGAGCCATAGCTACGCACGGAGGCTTTCAGCATACCCAAGAGTCATATATAAAACACTGACGTCGATGAACGTGCCATATAATTGGAAGGTATGGATTGTGCCGCCGTGTAGGTGAGTCTGGCCAAGGATTTAACCAGCATCCACAGACGAGTGAACACAATACGCACCATGATGGAGAAGTAGACCGTCGAGAAACATTGCACAAAAGACAACTTCAAATGAGGTGAATCAGAGCATGAGGCGGTGACACAGGCATCATCTTCACCGCTAGGACTGGAAAACAAACCCAGGCCTTCTTGGTGAGACTGTATATCCTCCAGGCAAAAAATGTATGGACTATGGAAGCGACTATTCACTGCAAAATCAGCACTCACGAGAGGGACAGTTTGTGAGAAGGTCTCACCTAGACCGTCTAACAGGGGAAGAACTAGCCAAGACCAATGAAACTCTATCATCGCTTCGGTATTGCCCCAACCTGTTCCGAAGCTAATCCATGCAGCGATAGCAGTCATGACAGTAAAAGTTGACTCGATAGTGACAATGGCCCATACTGTTGGACGACTATCAACACAATAGTAAATGACTTTAGAGAACCGACCTAAAGCCTTGATGAGACGGCCGTCCTTGTGATAGTGGGTTGCGTATATGTCTTAGAAGATTCGGCACTTGCAAAGATGATGCCAAGCTAAGTGCGACGTACAGACTTGGAGAATGAGTATTCCGAAAAGAATGCAGCTTAACATGTAACCGATTGCCTAAATGAGAGTCGAGGCGTTGGCTACGAGTCTACATGTATCGAGCAAGAACATACCAGTGGTCCTATCCTAAATCAACACGTTAGTAGCCCGTCGACGCACAGAAAAGATATATGATGATCACAGTGAAGATGAATTCATTTCGAAGATTCTGAGAGATCAGTGGGGGAAGTAAAGTTGGCAAGGCCATGGTATATCGTGGCATGATCACAAGATAGCCTGGTACCTTTGAGGGTTTTAGTATGGGAAGGGCACATACAGCGAGTTTGGTCTTCCATGCTACGACTCTGAGCGCCCTAATCATTTCGTGTCGCTAGCTGCTTTCGATGGGAACAAAGAGTATCTGCTCTAAAGGGAATCCGGGTTAGTCCAGAAGGATGGGCGGAATGGTTCGACGACATGGAAGCCCACATTGCGACAGTTCGGCCTCTCAGAACAAAGCAAGGCTACGAACTAATAACGAACATACTGGAGATTGGCCTCCGGATAGATGGCACACTGGGGAGGATATACATCCCGACAGAATGACATATTATCAGAATGACTGTGACTTTGCGGTCGCGCCTGTATGTGATGTCCGTCGCTTGTCTAAACGAGGAATGTTGGGGTATGGGTGTATAGGCCAATCATACATCCGTTAGCATAATATCCTAGATAACATGCTTACTTCCTGAATCCTCCTCGTCTACTTACGGTCCCTGAACGTCCTACCGGCGACCCCAGCACCCTAACTTGTTGTACAATTTCATCTGGAATCAATCAGATACGTATAATGCATGGCTTAAAGAGAACGTTCACTTACTAGCGTACTTCAAGTTCAGGCTTTCCCCTCGTAGTCATACTACTTCTTGCTAGAAGAGCGGTTGACGACTAACCTGAATATCGAGAAGGACTTGATGACACGCCGTGCACGGATTGATACTTTCACCCTGGGATCGATGAAAATAATATTCAAGTAAACGGATTATTATTTAATTACTTTCACTTACAATATTTTACACTGCCACATTCAATAATATGCCCGAAAGTAAGCTTAAAGTCCCAAAGACTTAACAAACTAATATCTGTAATCAATAGTTTTTTTTCTTATACTTACTTGTTGCTAACTTTTAGAATATTTTCGGGTGAAGTAATGAACGAGGCGAGGCTCAATACTTCAAGTAGAACTAGTAAAGTAGTAATGAATCAGTAATATATAAACAAAGAACCTTTCAATACTCCAAAATGCTAAGTAACGATAAAGTAACGATGAAGTATAAGTTATAAAAAGTACGAGGAAAGTATTAATCATGGATACTTTGTCAGAAAGTACACATAAAGTATCAATCATGGATACTTGGTCAGAAAGTACACATAAAGTATGAATCAGGCATACTGAGTGACGCGCCTCCGACCATCCCGTCTATACGTGAACTCGCAGTGGGATAGCACATGGAGGGTCGTGTCTGATATGCGCAGGAGATTAGCAAACGCAGGCGTAGCCGTAGACACGGGAACTTACCAGGCCGGGAGCGAGATGAGAGAGGCGCGTGGCAGTGGATCGTAGACGTGACACGTCTGAGGCGTCGTCTGAGGCGTCGTCTCCCGTCAGTTGCGAATGCGTGCACCAGACCCGCTGACACGCAACGCTGCCACACGCAACAAGGGCACACTCAAGACGCCGCGGCGCAACCCAGACGAACGGCTGTTACCATGAACGGAGGCGAGTTCCTGAATCGCGTTCGTCTGCCCTCCCTGACAGCCAATTCAACTTTCTGTTCGTGGGTTAGCGACAAATTCCGCGAAGCGCGAGGGTGAGGCATTCATATGGGCGTATTCCCAAGATAGCGCTTTGGTGAAATTCGATGTAGATGCGACGACAAACATGATAGAGAACACTGGAGACAAGTCAGCTGGAGTGTTTGGCAGCCAGGAAGGGGACTTACAAGTACACAAGACCGTATCGGGTAGATACAACAATGACGTTTGGACATGCAACTAGTGATATATGTCACTGGAGACGAATTAGCTGGAAAGACTTGGATTTCTGCAAGGGACTTACAAACACACAACAGCCGTCTCTGCTCGAATACACGCCCCAGTGCCAAAGATCGTATGACGCTGGAAAGTGTACTGATCGTCTACATAAACGTGCGCCGTCAAAACGCCCATTCCGCGACGGTAGCCTCGGATGGTGATGTGTTGGGACTCTGCGTCGTGCTCGCTCTGGTGGCGCGCGTTTCTGTGTACTGTTTAAGCACTGTAAGCGTTGAGATAGCGAAAAACTGCTCACACTATGATCCAACTATCCAGGCGTTTAACTGGGTATCGAAGAATATCCGACATTAACTGCATTATAACCTTGGAAATCAACCATCTCTTCACCACCTTGATCATCCGCCGTCGAGTGGCGTGTTTTGTCGAAAGCAGTTCACGTATAATGCGAAGTTCTGTCATATCGTAGTGGAGGACGTTCCGTTAACGATCGGTGGCTGTGCAGTCGTTCCTCATCCATCACTAGCGCCAATGCACGCTCACGATGATCAAAACGAACGGCGAACCAACGATGTCTCGTGGGCCTTTCGTCTTCGGCCGCGATTCCCTATTCGATCGGCCCCTCCCCCCAACAAAGCCACCGGAAATCGTAGAGGTTGACGCTGGGGTGGACACCGAACTGATGTTGAAGTTGATGTTGGTGAGTCGCTATACTGTTGCTCCTCCTCCTTCTACCACCTCGCCGCCACTAACGACACAAACACGCCTCCTCCTTTGCGTAGACGTTGACGAAGTATAGAATCGGGAACGTTGGGGGCCTCCGCGTTCTGGTTATGGATGATACTGTAAGATGGAGGAGTTGGTCGCATCATCTGGATGAGTACCGAGGCACCCTATCTGATCAATCGTCACCGTGGTCGCATCCCCTAGTGCCCCAGTTCCCCTTGCATAACCCTGAAGACGCGCGTCGAAGCGTCGTGGTTCAGCCTCCTATGGTCGCTCCCAAATTATTGCTTCGACAAGGCGTTACCGATGTCGACCAGTACTAAGCCTTTGAGATCAGTCAACATCGGTTTGGTTCTTGCTCAAGGAAGCTGGCGACCAGGCTCGGCAACTGAGCCGCCAGCGGCGGCATCAATTTCTATTACTTTGACCCCAACAAGTCTTAAAGTAAGCAACGCAGCGCTCATTCCCCTACATTGGTTCGCCTCCGTTCCCTTGATAGTAAGTCTACATTCCTGTAACCTACTTCACATGTCTATCAGAAACATGGCGACCCGCTTGAGGGGTAACTTTATGCACCTCATGTTGCGAGCAGCGCCGCTCACTGGACACGTCGGCGAACGCACCCCATCCGCTCGATATTCAAGCAGAACTTGCTAACAACAGTGCACTGGGCCATGATGTTCGGCGACTACGAACGATCCAGGATTTTCAGGCAAGCGGCCAACCAGGGAGAGACGGAACGTGCTGACCACGGCTTCAAAGCTCTATCAACATGACCTTGTAAGGGTTGTACCGATGTGCCCAAAGACTGCCTACCGACTCAAGCACCAAGCTACGCGTCAACAGCCTGCGCATCTTCTAGTTGTACGTGAGCACGAGCAACAAACGGGAGACGAGGATGGACCCACCTAACTGAAGAAGAGAATGTGAGGTTATGGAGAGCGGAGGAGGGAGTGCGCACAAGGTACATCAGCCGTATCCGCTTGCCGTATCCGCTTTGACTCGAGGAATTGGAACACAGCAGGATGGACCGGCCCACGAAAAACCGACGTCCTTCCCAACGCTCGAACAAGTGGTTATGGTCAGACGCAAAGGCGACTGACTGAGGTCAGCTGGGACCATGACGAGAGACTCGGCGTGCGCATCAATCCACGATCGCTATGACTGTGATAAAGGACACGAAGGTGAGAACCAGAGGATGGGAATGCTCAGAGCTCACCAAGACACCGACACATCCATCACGGCACGCCACGTCCACTGGCAAACGAGATCGGGGGAAAAGCAACCAGACTACGGCGGAACCAGCTTGCCCGGTCCAATGTCGAGTCGGTTCACGTTGGCAGGACGTGTGGAACGCGTCGATGTGGCGTGGCGTACACATCTCGGGCGTGGTTTGAACGGCGGTGAGCGCTGGCGCTGGCAGTCATGGCGTGGAAACGGGAGATCAAAAGGATGTACATGACCCGCGTGCAGAGAGCGCAGGTACCTCCGCGGGCAAGCCGGCTCGAAATGAAAGGGCCCATTTACGGACGCCGCCCGTGCCAAGGAAAGGAGCGGAGGGTCCTCCCTTTGGGCGAACGGGCAAGGAGAGATTTAATCCAACAATGGATTGATCAAGGGAAAGACGTACATGAAAGCGCAGGCTGAAAGAGACGAGATCGACGTCCGAGCGAACGGTCACAATCAGAGCCACTGGTGTGCACGCGTCCAACTTTAAAAAGAGAGCGTTCGACACATCCCCCCAGCAATACTTTCTACGCCCACATCAACTCATCCATCGATGGCAGCTTGTCTAAAGAAGAGTTGTAAGAACGAAGATGAAGCAGTACGCCGATAACATTCATCATGTGCAATGCAACTAACCTTTAGCAGCTTCTCAGCGAGATGAAGAAAGCATTGACATGCGGAATATGCGATGAAATCATGGAAGGACCCTGCATGTGTGTAGCCTTGATTGTCGCATTTACATAACGCTGACCACGATGTTTTAGGTTGCCGTGCGGGCACATTTTCTGCGAAGAATGTCTAGTGGCAAAGTTTCGCGAGAAAATCATCAACGTACTCTCCGGGATGGATATGCTCTACATTCTTGACCGGATTGGCGGCGACGCCAAAACATTTACCGCCTATACGGAGTTGAAGAAGAGCATGTATTGGGAAGAGGCAGACAAGGTCTTCTTGCAAACGTGTCCAGATTGCGGGCAAGAGGTCGGATCCTGCCCAGCACCAGTTTGGCCAATGCGCTTCATAATAGGGAGGTTGGGTTGGGAGAACCTCATCGAAAGACGTAAGGTAACCTTACCATGCTCTTTGGCCAGTCTCTTCGGTCCTTGTCACTACGAAGCTTAGCATGATTGTCGAACTGTAGCCTAGAAAATGGACGTCACTATCTATTCAAAAAAAGTAGGGACAGCAAAAAAAGAAGGAAAAAAAATACCTTCGATAGTTTCCGAACAAGGATCGATGGTAAGACCCAACGACACGCAAGGATTACCGGAATCCAGCACGATACGATGGTCTCGAAGGACTACCAGAGTCCAACAAGTAGCGAGGGATACCAGATACCAGCGCGATATTCGAATACAGGCAAGAGAGTGGCAATGAGCTGGAGCTTGAGGAACAGTGGAACAAAGGAGAGGGATGAAAAGAGAGGGTGGGAAACCAGCATGAATTGTGAGTCAGCGGATATCATGGATCAACAAGTAACAAACATTAACACACAATTCGCTCCAAATTGGGCGGTTGATGCACTTCATCTCCATACTAAGGTAGAATTTGGATAGAATGTCATTGTACAAAGTTATGGGATACATATATCGCTGGGAATTGAACACGACAGCTCGACAACTCAGGCAGCGTGACTCACTGCTTTTGATCTGAAACGGCGACGGTCTCGCGCGGACTACAAGGACTGGAGTCGAGACTAGCTGAGATGGTTTATTACAAGGGTAGACTATGACAGAAATATTGCGAGACATGACAACGAGCACAGTAACTCATGCAGCACGACTCACTGCTGTTGATGCCCTGACCTCTGGCAACGGGCGTTAGGAAAATGGGCTCGGCAGGCGAAACAAACGTACTAAGCATCCAAACTTTCCGAGATCGTTTGCCTTTCGTCTCTAGCACACCCGAGGGAATGAAGAGTTTTCGCACACCTCCTCCCCTCATACCTTCCAAGTAACGGCTAACTCCTACGACTGAGGTTTGAGCGCGAGGGAAAAGCTAAGGAACGATATTAATTACACACCGAAAAGCGCTGCTTCGTCACCGATCTTCACCGTAGTCTATGCTCCACGGTAAAATGGGAGGGATTCGAAAAAGTCCCTACTTACAAGGGTTATGGCCTCGCGTCTGATAGTATACGTCCCGTCTTGGTTCTGAACCGAAAGAACGTATCGAACGTCGACCTCATCGCCGTGCTGGATGACAAGGCCAGTACCTTCTTGTTCGTCTTTGTGTGTGGGTGCGTCTGCGTGACCTTCTTTCGCCTGCTCTTTCTTGTGTCGTTTTGGAGATTCGGGGAGGTCTGCGTTGGCGACGGCCCTCTTCTTCGGATTAGGGGACTCCGGAATCATCGTTGGAGGGTTGCTCGTTGGAGCCTTGGTTTGCGCTCGAGGGGTCTCTAGTTTGACGGTCGCCGCAAGCGTCTTGACAGGTGAACTCGTCGACTCTGCACGGTCGACCTTGGGTTTGCTCGTTGGAGCCTTCTTTCGTGTTTGGGAAGGTTGAACGGTCTCTAGCTTGACAGGCACGGCGAGCGTCTTGACAGGCGATGATGGCTTGCTTCGCATTGGCGTAGATTGCCCTCCGTGTGCAGGGACTTCGTCGTCCTCCTCTTCGGTTTCTTCGTCCTCCTCTTCGGTTTCTTCGTCCTCCTCTTCGGAAACTTCTTCAATCTCTTTGACTTCCTCTTCGTGAGATTCTTCGTCCTCCTCTTCAGAACACCCCTCTTCCTCATTCAATGGAGTTGTTTGAGTTGGGTCACTCAGCTCCCCCACACCTACATATTTCGGCCACTGACCAGGCCCTCCGCGGACGGCAGGCTCATCAGAGTCAACGACTTCAAGGGAATGAGACGCGTGTAGCAATTGGTGAGAGACGTTAGACATTCACATACCTAATTTACTGCCAGCAAA
This sequence comes from Pleurotus ostreatus, assembly GCF_014466165.1. Lineage (NCBI taxonomy): Eukaryota > Fungi > Basidiomycota > Agaricomycetes > Agaricales > Pleurotaceae > Pleurotus > Pleurotus ostreatus. The sequence goes on along the minus strand of NW_023503161.1, from coordinate 1,306,352 downwards.
GCAAATGTCACTGGCGAGTCCGATCTCGATAAGATGACAGCTGTAGGAGTAACGGATGACTTACGCCGATCCCGAAATTGAGATGGTGTATTGGTTATAGGCAAAGAAAGGTAGATACACCTGAATGTGCTCTGTCTGGCGCTCATCAGTAGGTTGGGTAGACGATTGGGAAAGAATCACCTTGCCACCCTCGAGGGCACCAAAGTGGCAGACACACTTATTACCTGAGTCATCTGTATAGTGGACTTCTACATATGACCTCTCCGAAGCCTGGTCGCCGGCGAGCGCGACATGGGTGAGCAGCACAGACTCGTTAGCAAGCAAGTGGCTCCTGTTGCCGGAGTAAACTCTAGACCTAGAAATGATTAGGATGACGCATAAATTACCCAGATGAACAGGTTTCACCAAAGCGAGTCTTCGACGTAGCACACAGTCATTGTGGCGGATGGTAGGAGTGGAGGGATGGTGGTCGCACAAAGGACAAAGGGCCTGGTCATGCTGGGGGGAGGCATAGATTCACGTGATCATTATACAGGAGTTTAGGAGACTTCTATACCGTACACCCCTAAATAATATAGACATGTTGTGCTTGAACCATTATTGTTCACTTCAAAAATGACCAGAGATGTTTGTATCGTGGCAGAATCAGGATCCATGGCAAAGAACTGGTGATGCGACGAATCGATGTCGAAAACGAACCCTCCAAGCTTGACGAACCTATCGGTGTAGTGCATACCAGGAGGGTTCCGGTGATTCGCTGTAAAAAGGGACGGCGCGTGGGACTCGGTAAAATGCTGAGCAGTCGTGTTGTCGGCCAGGCCCCACATGGTTACTCTGCGCGGCGCACGGCCTACAGCAACCTGCAATTCCACCGTGCTTGCGTTTAGCGTTCGAGTGGCAACAAATGAACGCAATCTTCAGTGATACCGAAGGGAGCGGCATCTACATATGAGAATGCTGCATGGCAAACAACATCCTGAAGCCGTATAAGGACTTCTAGTGTGAAGCGCTTGTAGAACAACATCCCAGAAGTAGGGAATTGTCGGAAAGGGTCCAGGGAGGAGTGGTCGTCGCTCAATGGTGAGAATGGTGCGACGAGGAGGAAAGTATCAGTAATTTGTGATCCGTCACTTCTTCTGCGGGTGTGTTGAAGGATAGCTCGAATTTGACCGGCACACCTTCTTCGGGAGTCGTTGAAGATCATATGACAGTCCTTCTTAGAGCAAGAGAGAGGCCGATACACCCCATCAAGGCGCCTGACTCGTTGCATAGGGATGAAATTGTTAGGAATGTGACCACCGGCCATTTTTGAGTCAATTCTCGCTATACGCGCCTTCAGTAGCGTGTATACCGAGTCCTGGAGCAAGGCACTTCGCTTCGGCGCCACATCTCCTGGGTCTTGAGTGGACGGATCGTCAAAACCCAACTTGTCCTGCATGAAAGTTGATCGAATATCAGCGTCATGTTGAACAGACAAGGAGTTGATAAACGATTCGAGTTCAGGAGGCATTTGGGGAGCGGTTTGAAATAATGCCCGCAGCCGTTGCCCTTGCGTAAAGTGGCGAAATAGAGTGCCCTCAAGTTCACCTGAATTGAGTAGGAGTGATCGGTCACAAGTCCGTCGTAAAAGTGGAGTATTCGCACCAAATTTAGAATTGGTCATGATTTTTTGTATCATGCCATTAAACCGTTCAAACGCAAAGCAGCGCCACGAATGTACTGGTCCCCATCGCCTGAGATGTTCTCCAAAGTGAAGAGATATGTGCTGATTCGGTACAATCTTTATACCAGGGTAAAGAGAAAGGAGCGAGGTGAGGTAGGCGTGCATGTGAAACTCGTAGGCACGGACATCCGCGTTGGATAGCTCGCGAAATGAGGCAATCCTGACAGCTTGGACAAGATGCAGAAAATTTTTGAGCATGCGTCGTTCGTGAGTTGTAGCCGAACGCCCTGACCAGAGACGTGTCAGTGTGATAGGAAGGTTAACGGTGCAAAATGTCCTCCATTCGTCGGCTTTCAAGCGCCCTCCGGCTGCCTCTCCAGGCTGGTGTGGCCCTCTACCAACACAGGACGGAAGTAACAAGCGAGCCATATCTGCTTTAACCTCACTTAAGGTCTGCTTTCCTAGAACAGCGGTTTTCTTACGCTTGGTGAGGGCGGCGTCGCGGGGGTCTGGGACGATTAATAACTCCTTGGAATTGATTATACGCGCGCGTTTGCGCTGTGAAGAAATATCAGCCATACAGATCGGTTGCGCTATGGAGTCTACGCACGTCCTCCTGTATCCAATTGACCAGCGTTCCTAGATCGGCTTCGGCGAGGTCTTCGGGGGGGAGCTTGAGTATACCTCTGCAGATCTCCACAGCGACGCTGAGCTTCATATGGAAGCGCATGACTTCTCTAGATCCTTCTCTGTAAAGGCGTTGTGCTTCTGATTGGGGAGATAGTAGGCACTTCTTTTCCGTGGCGTCGGCCCACCCCATCTGAATGCGCTGGGGATCTGTTAACTTCTGGTCCCGAAAGATGAGAAATATACGAACATATGCCCTTAAGCTGGTGCTAAGAACGTCGATGGTGAGCTTCGTGTTATGAGGTAAACCAACTTCTCGACAGAGCTGGCTTAGAACGCTGAGGCCAAGTGCTTTTAGTGCGCTTTTGGGTCCTGTTCGCAAGAGGTGGCGACCTATGGCCATTTTCTCCTTGGAAGGAGGCTTGGCGAGGGGATCAAAAACGAGGCCAGCTCCATCCTTTGCAGATATGTCGAGACCCCAGACCTCACGGCAATGGCGTTGAAACAGCCCAAGATAGAAAGCATGCATGGAATCAACGACGACATGCTGAGAGGGATCCCAATAAGGCAGTCGAAAAAACTCGGACCATCGAACGCCGTGCTTCTTGAGCAATTCGACTTGAAGCTTCTTCGTTGCAGCATCCCTCCATTGTCTCCCAAGCGTCTTCAAGGTCTCCCCGTCGTAGAACGGCCAAGTATGATAATCCAAGTTCTGCATGTCGCTTGAACGGATGTTGCATTGTAGGCATGGCTTGCCACTAGTGTGCAATGAGGCTCCGGCTATTTGATGGGCCGCGGGCAAGTCACAAACGACTGGAACCATAGCGCAGCGAACGCGAACGCCTTGAGGGTGCAAGGGAGTTCTGCTTAAGAAGATGCCTTCGTTCCACAGAACGAGTAGGTCGTCGACGAGCGGAGAGAGGAAAGGGTTGATCTCTTCCTCGGAGGGCGAACTGGGACCAGGGATAACGCCTACGAAGAAAATGTTTTCGGGGTGAAAGCGAATGGAGCGCGGAAGGTTCAAGCATGCCATGTACATCCCTCCGACCTTGGCAACTTTACCCGCGGGGCGAGTGCATCCTGGATTGAGATTGTCGAAATTGAAACTGAAAACTAGGCGACGTTCGTTTGGTAGCTGCACCATGAAACGCCCGTCCCCTGATGGGCCATGAAGATCGCGAAGGATTGAACCGTCCCAAATGTCTTTCATCGTGGCGTCGGAATGGTGATTGCCAGCGAGAGGGAACTTGTCCAAGTGGGGTGCAATGTCGGACCTGCAGAACATCCAAGCTAGCCAATGCTTGAAATCTTGGTATAGGAATTCATGCTCCGGAAGGAATTTCTTCGTCTCATCCTCCTGTTTCTGTTTTCGCATGTACGGCTCCTCAACATGCGCCCTCTCCCTCTCCCCCTTTCTCAGGGGGCAGTTACATTCTTTCGCGTCTGGGGTGGCGCGATACGTACATCTCTCCGGGAAAGTCGTTCCAGCGTTCCGATCGAAGGGGTAAATACAGTAACATTCAGAGCAGCAAGCGTATGATTTAGACGGAGGACTCAGGTATGGCATGGCGTTCATGACCGTACGGACATCTTTAGGGAGCTCCGTCGCCAATTTCATCAAATCCGGGTCCCCTCCCTTGGTGGCAGCGATCTTGACAATGCTCCGAACGCCTTTCAGAACATCCCCCACTTTCAACATGGAAAGCCCGCTGAGTAAGTGTAATGACGCAGCGAGCAAGAAAGTGATCATCAAAATGGGATTCCAGGCGAGTCGGGGGGAGAGGAGGACAGCTATGGTAAGGGGTCAAATGCTTGAAATATAGCCATCCGAGAAATAGACTTACATGTGTCAATAACATTCTTGAGCTTGTCTTGGTCCAGCTCATGTTGATGCTTCATCCAGCGCCGCTTCCAACCGTCAATGTCGATGAACGATCGCTCAATTGCACGAAGCACCAGAGTAGAACGTAGGCTCGACGCGTGAGTCTTTCGACGGAGAGGATGGTGCTGAACGAAATTCCGTACTTGAGGAAGCCACGTTTCATATTGGAGGAGGGGAGAGTTCTCAGGTGCCGATGGATCAAGCTCAAGTTGAGAAGGAGCATGTGACGGCGGAGCTGTGGCTTTGAAAACAGGGCGAAGACTGAGCGCAACATCGTTAATTTGTTCAACGCGGGTCTGAAAGGAGCGAAGCTGCGAACAATACGCTTCTAACTCCTCGTTGCAGTAGATTTTGGGCGCTTTAGCACGCCTAACATGTCGCGGTCGGTCGTCTTTCTTGTCCGTTTGAGCGCAGTTCTCGACAATCCCTGGGGCACAATCGACGGCCTGTTGCCAGCACACAGCAAGTCCCGATTCCATGACGGATAGTTGGTGTTTGGAGTACTGTGCATAAGCCAAATATCGTCCCCGAACGAGATCGGCGACGGTTCCAGGAACAATGGTTTCATGACTTTCGCAGTCCCAACATTTACAGAGGTACAGCTCGCCACAGATGGGTGCGGGGCGGTGAGGGAGGGGGTTGGATCGGATCGGTGGCATTGGGATGAACGTTCGATAATAGTCGAAACTGGCTGTCAGAGGGATACATATATACCGTGCGTGCGTGGACCATCGAATCAAAAAGCAAGCCACCCATGGACCAAGCCACTCTCAACTAAAGCGAAGGCTTTCTTCGAGGGTCAAAGGTTTCGGAGGTGAAAGGCTAAAGCGCATGGTCACCGAGTGAGATGCAACGTGTAGATCTCTACACGTTCAAAACAAACGGTATAAGGTAGTCGTCTTAACTGCGCTGATTCCGTCTCTTTGAGCACTTTCGAGATGGGAAGCGCCCGGTGGCAACAACGGGCCTCTTGCTTGTGACGCTTGTCCTCGCCATAACGTCTGTGGAAACATGAGGCAGACGAATGCGACCCTAGCAGTAAAGTTCGGTATGGGCGGACATTTGGCTTGCGGTAGCTGTCTCGTTAGTTGGTTTAAGAAGCAAAGTTCAAGAAACGTGCCATCCAGTTGTCCTTCATGCCGCCTAGTGGTGGATAAGAGACCGTGCGCAATGAAAAGCCTGACCAAGCTATATGCTTTGGCTAACAGCGGCGGTCCGAGGGGTACAAGAACGCGGAGCTTGACGAAACAGTGGGACTGCCTGTTTCCCGTGTTGAGTGAATGAACGAGCGCCGGAAGGAAGTAGAGACAATTTGTTGTACAGACAGTAAAACACTTGTTTGAATCTTCTATTCTGCTACAGGACGCGCGCAGACATCTAGCAGAAAAACCCAGTGAACAATGGATCATTTCGGGTTGCCGAGCACGCACCTTGAGCCATGTGCCATCCTTCGCGCATGTCAGCAGGATGTGCCGAAGGTCAAATGCGGGCTCCGTGGATTGGAAGAATGCAGCCTGACATTGCCTGCCGAACATCGAGTGGACTTGGGAGGATACCGGAAGCGAGGACCAGAGGACTGCCAGAGTCCACTTGATGGCGAGGGATATCAGAGAACAGTACAGCGATTCCAACGCCAGTGGACTGCCAGAGTCCAACCAGCTGCGAAGGTTACCAGAACCCAGCGCAAATACGGTTGCGTCGAAGTTTGCCAGGCGATGTGGGTTGACTGTGAGACGAAGTCTCGGACTGAAGTACAGTACTGACCACGTGATTGACCACGTGCCCGGCGCCAGGGGTCATCCATACATATTTGTTGTCTCAGTGAGCTTCTAGTATACGTGGACAGCCAATGATCTATACGATACGCGTGCGTTCGTGCCATCCATTGACTTGGGAAAGGACTCAATGACGAAATATTCAACGCACGTTGAGCACGACTGCTCAAGGCAATAGATACAACGTAGAATTGATGCAAAAGCAGTACATGTCGTGGATGATACAAGGTAGAAAAGGGAAACAATATAAGGTGACTTGGAAACAGCCTAAAGAGAGGGATCGGACTCGGTGGCCTCAATAAGAGACACCCCGGCCTCTGCCCCGCCGTTAGCGGGTTCCTTCCGGGCCGTCTGAGGAAGAGACGGCTCGATGTTTACGGGCTGCGAGTCGGTGATAGGGATATTCTTCTTGGGCGTCCCATCAAGAGGCGGCTGGAGGTTCGCAGGCTGCGTGGCGCTGGTAGCAATCTCCTTCGGGGACACCACATTGAGAGACAGGTCAGATTTTGCGACCCTCGAGTTGCCAGGAGCTGGGCTGACAGCCAGTTCGCGCACATTCCATAGCTTAACTTCTATAAAGCGAGTCAGTCGCAGATAGTATCATCCATGGTATCAAACTCACTAATACGCAGTGTTGTATCCTTTGCAATCCCAGACAAAAAGGCGGCATTGGGCACGTGGGTTGGAGGAACGAAAATCAGGCGCTCTCCTCCTTTGGCCATCCCATCCAAATGGCCACTTAGCCCTATTATCGCTGAGCAAAGGTTGGTAGAATGAATGACGAGATACTAACCGTACAAAGCAAAATGGTCACCGATCGTGATACGCAGCTGGCAGTCCGGAATCAATATCAGGATAAGCAAGTGTGGGCGGGGACTCACTGGGGGCTTCTCGAAAGTGAGGGAGGCGAATTTCCTGAATGAACCCCCTTGCCAGACCTTCAAAACATAATAAACGTCTACTTTCGACCCGATCGTGATGGGGGCCCCGGTTCCTTTCACTCTATCCTCCGATTCGGGTACATTGAGACCCCCGGTATTTGCGATGCTCTCGGGGCGAGGGGTCGATGAATCCGCTAGCAAAACAGAGCCATCGGACTGGAGGCTCGTTGCCGTGTCGACGCGTTCCAGGTCAGGAGCGCCAGCCGCCTTAGTCTGCCTCCGTTTTGCGCCCTGACTCCTCAAAGGATGAGGTTCTTCTTCGTTCTTGCGCTTCTTCTGCTTCTGAGATGGCTTGGCTACGGCTGAGGATATGCTATTCGTCTCGCTAGTAGTGTCCGCAGCCTTTCGCTTCCTCGTTGCCTTATCAGAGTCGTTCGCTACCTTCCTGGTCGGCGCCTTGCGCCCCCTCCCGTCTTCCTCATCGTTGATTATGATGCTAGTTCTCCGGGCCTGTCGCGGAGGGTTTGCGCGGGCTCCAGCAGCCGCAGCAGGCCTGACAGGTGCAGGCTTCCTTTGTACATGGTCACCGACGCCATTGCCGCCATCAGCTACAAAATCATGCGTGAGTATAGAACAGAGCACGTTCACTCGTGCGAAGGAGTAGACACACCGGCAGGCATGGTGGTGATATTTGTCTTCTCTGGGGCGGAGTCACCAGCAGTGGTGGCAGTGGCAAGGACGGTGTCCACATCAGTGTCTAAAGTGACGACATGACAGGACAGGATCAGGGAAACAATACCAGGGAGACGCACCATAATGAAACCCAGAAACTGATACTGGACTAGAGGAATCAGGTCATCAGGTCAGCAAGGCCGCGGCAGGATATAGACGGCAGTGGCGTACTTGGGTCCGTCGTTAATGACACTGTAGGAGCCTTCAGCGCGGATTATATGTTTGAATCGGATTTGCTCGGTCTAAGAGACGGTGAGTTGGATGCAAGAACAAATGAAACAAAGGGGGCTGACCCTTCCTGGAGCCAGCCTTCCTAGCTCGAACGTTTGTAATACTCCCTCGTCATCATTGAACTGTAGAGAGAGGACGGAAATCTCTTTCCCCGAAGGTTGATCAGAATATTGTAGGGAAGTGATGTACCCGTCTTCTTCAAGGACGACGGGGGTCGTTGAATTGGCTTCGCTATAGCGAATCCTAGGTAGGAATGTTTCACATCAGTTGCATCGACAGACCAGGTCCAAAACGACGCGTACCAAAGTTTCTTGGTATTAGGCATGGAGAAAGTGTATCGGTGGCGCTGTGAGTTGGTGGAGGAAGGGTGATATGCTACCGGTTCCTTGCCTGATTAAATACACATTCAGCGAACAAAGCAGCCGTATAAAGACCTCTTGTGCCAGGTGGTCGAGGGCACACGCACGATTGATCGGAGGGCTCAAAACAATGGCCCCCTTGGACCCAAAATACTAAGTCCTCTGAACAACCGTCTTGACCAGCATGACCGCGGGTGCGCAAAGGTGTGCCGGGGGACCACAGCGAGAGCGTTGACCAGATGGATCCAGCGCGGACACCAGAACGCGAGGGTCACCAGAACCCAGCGCACCTATTTGAACGCCAATAGACTACCAGAGTCCAGCTGGCTGCGAGGGCTACCAGAACCCAGCACGAATGGTGTTTTCGTAAAGTTCGCCAGGTAGAACGCAATGATGAGATCGATCAACTTGAAAAGGAGCACGCAGTCATTGACACAAGCGCCCATCACGGGACTCACCAGGTGGAAGTGCAATGTGACAAGCGCATCGGACTACTCATTCAATCTCCGAATGAATCCTGACGGGTTTAGCCCAAGCTCCCAGTTGGCTCAAGCCTGACTCCTCCCCTGACTCCTGTCCACAGGTCCAATCCGTCTCACCAATATACACCCTAGCATCACAACGATGTCTCCGACTCCAACAACTCCCACCACTAGCTCCTGCGACGAGTATGATGAACTTGAAAGCGAACCAGACTCGCAACAACAGCAATCGCCTCAGAAGACCAAAACTAAGCAACGGCCGCGAACGCGTCGCTCAAACCACACCGTACTTGAAAATGCTTCGAAACAGCAGTCTAGCAAGGGCGAAGCTCATCAGAGACTACTTCTGCGATTGAGAGAGGCTGCGAGTGCCCGACGCAAAGCCAAGAAGACGAAATCCAATAGACATAGACCCGCTCTTTCCATTCGCCAACATAGACAAGAAGCTTTGGCTCGTATGCATCATCACTCTACGTCCAAGGCAGCCCCCTCCAATGTTCATGACAAGACAAAATCAGCACCTAATCCTCGTCAGTTCTGCCTCACATTGTCTATGTCAATGCTAACTACTTCTCAGCACCCACTTCCCATGGCAGTCTTCGAAGTGATGGCGAAGCTGTCACGCTAACGCACGACTATGTTGGCGACGATGGCTATCCGTTCGCGTCCACAAATACTACCCCTATGCGGCAGACGGCCAAGGATTCTCCAGTTGCCCATAATGACCTTCCCCGTAGCCCTGATGCCATTAGTCGCAGACTTCATTCCACCAGTCCAACACCCCGAACATTTCTTGCCGCAAATGATAGCGGGTCTCAACCCAGATCTCCCCAAACACCTGTCAGCGAATACGTGAACCAAGCATCCGTGACTCCCTCCCATGAAGTCCAACATGAGCCAAAGTTGCTGAATTCCACCATATCCGACCTTTTGACCTCGCAAACATCACTCTTGGAGTCCCCAAACACTGCAATCTCTGTCCTCAACCAAGTCTTAGCAAGCCTTCAGTCATCCTCCGGATCAACTCCACAAGAACTCTATTCAGAGTGGGCCAGCACATACGCTGCGTCACATGAATATGAAGCGGAGACAGTGGATTCAACATCCTCCCGCAGCAACCTGTCAAGCGGCTGCTGTTGGAGCAACAAACAGGAACTCAATCGAGCCATTCGAGCCACAGTCGCCGTTAAACGAGATACAATCCGCACACGCTTGGCCGAGCGAGCAACCTTGGCGGGACTCGTTTTCCCTGCTTCACAGTTTCCTTGGCACACCATGCGCTATACGCTATTTCAGCAAGGCTATCAAATGCTGAATATTCCTGACGAGGTCCCATTTCCCGGTCAGGAAACGCTAAAAACTGGGTATCGCGGACTGCATGGTCTGCCTACGAATTTATGCACATCTTGGATACGTTGCCTTCCAAGTGATACATCCCTTGGAGTCTCCTTTCATAAGCTTGAACCCGCAGCCGCCGATCGTAAGCTTTGTCATATCTACCAACTTTATGCAATTGAATTCTGACAATTGCATTCAGTCATGCGCAGCGGTCGCAAACCCGTCTTTGTTTGCGCGCCTCCCCACCCTGACTCTCTTCATCCAAATGCTAAGCAACTCTTCATCACAGAGACTCGGATGTGGCAGAACCGCAACGGCCCCCCGAGACGCATCGAAATGAATGAAGAATTGCTTGGCACATACGAAGCCCCCGCTGAGTCTGACACACAAATGGATGCGTTGTTGATGAGACGGAGTGGTGGATCCAAGGGAGTGTCTCACCTACACGGAAATTCCGAAGAGATGAGGGCCTTGTTGCAGAAAATCCTTGCGGCTCGCCCAAAGGCCAAGACTTCTGGAACATTCATTGTCAGTGACGACTCTACGGATGATGGGGTGTCCGATGAACCCAATAACGGAGGGTCCGATGAAATCGATGACGAGGGGTCCGATGAAATCGATGACGAGGGGTTTGACGAACTCGACGAGGAGGGGTCCGAGAGCCATTCCGCATTTTCAAGTGCCTCCGTGTCCCGCCAGCTTCTGCCTCTAATCAACACCCCTCATCCATCTCATCTCATCAGCCATCCTCGAAAGTCCCACAAACAAGCTAGCACTTCGCTTCAAGATGAGAATATGCCCCCTCCACCCTCAAAGAAGAAAAAAACCTCGCATCGGCTTTAGGATCATGACTGAGTAGCCCTACATAGTTACGGAACTTTAGCACCACACATAGCCTTCACGTGATTACCAGATTTGAGTACCACATTGAACTTTATGTTGTCATCAAGCATACCTTTCGTCTCGTCTCTTCAATATGGTCCGCTTATCTACCAGCGCTTGTAGTATTGTAAAGCGGGCCCTTGACTAGATAATACGCAACGACGGCATTAGCGAAAGCCAGTCGAAAGATATTTATTAGCATCAATATAAGGGGACTGAGCGGCCACACGACTAAACCTAACAAAGGTCCGTACAAATCTTTACATAGAGTCGCTTGTACGTGCAATCGGTAGTTCAAGCAGTAATTTGATCGCTGGTCATGACAATAGTTGAAGGCGAGTGCTTTCGAAGTCGCGAATGAGAGCTGAAAGCCTGCGCGCGGTGACATTGCTGGGGAGATCAACAGCAAATGTGAGTTCAAGCTTCTTGCATATCGTTGGGACGATAACATGGACAACGATACGGTCTGGGAAATAGGAAGACGCTTGAAAGCAGCCCCGTGCGCGTGCGGGGCACCCGCGGAAATCGATGTCGACACGCAAGGACGAGTGCGCCGTGAATCCAGCCCAATCAGCCATCAACTCATCGTGGTGTAAGCGGAGGAGGAATGCGGCGAAACGCATGATATGTTCGCGATCATCTCTGGGTAAAACGTGGGGGGAGAGGTCGGGGGTCGTCAGCATGTATACATCTCGAGTAACTTGGCAATGTCGATGGTGTTGTTCCCAATCGCGACGTTGACACTCGTGCGAGCAGTAATATACTGACGAACATGCTCCGCAAAGCCATAACGACTTGTTGTTGCGACGTGACAATGCCCTGCACTTTCATTAAGTCAGCGGGATCGTAAGTCCAGAGATAGGGTTCACTCACAGTATTGCATCTGGGGTTCACTAGCTCCTTTGCGATGAAGGTGTGCAGTACACATTGCCTCGCAATGTCAACGACACGAGCGCTACGATAGTCCGATGAGGAGACGACTTCTAAGGCAACACGTAAAAAAGGAAGACGCGTGCACTGCGTCACAACTTCAAACAGAAGTATATCCAGCGGGGAGAGCGTATCATCCTGATTGGCTCCTATGCCTTCATCAATGAGCGAAAGAAGATTCTTCATCCCTTGCCTTCGACCACGCGTGCATAACATGAGGATATCGAGGCAACTTCGGAACCCAGAATTGGAGTAGCCACGATCTAGTTGCGCAGAGTAACAGAACACCATCGTATGCATCATAAGCCGCATGTTCTTGTAGCGTGAAAAGCTAGAAGACTGTGGGAGGGGAGTCGAGACAAAGGCGCGTCGAATCAGCTCGACCAACTTGAAAACGAAACTGCTTGTAGTGTAGTCTACATTCGAAGAAGAAGGAAGAAGATTCTTCAGCGCTATCCAGGCGCAGTTGGATAGACGCTGGGGTACCCGCTGCGAGTCGGAGGAAGTATAGCTAAGGATCGCGTCGATCAGGCCGACAATTTGGACTTCGTGGAGGTGATTGTTGAAGGTATGACATTCCCATACATCGACCGCGAGGGGTAGGAACGAGCGGACGGTCCGCGCTCGACTGGTGATGCAAAGGGTGATGTCGGCCTTTCCACTAGTAGGATCAACGCATCCTTGGGATAGAAAGGTGTTGATGAAGTCCATCGCAGTCTGGAACCGACGTTGCGAGGATGAGACTAGAGCATGGCTGGGTTGATTAGGGGAGAAGGTATGAATTGGTGAAAGATGGCTGGCGTAGCATGAGCTGATGAGCTGCTTGGTCATGGCAATGAGGGCGGGTATATGTTTCGTCAACCGCATCGCGAACAGCCTACAATAAGTGACCTCCGAAGGGCGGGAAGAAAGCGGTCGGCGTAGAATGCTCGTGGCGAGAAGAAGCCTCCCCGCCACTAGCATGTCATTGTCTTGATGTTCAAAGATGCGAGAGAACAGGCGTAAGACAAAAGCTCGATTGGTCGGATGAACATTGCGGGCGACAGAAAGCCGTCTTTGAAAACGAGGGAATTGATGGTGACGGCTGGCACATTTTGAAACGATGGTGAGTCGCACCATCTCGAAGCGGGGGTAGGTAGAAGTGGGATTCAAGTGCCCAAGGTCTTATAAAGCAGGTGGGGACAAAGGACGCCTCGTGTTCGTGGCGGAGGGTGTCACAGCATTGCAAGCTGGCGCAGACGAGCCACTTGGTAAAGGACCGATGAAGTTATGCGAGGCCGAAGTCCCGCCGATTCGAGAGGTAAACACAGCCCGGTGATAAAGTGACGCACGTCGCGGCGCGTCGCCGAGCAATATAAATGGACATGTCGTTATTCAAGCGGGGGGAAAGTACGGAACAAAACGCTTAAGCCGCTACACTAGTAAAACAAAGGGAAGTCGAGTGGCCATCCCACCTTCCCAGCTTTGAGCTTTCTCAAGGATGGAACGCGTGCCGCGACGGTGATAGCTCTCTTCTTCCCAACTCTTTTCCGCGCCGCAGTCGCCTCTTGTGGGACCGTTGAGACCTCCTTGGTCACAATGCTCGAAGGGGTGCTGGAGGGGGGTCGCCCCCACACCTTACACAGTATCTGGTCGACTCGCTGGTCCCAACATCTGGGGAATCGACAGTTGTCAGGAAATGCAGTCAGAACGTCAATAGGACCGCACACTTACTGAGGTTTACACCAGCGAGACAAATGTCACTGTTTTGAAAGATCAAAGACACGTCGTGTATGGCAGTGAGGGAACACTTACGAAGGTCCTTGAACATGAACGGAATATACCTTATTGCTAAAGAAAGGGAAGTACACTTCGATGTGCTCTCTCTGTGGATCGTCAGCACGTAGATTAGGCCGAGGAGCATGACGAAATACCTCGTGAGCTAAGAGGGTGCCAACATCCCAAATACGTTTCTCGCCAGAATCTGCTACGAAATGAATGGTGACGGACGAGCTTGCGGAAAGCAGTTTCCCCGAAAATGCGATATGAGTGAGCAACAAAGACTCAAATTCTATGTCGTATACAAGATCGCCAGGGCACACTCTGGCCCTAGTTACGTTTAGAACAGCCCGGGGCATGGGAGAAGAGGAAGAAACTCACCAAATCGAGTTTCTAACGAAGGAAGCCATTCGAGAAGTTGAGGGAACAGAAACAAAGGACAAAGAGGGACGCGCTTTATACATGAGCAATTCGGGCCACGTGAGCAAACATGAGGCAGACGAATGCGACTCTAGCAGTAAAGTTCGGTATGGACTGCCGAACACGCCCGCGCAGCTACGCAAAGAATAAAAATGACTGGATTCTCTGTCGAAGTGAGGTCCGGTGGGTTTTGCCGAACGAGATCCTAGGAGAGCGGGCACCCGACGAGTAACAGAGACCAGGTGTCAGCGAGGGCTCGTTCGTCGAGGCTTCAAAGTCTCCGTGGCGAAACGACACATATGTGCAACGTAGTGGAGGTCATTTCGATATGAACGGCGTCGAGACGATAAGAGCATGTGGCAAGGGTTACTAGAACCCACGGTTCCAACGCCCGAGGCGTCTGGCTAACTGATAGGGTAACTAAAGACTACTCCGGTGTCGCCGCTACTGGGGAATCAAGGCAATGTCGGATGAATAGCGTCGAGGCAAGGCGAGAAGGGACAACGACACCCCCGAGTCCAGCCGGCTGCGAGGGTTACCTGAACCCAGCGCAACTATTGCGTCGCCAGAGGACCTCCAGGGTCCAGCTAGCTGCGAGGGTTGCCAGAACCCATCCCGATGTCGCTGCGACCGAGGCAATGGTTGAGGTGAAGTCGGGATGAGTGGCGGCTTCAAGCGCCCATTTCCTCATCAACCAGTGTGACGAACCACGTGTCTTTCTCGGTCTCGTGCCTCCTTGTGCTCCTTGGTTCAACGCGCCTTGAACGCGATCGAGTGTACAATGGTTCATACACCAATACGTAGAATAGGTCGTCCTCGCGGCGTGCCTACAGACATCCAGCGGTTCGTGCAATGGTTCATGCAATGGTTCGTGCAACCTTTGGCATGTGCGTACGCACATCCGGTGGTTCGTACAATGGTTCGTACAGACGGATATCCAGTGGCTTGTGCAAGGGTTCGTACTCCGATGTACAGTTGTACCCTCCGCGTGTGCGTACAGACCGCCAGTGGTTCGTACATTGGTTCGTACATGCAGACATCCAGTGGTTCGTGCAAGGGCTCGTGCAGCGTTTGTGGTTCGTACATTGGTTCGTACAGGCAGACATCCAGTGGTTCGTGCAAGGGCTCGTGCAGCGTTTCGTGCGGCTGTTTGTACATTTACAAAGGTGTCGGGTGTGGCGAGCTTGACATACGAAGATTCCAATTAATTCGACATAAAATGCTCCTGGAATACCTCCTATGGGCTAAGGGGCTAGCTCGCTTTCCGGTGGCGCCTTGAATTCAAATCTCGACAGACAACGAATGCTCGCAAACATGTAAACAGTATGAATCTATCTAAATATACCTATCCGTCACATTTCCCTTTCCTTTTTGACAGCGAGCGATCATATGTCTCTTTCTTAACCCAGCTAGGTTTCCCTTTGCTCACGGTCAAGTAGCGAAGCCTACCATTAATGAATGTAGAGAAACCTTGTTGCACCGGTTTCCAACCTTCGACCCAGATCCACATATCGGTCTCCGTCCCAAAGGTATGGACAAAGAGGTCGTATTCTTCGGGCGATGCCTCAGAGTGGAATGTATCAGGTGGGTGAGGGAGTGGTAGGGCACCACATGATGCAAACCAAACCGTCACGACGTCAGGACACTTCGAATGATGTCTACGCTCAAAATATGCCTAGTCTCGTGAATAAGCAGGTTTCAGAACAGAGCGGCGACACTCACGGATCTGTTCTCCGAAGCTGGGTCGCTAGGAACCGGACCAACTGGATCGGTGGCATCGAGGGAATGGGTGGGTGTCAATTGCGCCTTTGGCTCGTAACCCTCCTCGTCGACCTGCACTTTGAGGCAATCAGAGACAGGCGTGGTGGGCGCGGTGGGTTTGGTTGTTGTCGTGGATTGTCCACTTGATGGGGGAGTTGCACTGGTGCATGATGAGTACCTTGGTGCCGTGATAAAGCCTGAGGGGATGAGTGTTAATACAGTTACAGAATGCACTGGTGCACGCGGCAGTGATACTGCATAGCGACGTTGAACGACAGTTCGGTAGGGCGGCATGGTGGACGAGAATGAAAGAAGGCCACTGGGTGCTAAAGCTCTCAAGCTTAAAGCGCTAACTTGCTGTCCGGAGTATGTCACGTTGCAGTTTAAAGATCCGACAAGTGGCCCTAGGAGGGAGTCTGGTCAGCTGCGACCTTTCCGCCTGTCGTGCTCTCTATCCTGGGCAAGTGTCTCTTTCTAAGCAAGCCCGAAGTCACCCCTGGTATTCTTTGAAACAGTAGATGACTGTCAAACGTCTTCCTGCCGTCTGTGTTATCACTATTAACTGTATTATTAACCGTATTATAAACACTATGTCCCCATTTCGTTGGCTTATGTTTCGCCATGCCTCACCTTTTGTTCAAGGTCGAAGCGAAGCGAGGCTGGGTTGATACCATGCGGATGCGGACGCCAGGGAGAAAGGAGGCAAGCGTAATAATGTGAAACACGTCATCTGCGTTGGACAATTACAACATCTTTTTCCCAGTCATGTTGCCACCACTGACCATCCTCGCACAACCATTTCACCGACACTGCCTTGCTCATTGCTTCCCTATAAAACCTGTTGCCATGACCTGTCGATCTGTGCATAAATTCGATACATTCGAGGTGGGGGATGGAGTGAAATAAGTCCACTAAGAAACTTCGCTCGCAGGCGTAACTGCGACGGATAAATCGAAGACACCGCACACGAGTAGATGCGATGGCAAGAATCACTTGTCGGCTGGAATTCACCCCGTCAAGGGCCAAACCATCCCCATTGAGTTCCCAACAATCAAGATTCTTCATTATCGGGGCGAAGCGGACGATCGACCGCAAGGTACAGCCACTTGACAGCACTTCGATGTTTTGAAATAGAGAACATGACCGCCGCGCGCTTCGATTAGGGCAATATGCCGTATCACCGATCCGTAGATGGGTGATGGTGCCGACTCCAGACTGGCGATCCAGTAGTACAAGATGTGGCACTTGAAGTTTCCGCAATGTGGTGGGTAGGGGAGGCGGAACACGGAGTGATATGTTTTGAACCGCAGGATGCGAGAACACGAACGAGTGGAGATTTCTAAGTCTTTCAAGTAACACACTGATTGAAGACAATGCTGGCCAACAAGTGTCTGCTATAATGACCAAGTGCGTTACAAAGCGAGCGCGATATCCACCACGAGCGCAGATGCTATAAAGGATCCTATCCACGAATATCGGCCGACGAAGTTCGACACGTTGGTATAGCAAGGGGTCGGCAATAGTAAGACATTCAGTGGATGCGAGTGATAATGCCCTTAATGTCGACCGGTCTGTCCAGTGAAAGATCGAGACAAGCACGTCGTGAGGAATCGAAGCACGCATAACCGAATGAAGTGAGGTTGAAAAAGCTCTGAATATGTATAACCATTCTAAACGCGAACGTGTAAGTGGCACTGGTCATACATTAGGTTTATTGGGCGTAGAAGGGGTTTGACAAAAGCGAAAGTCACTAAAAAAGCTGATTGTATTATGAACCTATGCTGCAATTATCATCAAAGGGATCTACTGTTGACGAAGTAAACGAGAGCCAAGATAGCGGGGAACGGTTGGCACGCGGGCAAAGCGATCAAAGAAAGACTGTGAATAGAATACTGCGCAAGTGCGCTCTAGGTCAGGATCAACAAAAGATATGGAAGTCGCGGATTGCCCCGGGACACGTGTCCGAATAGTGGGAGGGGCGCCGCGCCATGAAGACATGAGTTGAGCTAGCGCCAACACATAACGTCTCCGATCCTCGAAGATCGGAGCACACAACCCGGTCGACCCGTCATCGGCAGACACGGTCAGCACGTCCCCTCCAGCTACGCCGGGAAGCCATCCTGGAAAGCAGTAACCAAGTAATGTGTCACGTTCAGCGGCTTTGCGATGTGATTCGTGAGGAATATGCATATACGCATCAAGTGCGCGAAGTTCGCTACGGAAATTGAGCTCGCAAAGTACGTATACGACCATGCGAGCGATATCGGCCGGTGGGAGGGAATCAAAAGTTAAGGTGTAGCCGTGCACTTTGGCAGAAGCAGCATCGGGGATGGCCATCTTGATATGGTGTTTGGCGATCCATTGGTGAAGCAAGGTAGTCATCTCGGACATGCGACCTTCCGCGCCACTATTTGCTTTGAATGATAAAAGGCCTGCTTCCTTCATGGAGAGCAACAAGAGCTCACGCCACCGCGTTGTAGTATGAGAAGAAGAAGTAGGGGAGCACTGGGCTAGGCGTATGGCATCTTCATAGTTCAGCCACGTGATGAAATAGGAGCTTATTCGTTTATTGACCATGCTGGTGGTTGGGGGGACAAAGAGATGGGGATCGGGGAAGCGATATCCGCTGTCACCAGGTGTCCATTCGGCAACAACACGAGAATTTGAATGATCGACAGCTGCAAGGGCATCGCGCCATGCTGGAAGGATAGCGGGCCAAAATGGGTGGTCCGTGGGGTGAAACTTGGCGATGTCTTTGTCGTTTGGCGCCGGTAAAGCTGCATGAATCATTGTCAACAATAGTAAATGTATCTTCTATGTGGGCACATACGACGAGACCTGGATACGGAGGGAGCTGTCTGGATCTTAGCTCGCTTGGCCGGACGTTCAGAGATAGAGACGTCGACTGGTCCGAAAGGCGATTGAGGCGCAAGCCCAGATTCGTCCGCGGAGAAGTGCTGACGACTGTATTTGTAGATTGCGTCGAGCTTCAGACAGCTATCTGAGGGGCCGACAAAAAGCGAACGGGATATCCCTGGAAATGGCTGAACGACAACAGACTTGGTTGTCTCTTGCAAAGGGGCGAGGGACTTGATGCGAACATTTGGGGAGAACTCGGAGAGGTCTCTGAGAAGCCACACGGGGATGCCTGTCTGGGCGAACTCCTCAGCAACCGTAAGATTGTAGGTAATGGCGCCAATAAATGGATGGCACGGCGGAAACTTTGTACTGAGTGGGCGAAGCTTCGAGAGTTCCTTTTTGACAAGGACCATATAATCGATGTAAGCACGGAGGTCGAGCCAGCGGCGTTGAACTTCAGCAACTAGGAAAAGGACGTTCGGGAATATAGTGGCGAAGGTTGAAAGACGGTTAACCCAGATCTGGAGCTGATTAACAAGCATGTTAACCCATTGAGAGTTCGCTTCCGTTCTCAAGCTATCCTTGTCCTTAGAGAACTCTTCAACTAGCCTCGAAACACATAACTTGAACGAGGTAAGGTGAACGAATTTGACACTATACCTCTGAGGTACAATTGGGTCCGCGCTTAAATCAGCTTCCTTCGGCGTCCACCACATTATCGAACGAGGATCGAATGGATCGTCGATGCGCTTCAAGACGCAAGCATGGTGACAATATTGCTGCTGGTACAGCTGAGGGCACTGAAACGGATCGTCTGGGCCCCAACGCCCATCCTGGCGAAGAATCACATGCGAAGTTTGTTCGGGCGGGGAGAAGAGCTCTGGGGCATTCGGGGAGGTGATAAACTGGCGACGGCCAGGAATGACGGCACCGACAATACCATCCCATGCCTGGTACGCTGAAACAGATACTCAGTGGACTTGGAATTGCACTGGTGGAGATGCACGTACGTTTATCGACTTCCCAATCTTTATACGCCGTTAGCCTCGACGGAGACTCGATAAGGAGTTCGGGTGTTAAGGCTAGAGAAACAGTTAAGTGGCAGGGATGGGACAACGGGATGCCATTACACGTACAATCCGCCATCGATTCGATGCTATTAGGGCGTACGGGGACAGTTACGACTGAGAACTGACAGCTGATGTCAAAATCGTAGACACTGCCCGAAAAACCAGACGTCCGCCACCTGCCATTTTGGGCCGTTCGGCATGGAGTGCCGAGCCTCCGATCGTCAAACTGCCGCCTTGGCCTTTGGCTCGAGAGTGTCGTAGAAATTCTAGGAAATTCACAGAAATTTAACAATGAGTTTCTTCTGCTCGGGGTGAATGAAGCAGTAATTCCCCATGACAGCAAGAGAATGTTGTTGCACATTGTGCGGCGCGTTGTGCTTGGACGCGTGCGGAGTTCAAGTTTGCTTATGTCATTTGCCCAAGATGGCAAGTGGCTGGATGTCCGGTTTTCCGGGCACCAGTGTCTACGATTTTGACATCAGCTGGAATAGGCGACGGATGAGACCAACTGATCCGCGCACGGACCCTTTCATCTCAGGGGGATAGGAGCCAATTTTCGTAATAAAGACAAGCCCGAGTTATCCGATTTGTATCTAAACAGGCTACCTGAGATCTTCAAGGACATCCAAGCGCAATTCGTTGATATAGGATTCGTCCGCCTGCATCAATTTTCCAGTCATATACGCCGTGAAAAGGGCTACTAGAACGTAACAACATGCCGGCAAAATAGCCGCCAACAACACAGTAGAATAAGATTGAATGCAAGTGTGGAGCCATTGCAGTATTGCGGGCGGGGCACGTACAGAGTTACGAATTGAGCGATGCTCGTTGCAAGGCGGCGGCGATGGAAATGACTGGTGCTTGTCTTGAGGATCGGCACTGGGCAGGAGTGGGTTGCTACCAACCGGGAAGGATGACGGGGATCTGGAGCTCAAAGCTGGAATGTCGACAGCGATCGACGAGGGCTCCTCGCAGGCCAACGTATCACTTTCAGGCACAGTTATGTAGCCCACTGGGGAACCTTGGGCGGTAGAGTGAGGGCGCGCGTACTGGGCTGCTGGAGGGTGGTGCGTTAACTGTGCACGTACTACCGGGGCTGACCTGCCAACGTTGGGGGAGGCATACAGTGGAAGATTCTCGAGTTCGTGCAAGGGTGTTGACATCAGCTGCGTAGAAGCAGAAATTCGAATCGGGCCTGCGCCTTCATCCTCGGAGTCACCATCAAGAGGGGGACCAAAATCGCAATGTGGCGAAGAAATGGGGGAAGGCGAGCTAGACTCGAACATGGGAACAGGGTCGGAATTTTGTGAAGGACTCCCCTCAATCGTCGTTTCGGTGGCGGAGAAGGGACGCCTGGGTTGTGGCGGTCGCTTCGGCAAAAACCTGGCCGCCTTCTCGAAAGCAGTCAGCCGCAATAAGATCTCAGCATTCGTCTTCTGCATGACTCTCACTGAGGCTTTCTGGATGTCCTGACATGAACAGTAAGCAGCAGAGCTACACAAGTGCCATCACACACACTCACGACATCGGCTTGTGCTCTCCGTGCAATCCTTGAGGCCACATTCAATTCGTCCTTGAGGTTCGATAGTTGGGCAGCGGCAGGATGTTGCGCGGGTGGTTGGTCAAGGTTCTTCATGAATGCGGGGGTACAGAATATGGTCGACGGATGACCGTTACGGTCAGGCCTTTCGTTGTGGCCAATCCTTTGTGCCCTCAACACGTGCCGTCATACAAGGAGAGTCGCGCACTGAGTAAGTACTGAGCGCTGAGATGTAATCTCGTCTCGAGCTTCGGGGAGGAGCCGGGCAGACTTGGAAGTCAGGGTCAAAATTTCGAGCGCAAGTCTCGTTGAGCTAGCAAGAATCAGTCACGGATCTGAAACGGCGACGGTCTCGCGCGGACTACAAGGACTGGAGTCGAGACTAGCTGAGATGGTTTATTACAAGGGTAGACTATGACAGAAATATTGCGAGACATGACAACGAGCACAGTAACTCATGCAGCACGACTCACTGCTGTTGATGCCCTGACCTCTGGCAACGGGCGTTAGGAAAATGGGCTCGGCAGGCGAAACAAACGTACTAAGCATCCAAACTTTCCGAGATCGTTTGCCTTTCGTCTCTAGCACACCCGAGGGAATGAAGAGTTTTCGCACACCTCCTCCCCTCATACCTTCCAAGTAACGGCTAACTCCTACGACTGAGGTTTGAGCGCGAGGGAAAAGCTAAGGAACAATATTAATTACACACCGAAAAGCGCTGCTTCGTCACCGATCTTCACCGTAGTCTATGCTCCACGGTAAAATGGGAGGGATTCGAAAAAGTCCCTACTTACAAGGGTTATGGCCTCGCGTCTGATAGTATACGTCCCGTCTTGGTTCTGAACCGAAAGAACGTATCGAACGTCGACCTCATCGCCGTGCTGGATGACAAGGCCAGTACCTTCTTGTTCGTCTTTGTGTGTGGGTGCGTCTGCGTGACCTTCTTTCGCCTGCTCTTTCTTGTGTCGTTTTGGAGATTCGGGGAGGTCTGCGTTGGCGACGGCCCTCTTCTTCGGATTAGGGGACTCCGGAATCGTCGTTGGAGGGTTGCTCGTTGGAGCCTTGGTTTGCGCTCGAGGGGTCTCTAGTTTGACGGTCGCCGCAAGCGTCTTGACAGGTGAACTCGTCGACTCTGCACGGTCGACCTTGGGTTTGCTCGTTGGAGCCTTCTTTCGTGTTTGGGAAGGTTGAACGGTCTCTAGCTTGATAGGCACGGCGAGCGTCTTGGCAGGCGAACTCGTCGTCGGCTCCACTTGTTCAGTCTTGACTTTGACTTTGCTCCCTGGAGGGTTTTTTTCTGTTTCGAAATGCCCTCGTGAAGTCGTACGGCGATGTCCGATCTCGCTTCTTGTAGGGCTAGTTTCGTCGTCTTGTTCATATTCGGACGTCACCCTCTGAGCGTGATCCTTCTGCCAACCTAAGAAATTCGTCCACTGGGCAGAGGGCACGACCCTGGTATCGTCGCCACTGAGCACGATCTCGGGCGTTATATCATCCTCTTCAACCGGAGAAGTGCCTCTCATTGCTTTAACCAACTCATGTTTGACAGGACTTTTCTTCATCTGATTGGATGAAGGACTTGAATCACCGAACAGCTGCGTTTCAGCGTAGAGGTCCGATGCTGGGCGATGATGATCCACTGAGAATAAGGAGGATTTCATGTCAGCGAAAGCGGTGAGCACTAGCGGTCGGACACCTACACAAATTGTAACCCGCCAGGCATATGTCCCTGGTAAAATCATCAAAACGACAGCATGCTTGATAAATGCTGAGCTCACGATTCTCCTCGAACGTTTACTATGTATTCTTTATCGGAGATAAACGGAAGACGAATATAAAGTTGCTCCTTCTAGTTGCCTTCAGTGGCATATCCGCAAGGAAAGGACTTATGCTCACAAATCCACGAATCAATGTGCCGATCGAGCAGCAGATCATTTCATGTCTTGCCCCCTCATAGAGTATGTCTACACGCGTCTTCGCACCACTAGGAGGGCCGGCGAACGCGACGTGCGTAAGCATCAAAGACATTCGAGGGAGTGGAGTAAGGGAGTGGGCTTCGAAGGTTTGCGACCTGAAGAAACAATGACAGTACGGCGCACAAAAGTAATGCAACTTGCATACCATAGCATACTCTTGATTTTTCTGTTGTCCATAGGAAGGAGGAAGGTGTCGAGTACAAAGAGATAACCAGTCCAACTAGCGCTTCATTAAGCTTTGTATTTATTTATAAACAGCCTGTAGGTGCACGCCGACACGTGAGCATCAGTGCTTGTGATCATAAACGTTCCAGCGTCCTTCAAGATCCTTCAGCGCAAAGTGACTCACGATCGGATTATCATATATCGATAATCATACTGACTTGGGAATGCGGCCTACACGCGCAGAATCTCCTACACTGTCTATTCTGGAACCTACGTTAACTGGACGGACTCCCCTCTTTCTTCAGCATCAGTACCCCCATCTCTTCGGCAATTCAGCTAAACAAGCCCGCAAGCGAAGATCCTCTATGGCGCATTCTACTAGCTCTCTTTGCTCGTCATCAGCAGAAGATGAACTGATTGACAAGCCTACCCGACGGCGACATGCGGCTACACCTCCCTCAGCGCGGGTGGCGGATGCATCCCTAGAGACAAGCCGCGCGATTGTGGCGACCGTGAAGCGATTGACTGAATCCAGATCAACCAAAGCGGGAGGTGTCCGCACGCAGGCGGCTTTGGCTGTAGTGGAGAAGAAGCTGAGCTTGCCCGAGCTCACCGAGCAAGTCGAGAGGTTGGTAGCCTCTGAATCGGCCGACGCTAGGGACGAAATCGCGTCTACGTTGGCAGGGATGTTGGAAAAGGACAACGCCGATTTCACCGCAGAGCTCAAATCCTATAATATCGACCTTTCAGTAATCATTAAGCAGGCTGTTGAAAATGTCGAAAGCTCTCCGGCCTCTGCTTGGTATCTGAAAAAGGCGCCTTCCGAGACATCTGCCGATACAGGCTCTCCTGACCGTTCGCGTCAGGCATCGCATAGTCATCACCCCCGATCGCTTTCGTCGTCTAGGAAGTCAGACTTTTTCAGTAGTAGCAAGAATTTCGCGTCGTTTGCCATCGACACCGGCGGACAGATCAAAGAGCTCAAAGCAGAGCTCTCCCAGGCCCAGAATCTGTTGGCCGCAAAGAAAGGTTTAGAGGAGTCGTGGCAGAGGGAGAGAGACTCGTGGGAGAGGGAGAGGGCAGGATGGGCGAAACTTGAGCAGAGGTTGCAAGAAGTGGCAGATGTGTTCAAACAGGATAAGGCCGACTACAAGCGGGAGAAGGAGAATCTTATCGAGAAGTGGGAGAGCCGTCACGCCGAAGCCAAGGCCGAATGGGAAAAGCAGGCGAAGAAGTGGGAGGACCGGTATGAGAGTGAACTCCAAAAGCGGGAGGTACTTGAGGAAGAGTTGAAGGCCTTGAGGGAGCGGCTTCGTCCTAGCGCGTGAGTGGCATGATATCAGATGGGATAGGTGGAATTGCAATGGGGGGTTTCTGATTAGCCGGCGTAAGAGGTCATTGCTCATTTTTCACCGTTCTTCGACTCGGTAGCCCTTGGACTACTCTATTGTGTTTCTGTATGGTACCAAAGTGTCTCTGGCTCATGTTATGAACAATTGAACCACGTGAACTTTAGGCATGCATCGCGACATGAAAGAATCACTCGACCTAGGCAGTCTCTAGGCAGCTCAGGAGTCATGTTGTGCTGGGGGTTGTCACACAATGATGCCTGCGTGGCCGAAGCATGTTCATGTTATGCAGAGAGGAGATAAACGGAAGACATGCAAGGACAGGGCAACATAATAGGCAAACGAAAAGTCCGATTCATGTACATCAACGAGATGAGAATAAGTGCGATATGGTACGCTGGACCGCCGTTGATGCCCTGACCTCTGGCAACGGGCGTTAGGAAAATGGGCTCGGCAGGCGAAACAAACGTACTCAGCATCCAAACTTTCCGAGATCGTTTGCCTTTCGTCTCTAGCACACCCGAGGGAATGAAGAGTTTTCGCACACCTCCTCCCCTCATACCTTCCAAGTAACGGCTAACTCCTACGACTGAGGTTTGAGCGCGAGGGAAAAGCTAAGGAACGATATTAATTACACACCGAAAAGCGCTGCTTCGTCACCGATCTTCACCGTAGTCTATGCTCCACGGTAAAATGGGAGGGATTCGAAAAAGTCCCTACTTACAAGGGTTATGGCCTCGCGTCTGATAGTATACGTCCCGTCTTGGTTCTGAACCGAAAGAACGTATCGAACGTCGACCTCATCGCCGTGCTGGATGACAAGGCCAGTACCTTCTTGTTCGTCTTTGTGTGTGGGTGCGTCTGCGTGACCTTCTTTCGCCTGCTCTTTCTTGTGTCGTTTTGGAGATTCGGGGAGGTCTGCGTTGGCGACGGCCCTCTTCTTCGGATTAGGGGACTCCGGAATCGTCGTTGGAGGGTTGCTCGTTGGAGCCTTGGTTTGCGCTCGAGGGGTCTCTAGTTTGACGGTCGCCGCAAGCGTCTTGACAGGTGAACTCGTCGTCGGCTCAGCGCGTTCTTCTTGGGTGGCAGTAGAATCATCAACCTGACTGGTACCTCCACACCCTGACCACAGCCCAGTAAGCTGGTCGTCATGCTCGTCAACTACGATACCGAGAAGGGCCTGGTAGTTGGTGAAATCGCTGGAACGTGAGTAGTCGCACACTTACGACACTTAAAACCGGCAAGGCAGACGGTCCTTTCACATGGCCAGTAAATCATTGTGCTCACGAAGAAGGGCATAAAACGTACGAGGACCCCCGTACATAAACGACGCATCCGTTGTCAGTGATTAAAGCCAAGTTCAACTCGATGTGTTCTCTCTATGCTGAGTGAGCGTGCGTCGAGGAGACGAGGCAATAAATATATCACCGAACCAGCTAAGAGAGCACCGATGTGTAACACCCGTTCATCTCCACAACGGTCGCTGTAATGAATTTCGATGGACGACCTCTGACCCAGGGGTTTACCGACAAACGCCGCGTGGGAGAGGACAAGAGCAAGCTCTGGGACAACATTGGTACTGTTGCCGATGAAGGTTTTTGACCTAAAGAAATTTCAGCAGGATGATGAAGAAATAATGGGAAAAGAAAGCGTCACCACATCGAATTCCCAACGTTGAAAGTCGACATTGACCGTGACGCAGTTGTTGAACAAAGAGGTGAGTGCCTCTGTTGACACAGGAGGCTTGCCACGTGATTGCGCACACATTCAAGGGTACGTCGACTTAATTGGAAAGTAAGCTCGCCACACCCGACACCTTTGTAAATGTACAAACAGCCGCACGAAACGCTGCACGAGCCCTTGCACGAACCACTGGATGTCTGCCTGTACGAACCAATGTACGAACCACAAACGCTGCACGAGCCCTTGCACGAACCACTGGATGTCTGCATGTACGAACCAATGTACGAACCACTGGCGGTCTGTACGCACACGCGGAGGGTACAACTGTACATCGGAGTACGAACCCTTGCACAAGCCACTGGATATCCGTCTGTACGAACCATTGTACGAACCACCGGATGTGCGTACGCACATGCCAAAGGTTGCACGAACCATTGCATGAACCATTGCACGAACCGCTGGATGTCTGTAGGCACGCCGCGAGGACGACCTATTCTACGTATTGGTGTATGAACCATTGTACACTCGATCGCGTTCAAGGCGCGTTGAACCAAGGAGCACAAGGAGGCACGAGACCGAGAAAGACACGTGGTTCGTCACACTGGTTGATGAGGAAATGGGCGCTTGAAGCCGCCACTCATCCCGACTTCACCTCAACCATTGCCTCGGTCGCAGCGACATCGGGATGGGTTCTGGCAACCCTCGCAGCTAGCTGGACCCTGGAGGTCCTCTGGCGACGCAATAGTTGCGCTGGGTTCAGGTAACCCTCACAGCAGCTGGACGCTGGTGTCCGAATCATCCATCTGCTCGTGTAAGGGATGCTCCCCGGCATCGGTTCAGTTCCCGTGGTCCCACTGGTCAATAGGTTGGCCTTCGTTGGGCCTTCGGGTCCACGATTGCGATCCCAATCAATTGCGCTCTGCCCTTACCACCTGGCTTGACCACCTGGCTTTGGGCGGGAACAAACGGACCTTTTTCCCTGAGCTTCGTGACCATCGTAACGCACTAGCGTCATATGTGGCTGCTCTCTCAATGTTGTATTTAATCAGGCAACTAATCAGTAACACCAGCGTCACACTCCTTTTTCCATCAACTCAAAGCGCCACCGATAACCTATAGTAGACGTTTATTATATTTCGAAGGTCTGGCACGATGAAATTCGCCTTCATCACTTCCGAGAAGCCCCCAGTGAGTCTCCGCCCACAATTGCTTATCCTTCCGGACTGCCGGCTGCGCATCACCACCGGTGACCATTACGCTCAAATGATACAACACTGCGTATCAGTGAGTTTGATACCTTGCATTGTATTATCCACGACTGACTCTCTTTATGGAAGTCAAGCTTTGCGGTGTGCACAGTCCGTAAGTCTGGACGGCCCTCTGGTTAGTCTGCTTCAAAATTTCCTCCCATTGTTCTTCATCCACGAAATGTATTCCCGATTTTTTGCATTAAGTCTATGTTGTATGCATTTGCCAAGTCTTGTGAAACAGCCGTGCTAAAGTCTCCGTTTATCTATTCATCTCGCGAGTCTTTCTTAAGTCCCTGGGATTTCGACAACTCTTGGCTCAGCTGCCCTATTCGCTGAACATGCGACACATTGCAGGTGTTACGGCGGCCCCCAGCGAGAACAACACCGCCAGAACGCAAAAGTCATGATGACGCCTACGAACTAGCTTGCTCGGATGATCACCAGTCTCCCCAATTCTATGTGTTTCGAAAATCTGGAGGCGTTGCGACGAAGTTGTGATCGCGATCAGAAATACGTCGCCTGCCTCGTCGTAGTGTTGCTAATGAACACGTCAGTAGGTAGCCTACCGCTGAGAGATGGGAATTGTTCATACCGCTAGGCAGACAACATTTTCTCCTTCTGAGACGGCGTTCCATGATTTGCACGCAAAATGAATACCATGCAAACGTACCTTCTAGTGATATATCTGGTCCCAACAGCCTTGAGGTCTCAAGGTCCCAGATGATGCCACTCCCTCTACGCCCTTCCAGCAAGGCCCACCCATTATGAATGAATATTGCGGGGCCGCACTCACCGGAACTATCCTCTCGATTGAAGCTTTGCTGCCGTAGTCCGTGCGGAAGTGCGTAAACAGTAGTGCCTTGACGAGAGAAAGCTGCAAACAGTTCTCCGTTCGGGGAAAGGGAGCCACCCGCACTTGTCGCCAGAAGCTTCAGTTCGAGTTTAAAAACTATGTTGGAGATTACCTACTTCTCGATGGCGTGGGCGAAAACTATTGATTGGGTGCTGACATCCCAACCGCTGGCGGAGAGGATTCAATCATACGGATCGCTGGATGAAGCTAGACGACGTACACAATGCCATGGTGAAGGTAAGACACGACCAGGGTCGTCGTCATGCCCTTCCATGAGACCGAGGTGATCTCAACGGGGCCAGCGACGTTACCATGCGATTTGGGCGCGGGGACATCGGCGAAGAAGCTTAGGACTTTGAATTTAGAATCTTAATCACAGGTGAGCGCTATGTGCATTACGAACGAACTCGTTCTCGTTTCTTACCTTTCGCAAGCCAAACAGAAACAGAAGTCGTACTTGAGATGGCGAGCAAGGAGCCATTGTGATGGAGAGCCAGGATAGCGACCTTTTCTTCGAGCACCGGCAATTCCCAGAACTTTGCCCACTGGAACATAAAGTTGGCTACACTGTCGTTACATCCGCAGGGAGCCTTACATCTTTTGGGTCAGGACGATCGATCCTCGCAACCATGAGGATCCCAGTAGACCATCCGCTGACGAAGAGACCAGGAGCCACCCAAGTAACCGCCGTAGCCTCAGCCCCGACCACGGGCATCCTGCAGAGTTCATGGCCGGAATGACATTCAAACACCCTGATTGTATCTCCACAGCAAACCGCCACAAGACGGCCGTCAGTCGAAAACGCCAGACCTGTGGGAGGCATCGAATAGTCTATATTTTCAGTCATATACTTGTCATGTTTGAGAACATAGTGGAGCATCGCGAAGAAGGAAGTGGAGTGGCTCAGAATGAACCAACGGGAAGGGTGAAAGAGATAGGAGATAGGGGAACACGTGCCTATCTTGTGAGCCGCTTCTCCGATGATAGCCCAGTGAGTTTCATTTGCTGCTGAGTCAGCCCGAGCGCCTTCGCAACTTTGTCGGAATCACATACCTGCTATACCCTCGCAGCTAGCTCGAATCTGGCAGTTCTCTGGATGACCCACCTCAAAAACTAGTTCGCCTGGTAATCCTCACAGCTAGCTGGACGCTGGCAGTCCTCTGGATCTCGAAAACCAATTTGGGCGGTCGGACTCTGGCAGTCCGCTGTCGGTTTTCTCCTCGACAAAAGTCAACTCTCGGCCGGTAACTCACTTCGACGTACTCAAGCTCCCAGATATCACCGTCACATACCAGCTGAATCGCTGAAGTCCTGATCTCGCCCGTGCCCTATTCTTTTACCCCCCGGTGCACTTCTGTGAGGCACACGTCACCTACCAGTCGCGGTCTTGATCTCGCTCGTGCCCTAGACGTCGGTCGCGCTTTGCTGCAAGATGAGTCGCCACGTGTAAATTCCATACCCCGTTTTCGTTGGATTGCCTCATGTCGGTGTGGCTTTGGTATTTAAGACAATGCGCGCTGGTGGCTCAAAGTGGCTCTCTTCTTTACACTTCTGACCATTGCCTCGAAACGCAGATCATCTCATTCCAAACCATCTCATCCTGACCCCAGTCAGCCGAAGGGATCACGGCGCCTCAGACGTGCTCAGCTACTTATGGATGGCAAACAGAAGAAAGATGGTGGCGACGAATTTGTAGAGGTTGTCATGACCAGCGATGAGGACGTCACATCTGCTGTATCTCACGACGATTCAGACCACGACGATTCAGACCCAGGTAATGTGCCGAGTAGCTTGCTCTTTGTCTTTGTCTAACTTCGTATTTCTTGTCAGGTACCTCTTTGTCGGTAGCGATGTCCGCCGTCGAATCTTTAGGACGACCTACACCTCAGCAAGCTATCGGTTGGTCTCCTGACCACATGCTCGGCAGAGACACAGACACTGGCGACATTATCCCTTTCGGATCCCCCTCTCCATCGCCTTTTCCCGCGATCCATTTCCCTTCCACGACCGTAGACTCTATCCTTGGGGTCCCTGTCCCTGTGGCTCTGGGATTTGAGGACCACAGCGGAACAGGAAGCTCAGAGGACTATGTCTGGGACGGCGACAGCGATGACGAACGGCAAGCGGGATTTCTTGCAAGTTACCATGCCCAATGGGATGGTCAAAGCGCGTCTGAGACGACCAGCGAGACTGAATGGAGTTCGGGACTCTTCGAAGCGCAGTCGCTAGGCGACGAAAGCGAAAGCGAATGGGATTCGATGTTGATCGCCCACTACGAAGCACACTGGGACCGGGAGGAACAAAGCGAAAGGGACGTGTTTGCGTCGTCGCTCGCAAGAGACGAAGAGATGTGGGATGGCCTCAGCGATGACGAATACGAATTTGCGTCGTCGCTCGCAAGCTACGAGGAGCTGTGGGATGGCCTCAGCGACATCGAATGCGAATTTGCATCCCCGCTCGCAAGCTACGAAAGGCTCTTTGACGAGGTTGAATACGAATTCCCCGTCCAGCTCTGGGGTAGGGACGACCAACGCGAGTGGGATTCGGGGTCTCATGGAGGCGATTCAGGGAGTGTGTATTACGGTGACGATGAATTGGCAAGTCGAGACTTGGAGGAAGGGAGAAGTGCAGTTGGTGAGACAATTGACTCCGACGAAGAACGCGACATGCAGACTGTCGCTTCCATCCTTACCTCGGCAACCGCACTGGAGGACCTTTGAAGTAGAACTGAAACCAGATAGATACGTAACCCTAGAAATTTATGCCAACCTACATACATGTGTACTCGCTGTTGAAAAGAATGCATGAACCGTCGTAAGAGGATGCATGGGGCTCGAGGTCGTATTATTGACCCCTGTGAGTCCCGTGATGGGCGCTTGTGTCAATGACTGCGTGCTCCTTTTCAAGTTGATCGATCTCATCATTGCGTTCTACCTGGCGAACTTTACGAAAACACCATTCGTGCTGGGTTCTGGTAGCCCTCGCAGCCAGCTGGACTCTGGTAGTCTATTGGCGTTCAAATAGGTGCGCTGGGTTCTGGTGACCCTCGCGTTCTGGTGTCCGCGCTGGATCCATCTGGTCAACGCTCTCGCTGTGGTCCCCCGGCACACCTTTGCGCA
This sequence comes from Pleurotus ostreatus, assembly GCF_014466165.1. NCBI lineage: Eukaryota > Fungi > Basidiomycota > Agaricomycetes > Agaricales > Pleurotaceae > Pleurotus > Pleurotus ostreatus. The sequence continues at coordinate 1,274,767 of NW_023503161.1, read as the reverse complement.
CCCGCGGTCATGCTGGTCAAGACGGTTGTTCAGAGGACTTAGTATTTTGGGTCCAAGGGGGCCATTGTTTTGAGCCCTCCGATCAATCGTGCGTGTGCCCTCGACCACCTGGCACAAGAGGTCTTTATACGGCTGCTTTGTTCGCTGAATGTGTATTTAATCAGGCAAGGAACCGGTAGCATATCACCCTTCCTCCACCAACTCACAGCGCCACCGATACACTTTCTCCATGCCTAATACCAAGAAACTTTGGTACGCGTCGTTTTGGACCTGGTCTGTCGATGCAACTGATGTGAAACATTCCTACCTAGGATTCGCTATAGCGAAGCCAATTCAACGACCCCCGTCGTCCTTGAAGAAGACGGGTACATCACTTCCCTACAATATTCTGATCAACCTTCGGGGAAAGAGATTTCCGTCCTCTCTCTACAGTTCAATGATGACGAGGGAGTATTACAAACGTTCGAGCTAGGAAGGCTGGCTCCAGGAAGGGTCAGCCCCCTTTGTTTCATTTGTTCTTGCATCCAACTCACCGTCTCTTAGACCGAGCAAATCCGATTCAAACATATAATCCGCGCTGAAGGCTCCTACAGTGTCATTAACGACGGACCCAAGTACGCCACTGCCGTCTATATCCTGCCGCGGCCTTGCTGACCTGATGACCTGATTCCTCTAGTCCAGTATCAGTTTCTGGGTTTCATTATGGTGCGTCTCCCTGGTATTGTTTCCCTGATCCTGTCCTGTCATGTCGTCACTTTAGACACTGATGTGGACACCGTCCTTGCCACTGCCACCACTGCTGGTGACTCCGCCCCAGAGAAGACAAATATCACCACCATGCCTGCCGGTGTGTCTACTCCTTCGCACGAGTGAACGTGCTCTGTTCTATACTCACGCATGATTTTGTAGCTGATGGCGGCAATGGCGTCGGTGACCATGTACAAAGGAAGCCTGCACCTGTCAGGCCTGCTGCGGCTGCTGGAGCCCGCGCAAACCCTCCGCGACAGGCCCGGAGAACTAGCATCATAATCAACGATGAGGAAGACGGGAGGGGGCGCAAGGCGCCGACCAGGAAGGTAGCGAACGACTCTGATAAGGCAACGAGGAAGCGAAAGGCTGCGGACACTACTAGCGAGACGAATAGCATATCCTCAGCCGTAGCCAAGCCATCTCAGAAGCAGAAGAAGCGCAAGAACGAAGAAGAACCTCATCCTTTGAGGAGTCAGGGCGCAAAACGGAGGCAGACTAAGGCGGCTGGCACTCCTGACCTGGAACGCGTCGACACGGCAACGAGCCTCCAGTCCGATGGCTCTGTTTTGCTAGCGGATTCATCGACCCCTCGCCCCGAGAGCATCGCAAATACCGGGGGTCTCAATGTACCCGAATCGGAGGATAGAGTGAAAGGAACCGGGGCCCCCATCACGATCGGGTCGAAAGTAGACGTTTATTATGTTTTGAAGGTCTGGCAAGGGGGTTCATTCAGGAAATTCGCCTCCCTCACTTTCGAGAAGCCCCCAGTGAGTCCCCGCCCACACTTGCTTATCCTGATATTGATTCCGGACTGCCAGCTGCGTATCACGATCGGTGACCATTTTGCTTTGTACGGTTAGTATCTCGTCATTCATTCTACCAACCTTTGCTCAGCGATAATAGGGCTAAGTGGCCATTTGGATGGGATGGCCAAAGGAGGAGAGCGCCTGATTTTCGTTCCTCCAACCCACGTGCCCAATGCCGCCTTTTTGTCTGGGATTGCAAAGGATACAACACTGCGTATTAGTGAGTTTGATACCATGGATGATACTATCTGCGACTGACTCGCTTTATAGAAGTTAAGCTATGGAATGTGCGCGAACTGGCTGTCAGCCCAGCTCCTGGCAACTCGAGGGTCGCAAAATCTGACCTGTCTCTCAATGTGGTGTCCCCGAAGGAGATTGCTACCAGCGCCACGCAGCCTGCGAACCTCCAGCCGCCTCTTGATGGGACGCCCAAGAAGAATATCCCTATCACCGACTCGCAGCCCGTAAACATCGAGCCGTCTCTTCCTCAGACGGCCCGGAAGGAACCCGCTAACGGCGGGGCAGAGGCCGGGGTGTCTCTTATTGAGGCCACCGAGTCCGATCCCTCTCTTTAGGCTGTTTCCAAGTCACCTTATATTGTTTCCCTTTTCTACCTTGTATCATCCACGACATGTACTGCTTTTGCATCAATTCTACGTTGTATCTATTGCCTTGAGCAGTCGTGCTCAACGTGCGTTGAATATTTCGTCATTGAGTCCTTTCCCAAGTCAATGGATGGCACGAACGCACGCGTATCGTATAGATCATTGGCTGTCCACGTATACTAGAAGCTCACTGAGACAACAAATATGTATGGATGACCCCTGGCGCCGGGCACGTGGTCAATCACGTGGTCAGTACTGTACTTCAGTCCGAGACTTCGTCTCACAGTCAACCCACATCGCCTGGCAAACTTCGACGCAACCGTATTTGCGCTGGGTTCTGGTAACCTTCGCAGCTGGTTGGACTCTGGCAGTCCACTGGCGTTGGAATCGCTGTACTGTTCTCTGATATCCCTCGCCATCAAGTGGACTCTGGCAGTCCTCTGGTCCTCGCTTCCGGTATCCTCCCAAGTCCACTCGATGTTCGGCAGGCAATGTCAGGCTGCATTCTTCCAATCCACGGAGCCCGCATTTGACCTTCGGCACATCCTGCTGACATGCGCGAAGGATGGCACATGGCTCAAGGTGCGTGCTCGGCAACCCGAAATGATCCATTGTTCACTGGGTTTTTCTGCTAGATGTCTGCGCGCGTCCTGTAGCAGAATAGAAGATTCAAACAAGTGTTTTACTGTCTGTACAACAAATTGTCTCTACTTCCTTCCGGCGCTCGTTCATTCACTCAACACGGGAAACAGGCAGTCCCACTGTTTCGTCAAGCTCCGCGTTCTTGTACCCCTCGGACCGCCGCTGTTAGCCAAAGCATATAGCTTGGTCAGGCTTTTCATTGCGCACGGTCTCTTATCCACCACTAGGCGGCATGAAGGACAACTGGATGGCACGTTCCTTGAACTTTGCTTCTTAAACCAACTAACGAGACAGCTACCGCAAGCCAAATGTCCGCATCCGACTCTGTATGTATTGCATCAGTGAAACGGTCTATGATTGTAGCGCGGACGGTACTTACAAGTGTGGATTTCGGACAGGCTTGCGACAAATCGGACATTCCAGTTCCGACTTCAAATCCCTTAAAATCTCTTTGATCTTCGCAGCATCCTGCTGAGTCGTCGTGTCCCCACTTTCCTGTCGGTTGTCGGGTTTCTTGACGTGCTTTCCCTTTGAGAACTACAGTATGAGCGTGTCATAAACCTTCTTATTCAGCTATCGGGCTCACTTTTTTTGGCCTAGCTTGCGCAGCGGGAGCGCGAACGATCTGTGATATGCATGAAGTGAAGCTGACCTGTGCTCAGTGACAAAGGCGTACCCTCTGGAGCCTTTCTGCCTCTTTGTTTGGGACTCCCGTGCGATGTCGAAACCGATAGGGAGAACAGCGACGGTCGTCCTTTTCCGATGGTTGCTTATTGCGCGAGCGCAAGTTGTACGAGTGTGGGATCAAGAGGGCCATATTGGAGGATGCCATGGTCAAGAGGCGGATCTGTACATGGCTCGTTCCCCTATTTATATGGCCTTTGAGGTATTAAGCGCCGTTCTTCCTTTATATCATAACGAAAGAGAGGCGCGTCTTCTTCATTCCTTCCTCATTCCTTATCCTCCGAACGTTGAATTCTTCCGAAGATGGTCGTTGTTGTAATATGGTGAGTATCACCCGCATTTGGTGGTCGTTTCCTGATTCCCAAGGTCTCAGTTTCAGGCATCCCTCGATGACTATCACGGTCTCGCTGTTCCTGGAGGAAGCTCTACAACTCAGTCCCCAAGTCGATGTCGCTCAATTGTATTATCGGCAATGTTAGCCGCATTCTTACCACTGGTTTCCTCAAACTGATCGCGACTAGATGTCCCCGTAAACAGAGGTGATCTTCTCAATCGCTCCGCCACCTCCCGACGTCACCCGACTGAACTCGTCAACCTTTGGTTGACTGGCGGCTTTCTAGGAGCAGTAGGAGCAGTAGTTGTCTTCCTCTCCCGACGTCACCCAACTGAATTTATCAACCCTTGGTTGGCTGGGGGACTTCTAGGAGCAGTAGCAGCAGTAGGAGCAGTGGTTTCCTGTCTCTTCCTCTCGTTCAAGTAGCAGATGTTGCTCTATATGTTCCATTCATTCCATCCACTTGTTGCTCACTTGCGTCCATCCCAGAAACCACGTGTTCGTGATAATATTTTCAAGGTCGCGGCTAAATCCACTCTTTGTGCTGCTCTCCATTAAAGATCTTAATTGGCACGGATGTTGGAGACCATGGTCAAACATTCACTAATGCACCCTCTAGCTTTCCATCCGTACCAGCGACCTCTTGCATCATCGACTGGCAGGCCCGATGCGCAAGAAGAGGAAGTGGTCACAAATTTCTCCTTAGTAGGGACACTGTCTCCTGCCCGAACTCGTATCCGTCGTCGGCCTCGCAAAGCTGATATTTCAAACGAGACCGACTCGGAGGAGGAGGGCTCTGGACATCAACTTTGCGACAGTTGGACAACGATCAGCACATGGAGCCTCCTGCTTTTGTCAAACTCCAACCTCCATCACCGCGAAGCCTCCGGCCCTTCAGCTCGACAGTATGGCGCAAGGAGCCTCTGCTGGGCAAGCGCAAAAGAGCGTGAGTACCGTAGATTGATTGTTTGACCGTTGTTCACTGTTGGCGTCAGCTCGTAAACGGTGGCGACGGGGAGGTCCTTCGGCTCAAAGAGCAAGTCGCAAGGCTCGAGACTATCAGGGATACGGTAAGCCCTTCCGTCGATGTATCCGTCCTTCACGTCTCATTAGAAGGTGCAGATGAGCTCGAGACTCTCGGAAAGGGTGATGTGCCGGATCTGTCTTGGACCGATGAAGTTGCCTGTTGTGTGAGTATAAATACTTCTCTCATCGCTGTGCCCCCCATGAACGTTCCTATAGATTGCCCTGTGGCCATACATATTGCTCTTTGTGCCTCAATATCGCATTCCGAAGCAGGATGCGTACGGAATTGGAAACAAGCCGCTACGAGTTTCTCCTCCCCGATGTTCCATCTGTCCCTAGCACTATTGAGGAGGCTCAAGCACTAAGGGACCTTCTAGAGGAGAACCTGTATGAAGACGACCTTGTTCCCCTACTTTTCCAACACCCTTGTCCGACTTGCCGAGCACGTTCAGCATCCTCCAGAGGATTACTTCGCGAAGGATTTAGTGGAATGGTTCAATGGAGAAGTCGAGCCCTGTAACTCTGCCGCTCAAATGTGTGTGGAGGAATTAGATCCACTATTGTTCGATGGTCTGTTCTTGGACTTGTAGTTTGTAAGTATCAGATATCTCCTTAGGAGGCATTCTAGGAGCATTTTATGTCGAATTAATTGGAATCTTCGTATGTCAAGCTCGCCACACCCGACACCTTTGTAAATGTACAAACAGCCGCACGAAACGCTGCACGAGCCCTTGCACGAACCACTGGATGTCTGCCTGTACGAACCAATGTACGAACCACAAACGCTGCACGAGCCCTTGCACGAACCACTGGATGTCTGCATGTACGAACCAATGTACGAACCACTGGCGGTCTGTACGCACACGCGGAGGGTACAACTGTACATCGGAGTACGAACCCTTGCACAAGCCACTGGATATCCGTCTGTACGAACCATTGTACGAACCACCGGATGTGCGTACGCACATGCCAAAGGTTGCACGAACCATTGTATGAACCATTGCACGAACCGCTGGATGTCTGTAGGCACGCCGCGAGGACGACCTATTCTACGTATTGGTGTATGAACCATTGTACACTCGATCGCGTTCAAGGCGCGTTGAACCAAGGAGCACAAGGAGGCACGAGACCGAGAAAGACACGTGGTTCGTCACACTGGTTGATGAGGAAATGGGCGCTTGAAGCCGCCACTCATCCCGACTTCACCTCAACCATTGCCTCGGTCGCAGCGACATCGGGATGGGTTCTGGCAACCCTCGCAGCTAGCTGGACCCTGGAGGTCCTCTGGCGACGCAATAGTTGCGCTGGGTTCAGGTAACCCTCGCAGCCGGCTGGACTCGGGGGTGTCGTTGTCCCTTCTCGCCTTGCCTCGACGCTATTCATCCGACATTGCCTTGATTCCCCAGTAGCGGCGACACCGGAGTAGTCTTTAGTTACCCTATCAGTTAGCCAGACGCCTCGGGCGTTGGAACCGTGGGTTCTAGTAACCCTTGCCACATGCTCTTATCGTCTCGACGCCGTTCATATCGAAATGACCTCCACTACGTTGCACATATGTGTCGTTTCGCCACGGAGACTTTGAAGCCTCGACGAACGAGCCCTCGCTGACACCTGGTCTCTGTTACTCGTCGGGTGCCCGCTCTCCTAGGATCTCGTTCGGCAAAACCCACCGGACCTCACTTCGACAGAGAATCCAGTCATTTTTATTCTTTGCGTAGCTGCGCGGGCGTGTTCGGCAGTCCATACCGAACTTTACTGCTAGAGTCGCATTCGTCTGCCTCATGTTTGCTCACGTGGCCCGAATTGCTCATGTATAAAGCGCGTCCCTCTTTGTCCTTTGTTTCTGTTCCCTCAACTTCTCGAATGGCTTCCTTCGTTAGAAACTCGATTTGGTGAGTTTCTTCCTCTTCTCCCATGCCCCGGGCTGTTCTAAACGTAACTAGGGCCAGAGTGTGCCCTGGCGATCTTGTATACGACATAGAATTTGAGTCTTTGTTGCTCACTCATATCGCATTTTCGGGGAAACTGCTTTCCGCAAGCTCGTCCGTCACCATTCATTTCGTAGCAGATTCTGGCGAGAAACGTATTTGGGATGTTGGCACCCTCTTAGCTCACGAGGTATTTCGTCATGCTCCTCGGCCTAATCTACGTGCTGACGATCCACAGAGAGAGCACATCGAAGTGTACTTCCCTTTCTTTAGCAATAAGGTATATTCCGTTCATGTTCAAGGACCTTCGTAAGTGTTCCCTCACTGCCATACACGACGTGTCTTTGATCTTTCAAAACAGTGACATTTGTCTCGCTGGTGTAAACCTCAGTAAGTGTGCGGTCCTACATACGTTCAAGCTGCGTTTTCTGACACCCATCCACTTCCTAGATGTCACGTCGAGTGACATTATCAGACACTGTGAACGATGCGGGGGTTCGTGTGACCCCCATCCAGTACCCACTTCGAGCATCGTCGTGCCTGCCTCTCGTCGTGTCGTCAGATGTCTGTGGTTCTCTGTGGCCTGTCGAGAACCGCGTATAGTCGACGTTGAGACACAGCGACCGACATCCGAAACGCACAACGTTGATTGTCTGGCAACGGAGGATTGGGTTCGGCCTCAGGTATGACCATATTGCGTAAAATGAACATCGGCTAAGAGGCAATGTCAGAAATGGTACGGCGTTGTCCACGATGCAACAGAGAATCGTATAGTTGTCGCGGTCGATGCAGTGGCTTCGAAGGCGTGTGCTCACAAGACCATGTATACATGTATCTTTCGCCGACCACATGAGCGCAACGGGGCTCTCAACACGGCCGTGATGCAGTATCTTCCTCCTTCCGAAGCATGGTACGACAATATGCTTGTGGTGGCTCAAAAAGAGGAAGGCGGATTACTGGACATGAACCATGACATGCAGGTCGAATTTTTGCTGGCTTTCACGAGGTAAGTGACTGGCACAGCTATGAAGAACGAATTTTTGGTTTGACGATGTTGCAGGGCGATGTCGAAGATAACAATAAACAGCTCATTTCCTGTCGAAGCACCAGTGACTCCTTGCGTCCACGTACGCATTCCTTCTGTGACAAGCGCAACTGACCACAAGGGCGATTCTCGCTTGCCCATCGAGCTCTGGGAAAAGGTGTTGGCCGAGGCGCCGATGGCAACTTGGATGGCTGCTATCAAAGGGAAGGGTTTATTGCGGCGTGCTGTCCATCAACTGCTGCACCGTCAGGTGGTTTCCGGGCTTTCGAAGTTCTGGCCTACGGAGGCCCTGCCACGTCTCTTCCAAGCCTTGTCGGACGCCAAAGGGTTGATATTCGGAGACGTGCCCTTCAACATTCTTTTCGGGCAAGCGCTAACAGTCGATCGTCTGGATATCGCCGTACCCTTGGCTTCCTTCCGCGAGGTACACGCGCTCATCTTGCTATTCGGTTACGATCTCGAGACGCGAATTGAGGGGGGAGACGGTTGCGAGAAAGGATGGGTCTTCAAACATCAAAACGTACGGATAGTGTCTTTTGCCTGCTCGCAACGCTAAACCTTCGGCTAGGACGCGGTTTATATACAACTGTACGAGAGCTGGGGTCGCAGCTCTCTGAATGTGCCGCTTCACTCGCGACGTACTTCGTCTATGACTTTCTTAACCAACTCTTCCATTTATAGCTTCTACACGCCCTGGTCGGAAGCAGGCATCATAGGAGCAGGCAGACAATCATTCTCGATTCCACGGACCACCTCCTTGCGCAGAAGTCTCGATGGCGACATCTTAGGAGAATGCTGCGGCGTTTATTGTTCCAGGAAACCTCGATCGACGGCATCCGGTATCGGCGTCGATGTGGTGACTTGGGGAGGGTTAGATTTGAAACAGGATCCATGTCGTTGTGAAAAAAATATGTTCGCCCGGCCGATGGCGTGGATTCTGTCCTTACTGGGTGAATGTCGCAACGTCGACTGCGGTTTCTACAACTCCATTGTCGATCCTTCTCCACCAATGAGCCTCCCCACCGGTACTCTGGAGCAGCTCCTCGTGAAGGCCGAACATCTTTTGTCGCATATCCCCTTGATGCGACTGGTGGCTTATGCAGAGCCGGGCCTTCACTTTGACAGAAAGGACCCAAATTTGAGGGCCAGTTGCATATACGTGAATCCGATTGGAACATCGTGGCGCGCTAACTACGTTGGGCGGATCCTACCCGCAGCAATGGGTTCTAAACATAGCGCCCGGGGGGATGATATGACCGTAAGTGGTCATGAACAAAAGTCACGCTCAGGCTGATCGTCGTCTACGAATAGCGGCTCCCCGTGCGAAAGGGGAAAAAAATCAAGGACATGCTCGTCCTGGGACCTCCAGGCGACGAAGCTCCATTCTTGAATACCATGTATTCACACCAGATTCAAACTCTCGAGGGCCTGGTACAATCGCTTTGCCGGAGCTCAGGTCTCATCCCCGTGCGTGGCCCTGTCCGAGATAAACTCTGTCCTGATACGTTGCAGAGTCAGACTGGCCGATATCCCTTCCCTGGGACCAATACAGACCTATTGCACGTCAGGATGCCTAGCAAATATGAGGTACGACGCAGGTGTATTCCAAAACGCCGTCCTCACAGTCTACGGGATTCAGGAACTACCTTTCTTTGCACCGCCTGCTTCACCTTCAAACTGTGAGTATCATGCCTCTGTACCTTGACTTGAGTTACGAAGCGAGCGAATGCAGCGGCGACAGTATACACCGGATACGAACGGTCGTTGTTGCCCGACTTCAAAAGCGAAGACTTTGATGATGGCGAGAGAATGCTGGTTCAACTGCCAATATACGACGCGAAGAGACGGCTCGTACGACCCTGGGAGCAGTACGATGCGTTGAGGCCTGGGACTATCGTGCTGGTGACCGCAGAGTTGCAAGCACATGTAAACGGCCCGTGCGTGGTAAGTCTTGGATGGCGTACATCACTTGGTCTCCACTAAACGGTGTCGCAGACTTGGCTATTCGCTATGAACTACCTGCAAATTTTGGTGCCAGCAGATATGCTAAGAGAGCAATACGTTCAAGACTTTCCTTCGCGGGAGAAGCCAAGCGGCGGAGTGTGATAAGAGGTCTTGCTTACAGGCTTTTGTACCTACATGTCGGATCTGTAATTCACCAGGGTGTTCTGACTGCCATCTAGGCAGTGCCCCTATCTCTACTGTTGCCACATCTCTTGCATGGATAGACAGACCGCCCCTACCTCTTCTCTTGCTGCAACTCTTTCTACTTGAACGCCTCCCAGCACTTCCTTCGACGTTCGGGGTTTACCAGCGCACTCATCTGACCATGGATATATGTAGGAGGGAAGGATTACGCGCCATGCAAGTTTAAGTGGGTGATCAGCGAGTGAGCCCTTGCACGAACCATTGCATGAACCATTGCACGAACCGCTGGATGTCTGTAGGCACGCCGCGAGGACGACCTATTCTACGTATTGGTGTATGAACCATTGTACACTCGATCGCGTTCAAGGCGCGTTGAACCAAGGAGCACAAGGAGGCACGAGACCGAGAAAGACACGTGGTTCGTCACACTGGTTGATGAGGAAATGGGCGCTTGAAGCCGCCACTCATCCCGACTTCACCTCAACCATTGCCTCGGTCGCAGCGACATCGGGATGGGTTCTGGCAACCCTCGCAGCTAGCTGGACCCTGGAGGTCCTCTGGCGACGCAATAGTTGCGCTGGGTTCAGGTAACCCTCGCAGCCGGCTGGACTCGGGGGTGTCGTTGTCCCTTCTCGCCTTGCCTCGACGCTATTCATCCGACATTGCCTTGATTCCCCAGTAGCGGCGACACCGTTCATGTTCAAGGACCTTCGTCAGTGTTCCCTCACTGCCATACACGACATGTCTTTGATCTTTCAAAACAGTGACATTTGTCTTGCTGGTGTAAACCTCAGTAAGTGTGCGGTCCTATTGACGTTCTGACTGCATTTCCTGACAACTGTCGATTCCCCAGATGTTGGGACCAGCGAGTCGACCAGATACTGTGTAAGGTGTGGGGGCGACCCCCCTCCAGTACCCTCTTCGAGCATTGTGACCAAGGAGGTTTCCTCAACGCTCCCACAAGAGGCGACTGCGGCGCGGCAGAGAGCTGGGAAGAAGACAGCTATCACCGGCGCGGCACGCGTTCCATCCTTGAGAAACCTCAAATCCGCGAAGGCCGGATCGGGGTCCACGCCTTGAGATGGCCAATCGACTTCCCTTTGTTTTACTAGTGTAGCGGCCTAAACGTTTTGTTCCGTACTCTCCCTCCCTTGTAACACGACATGTCCATTTATATTGCTTGACGACGCGCCGCGACGTGCGACAATTTATCGCCCGGATGTGTTTACCTCTCGAATCGGCGGGACTTCTATGTTCTCATTACTACGGTGCTCATCTCCCCAGTGGCTCGCCTGCCCCAGTTTGCAATGCTTTGACACCCATTTTCTCAGCCACGTGCACGAGGTGCCCTTTGTGCCAATCTCCGTGGCTCGAACTTGCTCTCCCTTCTGCAATCCTTTCTGTGTCATTCCCCATGGTTTCGTGCCGCCGATCCCGCCCCAAGCCAGCGCATTCACGTTGCAGCTCAACCTCAAAAGTGAGGCCCAACTTACGAAGATCCATCCGCTCTTTGCCTGCGAAATCGTCTGGTAAATCGTCCGGTAAAGGAGAGGTCGATGTCGATGGAGGTCATGATGTCTCTATGTCAAGTGGCGATGAAGACCAGGAGGTTGGAAGTGACATGGCAGTCGACGACTGGGACTCCGGTATTATGTGTCTTTCTCAGCCATACTTTCGTGTGCCTAACCTAGAATTTGAACCTCTTCAAAGGATCCCTTGTTCCGCCATCGCGATTTGCTCCTCTTCTTCCCCATCCTGCTTTGGCCCCGTTCAATTCTCACGCTCTTCATGGCGACCTCATTCGCAATCCCGCCATGAATGACAGACACACCTTTGTATCCGCCAATGAAGCCGGCTCAGACGTTACTGCGATAGGCACTCCGCTGGCTCTTCGGGATAACCAGCACGTTCATCATACCTTCCCTGAGATGTCACCCACCTGCCTTTTAGCGGCAGTATCAACGACACCAGTAGCTGAAGGCATGACCCCAAGAGACGACTTGGTATTGAGCCCAAATCTGTTATCGCGAGGTAATTTTTGTCAATACCTTCTTTTGGAGAAAACTTCATCATGATCACGTTTACAGATGAAGGGGTACCACCGTCGTCGTATCTCAAAAGCAGCACGCCGGATGCCTCTGACAAGTTTGTGCTGGAATCTCAACACATCGGACACGCGCGGAATACTTCCAACGGTAGAGTTACTAAAGATCCAACGCCAACGAGGGTGACAGTAGTTGTTGGTTCAGCCTCCCGGAAGCCGTACAGCATTGAGGGAAACGATACGGCCATGGTAAGGGATGAGTGGAAGGAGGAAACTAGCGGCAGGAGCTCAGAGGAGGACGACCCAACGCCCGGCGACTGTCTAGTAACTTACCAGACGGGGTGGGACGGCGAGAGTAATGAGGGCGATCACGACTCTGCCTCAGTCAACGATCCCATCAATCAGGAGTGGCGCAGTGACAGTGGCAGCGACGGTGCTGTTGACGACAGCAGGAAATCGTGGGGCAGCGAGAGTGTGGAGGGTGATCACAACCCTTCCTCGGTCAACGATCCCATCAATCAGGAGTGGCGCAGTGACAGTGGCAGTGAGGGCGAGGAAGAGGTGAAGGTGGAACAGGAGATGGATCAGGACGACCCATTGTCTACCATCGCTGCCGTAGTCGCCGAGGATGGGTGGAACGAGGAGAGCGACGAAGGGAGCTCCGAGGAGGAGGATCGCATGCTTGGCGACGGTGCTGCTGACGACAGCAGGAAATCGTGGGGCAGCGAGAGTGTGGAGGGCGATAACAAGCCACCTTCCAACCATGACCCCGTCCACAGGGAGTGGCGTGATGACAGTGGCAGTGAGGGCGAGGAAGAGGTGAAGGTGGAACAGGAGATGGATCAGGACGACCCAATGTCCAGCACTGCCAGTGTTGCGGCGGGGGATCGGTGGAACGAGGAGAGCGACGAAGGGAGCTCCGAGGAGGAGGATCGCATGCTTGGCGACGATGCTGCTGACGACAGCAGGAAATCGTGGGGCAGCGAGAGTGTGGAGGGCGATAACAAGCCACCTTCCAACCATGACCCCGTCCACAGGGAGTGGCGTGATGACAGTGGCAGTGAGGGCGAGGAAGAGGTGAAGGTGGAACAGGAGATGGATCAGGACGACCCAATGTCCAGCACTGCCAGTGTTGCGGCGGGGGATCGGTGGAACGAGGAGAGCGACGAAGGGAGCTCCGAGGAGGAGGATCGCATGCTTGGCGACGATGCTGCTGACGACAGCAAGAAATCGTGGGGCAGCGAGAGTGTGGAGGGCGATCACAACCCTTCCTCGGCCAACGATCCCATCAATCAGGAGTGGCGTGGTGACAGTGGCAGTGAGGGCGAGGAAGAGGTGAAGGTGGAACAAGTGATGGATCAGGACGACCCAATGTCTACCATCGCTGCTGTAGTTGTAGTCGCCGAGGATGGGTGGAACGAGGAGGATCGCGAGAGGATCGCGCGGCAGGGCGATCCCGTGCTCGGAGACGGTGGCGTTGCGGAGGTGGAGGAGGGAGAGCAAGTGGGACAGGACGATCCAATGTCCACCATTGCTGCTATCATCGCCGAGGAGGATCACGACGCCGTTACGACGGTGGAAGAAGCGGAGCAGGGAACCCATGAGGAGCAAGACCCCCCAATGTCCAGCATCGCCAGTGGCAGTGAGGGCGAGGAAGCGGTGAAGGTGGAGAAGGAGATGGATCAGGACGACCCAATGTCCAGCACTGCCAGTGTTGCGGCGGGGGATCGGTGGAACGAGGAGAAGAACGACGAAGGGAGCTCCGAGGAGGAGGATCGCATGCTCAGCGACGGTGCTGCTGACGACAGCAAGAAATCGTGGGGCAGCGAGAGTGTGGAGGGCGATGACAAGCCACCTTCCAACCATGACCCCGTCCACGGGGAGTGGCGTGATGATAGTCATGGGGAGGATGACAAGGGCGACGTAGGCGAGCTAGTGTCCCCATATTATGATCACCCCGCGCGGGTCAACAACAGCGAAATAGAATGGCAAGCCCAGTCGCAGGCTATGCCTACCATCGACATGCTTATGGGGTACGGACAGGACAATGGGCTGGAATCATTTGCTGACGACGAACGGGACACTGTCAGTGAAGTTGGCTCCCTCGGATTCGGTGTGACTAAACCGCTCGCGATCCAGGCTCACTCCTCCATCAGTTCCTCCGTCCGCCGCCGTTCTCAGCTATACACTAACCCCCAGGAGCAAAATGACGACATGAATAACCCTCCTGCTCCTAACTTCGACAGGTCACCTAGTCGTCCAATCCTCGTTGAACAAAGTCACGCAAGGGTTCTTCTTTGGAGAAATGATGTACCCCCACGCATTGAAACATCTTCTGTCCTCGGGAGAGACAGGAGTGTCGGTACCATCGGGAATGATGGAGGTGGAGCAATTGGACACCGTTACAACAACCCTGAGCCTACGCCGTCTGCACTAAATCGAGCTTCTACGCCCCTCTTCCTCAACAGTCCTTCCGAATGTCACAGCTATCAAATATCTACGATATCTACAACCCGTCGCAACACTTCCCGAATTCCATCACCTTGGGACCATCGTAGCCCAGAGCCTTCTGCACATGGACCAGCCGGCTTTCAGAACGCCCGTAGTCCGTCACCTTGGGACCATCGTAGCCCAAAGCCTTCTGCACATGGACCAGCCGGCTTTCAGAACGCCCGTAGTCCGTCACCTTGGGACCATCGTAGCCCAAAGCCTTCTGCACATGGACCAGCCGGCTTTCAGAACGCCCGTAGTCCGTCACCTTGGGACCATCGTAGCCCAAAGCCTTCTGCACATGGACCAGCCGGCTTTCAGAACGCCCGAAGTCCGTCACCTTGGGACCATCGTAGCCCAGAGCCTTCTGCACATGGACCAGCTGGCTTTCAGAACGCCCGTAGTCCGTCACCTTGGGACCATCGTAGCCCAAAGCCTTCTGCACATGGACCAGCCGGCTTTCAGAACGCCCGTAGTCCGTCACCTTGGGACCATCGTAGCCCAAAGCCTTCTGCACATGGACCAGCCGGCTTTCAGAACGCCCGTAGTCCGTCACCTTGGGACCATCGTAGCCCAGAGCCTTCTGCACATGGACCAGCCGGCTTTCAGAACGCCCGAAGTCCGTCACCTTGGGATCATCGTAGTCACCCCGAACCGTCCCTAGCACCTTGGGGGACGTCCAGAGCTCAGAGTCGTGAACACACTTCTCACAGCGATCAGTCGCCTTTCGACAATGGATTTGATCGGGGCTTCTGGGGACACCATCCTACCCCAGGCTCCTTCTCTGAGGATAATGCCCACGCGACTTCCATGCATGGCGACACTGAGAGTGACGGTGGCAATGAAAAGGTATTAATAAGTCTCCAGATTAATATTGGACCAACTTCTCATTTTGTTGACAGCCTTATCCTAACAACGGGAAACATCCCAAGCGTGACAAGAGTCAACGTCCCTATCCCGGCGAAGAGGAACGTCAGAAGCATGGCAAGCATCACCGTCGACGTCGGAAACACTGTGTCCACTGTGCTCCTCCCAATACCGACGACGGAATGTCTGACTCAGACGAAGCTTCCGGACCTCCTCAGCGCACTTACAATGTCCGACATCTTGACCCAAAAGGTCTTGTATTGAAGGTTGTTGTCTTAATCTCACTACATTGCTGTCGTAGCTCATACAATCGTTAGTCCGAAATCAGAATCCACTGCGATCGTACCTTAATGGAGCGTAGTCTGAAAATAGCCACTGAGGACATGATTCGCAGCTTCACGCTCAAGCCGTATGGCCCGATTCGTCCCACAGTCGCCAATTTCGCAATGGACGCTCGCCCTCAGAAGGGCATAACTACTGCTTGGAACAAACGCCTCATCGAGGTGTTCGTGCAAGACTTCATGGAACAACCCCAGTACACTTGTAAGGACCCTGCAAAGATCGAACACCATTTCAAGCAGCATCTGTACCAACTCAAGCAACGCGCGGCAAAGCTTCCGACGCCCGAAGCTGCCAAAGCCAAGAGTCGCGAAAACAGGCGGCGCGCAGTTAGTGCTCTGATATTCCTTCGCTGTGAAAGACTGACCCTTTGCTTTCAGCTACGAGAGCGTCGCGTCAAGGCGTGTAGGAACTACTCTCGACAAGATCCCACCCTGCATCGTTTTCTCGATTTGTTGGGTAGGCTACCCTATTATGCCATGAGTGGAGATGAGACGGACGCCGATGCTAGCACATCAATCGGGATTGGGAAGACTATCGATGGGTATTCAATAACCAATCTACCTTGGCGCTCTTCAGACCCAGAAGTAACCCATTGGTTCCGGACATTCGATCTACTTCACCTCTCTACACGATACATGATGACCGGCAACCCGACACCCGGCGAATGGCCACGAGTAAGACTGCCGTCATCACGTATCGAAAAACACAAGGCAGAGCCACCTCTTGGGCTTCCAGAGAACTTCTACGGCTCAGCTTTTCTTCAAAGCCTCCATCCAATGGAAAGACAGCGCCTGAAGGTCCAAACATCCATGGACCTCTCTTTTTCTAGAGAAATTGAAACGTGAGTATTTGTACTTGAGTGCACAAACAGACGCTCACCCGCCCGCTCCTTAGTCTCGCGGCTCGATATGCACATATTCGTACGAGACATGATCGACCCCTTGATGTTTGATCACACCAGTATACTAAGACCCGCACTAATCTACGTATCATATATACGACACCGGCTGGAACCGTGATTGCCTCTGCACAAGTGTCCCTCGTCTCGCATCCGACCCAGACTCTATCTGTAACATTCGTACCCTAAGCCCTTTTGTAATAGCACATTTTCATACCAACATCATGACCTCTCTTTGTCTATTCGCTCAATCACTAGATGGCCTTGAGTCTGGAAACTCAACAGGTCACGCGATCACGAGGGTCTGGAGATTCTCAGAGGATTCAGTAGGCGCCGCTCTTTTGTTCTGCTCGCTTTCATGCGCTTGGTCCATCCTATCATTTCACTCATGCAGGTACGTGCACCACGACTACGACATTTAAACGTTCAAATTCACCTTCAGTCAGCGCCACTTTACCCGCAATGTCACACCACGATTTTCCCTACTCTTCCCATAGATTTCGTTTCGCGTCTAACGCAGAGTACGCAATTTCTCCGCCTGCTCTCAGACGAGGTGCCTGGCTCAAGCGTCCTGTGGTTGCATTCACGTTGGGCATCTTGACAGCCTTACTCGGGAAGCAGTCCGTTGTCCATGCCTCAACTATCATCGATGCATACCTTACACCACATATTTCCTCTGGCCAAATGCCCATAGACGCCACATTCGCTGTCCTTACTTCTATCACTGACCGCCTACTCGCGAATGCTACACCCGCCTCCGTCCCTCCTCGCAACCTTGCTCTATTTGGTGGCGGCGCTCGAGTTAACTCTCTTCTCACTTCTGCTACCTACAATCCTCACGCACATGGTTCAGTAGGCCCACTACGGAGAGGCCTTCGCTGGGTTCGAGACACGATGCTCGGTGTCGAATTTTCTCGACTGCACATGAGTCGTCCCAGGGATGCTCTCAGCGAGAATATGGAACTTGGAAGGTGTTGGGAATTCGAGGGTCCCACGGGTCACATAGCCATTGAATTGCCAGAGGTCGTCACCATAACCGACGCCAGTGTGGCTTACATCCCTGCTCCCCTCCTCTCGCAGGTTGCTGTAGGCCGTGCGCCGCGCAGAGTAACCATGTGGGGCCTGGCCGACAACACGACTGCTCAGCATTTTACCGAGTCCCACGCGCCGTCCCTTTTTACAGCGAATCACCGGAACCCTCCTGGTATGCACTACACCGATAGGTTCGTCAAGCTTGGAGGGTTCGTTTTCGACATCGATTCGTCGCATCACCAGTTCTTTGCCATGGATCCTGATTCTGCCACGATACAAACATCTCTGGTCATTTTTGAAGTGAATAATAATCACGGTTCAAGCACAACATGTCTATATTATTTAGGGGTGTACGGTATAGAAGTCTCCTAAACTCCTGTATAATGATCATGTGAATCTATGCCTCCCCCCAGCATGACCAGGCTGTCGTGTTCAATTCCCAGCGATATATGTATCCCATAACTTTGTACAACGACATTCTATCCAAATTCTACCTTAGTATGGAGATGAAGTGCATCAACCGCCCAATTTGGAGCGAATTGTGTGTTAATGTTTGTTACTTGTTGATCCATGATATCCGCTGACTCACAATTCATGCTGGTTTCCCACCCTCTCTTTTCATCCCTCTCCTTTGTTCCACTGTTCCTCAAGCTCCAGCTCATTGCCACTCTCTTGCCTGTATTCGAATATCGCGCTGGTATCTGGTATCCCTCGCTACTTGTTGGACTCTGGTAGTCCTTCGAGACCATCGTATCGTGCTGGATTCCAGTAATCCTTGCGTGTCGTTGGGTCTTACCATCGATCCTTGTTCGGAAACTATCGAAGGTATTTTTTTTCCTTCTTTTTTTGCTGTCCCTACTTTTTTTGAATAGATAGTGACGTCCATTTTCTAGGCTACAGTTCGACAATCATGCTAAGCTTCGTAGTGACAAGGACCGAAGAGACTGGCCAAAGAGCATGGTAAGGTTACCTTACGTCTTTCGATGAGGTTCTCCCAACCCAACCTCCCTATTATGAAGCGCATTGGCCAAACTGGTGCTGGGCAGGATCCGACCTCTTGCCCGCAATCTGGACACGTTTGCAAGAAGACCTTGTCTGCCTCTTCCCAATACATGCTCTTCTTCAACTCCGTATAGGCGGTAAATGTTTTGGCGTCGCCGCCAATCCGGTCAAGAATGTAGAGCATATCCATCCCGGAGAGTACGTTGATGATTTTCTCGCGAAACTTTGCCACTAGACATTCTTCGCAGAAAATGTGCCCGCACGGCAACCTAAAACATCGTGGTCAGCGTTATGTAAATGCGACAATCAAGGCTACACACATGCAGGGTCCTTCCATGATTTCATCGCATATTCCGCATGTCAATGCTTTCTTCATCTCGCTGAGAAGCTGCTAAAGGTTAGTTGCATTGCACATGATGAATGTTATCGGCGTACTGCTTCATCTTCGTTCTTACAACTCTTCTTTAGACAAGCTGCCATCGATGGATGAGTTGATGTGGGCGTAGAAAGTATTGCTGGGGGGATGTGTCGAACGCTCTCTTTTTAAAGTTGGACGCGTGCACACCAGTGGCTCTGATTGTGACTGTTCGCTCGGACGTCGATCTCGTCTCTTTCAGCCTGCGCTTTCATGTACGTCTTTCCCTTGATCAATCCATTGTTGGATTAAATCTCTCCTTGCCCGTTCGCCCAAAGGGAGGACCCTCCGCTCCTTTCCTTGGCACGGGCGGCGTCCGTAAATGGGCCCTTTCATTTCGAGCCGGCTTGCCCGCGGAGGTACCTGCGCTCTCTGCACGCGGGTCATGTACATCCTTTTGATCTCCCGTTTCCACGCCATGACTGCCAGCGCCAGCGCTCACCGCCGTTCAAACCACGCCCGAGATGCGTACGCCACGCCACATCGACGCGTTCCACACGTCCTGCCAACGTGAACCGACTCGACATTGGACCGGGCAAGCTGGTTCCGCCGTAGTCTGGTTGCTTTTCCCCCGATCTCGTTTGCCAGTGGACGTGGCGTGCCGTGATGGATGTGTCGGTGTCTTGGTGAGCTCTGAGCATTCCCATCCTCTGGTTCTCACCTTCGTGTCCTTTATCACAGTCATAGCGATCGTGGATTGATGCGCACGCCGAGTCTCTCGTCATGGTCCCAGCTGACCTCAGTCAGTCGCCTTTGCGTCTGACCATAACCACTTGTTCGAGCGTTGGGAAGGACGTCGGTTTTTCGTGGGCCGGTCCATCCTGCTGTGTTCCAATTCCTCGAGTCAAAGCGGATACGGCAAGCGGATACGGCTGATGTACCTTGTGCGCACTCCCTCCTCCGCTCTCCATAACCTCACATTCTCTTCTTCAGTTAGGTGGGTCCATCCTCGTCTCCCGTTTGTTGCTCGTGCTCACGTACAACTAGAAGATGCGCAGGCTGTTGACGCGTAGCTTGGTGCTTGAGTCGGTAGGCAGTCTTTGGGCACATCGGTACAACCCTTACAAGGTCATGTTGATAGAGCTTTGAAGCCGTGGTCAGCACGTTCCGTCTCTCCCTGGTTGGCCGCTTGCCTGAAAATCCTGGATCGTTCGTAGTCGCCGAACATCATGGCCCAGTGCACTGTTGTTAGCAAGTTCTGCTTGAATATCGAGCGGATGGGGTGCGTTCGCCGACGTGTCCAGTGAGCGGCGCTGCTCGCAACATGAGGTGCATAAAGTTACCCCTCAAGCGGGTCGCCATGTTTCTGATAGACATGTGAAGTAGGTTACAGGAATGTAGACTTACTATCAAGGGAACGGAGGCGAACCAATGTAGGGGAATGAGCGCTGCGTTGCTTACTTTAAGACTTGTTGGGGTCAAAGTAATAGAAATTGATGCCGCCGCTGGCGGCTCAGTTGCCGAGCCTGGTCGCCAGCTTCCTTGAGCAAGAACCAAACCGATGTTGACTGATCTCAAAGGCTTAGTACTGGTCGACATCGGTAACGCCTTGTCGAAGCAATAATTTGGGAGCGACCATAGGAGGCTGAACCACGACGCTTCGACGCGCGTCTTCAGGGTTATGCGAGGGGAACTGGGGCACTAGGGGATGCGACCACGGTGACGATTGATCAGATAGGGTGCCTCGGTACTCATCCAGATGATGCGACCAACTCCTCCATCTTACAGTATCATCCATAACCAGAACGCGGAGGCCCCCAACGTTCCCGATTCTATACTTCGTCAACGTCTACGCAAAGGAGGAGGCGTGTTTGTGTCGTTAGTGGCGGCGAGGTGGTAGAAGGAGGAGGAGCAACAGTATAGCGACTCACCAACATCAACTTCAACATCAGTTCGGTGTCCACCCCAGCGTCAACCTCTACGATTTCCGGTGGCTTTGTTGGGGGGAGGGGCCGATCGAATAGGGAATCGCGGCCGAAGACGAAAGGCCCACGAGACATCGTTGGTTCGCCGTTCGTTTTGATCATCGTGAGCGTGCATTGGCGCTAGTGATGGATGAGGAACGACTGCACAGCCACCGATCGTTAACGGAACGTCCTCCACTACGATATGACAGAACTTCGCATTATACGTGAACTGCTTTCGACAAAACACGCCACTCGACGGCGGATGATCAAGGTGGTGAAGAGATGGTTGATTTCCAAGGTTATAATGCAGTTAATGTCGGATATTCTTCGATACCCAGTTAAACGCCTGGATAGTTGGATCATAGTGTGAGCAGTTTTTCGCTATCTCAACGCTTACAGTGCTTAAACAGTACACAGAAACGCGCGCCACCAGAGCGAGCACGACGCAGAGTCCCAACACATCACCATCCGAGGCTACCGTCGCGGAATGGGCGTTTTGACGGCGCACGTTTATGTAGACGATCAGTACACTTTCCAGCGTCATACGATCTTTGGCACTGGGGCGTGTATTCGAGCAGAGACGGCTGTTGTGTGTTTGTAAGTCCCTTGCAGAAATCCAAGTCTTTCCAGCTAATTCGTCTCCAGTGACATATATCACTAGTTGCATGTCCAAACGTCATTGTTGTATCTACCCGATACGGTCTTGTGTACTTGTAAGTCCCCTTCCTGGCTGCCAAACACTCCAGCTGACTTGTCTCCAGTGTTCTCTATCATGTTTGTCGTCGCATCTACATCGAATTTCACCAAAGCGCTATCTTGGGAATACGCCCATATGAATGCCTCACCCTCGCGCTTCGCGGAATTTGTCGCTAACCCACGAACAGAAAGTTGAATTGGCTGTCAGGGAGGGCAGACGAACGCGATTCAGGAACTCGCCTCCGTTCATGGTAACAGCCGTTCGTCTGGGTTGCGCCGCGGCGTCTTGAGTGTGCCCTTGTTGCGTGTGGCAGCGTTGCGTGTCAGCGGGTCTGGTGCACGCATTCGCAACTGACGGGAGACGACGCCTCAGACGACGCCTCAGACGTGTCACGTCTACGATCCACTGCCACGCGCCTCTCTCATCTCGCTCCCGGCCTGGTAAGTTCCCGTGTCTACGGCTACGCCTGCGTTTGCTAATCTCCTGCGCATATCAGACACGACCCTCCATGTGCTATCCCACTGCGAGTTCACGTATAGACGGGATGGTCGGAGGCGCGTCACTCAGTATGCCTGATTCATACTTTATGTGTACTTTCTGACCAAGTATCCATGATTGATACTTTATGTGTACTTTCTGACAAAGTATCCATGATTAATACTTTCCTCGTACTTTTTATAACTTATACTTCATCGTTACTTTATCGTTACTTAGCATTTTGGAGTATTGAAAGGTTCTTTGTTTATATATTACTGATTCATTACTACTTTACTAGTTCTACTTGAAGTATTGAGCCTCGCCTCGTTCATTACTTCACCCGAAAATATTCTAAAAGTTAGCAACAAGTAAGTATAAGAAAAAAAACTATTGATTACAGATATTAGTTTGTTAAGTCTTTGGGACTTTAAGCTTACTTTCGGGCATATTATTGAATGTGGCAGTGTAAAATATTGTAAGTGAAAGTAATTAAATAATAATCCGTTTACTTGAATATTATTTTCATCGATCCCAGGGTGAAAGTATCAATCCGTGCACGGCGTGTGATGGCATTTGCTGGCAGTCAGGACTCAGCGATGCTTTTGTCCTATAGATCCGGCTATCCCACAGCTATCAAATACCTTCTTCGCCCTATTTGCCGACGGCGTGATGTAAGGCTTGGATGTGAGCCGTTCTCGTCGCCGGCGGAAGTTGGTGCCAGTGTGCTCTTTGAGTCAGTCAGTGCCGAGCCAGTGGCCATCAGAACAATCGCAGAAAAATCACAGAAATACCTTGCGCGGCTTCTTGAATACTTTTTGGGGCTCCGTGCTCCACTGAAAAGGCTAGGTCTATAACCTTGTCTTTCTGAGACATTTGTTTGGCCCAAAAAGCCCTCAAAAAAGTTACCCAAAGGGCGGAAGTATATGTGATTTTATCCCTTGTCATTCATTATCAGTTCGAGATTGAGAAGGGACAGAGCTCAGGGGTGCCCGGCGTAGAAATTGCTGAGCGCTAAGCGTGCAGTGACCGCCTTCTAAACTCAACACTTTCAAGTTTCAACTAGCTGCCAAACTGTGAGGCACGACGACGCAAACTAGAACCCGGCTAGGGCTTTAATCTAAGTCGAGAAGGTTCCAGGGTTAAAGACCTTGCTTTTCATTAATCTTTGTATCCGGATGTCGATCGTACGGTATGTGCAGCTACATCAAGCGATAAACCCATCCCTGTCCTCTTTCCTAGCTCGCATCCTATGGTTCACTCCGAGCGTCAACTTGAACAGTCTTCCGCATAACTCCTCCGGTTTGTCGGCGAAAGGGTACGGTGCTCCCAACCTGTACGCTGCCCCAAGCCCGGAACATACGGCAATCTCGTGCATGTCTTCATTCATCCGAAGGTGAGCAATAGGTAAGACACGTTCTCACATCAGAATGACAGCGCGACTTACTCAGAATCGTCCACGCTCCCGCGAAATAGGTGTGCCTTTTACCGTTCAAGAACATCATCCAAGGCACGGTTCCTGCGTAATGCTGCCACCGATGCGACTGTCTAACCCAACCATATAGGTCAACCCAGACAGCTGGACAGGAAACCGCTTACTGCTTCCACCATTTCTCCGCGATAACTTTCTCCTTATCGATTTCGCTCTTGGTCCACATCCCCTCGGAACCGTCCTTATCCAAGAATATAGTCTGAAATACGTGATCTTCGAGAGGGGGAAGTTCCCCATCAGCAAGGCTCACAGCGTGTATCGATCTACGTGGATCCGATGCGCTGGCAGCACGGTCATCGTTTGCCTGGTCGTCATCTATCGCAGAGTTGGAACTCGTAACTTATAGACTCGTGGAGGAGTGCCTACCAAATGTTCCTTTCTTTCCATCTCCACCCGGGCCGAAGGGACTTTCTCCTTTGAATTGTGGCTGATAATTCGTCAAGTCAAACGACATCTCGATCTTCTTCTTGTCTTCTGGATACGAACGGACATCTGGTATGGAATTAGTATCATCGCGGAGAAGGTGCACGGAAAGGATAAACGACGAACAGTACAGAGGGTTGAAGTTATCCTTCGCAAACTCAACAGCTTTCTTGGTTTCTTCGTCTCCTTCAGCAAGGCGTTTCTTGGATGGAAGATCGTCGCTGAAGCGAACTCGGTAGTACTAATTGGGAAACAAGATCGTCGTTAGCAGCCTTGATTCATCAAGGAGGTCACTGAACTACCTTTTCTAGGTACCCTAGATCATTATGGGTGACAGTGATATCCCACAAATATTTGACGTTTCCTAATACTTTCCTCTCCATCCAGCTCGCGTCCTTTCCCAAAACTTTGAGTGCCGCATCTGCATCGCAGGCTATAATGACGTCGCTGAACATCTCTTCTGTTTCTGCTCCGGCATACCCCTCTATTTCCTGGTCGTTATTGGTACCGAGCGTTGCGCGCGAGTAGATCTTGACGCCTTCACGCTTCTGGCCGTTCGACTGGTCGACGTACTTGACTGATCTCTGCATACCCGTGACTTCTACCCGGAGCCTAACTTCAACATTGCCTCTGGACTCGACTTCCTTCTTCCATCGTCTATAAACTTCTCCGAGGCAAGGAAAGGCCCTCATCTCAGGGATACCGTTTACGAAGCTTTCCTTGCTATAGTCGAACAGGCGCATGCTCTTGTCCGTGAACAACCTTTCAACAATGGCGGTCGAGACGTAAGGCGTCTGATTACCCGTGCCCATGAACAACGCCACGAGAGGAAAGACCAGTGCCTCTGCAAACGTCTTTGGGAAGCGGAAGAGAGTGAGCGAGAGATGGATAGGCATGAGACCGAACACTGGTTCTAAGACCGGGTTTGAGGTGACCTTCAAAAACGTGGAGAATCTCTTGATGGAATCCTTGTGTTGGTCGAGCAGTGCGGCGGGGAAAACGTTGCTCCCTGGAAACCGCCATTTAGACAAAGGCGGGCATTTGTAACAGATATATCTTACAATAGTCTTCGCCGACCTCTCGACCAAAACTGATTTGGAAGCCAACTTCGGAAGGTGTGCAGCCGAGCTTCTCGAACATCGAGTAAGTATTTCCGAAAACTGGGGAACCGCCTTGAACGCCATCGTTGATGTAACTCGCGCCATATTTCTTTGCATTGATCGGCGTCGAGGTGGCCATTCCACCCGGAGACGACGAACGTTCGAATAGCACTACTTCGAACTCGCCTGGGCAGAGCGAGAGGGCGTATGCCGCAGACATTCCTGCCGCGCCCCCGCCAACAATTGCCACTCGTTTCCTGTTATCTGCTGTTTGCGACATAGAAGATGGTGGTCAAGAAATGGACAGTGTCTCTTATGAAGCAGCTGACGGAAACACGGATGTGATCGAAGGGATATCCCGAGACGTGATCAGTAAGTCGTCTTCAACAGAGAAGATTACGGCGTCGAGATGAAAGATCTAGCAAGGGCTAGGAGTATGTATGTATACTGTAGATCATATGCATCTTGGCATGATTGGACTCGCAGTTGGTGACCTTGGTGAAAGACTCCCGTACTATGGATAAAATTCCCTTATATAGAAGGTTTTGAAGAAGGCTATTTTTATCGGCATCAGATAATTTCCTAAATGGGCATATTCTCACTACTTTTATATGTCAAACTTGTATCGAGGCTCACGCAAGGGCCAAGGCCCATATTGGCTTGAGGCATCAACTCCCTAGCGTAATCTGCTTTTAGGCTAGTGCCAATATCAGGAAATGTCCCAACGTTTAGAAAAATGTTCCATCATCTACTATGCCCCGATTTTCTTGTTGACAAAAGATATCCTTGTCTCTTCCATTCCTCCTTTGGCCAAATGGCAACCAAATAGCGCAAGACTCTGCTACATCCAGCAGGAATTGTGTATTTGGTAGTTATTGATACTTACTTCTTTCTCTTGTACTCTCACTTACACAAAATCACCATGTTTGATCCTCTTACATCGTCCTCTCTGAGTTTTCCGCCCATAACTGGGCGTGTTCCAGTTAGACAGGGTTAAAGCATTACTGAAGTTACTGAAGAAGTGAAGGGAGGAATGAACTGTTTTATTGTAGCACCTGTACCATATAGGGCCGCAGCATCAATTTTCAACAATATAATATAACACCACACCTCAACTTGAATCGGTGTCAACATTGTCCTTGGCATCCAACATCTTCACGACTTCTGACATTGGAGGTCGGTCTGAAGGCTCCTGGGCCCAGCAATTGGTCACAATGCTTAACAAGTCCTCACTGACGCCCTTCGATGTTCCATCACTGCTCGGGTATGAACAGGGTGGTCGCTTTCCATCCATCACTTGAAGAGTGACAGTGATATCATATCCAAATTCGTGGAACGGGATGCGACCAGTGCAAAGCTACACAACCAAAGGCGGATAATGTAAGTATCCACCAAATTGGCGGAGGGTAATGGACACGCACTTCCACGCATGTGCAGGCGAATGAATATACATCCGTAGCCTTTGTTCTCCCAAATTTTGTTTCGGTGGATTGAGGCGTTCCCATGAATAGTTCGGGAGCCATCCAGCGCACAGCACCAGGGACGGAGGAACCTTCATCCGAGAACGTCGTTTCCGCCAGTATTGCCAATCCGAAGTCAGCAATGCGGACGTGCCAGTCAGAGTCCATCAATATATTCGCCTATTTAAGGGTGAGCGAGGTTCATATATATGAAGCAGAAGTTAGAACACTCACTCCTCGAAGATCTCCGTGAATGATATTTTCGCTATGGAGATATTCCATTCCCTCAGCGATCTCACGTAGCTATACCCAATAATTAATATCGTCCTCACAGTCCCTCCCCGGGGTGACGTTGAACGTACATGTTGGTTGACGAGGAAATCTCCGTTTCTTTGCATGTAAACGATGATCGTTCCATTTTGCATCCACGGTGAAAGGAGGGAGACAGACGGCGAGAATGTCTGCGCATCAATTCCCAGGAACGGGAGCACATACTTATGCTGGGCCTTCTTCCAGAGAAGGGCCTCGCGACAGATCATCTACCATCACCACTGGTCAGCAATTCGTGTCCATTAAGCTCAACGACAATTACCTTGTATGCGTTGTGCCGGTCGTTGCCCTTTAAAAATATCCGCAGACGTTTTAAAGCAACTTGCGAACCCTGGTAAGAAGCTAAGAATATATCAGCATACCCTCCACCATTGACGGCTCCGTTCTGCAACAAGGTGACACCATCCACCATCAGTGGCGGGGGCAATATACCACTCGCCACCGACAACCGGTAGTACAGCTTATGGACTGCGTCATACAGTGTCCTTCCTGTGTCTTTTGTGTTTGATAAGAACCCTTTGTCGAGCATCTGTAGGTTGGATATGGTCACGCCTTTGCGCCTTATTGTGATGATACTCACATCCTGGATGAGGTTAAGCAAGTTCTGAGCATTCGGGCCACGTAATCCGAGCGCAGCGCGACGATGTTCTGGCTGCAAGAGTATAGCACCCAAGACATGGTAAATTTCCTCATCATCGTGTAGGAGTGCATCAATTAATGCGGAGTTTGGTGCAGCGTTCAAATCATTCGCCAACTATAGGGATACATTTATATTAGCTATAGAACCAGAAAGGATCTCAACGTACTTTAAGTAAGCGTACGCGAGTATCCAGCGCTCCGACGAGATTATGGAGTGGATCCAGGGTCTGTATTCGTGATCTCTCTTCTATCAACTTCCTACATGCCTAGCCTGAGGGTCAAGAAGAAAGGTTGGACGGAGGAATGACGTACTGCGCTATTTCGAAATTATCCCCAACAACTCCTGAAAGCAAAGTGATCGTGTTCTTGAGCAATGAGGAAGTTCAGAATTCAGAGCCACTTCAGTCCTGCCACTTCGCTCACCTGAAAAATGTGTCCTTCAAGATGTGATCCCTCATCTTGCAAAGTGATCCGAGCTTGGTCCCGTACACGCCTTCAAGTCATGAGTTCCACAACACTGCATGGCATGAATCAGACTTACCTTCGTGTCTTTCTCCATCGTATCGCAGACGTGAACGTCGATACAAGTTGTCCCCAAGACTTAATTGCTGTGTCTTGTGAAGGGAGGCCATCGTTTTGCACAGTTGTTGTTGACTCATACATGGCCTGTACCGACGTTAGGAAACTACTGTGATCGAACGCCGACTGGCTATCAATAGTTTCGGTTGGTGTGATTGTACTCCCAAGTGTCGGTCCTTCAGCTGCAAACGGGGAGCCATTGGAGGGCCCGGGTGGGATTTCCAAATGTATGCCATGTTTTCTAGTTGGCTGAGGTGCTGGCTTTCTAGGCAAGACGGATTCAACGTGTCCAGCGGATACCGAGCGTTCTTCCGTCGAACTCTTGACCTTGGAATTGCTTCCAAAACTGTCAAATATCACACGATGAGCTCGACATTGGGCATGTAAAGGGGATATAGTAGAACCTCGGGCTGCAATAACAGACCGAGCGCTCAACCGTCGCGGACGCCTACTTCCCGCCTTGACGTTGACTTCCCCATTCACCACGTACCTAAGTCGCTTCTTCCATTTTTTCAGCCGTATAATAGCGTCCATGGCCATCAGTGTCCCTAAGCCTCAGATGAGTAACGGCGCAACTCCAACCCACTGCGAGGTGCATCTGGTTCTTGCGGCGGCAGTGCCATGGGAACTTTGCAGTGTTGGGTGACAATGGTGAGTAACATCAATGCTCATTGTGCTATAACTGTTCATTGATGATCATCCCCCAGCGATGGGCTCCCATGTTCATTGACGACGAACGCAATGCCAGGTCGGGAAGAATCTGTCTTGCTGACTTTGGGTCAGCCTGTGGCCGAGATCGTAGCCGAATTCTCTGGGATTCCAGGATTGGATCTTGGTGTAAAATCGTTGTTCAATATAGTAGAGCTGTGCTATAACGTCAGCTATAACAAGTGAGCATCTTGGGACATTCGTCTTGGGACTTGACTTATCGGTTCAAAGGCAGGCGGCTAAACAACTCGGGGAACGATGTTACAAATTGCTGAAGGGTTTGAACGAGCGGATGCAAAGTCGTCCACATTCCAATCTGAATTATGCCTCGGATGAGATCGAAAGGTAACCTGCGAGCTAGTCCCCTTGCTTTAATCTGGAACTGATTTGGTCCAAGTTGTTTAAACAAGATCCAAATACGAGTCGAGCAGTGGTCGGAATGGAAGTGGTGGAAAGCCTTTCTCCGACAAAATGAAATCAAGATGGATATCGAGGAAAGCCATACGGAGATCGACCGTTGCATCCAAACATTCCAGGCAATGCTTCAGGGCCTTCCACGCAGATGACGATGCTTATTGGATATTGGATCTTAGCTCCATGCTGAAATCATCAGCTATCACTGGCAGCGAGAGTTCGCTGCGAAGGTCCAAACCGACTTTGGCAACCTAGCGCAAAGGCTTGCTAGCGTCGAAATTGACTTGAAGCAGATCGTTACCGATGCTCACAATGAAAAGGCCTCCCATGAAATCCTACAGAGCTTCCAAAAGGTAAGGACACCTAGTTACACAGTAACCATTCGAACTCTCACTGCCCTATCTTGACGTAGATCGCCCGTCAAGTGAAAGAACCTGGCATAAGAAGCGGTCTCTCCCAAAACTTGTCCGATCTGTTAAGAGATCTAGAGGAACAACTCCCAGACATGAATCTTCAAAGTAGCGAAATCCGTCGTCTCAGCACAACACCTATTTCAACCTCCCTTCGAGTGGATGTATACGAAGGCATCTACCTAGAGCGTCGTAAGGTGAGTATTAGGGAACTTCGCACGGCTACTGTCAACGACCACACACTGCGAGTGAGTCAAATTCCCCTCTTGCCATTGGGATCTGGGAATGTATCTTTTGCCCACTAATACACTATGTAGAGATTCGAGCGTGAAGTTAAAATCTGGGACCAAGTGTGGAAACTCGATCGGGGGAGGCATATATTACCTTTTTATGGTTTTTGTATTAGCGACGGAGTTCGCCCGTGAGTAACAGTTTGTCGGAACACTCGAGGATTCTAAGACAAAGTTTCTTAACAGGTGCACTATTAGCCAATGGCAACAGAATGGCTCAGCAATTTCATACGTTAAGCTACACGACACGCAGATCGACTACAAAGTATTGGTAAAGTTCCTATTCACACTTAATCTCGATTTCCCCTTATGCGGGAGTATGTACAGATCAAGGGCATAGCGCAAGGCGTCCAAATCCTCCATGAAATGAACCCGCCAATTGTACACGGCGATTTGAAGGGGGTGAGTACTCGATGCGAATGCACGATCATGCATCATGCCGAAGCTGACCATCCCCCCGGCATGTGTAGGAAAACATCATGATTAGCGACGCCGGTTCTCCTCTTATTGCTAATTTCGGCCTTTCAAAGGTGCGGCGCTCGACGGTGTCTTTGTGTCAAGAATCAGCTAGGTTCCTTAGATTATAGAAGACATCGGTGCCGAAGTCACCTACAGTGGAAGTTTAGATGAATCGTACAGATGGTTCGCCCCCGAGATATTTGACGGACAGCCTATGATGGCCACGATGTCCGACATCTACTCCTTGGCCATGACAATTTATGAGGTCGGTGACTACTCACGGAGCATCGGATACTGATACATAATATACGTAGCTCCTCACTCACTCGCGTCCATTCTCTGACCTCAAGTTGAACCATTCCGTGTCAACTCTCATCGTTGAGGGTAGGAGGCCTCCACGTCCTAACTCAGCAGAGGTCGTACAAAGGGGCCTCGACGATTCTCTATGGGGTCTCATAACTCAATGTTGGCAAGGAGACCCTCTTCGCCGGCCCACAATTTCTGAAGCCATTACTTCCCTTGATAAGATATGAACAGAGCGACTGTAAATCTAGGTAGAACGCAAGTAGCAATCTCGCGAGAGACCATCTTGCGAGGAAATGTCCTTACCGCACTTAAATGTCTCGGGATCAAATGAATGAATTGTAGGCAAGTTACCTATTCCAGCTTGGCGGGTAGGATACCTACATGATTTTCGAAGAAAGCCTTATCTCTATTAGTGAATAACAGCCGTGCGTGCGTGTTGTTGCATCGCTACCATCCGTTATCGCAACCGTAAATCAATTCGAGCGCTGCACCGGGTAATTACTCGAGTGGGCAAGATGAGACCCCACATGAAAGCCGCGTCAGTTATAAATCATCCACGATGGTACCTGCGAAGCGCTCAGCGGGAGACTTTGCCGGAAAGAAGAGCCGTACCGACGAAGATAGTGTACTCGACTTGAAATTCTTCAAATAACACCGATATCCAGTCATGCAGCGGATTTGGGGTGACGGACACACGCTTGTCGTCTGTGTACGAGCGTAGCGTTGTCTCCATAATTCGCTCAAGCACTTCCGATCCCCGATCCTGCCCACATAGCACAATTTGCATCTCCTCGAGCGTCCGCGACACCGAAACACACTCGGACTGTGCAACCGCGGAAGAATACGCCGAGCCTAAGCCAATACGTCGGAAGCGGCGAAGATAAGGCGAAAGGATGATGTCTTGCACCTCGTCGTCTCGCATGTACGACTGGCCGCTCGTGAAGTTGCGGATACGAGGACGCTGCATGAGATGCCCGAGAATTAATGGACCGTGGATGGGTCCCATAGAGAGCGATTCGATCGAGGCAGGTATCACATCTGCAAGTTGGTAGAAGAGATTCTGGCTCAAGTTGATGATAGTGAGTGATCGTAGGTTTGAACAGAGGGCGAGAAGGTCGTGAACAACAACGACAGGCCATGACGGCGACCCGTAATCGAGTTCGGCATTGTATGCCCCGTCGACTGGACCAATCCAGAGGTGCTGAATAAGGGACGCAGAGTGATTGAAAGCCTCATAAATATTGCGAATATGTCGAGCCTTGGTCAGGTGGACAGAATGATAGAGCAAAGGGGTCATCCAAGTTTGAGTCTCCTTGCACACCAGGGCGAGTGGCAACAAGGCACTACGATGTTTGGTGTTCCCCACATGGACGAAGACTGGTTTATCTATGTGAGCGGCGTGCTGATAACTCGAATACGAGAGTTTACCCTAGAATAGCATTGTTTTCAGAAAGTAAGCAATGTATGGAGCGGGCACTCACTTTGCGTATGATCTCTGGTGGTAGCGAAGGCATATTTTGGGCGGCAAGCGAAGTTCCTGGCCTTTGTGCGCGTTGAAACGCAGATGCGACACTAGCTGGGTTGAACCAGGAAGGAGAGAAGTCAGGATCGATCCGTGGCAACCACATCGTTACTCTTTATACAAAGTCCCTCGATTGCTGGCATAGTTGTGTTCCATAATTGGCTTTCCCATACCATCCCCTTCCATGCACCGGCGAAAAGTCACTGGCGACTGTTAAGGTGTGTCAAATGGACACGTCGCTGTTCTTGCTTCGACCCATTGGCTTCTGAAATTGAGAACCACACCGGTAACCTGTCAGGCGCTTGCAGTGTAATAGATTCGATGTATGCACTTTGTATGTTAGAACAGGATGCCAATACATGCTAGAATGTTGGCTAATTGCGAACGTAGCTCGCATACATTCTCTAAAAGGGGTACCAGGTCCGGACAAATAAGGACAAAGAGAGACGCGCAGCGTCTGGCCGTCCCATTGTCGTGAAATGCTGTGTGCCATTTCGATGAGGTGTTTTGCTGAAGCAATACAGGGCATGGCGGCAGCACGTAGATAGTGAAGAGCAGCCATGAGGCCTAGAGGATTAGTATTGAGAAGAACGGTACGTCGGAATAAGTCACACCGATTACACTGCAAGAGATTTGAGAGAATCCCATTCCGCTGGACTGTTTTACGAGGCTTGCGAGCAATGAGCGTAAAAAGGGAAGGCTAGAGACCATCGTCGACTGAACCAATAGGGTCATCAGGCTTGGCTTTGAGTTCAGGAAATGGCGGCAAAATCACCTCTTCTATCCCAGGAGGGCGTGCCATTCCCGCAGTGTAGTTAAAATTGAGTGCAGGGGGTTGGGGTCCAGTACGCCAGAGAGTCGGTCGCCTCTGTTCTCAGATTATCGGCTCATCGTCGTCTCGAGTGCTGGTTTACGAGGTAAGAGGCGAGTGCTGATCTCGTAGTTGTAGTAGGAGAAATGCTACATGATCCATACCAGTAAGAGACACAGCCTCTGTCGCGTCCGTTATTTTGCCACTTTCTCTCCATTTCCTCTCTTTACGCGTCGTTTAGACGCGTCTGTCAGACGCTCAGTCGTTATTGCTTCCGATTCATGTCAAAATAATGGGGGTTTGACCAAAGTTCAGAGGAGGGGGACTCTATTTTGTGGGAAGGCCTTGGACGTAAGGCGGGAAGCTAACGGACGGACGAAAAAGCCAGCGAGCCTGAAGCACGACGACACCCAGAGTACGTTGATCATCGATCAGGCGTCGCCCGCAACTGGGGCTATTGCTCCCTTTCCAGCGCCGCCGCTCGCAAAGCCCGTACTGTGTCTTTTAACAGTCGAGATTCAGCAACATTTGCTCACTCCTGCGCGTCCGGGGTCCGAGGTTTTTTCGTGGCACGCTAGGAGCCCGATGTTCCTCCAGGTACAAACCATTCACCATCCACCGTCACCGTTCAATGTGTCAACTAATCAGTTCATTCATCCTTCTTGGCTCGCTCCGACAACACAAACCGCGACGTCTGCAACCATTGACCTCTGACCTTCAAAGCTCTTGCCCACTTGACGTCGTGCCAACTTTCCAGGATCAGAAGAAACAATTTTCTGGTCAACTTTCTTTTGTTGTGTTGTCACAAGTGAAGGAGCTTGATGCTTACAGTTGAAGGGGTAGACTTTTCTGAGTAGCTAACTAAATCACTAAGTAGCAGACACTTACACTGCCATTTGGAAGACAATATTAAATCCCACAATAATGACAATTAATGAACATACTAGCACTTCAAAGTGAGCTACCGCCGGCGCGTCCCGCGGATCCATATTTAATGTTCCTCACGGAGGTATCTCGCTCGCCTATCGTTCCCATAGCGTGAAACATGTTGATTTGGAAGTGAGGGACTTGCCCTAAGCTCGAGCAAGGAGAAGGGAAAGATCGGAACGCGTCGGCCGTTGGTGTCTATTACCAAATAAGGCATTAATTCCCGCCCCGACCCCCTGTCTTTCAAAGCGCGCGCCTCGCGCCGCACGCTGAACAGCCAAATCGCTCAATACGCCGCTTTTCGCATTTCAACCATAGCTCAATGATACAAATATGCCGCGCGGAGGACGGCCAAGTATTCAAAGTGAGTCGTTGCACTTCGGAATATCGTACAATTCTGAGCCGCAGTAGGTTAATGCATCTCTGCGAGATATTGAACGGTGAGCGGCACCAGTTGGCTGCGCCGCGCGGGTATGTATACTTACAGTAGCATAGCATAGGGAGCCTGGAGCTCTTTGTGCATCAGGAGGCTGGGGTTGATCCTGACGCGGTCCTAGCATACCTTTCCGATGGGAGGCGTCTCACCAACACAAATATTCGCGAGTTGGCAGGAGCACACGACCAGGTGCGAGTGTCCGGTATCCAAGTATGTTATGTAGTCCTTGACAGGCCGTCAGGCGATCTTCGTATTCAATAAGCACTATCTGGATGAGGACCTGGACGATGTCTTACGGGAACTCCGAGTCGAACCACCTTTGCAGCCTCCAATAGAAGGTATGTTCCCCGTGACGCTTCGCCCAACGCATCTGACAGAAACTAGAGAACATTGCGGCCACCCCCCCTTTCCGACCGTCGCAGTTGGCGGCCTCCTACTTGAACACTGCCCACATGCACGCAGAGCACGTCAACAATCTCCTAGTATCCCTCCACTACCAACACGATTCTATCTGCATTGCATCGAACAGCCTGGATCTCCATGTCCTGAACATCGTCGACGTATTTGAGGGAGTAGCGGTGGGTGCGCGCAAGGAGCTAGAGAAACAAGCTACGCTACTGGCTGGGGTTGAAGCCGACTTGGAGATCATATGCCGGGTGAGGATTCATGTAGACTTCTTGTCTCCCGCAGCTCGACAAGCAATACAAGGCGGCGACAGGCCACGGACGCTGGGGGATTATGTTTCGAATACGAAGATGAGGCAGGTAGCCGACACATGTTCGAGGACTCATGGTGCGTACTACACTCTCGTGGCTAGCCACTACATAATTGACTTCCTACGAAGATGAATTGCGCAACAAGTTCATACAAACGGAGCAGGCAGTTGCGCAGCTCACTGATGGTGCCACAGTTGTTCGCACACTTGTGTCGTCGACCGAGTTAGTGAATATTTCCTTATTCTTAGTCCTACGCTGACTCGACCGGAAGATTACTGGAGGGGGCAGAGGATACGAGTCGCCGCGCGCAGAGTCTCTTGCAGGAAATATCAAACGTGGCCTCCAAACTTGAAAGTAAGCGAGCCTCTACAACTTTAGTACGCTCTGTCTAACACCAAGAACCAGGTCCCGTCAATAATCCTGATGCGATCATCCAAGGTGAGGCACTCTTCAATGACGTTAGCGTTAGGACGTAGGCGACTGACTGATCTAGACCTCAAGCAGCTGGACATCGGGCTTCGCAATGAAGTGCGGTTCATGGCCGATGCGAAGGTAACTCATAGCTTCTTCTATGCTAGAACCATTGGTCACATGTGCAGAAAAGAATGCCTATACAGAGCATTGCATGGGGATATTGCAGCGCATCAGCATCCTGAACAATGACTTGATCCAGCTGCCACCCGCTCTCTCCAGCCTGCAGGCGAGTTTCCGAGGGAAAACTAGTTTCTCGCACATACAGCGCCTCCATCATATGCTCTACGCCTATGGCGCTACCGTAATCGAGATCGTTCGGCGCAAAGAATTCTGTTCGTCATCCAAGTGCCCTGAACATCTTTCTTGCGCCTTACTTTAACTTAGCCCGGTTCTTCAATCAACGTGCGCAGAGCATTTTAGAAGTCATGGCAAAACTATCGTGAGTTTCCTTCCCGGTACTCCAACGGCCCCAACTTACGCCTATTTCAGTGCCAGCGAACGGAAACGACGTCAAGTTTACCGTGGCGAGGTACACGGTCAGCTTCCCTTCGAGGCGAAAGGTCTGGATGACCCTGTACCGACACTTGACTTCACCACTGCCCTCGGCTCTGACGTCGCCTACTCCCTCGAACGCGAGGACGTGGACGGTGAGATCCACATTGCCTGTGCTAATTATCCTCGAGCCTTCTGTACTTATCCAACCTTCTCCGCAGGCTTGCTTGGAGTCTTGGATGAATTGGAGCAGATTTCCCGC
Source organism: Pleurotus ostreatus (assembly GCF_014466165.1). Taxonomy (NCBI): domain Eukaryota; kingdom Fungi; phylum Basidiomycota; class Agaricomycetes; order Agaricales; family Pleurotaceae; genus Pleurotus; species Pleurotus ostreatus. The sequence goes on along the minus strand of NW_023503161.1, from coordinate 1,238,381 downwards.
ACAAGTAACGACGCCATCGCTTTGGGCGCTATCAGAGAGTCTAGAGGAGCACTGGAAAAGCTGATTGTCAAGATGGACAGCTTGGAGTCGGCGTTTGACCGCATTGCAGAGCGATCCCGTGAGTGGGGTGTCCTGAGACAATCACCATATGGCCTCTAACTTCTCTGTAGTCCTTTCCGCGTCTCGCTTGTCATCGTCGAGGCGTAGACGTAAGCCATTGCACATCTATTCGTCGCATTGCACTAACTCTCAAGTAGTATCAGAAGCGGACGAACAAGCCTTTCTAGAGTTACAAGATCAGCTACAAGTGGCCCAAGATTCCAAGGCTCAGCAGGAACGTCAGTACCAGGAAGACCGAGATGCCCTACAGATAGAAATCTCCCGGCTCCAAGGGGATCTTACTGAAGCACAAGATACTGCAGCCCAGGAGCGGGCGCGGGCAGACCGTTTGGAAAGGGAACTCCATCAGGTTCGTGCCCAAGCTGAAGGGGAGTCTACGGCGCGCCGGGTCATAGACGAGCGGCACGTCGAACTCCTTGCCCACGTGCAGGATCAGCACAAGGAGCTAGCTAAAGCGCTTTCGGAGGCCACTGAGCAAGCCAAGGAAGCAGAACTCGCGCGTCAAGAGCTCGCTCGCATCAGGGCGGAATTCGAAGACGTCAAGGCTCTCGAAACTCGCAATTCGGACAAGGTAGCAAGCTTACTGGAGGAGCAGGCGAACAACCTACTCAGGCTCGAGGAGGCACGAGCGAGGGGAGAGGACCTTGAAGCACAGATCCAGGCTGCTAGGTCGGAGAGCGACGAGGTGCACCGTGCGCTTACCGAAGCTGCACGCGAGAAGGACAGGCTGCTTCGCGCCCAAGCGAGCGAACACGACCGCATCATCCGTGACCATATCGCCGAGGCGGATGGTGATAGAGCCGTCTTGGAGCAACGTTTCCACGAATTGAAGGCCATTCTGGAGGACACCGAACGCCAACTGAAGGATGCGCAGGCAAGCGTGGATGTGGGCAATGCTGATGCCATTGGTTTACGGGAGGAGCTGCAACGTGTTGAACACGAGCTAAGGGAAGCACACCATGTTGAACGCCTCCTGCGTGAAGACCTTGGTGCTGGCAGGGCATCCCAATCTGGCTTCGAGCAACGATTGGAAAGTTCGGAACAACTCATCGCACAAATCCTTGACGTTGCCCTTGCCTTTCGCGTGTCACACATCAAAGCAATGGCCACAGCACAGGCGGTGACAGCGCATCCAAACTCGACGACCAAGCCATCTATGAACTTGGCAGATTCTGTTTTCGGGCCCAGTATGAGACACAGTATCATCGGCCACCCCGACGACCCCTCCCCAATTGATCCGTCTGACCCTCATGCAGCTCTGGACGCACTGCGAGCATTTGACCACGATCGCTTCTTAGAGGCTATCGGGAAGACCGGATCGACGATCAGAAAGTGGCAGAAACAGTGCAAGGAATATCGCGAACGAGCGAAAGGCAAGATCTCGTTCAGGAACTTTGCAAAGGGCGACCTGGCCCTCTTCCTGCCCACGCGGAATTCGGTGTCTAAACCCTGGGCTGCCTTCAATGGTATGTACTCCTATTTTCTTATTTCATGTTCTTCCGACGTTGTGCCCGAACCGAGATTTCACCGCTTACATGTTTCGACACAGTATCCTTCCCGCATTATTTCCTACAAGCTTCAGGGCACCTTGCGGAACAACTCAAGACTCGAGAATGGATAGTGGCGCGCATCACCTCCATAACAGAATGTTTGGTCGATAGAAACGTGAGTTTCGCTCATTTAGTAGCGGTCGCTATAGATTGCCCGTTGATCAGCTAAACCGCTCATTGACTATCTCTCAGGACCCTTCAAGCAACCCCTTTGGTTTGGGTGATGGCATCAAGTATTACATGCTCGAAGTCGAGGATTGGACGCAGCCGAGTTCACAAAACAAGCGCAAAAGTTCGTCGAAGAGACCTTCGGGTGATCGCGATAAGGAACCCACAGAAGCTCTTCCCTTAACAGCTGGCACAAGTCCACCGGATATCCTCCCTGGGCCTCCACAGGCAGAGGTGGAAGACACCTTTCGTGTTACCCGTCCTCCAACATCGCACCTCTTCCCTTCGCGAGCTCGCTCGAACTCATCGCCCTCCGCTGGACCATCCTCTCTTTCACGTCTTCTGGCTCAAGCCGACGCTCAGCCATCTCGCCTAGAAGCTATTCCTCCTTCGCGAAGCCAGACACCATCTCCGATTGACGAAGCGGTCAACGCTTCTTCCCCACGGGGTACCTCTTTCCACACGACATCTCCCCCGGCAACATATCCCCAAGCAACCTTGCCACAACCGCCATCCTCACCCTCGCAAGTAACCGGTTCAGCATCTTCTAATGTCCCCGCTATACCTTCACCGCTGCGTCCAGGTTCCCGAGCCTCAAGACTATCATCTGCGTCCCGTTTCTCTGTCGGTCGTGTCCCTCCATTAGTCATGGGAAGTTCATCTGCCTCACCTGCTGTAGCTGCCAAGGCGGCTGCCACGACGGCCTTATCAGAGCCTCCAATAGCCTCTTCACCATCATCTGGCGAGGGAAACCCGTTTGGTCGGCCGTCCACACCATCACCAGATGGCTCAGCTTCAGAAGGAATGTCTAATTTCCTTAACCGACGACGTACGACATCGTATCATGTCCCTGCACCCTCCGTTGCCAGTCACTCGGCAGGTTCCGGTGTTTCTGTTCGTCCAAGTCTTACGGCGACGGGTACGCTAGCGAGTCTTGCGAGTAGCTGGGGCGTTTCCTTTGGCCGAAGGAAGGCGTCAGAATTAAACGGCAGTCATGTCAAGAATGGATCGGAGAGTGCGACGCCAAACCAACCATCGGGTGGAGATAGCACAGCCGAGTCCGCTACTAATGCTCTCAAGCGTTTATAAACCTGAAGTGTCATTTTATGTATTCGCATCACGCCCTGATTTGTTACTTGCGATTAATTGTCTCTCGCTATCTTCTCTATCATATTTTCTGTGCATTGTTCTTGTTCGTTCAATAATATCCAGCATTCGTTTCAGTTAAAGCAGTCCACTAGCTAAGCGCCTGGCATATATTGTATAGTCCTTTCAGACTACTACCTTCCGTATTCAACTACGCTTCAATATCGATCTTCAAGGCTGTTAAGGTCCTTCCGTAAGTCGTTTGTACGTTGTTTGCCTATCCTCGCGATTGATCCAGTGAAAAGGTTGATCAGTCGCCATACACTGAGTCTACTGTCGTGTTGCGGTGGCACCTGCATACCAAGCCATCTGGATAAGTTGAGTATCTCCGGGCGAATCTTGGGCGACCTTGGCCATCGTTGAACATAACGAGCGCACGGTGTCGTACTCAACGTAGCAGACGAGAACAGACGTAACTCAGTTGCACCCTGCAGACGTGAGAATGGTGGCGGTAACATCCGGTAGCGATCCGAAAGGGTCAATCATCAACTAAACCATTTCAATGCAGCATCCCCACATCTGGGGAAATTTCGATGAAATTCCTCCCTCGCACGAGCAGATATCTACGACTTGGCAACGGAGAAACCTGTAAAGTGCAGGGATGGCAAGGCTCCGACATTTCTTGCCTATAGCACACGAACTGAATAGGAATTCCCTTGTTGAAGGGGACCCATAGAGGAGAAGGTGTTGGGACCAGCAGCACCTTGCGGCGAGAAAGTCATAAGTAGGACCAACTCCATCTTTGATTTGTTGGGAACTAAGCATCCCTGAGCGCACCGCGGAAAGCGGAGCAGAGACTGGAAGTAACTATGTCCTCGTTCGGGAAGAGTTTCTTCTCTAAAACCCCCAGGGTCAGGCACCCAAGCCAAAATGAAGAAACAAAACGTCCGTTCTTCCAACGAGTCCAACTTGGAGGGGAATTCACGGAGAATCGCATCACCTGGACAGTTAGCATGGCTACAGTCTGAATCCCCGGCTCGCTTCTTAGTACATATAAAGGATCGACTCTTCGTTCCACCTTTCCTCCATCCACTTCCCAACCTTCTGTCGATACTCAAGTGACAACAATGGGTGGACCAGGAGCAGTAAACACAGGCGGCGACGCTGGATACGCTCACCTTATCGACCCAAGAAGGAAGTGGTACAACAACAAGCGGTATGTCTATTGGACGACTTTGGTATTCTTGGACTAATTGGTTATTCTTCCCTAGCCTCATTGCGCTTAATGGTTGGATCTTCCTCCTGTAAGTGGTATATGACTTACCTTTTCTGCACTTCCTAACGCCATTCATTTCACCAGCCTCATTACCTCGTCAACCAACGGCTATGACGGGAGTATGATGAACGGTCTTCAGTCCCTCCCCCAATGGAGGGATTACTTCAACAACCCTTCTGGTGGCATGCTTGGTCTCCTGAATGCCATCCAAGTATGCTTTTTCCTGTTCCTTCTGCGAGCATATTCTGAACTCCTCGCAGAACATCGGCTGTTTGGCAGCTTACCCATTCTCCCCCTACATCTCTGATGGTCTCGGTCGCAAGTCTGCCATCTTCCTGGGGGCGTGCATCATGTGTATCGCCACTGTGATCCAGACTGCTTCTCAATCTGTCGGCATGTTCATTGGGGCTCGTTTCCTTATTGGTTTCGGTCTTACCTTCGCTGGTAAGTCTTTTCCGTTTACGCCCCTCCCAGATACTCGAGCTAACACGAACTAGCCGGCGCTGCTCCCATGTTGGTCACGGAAATTTCTTATCCCGTATATCGTGGCCCGTTGACTTCAACTTATAACTCTCTTTGGTATTCTGGAGCTATTGTGTACATCTTCATTACGCTTTCCGCTCGGGATTAGGTTTAACGCCCTTCTCCTCCAGTGCTGCCTGGACCACTTTTGGCACTTTCAAAATCGGCAACACCTGGTCTTGGCGTATCCCCTCCGCCCTTCAGGGCCTCCCGTCGATCGCTCAAGTTTTGTTGATCTGGTTCTGCCCCGAATCCCCACGTTGGTTGGCCAGCAAGGGCAAGGAAGACCAAGCTCTCAAAGTCCTTGCTTACTATCACGCTGACGGGAATGTGTAAGTATCCCCTCTTCTTCTTTTATTCGTTCTTTAAGTTTTTTCTCTTTCCAGTAACGACCCTCTTGTGCAATATGAATTCCAAGAAATCAAGAACGCTCTTGAATTCGATCGTACCGTCGCTTCCAATGTTGGATGGAAAGCCCTCGTCGCCACTCCCGGTAACCGAAAGCGCATGCGCATTATTATCGCTCTTGCTTTCTTCTCTCAATGGTCAGGCAACGGTCTTGTCTCGTACTACCTTAACAAGGTGTTCGATTCCATCGGCATTACAGACCCCACCATCCAGGTTTGTTCCCCCACGACTATCCCCACGTCGCCTTACTCATCACTCATTCGCCCGTCTAATTAGCTCCTTATTAACGGTATCCTCCAAATCTGGAACTTGGGATGGGCCCTCCTTGCCTCTGCATTCGTCGATCGCATCGGGCGCCGAATCCTCTTCATGACCTCAGCCATCGGCATGCTCATCTTCTTCGTCCTGCAAACCGTCTGTTCTGCACAGTTCGCATTGAAAGGATCCGACGCTGCTGCGCACGCTGTCATCGCCTTTATCTTCTTGTTCTATATGTCTTACGAGTACGTCCTTTGGCCAGTGACTCCCTGCTGATACTAACTATCTCACGAAGCTTTGCCTTCACTCCTCTCATCGTCTCCTACACTGTCGAGATTTTGCCCTACCCTCTCCGTGCGAAGGGCTTCACGATTTTCAACTTCTCCATCTCCCTTTCTCTCATCTTCAACCAGTACGTCAACCCGGTCGCCCTCGATGCCATCGCCTGGAAATACTACGTATGTCCCATCATATTGTCATCCTTGAGATATACTCACTTCCTCCTACTAGATCGTCTACTGCTGTTGGCTCGCATTTGAGACCGTGTTCCTCTACTTCTTCATCATTGAGACGAAGAACAGATCGCTTGAGGAGACCGCCGCCCTGTTCGATGGAGAGGAGGCCGCTCAGAACATCCACGCCAACCCCGTTGATGTTCGCTACGACGAAAAGGATGAGAAGTCCGCAGGGTCGTCTCACGAGCACATCCAGAGCCTCCCCAAGGTTTAAATCTTGGCAAGTGTATAACGGTTCTAATCATCTCTGGCAGATTAGTTCTCCTCTGTTCTCTATCAATACTTTCTAGGATACCATGTAGGACGGGCGCAGACAGTTTTTGTACGGGTTCGAGTTGTCTTTTCTTTTCACGATCTACGTCAATGCTCTAGATCGTCTCGTATCAATGAGACCTCTATTAGTATTTTCCCCAGCGTACACGACGTCTCTGTATCTATCGACTCCCCATACCATTGTAATACACTAAGCTTTATTTTCCTGCGAGATCTGAGTTGTGCATCGATCAGCCGGACCGACGTAGCAAATCAATCAACCAACTAGGAAGTAGAGTATATTTATTCATCGCTTCTCCCGCTAAACGACTGTGCCTCACTTACAGACAACAGTTTCGGGAGCTTATCTTTGATTGGTTCTACGCTCGGTGCTTATTGAGTGCTTCTTTGAAGAGGATCCGACAGGCACTTACGCGAGGTGAATCGGTGCGCGCACGGCCGATAGAGGGCCTCAAGCGGAGGTAAGATGGAGTTGCTCCCATGCCAGTCAACGGTTCTGTGGGTCGTTGACATATGTTTGAGACCTCCGCGACCTATCCGAACGCGCCAGGTCACCATGAAGAGGACATCGAACCGCAGGGTCCCCCTTCTTTGTCCCAGTCAACCTAACCCCGCGTTCTTAAGTGGCGAGCAATAATACACATTTTGAAAGAGACAGAAAATATTTTATATACCACCAATGAATGAATGGAAGGAATAAACAGTGGGAGCGATGAACCATGGAAATAGAGGGGTCGTCCTAATATAATAGCAGATCACCGGCAAGAGGGCCAGTCTAGTACAGAGTCTAACTCCCTAAGTGACTTCAACCCATCTTACCATCCTTCTTCTTCTGCTTACGAGGTGGTGTTACTGGTCGTCCCATGTTCATACCGCCGTAAGGGTATTTGGCTTTCTTCTCGGCCGGTTTCAATATCTGTATCAAAAAGTCAATTTAGAACGTAGACATAATGGCGAGATACATACCTGGAAGGAGCACAGTAGAGTCTCGTCTACGCTCATCATAGCACCTGCATTATCGAACTCTCCGCAATAATTAGGGGCCGAGAACAGAGTGACGAGATGGCGCTTCGCGAAAAATTCGTAGCCGTCTTCGACGACCTGCGGAACGAGGTGAATAATACTTTACGGAGCTACTAGCCGAACCCACCTGGTGTGCTCTACATATTAAGTCCATGTCATGTTTTTGCAGGAATCTCGACACTACATCGGGGCCAAACGTAAACGAGACGCCACGGTCATTTTCTGACCAGCCAGTGATGTCCTTGTCTGGATCTGACCATAGTAGGTCGCAAAGAAGACCTGAAAGTTGATCACGTGGTCAGTCCATCTCGGCATGAGGCCAGCACCGCCACACACACCTGTGTCTGGGACGTCTGTTGGCCTCATAACCCGGCGAATTTGCTCCATAGATTGCAAGTCCGGACTCAGCCCTCCGTGCATCGTGAAAATTTTTTCGTCCACGATTGCCGCGATGGGTAGGCAGTTGAAGCAATCCGTGAACGTTTTCCATAGCTTGATATTATACCGACGTTTACCTGGAAGAAAGTAGCACATAAAGGAGTTGGTCTTACGTGCATACAAAACCACGTACATTCATCGTAGAACCCGTATATTCTGTTGATACTAGCACATTCGTGATTGCCGCGAAGAATGAAAAAGTTTTCGGGGTATTTGATCTTGTAGGCGAGGAGTAGGCAGATGGTTTCAAGCGATTGTTTACCTCGGTCTACGTAGTCGCCGAGGAAGAGGTAGTTCGCCTCAGGAGGGAAGCCGCCGTATTCGAACAAGCGAAGTAGGTCGTAATATTGACCGTGAATATCACCTAGATTTCGACATTGAGGGGAATCGCAGGAGGCAGTAAAACATTGGATGTTACGAACCGCATATTTTGATGGGTGCCTCCAATTCCAACAATATCGGCTGACCGATGAAGATTTCCCTAGCCTTCGTACACAGATACTTAATCTCGTACTCTTGCAGCTGAACAGGCTTCCCGGGGCGGTTGCCTCGCACTATAAGGTGGATGGGGGGCATCAGAGGACCATTCATAAAGCCGAGTCATCCAGATGCTGTCCAGCATAACCTCGCGTGCCCATCCATTCTTTCCTAGACCAATGATTCCCGGTATCATTGATTTTAACAGCCAACACTCGGTACACAGCACCATCATCGAACGATGTCGTGGCGGGAAAATGGACGGTCAGCATCCTAGTCCGCCCATAGAAAGGAGTGCCCATCCATATCTTCGCCCTACGAGGTCCACTACGACTTCAAAAGTGAACAACAACTCGCCTTCTAATAGACGGTCAATGACCGAGTCAAGATCAATTTCGGTTGCTGAATCTGCCATGGTGTTCTCCCCAACAAACGTTTTCTCTCTCCTCGACTATTCCTGGGGGTAAAATTGGTGCGTCGTTAATCTTTTGGCAGTCGTGGATGCACAGGAAGAGCGGCGAACGGGAAACAAGCAATTTAAGCGTCGAGACAGGCGGCACGACCTTTTTGCGGGTTCAGAATGAATGAAACGATTCAGACGTTTAAAATGACCACGAAGATGGGCTATTGGCGGCCGAGGATGTCGAAGTGAGAGCGTAGTCGGTAAGTTCTCTGGCAGCCAGCACCGCAGAAGGATAAAGGACTGGTACGAGTATCGATGAGACGTTGGTGGGCGGTACAGATAACGCTGGGTTTGACGTACAGTTCCAAACTCGGAAGCTCTCGGATTCCCGCGCCACCGGCATCCCTTAACAGGCAACACCTTCAAGGCATTATTTGAGTTGAATACAGAATGGATGTGTACGGAATGATTAAATATATAGCTACAATGGATTCCAGTGTGTGAACAAAAACGCAAAGCAATAGAACGAGGTCCGTTATGTTATGTATGATAAGTGAAACGTGGGCCGGTATAATTCCATCTGAGTGTCGTTAGTGTCGTAAGCGCAACTACGAAGGAGTATCTACGACGCCTGTGCCCTGTGGCTGGGTGGCTTCACGACGAGCGGCTCGCCTTCGCCTTCGCCTAATGATGAAGATTAATTTATAAATGGACGATCGTTGCTTCACGGACTAACCTCGGGAACAATGGACCTCTGGGCATGATTCTTTCGTCTAGATCTAACGCTATGTTACTCGCAGCTTGGAATCCCTAAGTTACAGCCATCGACCATGAGATCAAGTTCATGAATCATACATACCACTCACCTCTATCCAAGCCACAACATCTGTCATATCTTTGGCTTGCAGAAGGAACTGTTCGCCCTCCAGCCTTACCCGAATGACATTTTTCCTCTTCACATAGTCATTCCCCAACCCGCTCTCAGCATGCTGTAGTGTATATGCTTTGATTAAATCCAGGTCCGACGTGCGTCGTTCATGTGGGTTGCCTTGGGTTATAAGCGTCTGGCTTTTAGAAGAGTTTATGGTAGTAGGAGAAGATCCGCTGCGGAAATGTGAGCGCGAACTAGATGAAGATGTTGGTGCAGTGCTCGACGTCGCACTACTAAGGCCATCGCCCAAGAAGCTAGATGGCCCAGACACAGAGGATGAACTCGTACTGGGACGAGCAATCGACAACGATGATCGAGGCGTGTTCGAAGAGCTTCTCGGCACTCCTGAACTGGGTACGTCGCTCTGCGATCGAGAATGGGATCGCGACTGTGGTTTCAGAAGCTGACCGACAACACCTAAGCGGGACCTGCTACTTGCTGAAGTCGTTATGCTTCGAGGTTGATTAGGTGGCGGGCTTGGTTCCGACGGGTGTAGCTGGATGGTCGTATCAGGTGGCAGTGCGACTTGTACGTGTGTTTGAACCCGCCCACTGGCAGCCTCATCCTCAACCTTTGCGACCATCAACAACTCTCTGTCACCAATCTTCTGCTCTTTTGACCGTCCGTTGCTTGCCGAAGCACCCTTACTGGCTGCGCTCTCTGTTACATCACCGACCCCAACCTTCTTCTCCCACCAGCCTCCAATGACACTGACACCCGCCAGCTCTGGTGGACATTCATACACACGGAACACGGTCCCTTCGAGCTCGCAGACGACTCGACGCCATTTACGGTCCCGTGCCATAATTCCGGGCTTGCTGAACTCCATCTTTCTTGGCATGACAGACTTGAGATAGATATCGTTGCTGTACCGAGGAAGCGTCTCTGAGCCTTCGACGATGTCGTCGCGCGGGTGCGCGAGCAGGCGATGGTGGGGGTGCGGGGGAAATGCAGGATAAGGTGGTGGTTCAGTAGAAGCGGTGAATGTAGGCATGGAGCGTCGACGCTGCAGTGGGCGTGGTGGGGTGAGGGTGTCTCGACTCCCAGAAGGATTATGCCGTTCGTGGACAAGAGCACCATGATTTACGCCGCTCCGTGCACTATCCCTTTCTTTGCCTTTTCCTTTGACAGAAGCAAGCTGCAGTGGTTCTTCGGCAACAATCAACTCTGAATCTTCTGCTGCTTCGTCCGTCGCTTCTCGTATAGGTTTATTTCTGTTTGCTATACTTACCAAGTCTATCATGCTCCTGGAGGCGTGTTTAGATATACCAGGTCGTCTATTTTGAGGCGTCGAATCGAGGTTGAGTTCGAAGGGTCCTGCATGAGGCGTCCGCGGTTGCGAGTTTAGTGCCTTTGCTGAGAAATAGTCGTCGAAGGTAGGCGTCTGAGTGGGATCTGACTCGGGTTCACGTGCTTTACCCTTGCCCTTCCCCGGGCGTGACGCGGCGTCGTCGCCAATGAACGATAGGTCTATTCTTGACACATCTACTTCCGGGAGTAAATGGGGGCCATGCCGTAGGCTGGACGCAAATTGTTCAGAGGCGTGTGCGCCACTTATTATACTGGCAACACTGTCCATAGATCCTCGAGGTCTTCGCATCAGGGTATCCGCACCGTCATCGGGGTCATCATTTTGGGCATCATGGAACTCTTCGTCATCGTCGTCTGATTCTGAGCCATCGTCGCCGTCTCTGGGTTCGTCCCGCCCACGAAGAGGTAAGGCAGGCATACTGCGCAATTGCCCATTTCTGCCCGCCGTGTGCGCTTGCACAGGCGAGTCTGGGCTCGAGACGACGAGTTTCGGTAGGTTGAGAATGGGTAGTGGGGGTTGGCGAGAAATAATAGTCGGAGAGAGGCGGGCATCCGATATTCCGTTTGCGCCGAATCGATGAGACGGAGAAGGCAGGTTGTCGAGACGCAAGGAGGGCGACGACGCCTTTATGTGTGATGGATTCTTCGCGAGCATTTTGCCAGGGATGCCCGATGACTGCAAGCCACCCGATGTATGTGGTCTCTGAGTAGCGTGTGTCGGAGCGGAGGGTGGGACAGGAACGGGAAGTATGAATGATGTCACGGATTGGTCAGTTGGCAAGCCGTCGATATTGCGGCGGGGAGCAGGAAAGTCTCGACGCACGGCATGCGCTCTCGAGGTCGAGCTTCGTGGAGATCCTGACCGGTCAGAACCTTCGTTTTCTTCATTATCATTCATATCCATGTTATGGAGACCCAGAAGCGGCTGTGACATGTATGGCTTGGCGACAATGTGCATACCAGCATCCATCGAGCGCGTCTGGCGAAGGTACGGACTTGTGCCTCCGGCGGTATCTGTGGAATGTCTTGATTTGCGAGCGTGAAAGCGAATACGACCGCGAAGCAGGGAGACCTTTTCAAGAAATTTGCTCGCCCGACCTGTCTTCGGAGGGAGTTGAGATTGCGCTAAGGCCATCGTATAGACGAGAAGCGTACCTGGTTGTCAAATGTTCTCGTTGGCAACTGCGGATCCGGCATCGTTGGCCACGGTCACTCCCCGCGACGTCGAGGAGGAGGCGGAGCGCTGTGGCAGTGCTAGGCGCCCCTGTAGCTCTAGCGCTTATTGGGCTCTTGGACAGGGGTGCCGCGGTGCGTTCAAGGTCAACGATTAAGGATGAAGCTGAGGTGCTTGAAGTTATACGATTCAGGTACCAGTGAAGACCGCTAGATGTTGTGGCTCGCAGATGATATGTATTCATACCATAATTATTGAGTCTCGATCATGCACATCATGATGCCAATACGACAACTGAAACTGATCACGCATCATAAATTGGTAGCAACGGAACATCTGCAACCGCAGACAACAATGTACACCAGAATCGATATCAACAATTAACCCAATGAGGAAAAACAAAAATGAAGTAAGAACAGTACTCTATGTGTTCGTGAGTACCAGACCCAAGTTAGGAGCGTCCATAGAAGCGACGCCAATAAGAAGCGTTGTCAACCTAGGGGGATATCAGTTGCGATACAGCAAGTATTGTAGTAGAATCAGCGTACCCAGTTACGATCAGTAGACACGTCTACAGAAATAGGTATCTTCAGAAGGGGGGCATAGGAAGTCTGCAATGAACTACTCACGCGTATGGAGACACACGTATACCTCGACTGGGCTATCAGCGGTCCTCATGATTGAGCACATATCGCCCTTTCGCCATTCTAATCCCTTGGACCATATTTTGGTCGCTGCCTGGAAGCCAGACGGTCCCACTTCAGCGGTTTGAGAAGACATGCTATTTTTGTGAGGGTGTTGAGCGGTGAAGGGTAACAATATCTATTGATAAGATGTCAGATAAATGATGAGTTTAGAGAACTAAACGGGCGTACAGATGGACCTTGGGGGTGTTTTGAATAGAGGTTCACCTATCCCGGGTACCCTTTTATACATTGGGTGGGAGTGTGTGGCAAGTGGATCGTCCAACCGGCCTCCCTTTGTTCTTCGAGTATTTGCCCGAATAAGCCATGTTCTAAATGAGTGGCGATGGGCGAAGCTGAGCGACCCTTATGGCCACTGCATAAGCGAGAGACACAGCGCATAGTGGCCCAAATTTGCTACAAATTTTGGTCCCCCACGTTGTTTTAATCTGCGAGAACAAAGTGACAATGGTCGGCATCCAAGTTTGAGCTTCGGGGAACTTGACTTACGGTCCGAGGGTAGCGGTAGTGTTATCCACAAATTCCTCAACTGACTTGACGTGCTATCCATCAAATAATCATTTGAGGGTGCCCAGAGTTTAAACAGCGGGTCCACAAGAAAATGGGTATTATGTCAGCGAAGGCTCATGAACTTACTTCCTGAATGGACCGCGGGTGCCAAAATACATTGAGGGCACACGGTACATTCGTCTCCGTCCTTCGAGGATATTTTTACTGGTCGTTTACGTAGCGCCATCCGTTGAAACACTTTCTTTGACCCCATTGTGACTCTTTATGCGAGGTTGTACTGCACCCCATAATATGGATGAGGTGTCATAATATGGGTGTTACAAGCAAGTATAAAGCGGAGTGCTGGATATTTGAACCAATACATAATCCTGTAAACAGTACTGAGCGGATATTAACACGCTCGAATCTGCCTTAATGTGCGATGAGAATTTTCAAGGGGATAGCCGAGGATAGTCGCCGTGTTGAGGTGAATTGGCCGCGGAAGCAACTTGGCCGCTCTCAGCTCTGTACCAACCTGTGGCACCCTTCTACCTGCCTACTGATGCCTAGAATTTCCGGCGAATCTGCAGTCCAGGCTAGTACTACAGGAGTCGAAAAAGGGAGCATCACGTGCCTTCCTTTCATATTCCAAGTCGAGACATAGGCATTCCTCAGAAACTCATCATTCTATCCTATGTCCGGAGGAGATACCCCCAAACTACCGCAAGACGAGCCTTCTGAGAAGGTCAAACCCATAGACGAGAACACTATTTCCCCACTTAATGACACGAAACCCGCAGCGGCGAACGACAGTGATGACAGTAAGGCTGGGCCTGCTCACGACACCCCCACACCCCCCAAGGTCGCTTCGTTTGATGATCCAGAGGCTCAGGCCCTGATAATATCATCACTGAAGTCCCAAATCCTAGATCTTTCTACCCAAGTAACACAACTAAACGGCAAACTCATCCGCTCCTACGATCGCATATCAGACTTGGAGGACTCGCTGCACTCGTCTACTACGAAGCTCGACTCGTCGAAATCGCGTATATCCCTGCTGGAGCGTGAGCGTACTCAACATCTCTCTGCCTTGGACACTGGGTTGTTGGTGGAAAGGACACATGTCACTGCAGAGTTGACGCGTCTCATGGAAAAAGCGAGCGAAGAAGCCATACACCGCGGAGAGGCAGAGAGCAGGAGAACCGAGATAGAGAGAGAGCTAGATGATCTCAGCGCAAGCTTGTTTGAGCAGGCTAATGTCATGGTTAGAGACGCCAGAGGGCAGAAGGCACTAAGCGACCGGAGGGCCAACGAGGCAGAGGTGGCGCTGAGAGCTGCAGAAGAGGCCGTCCAGTTGATGCAACAAAGTCTTCAGCAAATGCAGCACGACAAGGATGAGGCAGAAAAGACGCTCAGAGACATGAAAGGGAAGAACAGGGTAGTCGACCGACCGAATCCAGTCGCGTCACTACGGCTGCTCAATTCGCATGCTCCATACTACGAGTTCCTTTCTTTTATATCTCATCTCCGCTCGCTCCATCTGCCAGCATCTCAGCCGCCCACGATTACTACTCTCCTTCCTTTGCCATTCGTTGCGCGGCTCCTTTCGGAAGACATGTACGTGCCTGATCTCATTTCAACGAGCCTTACTTTCTACGGTCTATTTCCAGGGAACCAACCGTTCGTCTGGACTTGGCGCCCTCGTTGAATTGGCTTTCACGTCGCGCCGTACTTGCGGCCATTCACAACGGGCAGCTCACGATCGAACCCATGGCGACCAGCACTTTGCTAAGCGAACCTTCTGTGCTTAAGCAATCGTCGGCCTCTCCTACTACTGCTTCCCCCCACTCGCCCTTTGTCACCAACACCTCATCCTATAACATCCCTTGTGCACTCTGTGGTACCCCTATATTTGGACATACCGAGAGCCAGCATGGCACGCGACCTCCTACCCACCCTGCATTAGCCTATGGAGGCACGATGAATGCCCAGAATTCATCATGGTCTACATCAATCTTCCGGCGCAACCCCGCTGTCGGTGGTCTCAGCGATTCATCTCCCTCGCGTCCAGACGTGAAGCAAGTATATGTCTTCCGTCTAGCGTCTGCCACTTCATCGTTCCAATCCCTCCCTCTACCAATATCCTTCCCTACATCACTCCAGTCTCACAGCTCAGCCTCGACAGCCTACTCCGCCTCTAACACTCCCTCCACTTCCAGGGTGCCAACGCCATCACAAACCCCTCTACAACTCAGTAGTCCACAGAACACTGCTTCTACTATTTACCCTCTGTGCAGCAATGGCTGGTGTCTTGTCCGTCTTCGCACGACGTGTAGCCTCTGGGCTTATGTGCGCGCGGGTATCGTAGAAAAGGTGTGGGAAGAAGAGATAATGAGCACACAAAGTGGAGTATCTGCCGTTGATGGTGATCAAGAGAAACTTGGAGGACCTCACGCCGTTTCGAGGAAGAACTCCAGCGAAGAACAGAATCCAAATGGAAAGCCACCTATACCTCCTCGACGACGTGGACTGTGGGGCATGGCTAGTGCCCTTGGCGAACGAGCCGCCAGTTGGACCCGAGAGCCAAGTAGGGATAGGACACACAGCGATGCTAAAAGCAGCGACGACGAGAAGCGTTTCACAAATCCCCTTCCACCACCACCGCCTACACACCCCTCAGTCACTCACTCTGACACATCACATGTACCTCCACCCCTACCCAAACGAAGCGAAGGTCGACGCCCCGTCCCGCCGCCCCCATCAACCGATCCATCTGCCCCCATGCCACAGGACGTTGGTGGAACTGGAAGACATCGCCCTGTCCCATCACCCCCATCAACCGAGACGCCCGCGCCCGTTGAGTCCACGACTCAGGATACCCATGATCTCGCGGCCCGTGAGTTCAAACTCTCCGAATCGAGTGCGACAATTGAAGGAGGCACAGACTTCGATCAGCCGCCTGTATCTCCTAGAAGGGTACCACTACCTGAATCAAGACCTGCGACGCCTACGCAGATATTTCGTGGGCCGAAACTAACCCCTAGCTCCACCCCATCGCGTTCTGGATCTCCTACCCCTGGTGTTGCTCCACCTCTACCTCGGAGGGCTGCAGCACGCCCCCGACCGCTCTCCACTCTTGGAGGCGAAGCGCTCCCTACACCAGCGCCCGAGACTCATGATGAACAACCTGCGACCACCGCCGTCATACCGTCGGCAAACGGTGCGGAAGGGCTTGAAGATAAAGCTGATACTCATGATGAAGGGAAAGAGTACGCGCCGGCGCCGGTTGTTGACAACTCTCTTTCTTCTGAAGTGAGAGACACGGACGTTCCCAATCAAGCAGACAAATCAGATCACAACACCGAGCCCGTCCCCGATGAAAAGGATGACAAGCCCGACAGGGAACAGACAGGGGCCACTGAGAAGGAGGCTGAGTCTCTCCCATACAGCGAGTCCCTTCAGAAGGCCGGTGGCGACAAGGAGGCAGACATGTCTGACAAATTCCTATATATCGGGGACTCGACATGGGAGGAACGTGCTTGGAGGGAAATAATTCGGCTGAAGGAAGACATGTTTTTGGCTAGAGTTGGTGCGTCAAGATAGGAGGTCTGTACGTTTCCTGTGCTCGGTTCATAAAGATGTTGTATCTGTGAGCTACTGTAAAGGCTGAGTGAATTGCTTTGGGGGCGTATGCAGACCCATCCCAAAACCGGTTTCCCCTGTTTCCTACGTCTAAACTAACGTTGTGCAGATAGATTCCGGTTCGAGGCAACCACAAAAATAATCTACCAATCCTGTGTCAGGTATTAAGCACATCCAACTCCCACGCCGTATCCTACCCCCACTTGACCACAGACTCAGATGGTCGAGAAACAACAGAATCACTCGCCGTCCGGGTTGTCGTTGCCCGAAACGTAGAGTGGGAGGCGAATCCTCGGTAGACAAAAGCCGGCATACCTTAAACAGACGAGTGGACACGGTGACCTCGTGGGGTGATAAAAGGCGACCGGAAATATCAATTTTTCGACATCCTCGCCGGGGCAGAAGCTGGCAGAAGGCTGCTGATGATCAATTTACGAGAGCCTTGACCGATACACCTCAGTGGAAGCGCTAACAGCGAGTTCCTACATTGCACTACACTCACAGTGCCGTGGCGACTCCTAGCGACCTCACCCGACGCTAACCCTCGGAAATTCAAGAGCAGCGGCAGGAGCTTTTAGTGCGCGTCCCGTGTTCGCCCCATATATCGCCCCCTACCTCGTCGGTGTCGCAAACGTGTGCAGAACACACTCGCCACCACCCCCCAAGGTCCGAGTTGCTTCGCAGCCTCCTTCGGGGCGCTCGATAATTGACGTTTGTTCTCATGCCGCTCCTGTGGGTCTAAGAAAAGGTTACAGGGCCACGGCATTGGCTACCTTTGCCCGTATACCTGCGGTTTGGCGACCCTCCTCCATCTCCAGGTTGTTAACCAATGGAAACACCGCTGTTTGACGAGGCTGACATCTTTGACATACCATGGTACCCCTCTGTAAACCGGAAATCAGGATTCGGGTTCTCCATCTTGATCTATCAAAATAGCTATTGCACTTGCTAGGTAGGCGACCTCTATGTCGATCATCCCGAATTCCGTGTGCCTGTTTGGTCCTCGAGAAAACACAGATGTGACTCAGTGAGTCTTCTAAAGTTGCTATCTCTAAAGCTTGGCGTTTTGACCATGCGCTACTATACCTGCAGGTGTCGATTCTTGACAAGAATACCTTTAAGTATAATCAATCGTGCGATAGGCACGGATTACCGCCGTATGATGGTCTCTCATCCAGTCAACGTTGTCGTCAATTGCTGTTTTATGATGGTATTTGACACGACGTGGGAAGCCGACATCAACTCTGCCCTTGTTCGTCCCATTCATGGCAGTCACAAGGTGAAATTACGTGCGAGTGAACATGTCGGGTATTACTCTCGATTCAGCAGAGCCCATATCACCTTCGCACGATTTATGCAATAAAGCGCACCCATCACTCAAACGTTCCGACTTCTGGGGTTACATGTCTCCGGCTTCGTCGTCCACCCGAGCCAAAAGTTTCCGCCGTCCTGATGTGCGTAGAACAACACGATGAAGTCAGGTTGCCCATTGGATATACCTTAACGGCATGGGCGAATGGTCCTTCACACCCTCCGTATTGAGTTCTTTTATGGGGACAACGAAATGGTATAAAAGAACCAGTGACTCTCCATACTCAATCCGCAAGAGCCCAACAGGTTTCTTACTCCACCGAACTCGCCATGTCTTTCAAAGCTCTCTTCACTCTTACCGTGCTTGCCGTGTCCGCCTTTGCCGCTCCATCCAAGAAGGTCACTTGCAGCGGTGGAAGGACGACTAGCGATGCCAGCGTAGGTTAAAGTTGGTTATGGCACTAACATGGCCGCTGACTGAGCAGCGATAGTGTTGCGTCTGGTTCGACGTCCTGGACGACATTCAAGAGAACCTGTGGGTCTAAAATACCCTGCGTTTTCTGTGGTTATTAACGTTGGTCATAGATTTGACGGTGCTGAGTGTGGCAAGTTAACTTGCTCATTTACGGTAGTCTCTTTTTTCTAACTCTTCAGAATTGCAGGCGAAGAAGTGCACGAGGTACGTTGATAAGATATTGTCCACTTTCCACAACTAATTACATTGTCCATAGTCCCTTCGCGTGAGCTTTTCTGTTAAATCCGGACTGACCGGGCTATTCACAACGCCCCCATTAGTTGACGTTCCATGATGCTATCGGATTCTCCCCGAAGCTATCCCGCCAAGGAAAGTTCGGGTAAGTGCACATGCCGTACTTTCTTTATCCACTAATCTCATCTCTTTGGGTAACTCAATAGTGGTGGAGGCGCGGGTAGGACACTCATAGCCTAGCACATGCTCCACATTTTGACATCTTCGCAGACGGTTCTCTCATGGCACATACGGAGATCGAGGCGGCCTTCAGCAAGTGCTTTCCCCTTGGTAAACACTTGCAGTCTAACACGGTCACGTAGATGCAAACAACGGTATCGATGACATCGTCGAGGTCCAGAGGCCCTTCGCCATCAAGCATAAAGTATCCTTTGGTGACTTGTAAGTTGCACCGCAGTGCTCCATGGCGCAACTGCTAATTGTAAAATAGCATCCAATTTGCTGGTGCGGTTGGTGTAAGCAACTGTGCTGGAGGCCCCCGACTTGAATTCCTGGCTGGCCGTTCGAATCACTCCATCGCATCCCCTGACCTCCTTGTCCCCGAGCCCAGCGACTCGGTGGATGCCATATTGGCCAGAATGGGAGATGCAGGTTTCAGCCCAGACGAGATCGTTGATCTTCTTGCCTCGCACAGTATCGCAGCAGCTGATCACGTCGATGAGAGCATCCCCGTACGTTGTCGTCTCTTTTCAAGTAGATGTTAACCGACGCCGTCTCCTATTAGGGGACCCCGTTCGACTCTACTCCGAGCGCTTTCGATGCGCAATTCTTCTTGGAAGTGCTTCTCAAAGGAACGCTTGTGCCAGGAAATGGCACCCACACCGGCCAGGCGCTTTCTCCTATCCCTGGTGAAATCCGCATCCAATCAGACTTCTTGCTTGCTCGCGACAGACGCACAGCCTGCAGGTGGCAATCTTTCATTGGTATGTTATCCATGCGCTCAGCTATTTTAGATGTGCTTAACTTTGCCATACTAGCTAATGAAAGGCTCATGGTTTCGCGATTCGAAAAGGTCATGTCGAAGTTAGCCACCCTTGGACAAGTCCGCTCCCGCCTCACCGACTGTTCCGACGTAATCCCCGTTCCCCAAGTCCGACTCACCAAGCCCGTCACCATTCCCGCTGGGAGAAGCATGGCTGACGTGGAAGCTGCTGTAAGATATTCATCGTATCGCACAAGTATACCCTTTCACCCTACCTTCATAGTGTGCTGCCACCCCCTTCCCTGCTCTTTCTGCAGATCCCGGTCCAGTTACTACTGTTCCCCCTGTGTGAGT
The DNA here is from genome assembly GCF_014466165.1 of Pleurotus ostreatus. NCBI lineage: Eukaryota > Fungi > Basidiomycota > Agaricomycetes > Agaricales > Pleurotaceae > Pleurotus > Pleurotus ostreatus. The sequence goes on along the minus strand of NW_023503161.1, from coordinate 1,218,257 downwards.
ACCTCGTAACGCTCATTCAGCAACATATACTGATGCCCTTCTAGTCCCCCCTCGTAAATTGACAGCTTTTACTGGTTCATGCAATAGTTTAGGTTCACAGTGGTTTGATTTATGTGCTTTTATTCTATATATGGTCCGATTTCGTGCACTTTCTTAGATTCTGTTCACGTTGGAATACACTTTGAAATACATTCCGAGCGTTAACTACTTACCTTGGATGTAAGCCAATTCTATATTGGTAGAGCTTCGCGGAGATTATTACACCGACATAACTCGCTGAGAAGTCCAAGCCGCTGGGTCCCACGGACTTGGAACTGATGCAGATCCACTTTGATCCTATTATGGTGAATCACCATTAATAGGCCACCCGAACAGGAGCAATCCCCTGTTCGATATCCGACACAGTGGGTGCACAACAGGCTAAATGTTCCATTGGATGATTTCTCCGACAAGGTGGATCATTTGATAACTGTGTACTTCGGGCTGTTTCGCTCATCCGAATGATACATCGCAGATTAACTGAATCGTGAATACAAGCCACCTAATTTCTCACTGGAGACTCCGTCAGGGTACAGCAACAGTTGACCTGCTGCAGGAACCTACGCAGTGCCACGAGCTCGTCGGCCTGTGGGATTGCACTCGGGTTGCTAACGTTGACCACTGTAGGCGTTGGTATAGCTCGGCGTTGATTATGGGGACGTTAGATGATACAGTATTGGTAGTTGTGGGCCCTGGTTCAGAAATATCAGCATACGCTATGTTGAAATAAAAGCAGGTCAGTGTAGACTCCTAGTTTCTCAGACTGGTTCTCATCCCCAATCCATCCTCCTTTCGCGGTGCTGGTCATCTCGAGTTTCTCCTCATTCTCCACGCTTTACCCTCTACACTCAAACATGGTTTACTCCACATCTACCATTGCTTTGGCTACCTTCTTGTTGCAGGCCATGACTGTGATGTCCACACCCCTTCAGTAGGTTTCACTTTCCGGGCGAAAGGCACTACGTCTGCTCACGATGTCACCCATTTCTGTCCAGGCTGTCACCCCCTCCAGTAGAATCTGCCACACCGGATAGCATCGGATCCTTTGGTGCAGGTTGGAGCACAAGTCCTATGCGAGGCCCACTCCCAATCCAACAGCCCCCTTATCGTCCTTCGTTCCGAGTAGGCACTACGCAGCTAGGCCCGCTGTTGCCAAAGTACACGTACCAGGGAATGGACTCGGATCTACACGCTCGATCAGACATTGCCTCCGATGTCGCGGACCTGGCCAAGTTTCTCAACAGCCGAGATATCGAGATGCTTGATGCCCGTGGCTTTGGAGGTATCCTGGGGAAGATATTCGGCAAGCTCGGGCCCCTCCTCCTTCAGCGGCGGGAAGTAGACGACGAGGCGATGGCACAGTTAGAGCATCTTCTGCAATCTCGCGAGCTCGCAGATGAACTCGAGGCTCGCGGGTTGTTCGGCTTCCTCCCCAAGCTATTCAACATGATTTCAAAGGGAAGAAATGCGGCAGACACCATACTCTCACCCGCAACACCCCCATCGCCGCCCGCACCCACTGCCAGCGGCGCGCCTGCGCCACAAAGGAGAAGTGATGACCCAGATGTTCAAATCATCGAACAATTACTTTCTCGCGAGCTGGACGAGCGAGGTTTCAGTAGCACGCTAAACACACTTGGGTCAGTGGCGCCATTGATCGGGACAATCGCACCCTACATTCCTTCGATCTTTGACAAGATCAGGGAAAAGTTCTCCGGGCACGACCAACCTCCACAAGCAACTGCCGCTCCCGTACCCCAGAGAAGAGCAATGAAAGATGATATCGAGGAGCTCGAGAGGTTGCTCGGTCGTGAGATGACGGACATTGAGCGTCGCGGCTTCGGCACGAAACTTGGGGAAGTGGACCAGTTTGACCACTGGTTAGATTAAAGAACATATTGGAAACCACGATTTACTTGCTCAGCCTATCGAACCTACAACTTGTTAGTAGTCTGCTTGTCGTTGGTAAATAGCTTGTTGAATCCTACAACCACGCACATGAACCTTGTCCGAGCACTAACCCTCAGCACTTAGGTGTCCAGCCCTGCTTCAAAGATTTTGTCCTTTCGTTTGCTGTCAGCGGAGAATATTCTGTAACACCTTCCTACCTCGGAAATAATCCATCAATGTCCTTAATTGAGGATCAATTAGAATTTCCTCAATGGGCTTACTGGCAGTCACGTGAGTAACTGAAATACTGCGCCACCACATCCAGTGTTCTTTTCTTTATTTCTTTTTTTGGCGTTGGAAGCAATCGCTTACCAGTCGGGTGGCATCCGTCAGAGGCAGATGCTTCGGCAAGTGTCACTTCATCCCTTTATCTTGGAATACTCTATCCAAAAATCTCAAAGAAATCTCAAAGAAATAGAGAAACGTCGCTACAATGTTCGACGAATCAGTGCATCGGAACTCATGTTCACGCCTCCTGGAGGTGCAGCTGAGTACAAACGCGAGATAATTTCTTCGGTTCTTTGCCCACTCAGACCGCCAGTCTCATTCCTTATAGGATTACAAGATCCTCTGCAAATCAACACTGATACCTATCTATCTGATTCCCTCTAACCTCCTTTTCAGGGAGTACCGTCTCGGTTGTAAGCGACATACTTTGTGCTACGGCAGGGCTGCAGGGGAGGAGAAGCTCTTAATCTCACTATGGAGCTCCTGAGCATCATTTGCGAAGCGTTCAACGAGGGATTTGGTGAATGTGTCATGGTTACAAAGGTTTGGAATTCTCAAGGCAGGATGTGCCTCGCGCTGGCCGTCGGAAATAACTTCATGAGTATTATTGGAAGGGGGGAGATTGCAGACATTCTTTGACCGAGAGCCTCCTGGGTGATCTCTTTGCACTGCATGATGGCGCTAGGCTCCCGACGTAAGTGTCCTACCCACTACGTCTTCCCTGGACTCCTGCTTCGACATTCCTTAGGTATGATTCTCGCAGAATTGGCGCGTTACAGAAAGGAGTGGAGATTTATTCGACCCTACTCAAAAGTTTCGAAGGATGCAAGCGTATTTGAATAGCCCTAGTGCCAACGTATTGAGTGTCATATCATAACAAGGACGATCTCACTGCCTGCCTGCAACGAAAGAGTTGTTCGTTCGTTCACGAATGTGCCTTGACTCTTGGATAGGGGCGTTCTCGATCACGTGCAAGCACTTTACCTTTTTCGCAGTCGGCGATTCCCGACGCGCCAAACTTACCCTTGTTCATGCAAACCATTCAGAAATTCCGGTTGCAGCAGCTGAATGGTCTCCAGAGCCACATAGTACGCTATGGACCGCTGAAGAAGTCCGAATCACCTCACCCGTCTTTGCCAAATCCCTTTTTACCCCTTCTAAATCCTCACACGGGCAAATGGCGTCCTCCGAAGTATTCTCTACGGCGCCAGGCGGAACTCGTTAAGAAGGCTAAAATCAGCAACACTTTGCATCTGTTACCTCCTGGACCGAAATTTTCTGCTCCAGATTCCTCAGTCCCTCCGATAGCTGACGAAGACCACAAGTCCAACGCGTCAACCTCCGAGGCGCCCTCCGAACTCGAACCATCCACTCACGAGGTTGCGGAAGACGGAGCGTGGTCAGCCGCGGTAGAATGGCAGGGTGAATTCAAGAGCAAAGTGGTCTCTGGAGCCGAGATAGGCAGCAGACTCTACGCAGCCAAGAAACGTATGTTCAAGGGCCACAGGTGGGAGAGGCTGTTGGAGAAACGCAAGAAAAAGAGGGTGATTTTGATGAGGGATATGGCAAAACGTGTAGCGAGCTACAAAGCAGTGAGTGTTGATCTTAATCTCTCAGCCTGACCATGCACCGACCACATGCCTTCGCAGTACTACCACCGACGCAAGCCCAACCCGCTGAAGCCCGCTCGCTCCGCGAAGGCCCCCAAGTTGCCCTTCTAACCGTTCTGGTTTATGCAAGTTGTTACCTTGCACTCAACCTTCTGCTTACTCAACGGATACCGATTACTCAGCAGAATGGGCATACTCGCACGCAAGGTGTACAACTTGGTTCCGCAATGGATGGTTATCGATTATCTCGTAGATCCCCGCATAGATGCGGCGTCTCATGTAGTGATGTCACGACTACGAAAGGAATCTCGAATACAGCGAACGATTCTACAGCTTTCTCGTGCGGAAAAGACCACCTCCACCGCCAGAGACGGGAATAAAGATCCATGACGGGCCGCAGCGAGGTACCTGGCCAATGCCCGCAATGCTATCGGTTGACGCGGACAAGTATGTGAGTGCGTTCGGATTCAGCGGCGACTGTTTTACACGAGTTGATGGGCTGTTCGGAACGAACCGGCACCGGAACGGCTTCGCTCTCGCATTCTGGCAACTGGTTGGGGCGGAACGTCGTTCGGACAAGATGTTGCAGGCACCGCAGTTTCAATAGGAAACAAACTTACCTGAAGTCGATCTTCTCGGTGGGTTTCTCAAATGCGTTGTGTGCTAATCCCGAAGGGCTTTGCCGTTCGTTCTACCTGACTGGAGATCTCAAAGGCGGCTGACACAGAAGGTACACTGTGACTCATATCGAACGCTGAAATTAACTGGTGATGTTTGGCAGCGTCGGTGCTTTTCAACGGTTCATAGTATTTAAGCTGCGGGAGGGTGTTTTGCTTGATCACAGCTACATATCTTACTACTCACGTTCCAGTCCTTATATTCAACCTTCAGCAAAGCATCCAGTAATGTCGCGCCACAACTACAGACACGCATCTACCTCTAGACAAAGCGATCAGGGTCATTTACTTCGAGGGCAAGCTTGCACTAATTGCAGGTAGGTCATCAATAGTTGATGCCTCAGATGCGGTATTAATGAGCAATCATTAGAAAACGCAAAATCGTATGTGACAATTGCATTTCATCCCGTAGGTCTGCCGTTCACCTCTACATTCAGCGATGCGATGGGGACAGACCTATCTGTGGTCAGTGCACTCGGGCCACAAGGCTTGGCGACCCCTGCGAGTACATTGATCCTACCCGCACTAGGACCCAAATCCTGGAAGACACGATCGCAGACCTGAACGCCCGCATCGAAGAACTTGAGCGGTCTGAAAGCGGACAGAGTAGCGCGCCTGGCATTGTGCTGCATCAACCATACGACGACCCTATCGGAAGCACTTCGAGCTATCCAGGAAGTCCGGGTCATCTTCAACCCTCCGCGCCGTCTATAAGCAGCCGTATGTCCCACTTTCGTACGAGCGAAAGCCATGGGCTAACATCAACACTTCACTCTAGGGATAAGCTCTTCGATTCAACAAAGGGCCGGCTCTTTGGAAAGCCAGCTAGAGGTATTTTTATAACAGAGACAAACTTTCAAAGTGATTGTTCAGGTTACTGACGCATCATTTACACGCAGGAGCCTCCACAACAAGAAAGACAAGCATTGTGAGTGGTTTTCTTCTGCAAGCAACGACCCAATTTATAAGGTACTTTACAGACTTGATAGTTTCCTGAGCCATGCGTCGCAGTTTGGTTTCTTCTTAGACAGGCAGCGCTTTAGGCAATCTGCCATGCTACCCTTACCATTGGGTGACCATTCCCGGCCTTCCCCCTCTCTGCTCGCAACTGCATATTTGATAGGCCATACCCTTTCTCAACAAGGGGGATTTTCGCAGCTCGAAAGCTCGCTCCTCACAGACGCGCTGCGAGCGACGGCTACCATGGCGTTCGACACGCACCCGCATCATGTCATACATAGAACACAAGTCGAGATACTCCTTTCGAACTATTTCTTCCGGAATGCGCGATTTTTAGAGGCTAGACACCATGCAAGCAATGCGTGCTCCCTCGCGGCGGCATGCTCTCTGCATAGACTAGAGATCGTCTCAGGAAACGTCGCTGTAGAGGCCCCTCAGACCCAGCTTCCTCCCCCAAGCGACGAAAGCGAGATTGTCGAGAGGATTGCTGCTTTTTGGGCCGTTTACGCTCTCCATAACTTATGGTCCGCTTCCCTCAGCACTCCGATATCGCTTTCGTTCGACGTTACCAGTCAAATCAACATCCCTTGGCCGTCAGAAGTAGATAGAGAACGTAGGGTACGTCGTTATTAAGTTCTAGTGTATGTACGTCGTCTTAACGGATTGATGGACAGCCGGTCGGTGGCGAACTAGACTTTGCTTCGAATGATATTGTCCGCCGTTACTTGGCTGGAGATCAAGATCAAAGTATAGCCGGCTCAGGCCTTCCTGCTCTATTCACCAAGACATCCGTTCTCTTTGAACGGGCTACGAACCTCTCGGCACGATTCACATCGGGTGGGTGAAACTACCTATCTACTCTGGACTACAACGCTTACCGGGAACATCTAGCTGACCAAATCGGCGATGCAGAAGCTATGTCAAGGGAACTCGACACTCTTACAATCCTAGTAGAGAGCATTAGAAGCCAGCTTCCTAGTCTAACACCAATACTCGACTCAAATTTCCCATCTATGCGATTAGCTGTCGTCACTCATGCATTAGTAGATGCTACCGTCATAAAATTAAATGCACCATTTTCCCAGCAGGACCAAGCCGCTCTTCAAAGATGCATCTCTGCGGCCCAACGCATCATTAATTCGGCCGATAACCCTCTGCTCCTACAGTTGGGAGTTGTCAATCCAATTATGGCGGTCAGTGGTCCCTCCTTGTGTCACTCCTTGAACTCGTTGCTGACTTTGTGCTAGGTTGTATGGCCCATGGCATGTCAAGTCATCATGCACGAGATCGTTCGCCTACAAGTCAACAGGGCGGTGTGGACTCAAGGCCATCCTTCCGATGAAGAGTTACAACGGCGTTCAGAGGTCGAGGTCTGTATCCAAATCATGGGCGCTTTTACCGCACAATCCAGCTTCATGGGTATGTCTTCAAATCTATTGGGGAGAGGCATGTTTTGACACTGTACAGACACACAGCTCTCCAAGGTTCAGCTTGCCTACGCAAACATAAATACATAGATGGGAGAGCCCGCGGATAGCCTCGTTAATATAGCTTATAATAGCTCACGCGGACGTATATAACTAAATAAATCATCTTCATTTCTTTGCGTATAGTAAAGTCGGTCAACGGTGAATAACATGAATTAATGGATCATCAATTTACACCCAGGGTGGTACACGGCTGAGCAACTTCAATCCAAATCACGGCTCGAGTATTGAGCGCAAATTGACTTCCAGCATCAAATACTTTATCCGTAGCTGAGCGAGCAATAATTGAGCTACTAGCCTTATACCGTCTGACCAGAGGTTACTTCTTGGAATGAGTACTTCAAGGAACATAAGTACATAGGGACCGTGAGAAACTAGCCATGCTCTATCTCTCTTTGAGTTCGAAGCCGCCGAATGCACTCGCCAGTCCAGCGCATCGTTCATTCAGTTCGCCCATCATGACGCCGAGCAGTACGTGTCGAGAATACCCAAATCAGTCGTTACTCACTCTCCTTCAGGCTCGAGTTCAACTGAGCCGCGCAGTTCACTGGACAGTGAGACGAATACATCGCCGCCATCCACTCCGAAGTTAGCCCCTTCCACTAATGGACATACGGATGGCGACTCGCAGGCGCAGGTGCAGATCCAGGCGTTGAAGGAGCTGCTGCAGCGGACGACGGAAGAGAAGGAGACATTGGCCACGCAATACAACAACCTGCTTGCGAAATTAACGGCAATGCGTACGACTTTGGGGAACAAACTCAAGCAAGATGCGGTGGGTTCCAATGGTATCTCTGAGGCGTGCTCCTCACTTACACTTGCGTGCTAGGAAGAACTAGATCGAAGGGAGCAACTATTGCAGCAACTTACGGCGCAGAACGAAGACTTGACTTCGACCGTAGAAACTCTCAAGGAAGAGCTGGTCGCATCGAATCACGAAGCGGAACGTGCTCACTCTGAGCTGGACCACGTACGAAGTCGGACCCTCCTTGAAAGTACCCAAGAGTCTATGCTTCGCGAGCGCGAACTCCGGGAGGCGCAGACAGAACTTGAAAGGTGTCGGATGGAGCGTGACGAATGGGAACGTACTGCACAACAAGAGAGGCTAGCGGCAGAGGAGTCTAGAGCATATGAAAGGGACTTGGAACACGAACGGGATAATTCAGAGAGGCTCTACGCTGAATTGGAGGCTGAGAAAGAGAAATCCGCAAATTTGCAGTCTGTCCTGCAGGATTTCCAGGCTGGTAGGGTTCAATCTTCAAACGAGGCCATTCATCTTATTTCTCCTCAGCCAAGGACCACGAACTCCGCCAAGCTGTCAAGGAGCTCGAAGCGCAACTCACGCAGACGACGCAAGCACTGGCCGAGTTCAAGAGCAGAGCGTTGAATGCAGAGCTTCAATTAGAAGAGACACAATCATCATCATCTCGTGTCCACGACCTCGAGAAAGAGGTAAAGGAGAAGAACCTTCTCATTGGGAAGCTACGGCACGAGGGTACGAAGGCGGCCTAAACCTACTTGCATAATACTCATCTTTTCTAGCTGTCATCATCAATGAGCATCTGATGGAGGCTTTGCGGCGGCTCAGAAGGAATTCATCAGAAGTCAACGTTGATAGACGGCTCGTCTCCAACGTGCTGCTTTCTTTCCTCACAACCCCCAGAGGAGATGCCAAGCGCTTCGAGATGCTTGGTCTTCTTGCGACAGTTCTTTCTTGGTCCGATGCCGAACGAGAGAAAGCGGGCCTACAGCGGACCAACACTCCAGTTAGTGGGTCGGGGATGTTATGGGGTAGATCACCAACTCCCGCACCCAAAGCCGAGCTTGAGAAAAGTGATGAGACAGAGGTATTCATTCAACCTTATGTGTCTATTTACTCTAGTACGCTAATCTCTCGACGTTTAACAGTCATTCTCCCGCCTATGGGTAGAATTCCTACTCACGGAATCATCCGCTGGCGCCGATAACACACCTCCGCCGAAAAACGCATCTCTCCCGGGTAGCCCCACAGTTGCTTCTCATGGCCTCTCTCCATCTCTTAAAAGCACCCGGCGTATTGTATCATCTTCTTCATCCCCAATGACAAGCTCGCCTAACCTAACACTGGGCCCGCCGCCGTCAAGAAAAGGAAAGGAAAAAGAGATTACTACGTAGTTGAATTCATGAGCACCGCATCATTGTCGTCGCTATTTTCCCATCCTTTTTATACTACATATTTCATTCACGACTATACCACGGAGGGGTTCGAGGATGCATTAGGTCCACAACATATGTGAATTTGAATGGCTAAGGACATATGATGGTACAATTACAGACAAAATAGCCAATAAATATCTAGAACAGACAGAAAGACGTAGAGATTAAACATCATCGGCATCCTTCTTGCCTTTGGCTGTCTTTCCGGGAAGAAGCTGGAAGGCCGACGAATCAGCAAAAGACAAGATTATTTGAAAATAGTTTGACATACCTCGGGGTTGATAAATGGTACAACACCACCCTGCGAAATGACAACGTCGCCTAGGAGTTTCGATAACCTATCACTGGCTGTGAATATCGAGTAGTAAAACATCAAAAAATAAACCCACTCTTCATCGTTACGGATAGCGAGTTGCAAATGACGGGGTACAATACGGTGCTTCTTGTTATCTCTTGCGGCGTTTCCAGCCAGCTCAAGAATTTCGGCTGCGAGATACTCAAGAACAGCGGCGAGGTAGACTGATTTTCACTGATTAGTAGATGCTATATCGCCAAATCATGTCGAAGAGGCTCACCTGGAGCACCAGCACCGACACGTTGGGCGTAGTTGCCCTTCTTCAGCAGTCTGTGGACACGACCAACAGGGAACTGAAGGCCGGCCTTAGACGAGCGGGATTGCGATTTCGAGGCTCCTTCACCACCAGCGGCCTTGCCAGACTTCGATTTTCCGCTGACTTTTCCAGACATTGCGATTATAGAGTGAGTCGAAAAGGGGACTTAAGAAAGTGGTGGGTGGTGGTGGGTGTTGCTGATAGAGAAGGGAAAAGTCAATGGCGTGCGACATGGCTCCTATTTATACTATTTTGGCGCGCAGATTTGTTGATCAACATAGACGCGTCGCCACCGGCGCGTTATAGCCAAACAGACGCAAACTCACGTGCCACTATATATATCTCTGGAATCACTCGTTTCGTTTCCTGCATCCTAACCACCACCCACGCCCAACCGAATTTCCAACTTTGCTCGAAAGACGTTCTAAATGGCCCCCAAACCTGCTTCTACTGCTGGTAAAGCCCCGGCGTCGTCCGCCACTGCCTCGAAGGCGCCTGCAAAGTCAGAGGGATCCAAAGCTGCCAAAAAGACATCAAAGGCAGCCGCACCTGCAGACGGCGAGAAGAAGAAGCGACGCAAGGTCCGCAAGGAGACCTACTCCTCGTATATCTACAAGGGTACGTCGTTAATAGTCACTCTCATCAATAGAGTCGTAGCTCACTTCGCCCCTTTAGTTCTGAAGCAAGTGCACCCGGATACTGGTATTTCAAACAAGGCTATGGCCATCCTGAACAGCTTCGTCAATGATATCTTCGAACGTATCGCCACCGAAGCATCAAGTAAGTTTACACCTATATCTGCTAGGCAGCTACTGATGTTATTCACTGCAGAACTTGCCGCATATTCCAAGAAATCAACAATCTCGTCTCGCGAGATACAAACATCCGTCCGACTGATTCTCCCCGGTGAATTGGCCAAGCACGCCATCTCAGAAGGCACAAAATCAGTGACCAAGGTTAGTGCAAAGTGCATAATGCGGCCTACTGAGCTTCGTTCGCTGATATGCACGATAGTTCTCATCAGCAGGCGCGAAATGATGTAGCCCACTGCCTGATTCTTGCTTTTTCCCTCTCTGTACAACAGTGTATTTCAGCCTACCTACCGCCATCATTGTCCATCAAGTGTCGTGTTGTGTAATATAATCATGATATCATCAAATATGAAAGGACTGTAGTAAGTGTTCCTCGTCCGTTTAAGATTTCGCAGTGGCGGCACTGAGTGAATTGGCGTTCAATCTACTTTGGAAGGCATGAGTGTCCGACTCCGTCGATTGGTGTATCAACCCAGGTTGTACTCGAAGCCCTCAATTGCACGCAGCGCTTGTGCCGTGGAAAGTTCAGACGCTCATACTTCGCCGACTGGTCAAACTTGTTAACGCAATTTCAGCATGCTACGAACTTGGGTTGTAGAGCGCGTACCCACTCTCCCCACGCTTTTTGTCACAAACCAAATACTTACCCAGAGGGAGAAGCTCGTCTATCTTGAAAAGTCAAGGCACTTTGTGTTCCAGATTGTCTCCTGGGTATGAGTTTCTACATACCAGGACTTCTTCCATGTTCATGTGAGTTTGAATTGCGTCTATCATCTCTGTCTTATTCTTTGTCTCCACGTTTTGCAACCATTGACGTGATTATTCATGCTTTTCTCGCGCGCCGGTACAGCCAATATGCCGACATCTGTTGCCTCCACAGCTTTGATCTCACGTACTTCGAATAGAGGTGTGGATCATGGGCTTGATGAATATGACCCAAGCGTTCGTCAATCGTGATGTCAATCAGCCTGGGTGTTTCGATTTAAGTGCATGAGGCTTCGTCGACATGTCCATCACTATTACCCATAGCCCCCTTATCATGCTCCTATGCATCCCTCAACGTCGCTCCTCATTCTCTGAATGGGCCTCTTGGATTGAGGATTCGAACGAATGTCTTTCTCCCGATGAAGACGAATCGTGCTCAAACCCACCTACCTTTCGCTCGCGCCTAATGCATCAAACGAACTACCCAATAGACCCACGATCAGTCTCCCGTTCGACGAGTCGCCTCATTATCTCTTCGAAGTACCTATTCCCCCGCATTTGCATTTCGGATCATCGGCTGACCTTTGTTTGAAGCATTGCATAGACTTGCTTATTTTGGTGGCTGAGGAGAAGTGCGAGTTCAGCACGATGCAGTGCGTTAGTCTGCTTGTCCTCCCGACAGCGATAACTGATTCGTTCCCTTGAAGGGACCTGAAGCAACGTCGATGTGATCTCATAGCGTTGGAGCTAGTTGCGAGCTTGACGCAAGGGTTAGCCACCCGGGAGTTCGTCACTTCGGTAATATGCAGACTACAAGGATCTTTGTTTGTGGCTCATCTCGACGACTCTAGGTTGCGCTGGCACTCAAGGTTTCACTTGCGGAGGAATTACGCGATGACGAGGAAAATATGTGTGCCATCGTATGCCTGATTGCAAAGACCGAAGAACTCACAGATCAGGTTCTCCGACTGCGAGGTCCTCCAGCACAGGCAGTGCTTGATTTCTTACAAGAGGTTGAAACGGCTTCCACTTTCCCTGATGTTGGATCTTGATATTGATATTGTGCGCTAGATGCTTGACGGCGAAGCACTGCACAAAAACGGTCCTGTGGCCCTTCGTTCTGCGATTACGCTCGTGGTTCGGTTGGCTTCAGCCTGCAACCAAGTTGCAGCGGGCCTTGCCATCAAAGACGTCGATATACTGAGTCGGAGCCCTGTTGGCGGTGGAGGATCTTCAGACATTTACTACGGGAAATATCAGGACACTGCCGTTGCTATAAAACGACTGAGGTTTCGCGGGAATTTGCCCACTAATTTTAAGGTATATATCGCGCACAAATTACGCAAGCCGATGATCAGCATTTCGCTCCGTAGTAAGCGTTCATTGACCAGAGGTGCTTTAGATGATTTATCGCGAGGCTCTCCTGTGGCGCAGCGCGCGCCACTCGCATGTCCTACCTTTCCTGGGTATTGCCGACATCGCCGACTTTGAGCCAGACGTGTGCATGGTGTCGCCATGGACGTGCGACACAATCAACACCTTTCTTCGAGATTACCCTGCAGATCCGCTCCGCTATGTACGTTGCATCGCCTTCAGTCCGAACAGTAGCTGACTATCAACGTAGATTTATGCTATCGCAACGGGCGTCGCGTACCTCCACCATCTCGGCATTGTCCACGGCGATCTTTGTGGGGTGAGTACTTTAAATTCTGCGCATCACCTCCCCATGTACTCATAAAGGAGCAGACGAATATACTGGTGGACTGGAATGGGCAAGTCCGGATAGCAGACTTCGGTCTCGCGGTGCTTGCACAGTTCGGCGAGGTGGCGAGCCGTGGGGGCTCTAGGCGATGGATGGCGCCGGAGCTGCTGTCCTGGTCGCGATCGTCCCCAAGGTCAACGGCGAGTGACGTCTATTCGTTCGGGTGTACTTGTCTCGAAGTATGTATATATGACCTTTTCTGAGACGCGTCCTGACTAAGACGTCTCTAGCTTTATTCTGGACAGCGTCCATTCAACGGGGTTCTACGGGATGAGCTTGTCGGTACCATGGTTCTCAAACAAAAGAGGCCGGACTTCTCGACCTGCCCCGCCGGGAAGGTTCCAAGCCCCGAAGTGCAGAGAATCATCACCGACTGCTGGGCGCACAATGCCTCCCATCGACCACATATGAGCGAGGTCGTCGAAAGATTGGGCCCGTTGAATAATATACATATAAGCCGTTAATGAATACCCATTATATGTACTTTTGTATCAATGATGTTCATTACGCTGCAACCTGCAACATTCCAACTACTTGGGTCATAGTAAGTCGACTACAAGGATCGTGCCCCCAACACTGCCGGACAACGCTCAGCAGTCCCGAATCCACAACCCTCTGGCTCCCATACTTGCTCATGGCAGAAGAAAGCAGATCAATTCTGGTTGTCTTCGGCATGTAACGTACAGCTTCACTGTTCCGTTGTTGGTGGAACGGCGGGCGACCAGTGGAGAGCTGGAGAACGACACCTAATTATAAAGGAGAGACAGGAACCGAATTTACACGAACCTCGACGCAAGTGCAAGCAAACGAATATACATCCGTAGCTTTGGTTCTTCCCGATTCCACTCCCAAGCCCTGGAATGGCTCAAATAATTCTGGAGCCATCCAGCGAACAGCGCCAGTGCCAGGGGAGCTCTCATCCGAGAATGTTGTCTCCGCTAGTGCTGCCAGTCCAAAGTCTGCTATCCGAGCGTGCCAATCGGCGTCCATGAGGATGTTTGCCTATTTAGATGATGGGTCACCTATTAACCTACTTCCAACAGCAGGGTAATACTCACCCCGCGTAGGTCTCCGTGGATGATATTATGCCCGTGAAGATGTTCCAGTCCTTCTGCTATTTCGAATATCTGAGGAAGTGTGAGTCGGGGCAACGGATATTGGGCTGCTCACGTACATGCTGCTTCAGGAGAGAATCCTTGTTCTCTTTCATAAAGTCATTAATGGTTCCATTGATCATCCACGGCGAAAGGAGACATATTGATGGAGAGAACGTGGTCCCATCGATCCCTAGGAAAGGGAGCACATATTTGTGTTGGACCCTCTTCCAGAGAAGGGCTTCCCGGCAAACTGCCTGTTACCGCCGTCAACCTTGGGCAGATGCTCCAATCCAAGAACGGAGTGACAGTTACCTTGTGGGCCTCATGCCTGTCGTGCCCCTTCAAGAAGATGCGCAGGCGTTTCAACGCTACTGGCTTTCCTTGGTAGGAGCCCCGAAAAATGTCAGCGTATCCTCCACCATTCACGGCCGTTGGCTCTACATTGACGACATCCTCGACCATGACTGACGAGGGGAATATTCCGCACGCTTTGGAGAGCCGATAGATCAGATTATGAGTTTTTCGAATAGTTTCGGTGTCCAAGATATTGAACAGAAAGCCTTTGTCAAGCATCTAAGGCGAAGCGTGAACAACGATGAGGCCAGTTTGATCGCAGTCACTACTTACACTCTGTAGGAGATCTAGCAGAGTCTCGGCCTCGGAGTCCCTCAACTCGAGCGCACGGCTGGTTAGTTCCGGTGTCAAGAGAACAACCCCGAGGACGTTATGAATTTCCTCATCATCCGCACGAAGTGCATTAACCAACGAGGAGTTGTTGATGCTTAATGTATTTGCCATCTAAAGAACATGAGCGCGCTTCAGCTAGGAGATCATCGCGACATGCCTCGAGTAGTTGCAAACGGGTATTCGGAGCTTCAATGAGGTTCCTCAGTGGATCCAAACCGCGTACCTTGAACCGGAGGCTGCAGGGATCATTCAGAGTCGGCTCAAGGTACGGTAGAAAGAACGGCCTACTCTGTCAGTTGATTATTGTGCATCATGCTGTTTAGAAGTAGGGTAATGGTGTTCTTGAAGAGGTCTCAGAGAGTAGAACCAATGATCCGTAGACAAGAAATTGGCTTACCCTATATATACAACCTTCCCCTGGGGTGTCTAACAGTTGCCCACCCGTACAAGCATTCGCGAAGCGAGTCCTACACTTGAACAAAATGACTAGCTGTCCCCATGACTTCGAGGACGCGTTTTCGATTACGATTGTCCCGAGATCGGGGACGCTGACCGTTGATGAATCCGGTATCTGCGCTTTGCTGAGATCGAGAATTTCTAGCTTCGGGCGAGCGTTCGTTCCCGACGAAGGACTCGGACTTGTGAAAGGAGCGGTGGGTAGGACCTCAAGCCCCCCGGTGCTTGATTGGGCCTTGCCGTATCGTAACAAACCGGGCGTAATTGAGCCCTCCTGCTGGCCGCTGTCGGCCGTCGTACAGGAATGAGTTGTCACTCCCGCTGGGCTGCAGTACATCTCTTACCTGGCCGCAGGTTGCTTCAGTGACTTCCTCCCCCTGTGAGGTACGCGGTGGTTCATGACGGGGCCCATGGTGCGTCTGAGTTGCCGGAACCAGTATGCAATTACTCTTCAAGCTTTTATGCAAGCTCCCAGATCCGGCTGACCTTGCGGCGGTGCACTGCTCTGCGATGTTACCAGTTGTCATCTCTGGCGGCAGATAATCGTGATGGTTGCTGTGAGAAGCACTGATGAAAAGATGAATACCTTCGTTGACGGGCAAGTTCGCAATATAAAGATAGTTCCCTGTCGACCGTTCAAATATCGATCTTTGATCACTGTTCAGAAGCATTGTACCGTGTAGTATCAGAGCAAGGTAATGGCGATTTTAGGTTCTCGAAAGGATTTTATCAACCTATTCAGCGGGCCTCGGCTTCGGCTGTGCTGTGCATTGGTCTCTTGAACTACCGTTTGGGACATATTTCCCTATAGCGGACCTAGCATTGCGCTGCCCCCTTCTCCGGCAGTATACCTGAAGCTGTCATCCTAAAATTGCAGCGTGCATAAGCACGTACAGCCCTAGTTGCAGCTTGCCTACTAGGTTTCTTGTCAAATTGCTTGACCGTTGCGAACTGCGTTGTGCTCGAAAGGGTGTTGTCAACATTCATTGAAGAGACTCGCTGTATACCATCGTACATCAATCACCACCGCCCTCACCTAAATAGTACATTGATCCCTATAGATGCAACTCGCTTTCACGTACTGCCTTTCTGAAGCGACTCTTTAATCCTATACTCCCAGTATCTGAGCAAATGTCAGTGTTTAACGTATTTTGGGAGAGATTTGAGGGGGCGTACCTCTTTCGCATCGTGTCATGTTCATCAGCCAAAGATTTCCAGAGCTAGAACGACGTAGAACATCATTAACAAGAAAAACTGGAGCAGTTGCCCGTGAAGATTACCTGATTTGCTTTGAGAAGACTCTCTCCTCCTTCGCTTTCGTATATGTCGGCAAGGAACTCTATAGCCGCAGGGCATGGTAATTCAGCCTGTTTTGACGGCGGTGGGTTATCCAGATCAACGAGATCCACCGCCTCGGGATCGGTGGGCTGCGTATAGGGAAAAACGAAAGTCGTGACGGTCGAGAAGGGGAGTTTATTGAACTCCAGCACGCCTCGGAGGTAATTCCAAGCTGAAGGGTTGTTGGGTGCAAAGGAGATGTTCTGTTTCGTGAACGTTAGCTCCCGCCTAACGACCCTCTCTCTATCCTCCTCCCCTTCCCGGACCCCCGACTGGAACACCACGAAGAAGCGATGGTGCCAGGCCGAGTTGTTCCGTATATCTTGATTGAACATGGTATCAAGAAAGTCCAGCTCTCCGCGCCATAGATCGATGTCATTGAAGTGCGACAACACCCATTGCCGATGGGACCATGTATGATAGTTCTTGGTGTCCTCCCTGAGCGACTCTTCGACGAACGCGAGCTCCCGCTGCGGGTCGCGCGTCTCCGTAAGGATAAGCCGTCTGTGGTGCCAGACCTGGTAAGTTTTCAGGTACTTGACGGCAAGCTCGTCCATCAGCTTGAGCTCTACATCAAGCGGGGCCTTGATACTCATCAACGTCCGATATCTGTATTGCCTGTATCAAGTCGTATTATTGATTCGTCTGATGGAGCTGAGATACGTACCATGCTGTGTAGTGGGCTGGGTTGAGGCGTATGATGTGTTCCGTGAGATCTAGCACCCTGGGACTCATCTCGCCTGATTTCACGATCCCCCTGAAGTACGATGTCGCATCCTTGTATTCGTCTGTGTAGAATATTGGTGCTAGTGGATTGACTTTCTCGTATTGCTCTAACGGTTGAACATCAACCCATTCATCGAGCGACGAGTACAATGGTTTAGTGGGTTTGGCCATGGACGTAGAAAGAAAGGTTGTGTGGAACAAAAGAAGTCCGTAGCTTAAACCACTTCAGAGCGTCATTAACTTATTGTTCTAAATAGCATCTCAGACACATAGGATCGATGCCCGTGACTTTCGAAAAATAGCAATGGAACTGTGAAAGTTAGAACCTCACAAGATACTAATCACAACACAAAGAGACAAAGGTATCATAATGGAGAACAAGCGTAAAAACTAAGAGAAAACAACAGTCTAAGCAGCTGCAACGGGTGCCGGAGCATTAGCAGAAGTGTAATCCTAATGTACTTCCTTCAGTAGGACGTTCACTGGGCGAAGTGGCATGAGCATCATACCTCCATTTCAGCATCCAGGTCAGCAACAGACTTAGCCGGTCGTTCGTTCTTGCGGGCTCCGCCTCCGCCACGGCCACCTCGAGCACGTCGGGCGCCACGAGGTCTTCTAAGTGACGTAAGAATATGGCCAAGGTTGCTAGATAACCACGAACCTTGGAGCAGCGGCCTGAGCAGCGTTGTTAGCAGCGGGAGCAGGTGCGACTCGTGCAGCGAGGGATGGAGGAGCGGCAGGGCGAGAAGGGTCGACAACGATTTCGATCTTCATCGGGCGTTCTATAAAGGCGTATATGGACGGTCGGATAAGGGAGGGAGGAAGCGGGCATCAATTAGTTGGCTGTTCATTGGTAGGGAGGCATAGCAGAAAGGATGATACGGAGGAGCGGCGAGACGATAATTTCTTTGTTACC